>NW_027411644.1:250460204-251660204 GCF_047663935.1 Musca autumnalis
CAAAAACCCAGCCTTATCTCACGCCTACACACCAACAGCAACGCACAGTCAAAATTTCAGCTTTCTAGCTTCAGCGGTTTCGTCTGGGCGATGATATGCCAGTCAGTCAGTCAGTCACTCACTCACTCACTCAGTCATCACTAAGCTCTTTTATATATATAGATTATTTATTATTTATTATTTATTATTTATTATTTATTATTTATTATTTATTATTTATTATTTATTATTTATTATTTATTATTTATTATTTATTATTTATTATTTATTATTTATTATTTATTATTTATTATTTTATTATTTATTATTTATTATTTATTATTTATTATTTATTATTTATTATTTATTATTTATTATTTATTATTTATTATTTATTATTTATTATTTATTATTTATTATTTATTATTTATTATTTATTATTTATTATTTATTATTTATTATTTATTATTTATTATTTATTATTTATTATTTATTATTTATTATTTATTATTTATTATTTATTATTTATTATTTATTATTTATTATTTATTATTTATTATTTATTATTTATTATTTATTATTTATTATTTATTATTTATTATTTATTATTTATTATTTATTATTTATTATTTATTATTTATTATTTATTATTTATTATTTATTATTTATTATTTATTATTTATTATTTATTATTTATTATTTATTATTTATTATTTATTATTTATTATTTATTATTTATTATTTATTATTTATTATTTATTATTTATTATTTATTATTTATTATTTATTATTTATTATTTATTATTTATTATTTATTATTTATTATTTATTATTTATTATTTATTATTTATTATTTATTATTTATTATTTATTATTTATTATTTATTATTTATTATTTATTATTTATTATTTATTATTTATTATTTATTATTTATTATTTATTATTTATTATTTATTATTTATTATTTATTATTTATTATTTATTATTTATTATTATTTAGTATTTATTATTTAGTATTCATTATTTATTATTTAGTTTAGTATTCCATCTCTATGCGTTCACTCACATCCAAATTGTACCAAATTTAGTACTTTTCGTACCCATAAGTACGAATTTCCAAAACTTCCTCAATCCTACACTCCAACAGTAACCTTGATTCGAAATTTCAGCATTCCAACTCTATCCGTTCACCCAAATATAAATTGTACCAAATTTAGTACATTTAGTACTTCCCGTACCAATAAGTATGCATTTCCAAAACTACCTTAATCCTACACTCCATCAGTAACCTTAATTCCAAATTTTAGGATTCCAACTCTATCCGTTTACCCAAATATAAATTGTACCAAATTTAGTACATTTAGTACTTTCCGTACCCATAAGTATAAATTTGCAAGACTAACTCAATCCTACACTAATTAAATTCCAAATTTCAGGATTCCAGCTCTATCTGTTCACCCAAATCCAATTTGTACCAAATTTAGTACCGTTTACTACTTTTCGTACCCATAAGTAAGAATTTCCAAAACTACCTCAATCCTTTACTCCATCAATAATCTTAATTCCAAATTTCAGTTTTCCATGTCTATCTAAATCCAAATTGTACCAAATTTGGTACCATTTAGTACTTTTCGTACACATAAGTATGAATTTCCAAAAATACACCCATGTCTCAATCGTACGCTTCAACGGTAATCTAAATTCCAAATTTCAGGTTTTCAGCTCTATCCGTTCACCCAAATCCAAATTGTACCAAATTTAGTACCATTTAGTACTACTCGTACACATAAGTACGAACTTCCAAAATAATTTACTTATATCAACACCACTTCTCAACCTTGATTTTCATACCAAATATGAACATTGTAGCTATATCCGCTCAAAATATACAATTGGTACTAAATTTAGTAACTTTTCGTACACTTATAAGTCGAATTTCCAAAAACCCTTTTGTACATCTTTCTAAATCTCCATCAGTTACCCTCATTCCAAATTTCAGAATTCTAGCTCTTCCCGTTTGCCTAATACAAAGGGTACCATATTTAGTACCTTTTAGTACTTTTTGTACCCTTCTAGGTCGAATTTCCAAAAACCCAGCCTTATCTCACCCCTACACACCGACAGCAACCCACAGTCAAAATTTCAGCTTTCTAGCTTCAGCGGTTTCGTCTGGGCGATGATATGTCAGTCACTCAGTCACTCACTCACTCACTCACTCACTCACTAAGCTCTTTTATATATATAGATTATTTATTATTTATTATTTATTATTTATTATTTATTATTTATTATTTATTATTTATTATTTATTATTTATTATTTATTATTTATTATTTATTATTTATTATTTATTATTATTATTTATTATTTATTATTTATTATTTATTATTTATTATTTATTATTTATTATTTATTATTTATTATTTATTATTTATTATTTATTATTTATTATTTATTATTTATTATTTATTATTTATTATTTATTATTTATTATTTATTATTTATTATTTATTATTTATTATTTATTATTTATTATTTATTATTTATTATTTATTATTTATTATTTATTATTTATTATTTATTATTTATTATTTATTATTTATTATTTATTATTTATTATTTATTATTTATTATTTATTATTTATTATTTATTATTTATTATTTATTATTTATTATTTATTATTTATTATTTATTATTTATTATTTATTATTTATTATTTATTATTTATTATTTATTATTTATTATTTATTATTTATTATTTATTATTTATTATTTATTATTTATTATTTATTATTTATTATTTATTATTTATTATTTATTATTTATTATTTATTATTTATTATTTATTATTTATTATTTATTATTTATTATTTATTATTTATTATTTATTATTTATTATTTATTATTTATTATTTATTATTTATTATTTATTATTTATTATTTATTATTTATTATTTATTATTTATTATTTATTATTTATTATTTATTATTTATTATTTATTATTTATTATTTATTATTTATTATTTATTATTTATTATTTATTATTTATTATTTATTATTTATTATTTATTATTTATTATTTATTATTTATTATTTATTATTTATTATTTATTATTTATTATTTATTATTTATTATTTATTATTTATTATTTATTATTTATTATTTATTATTTATTATTTATTATTTATTATTTATTATTTATTATTTATTATTTATTATTTATTATTTATTATTTATTATTTATTATTTATTATTTATTATTTATTATTTATTATTTATTATTTATTATTTATTATTTATTATTTATTATTTATTATTTATTATTTATTATTTATTATTTATTATTTATTATTTATTATTTATTATTTATTATTTATTATTTATTATTTATTATTTATTATTTATTATTTATTATTTATTATTTATTATTTATTATTTATTATTTATTATTTATTATTTATTATTTATTATTTATTATTTATTATTTATTATTTATTATTTATTATTTATTATTTATTATTTATTATTTATTATTTATTATTTATTATTTATTATTTATTATTTATTATTTATTATTTATTATTTATTATTTATTATTTATTATTTATTATTTATTATTTATTATTTATTATTTATTATTTATTATTTATTATTTATTATTTATTATTTATTATTTATTATTTATTATTTATTATTTATTATTTATTATTTATTATTTATTATTTATTATTTATTATTTATTATTTATTATTTATTATTTATTATTTATTATTTATTATTTATTATTTATTATTTATTATTTATTATTTATTATTTATTATTTATTATTTATTATTTATTATTTATTATTTATTATTTATTATTTATTATTTATTATTTATTATTTATTATTTATTATTTATTATTTATTATTTATTATTTATTATTTATTATTTATTATTTATTATTTATTATTTATTATTTATTATTTATTATTTATTATTTATTATTTATTATTTATTATTTATTATTTATTATTTATTATTTATTATTTATTATTTATTATTTATTATTTATTATTTATTATTTATTATTTATTATTTATTATTTATTATTTATTATTTATTATTTATTATTTATTATTTATTATTTATTATTTATTATTTATTATTTATTATTTATTATTTATTATTTATTATTTATTATTTATTATTTATTATTTATTATTTATTATTTATTAGTTATTATTTATTATTTATTATTTATTATTTATTATTTATTATTATTTAGTATTTATTATTTAGTATTCATTATTTATTATTTAGTTTAGTATTCCATCTCTATGCGTTCACTCACATCCAAATTGTACCAAATTTAGTACTTTTCGTACCCATAAGTACGAATTTCCAAAACTTCCTCAATCCTACACTCCAACAGTAACCTTGATTCGAAATTTCAGCATTCCAACCCAAATATAAATTGTACCAAATTTAGTACATTTAGTACTTCCCGTACCAATAAGTATGCATTTCCAAAACTACCTTAATCCTACACTCCATCAGTAACCTTAATTCCAAATTTTAGGATTCCAACTCTATCCGTTTACCCAAATATAAATTGTACCAAATTTAGTACATTTAGTACTTTCCGTACCCATAAGTATAAATTTGCAAGACTAACTCAATCCTACACTAATTAAATTCCAAATTTCAGGATTCCAGCTCTATCTGTTCACCCAAATCCAATTTGTACCAAATTTAGTACCGTTTACTACTTTTCGTACCCATAAGTAAGAATTTCCAAAACTACCTCAATCCTTTACTCCATCAATAATCTTAATTCCAAATTTCAGTTTTCCATGTCTATCTAAATCCAAATTGTACCAAATTTGGTACCATTTAGTACTTTTCGTACACATAAGTATGAATTTCCAAAAGTACACCCATGTCTCAATCGTACGCTTCAACGGTAATCTAAATTCCAAATTTCAGGTTTTCAGCTCTATCCGTTCACCCAAATCCAAATTGTACCAAATTTAGTACCATTTAGTACTACTCGTACACATAAGTACGAACTTCCAAAATAATTTCCTTATATCAACACCACTTCTCAACCTTGATTTTCATACCAAATATGAACATTGTAGCTATATCCGCTCAAAATATACAATTGGTACTAAATTTAGTAACTTTTCGTACACTTATAAGTCGAATTTCCAAAACCCTTTTGTACATCTTTCTAAATCTCCATCAGTTACCCTCATTCCAAATTTCAGAATTCTAGCTCTTCCCGTTTGCCTAATACAAAGGGTACCATATTTAGTACCTTTTAGTACTTTTTGTACCCTTCTAGGTCGAATTTCCAAAAACCCAGCCTTATCTCACCCCTACACACCGACAGCAACCCACAGTCAAAATTTCAGCTTTCTAGCTTCAGCGGTTTCGTCTGGGCGATGATATGTCAGTCACTCAGTCACTCACTCACTCACTCACTCACTAAGCTCTTTTATATATATAGATATGCGGAATCTAGACAATGCGTAGAAAAATATGATATTATAGAGTTTGGGTACATAAATTGCATATTATAGCAACAACAAAAGAGAAACACTTATTGTTGGAAAATATTGTTGCAAATATATTTTTTGGTTTGATTCGAAAAATTAAAAATTAAGAGTAATCTTGAAATTACAATCATTCAAGAAATGTGGAAATTCAAAAGCCTATTATTCGCGAATTATTTAAAATCAGTTGATGCGCATTCGTTTTTGGATACAGCGAATCAATCTCTTTCAATACTATGCATATTTCGATGTTTCACTCAGCGGTCAAAGTGTGCCGCCAGTTGCACACACAATGCAAAAAACCTTAAAGTGGGTAAAAATCGCGTAATTTGCATACGATTTTGATACGCATCCATCAAAAATACGTCTAAATACACATATTTCAAATAGATTCTTCAAGAACCGCGGATTTGCCCCCACATTCTATTTTTGGTAAAAAACCCATATTACTTACGAATCTCTGTAGTTTATGACACGCGTTTTCGCACATATTATAATCGCGTATAAAATATTCCATACATACATACATATATATGTTCCCACAACATCCCCGAAGGGACAAGGGAGACTTCTCTCATATCAATGAATGCACGCCGATTCATATTAGCTGAATAATATGGGACCTACTTTTTATAGCCGAGTCCGAACGGCGTGTCTTACGACACCACTTGTAGAGAAGTTTTTCATGGCTAAAGTACTCAGGAAATGTCGCCAGCATTACAGAGGGGGAATATTGCCACCGTTGTAAATTTTGATCTTGCTTGGCCTGGGATTCGAACCGCAGACCTTTTGAGTGCAAGGCGGACGTGCTAACAACTGCACCACGGTGGCCCCATTTACGTAAAAAATTTAAAGAAAATCGCGGTTTAATACGCCGATTTGTCAAAATTCATTTTTGCCGATTATCGTATTTCCAAGGTATCTATATCCGCGGTTTTAGTGGATGGATTCGATCGCGGAAGGTCTCATTAAATCCGTCGCGTAAAAAAACTAAATTCACGCGAGGTACAAAGGTAATTGAATGGCACTTGTAAATTTTTAAGCGCAAAAAATAGGTTTTTAAAAAAAATCGGGCATCAAATATTGGCGTTTAGACTCCAATTACTAGGATGCTGTAAGGAGCACACTCATGAGATATGCATTAAACGACGTAAAATCACGAGTTCTATAATCCTATTATGAGTTTTGAATATTATCTTGTTGCGCGTCCGAATTATTTAAAAAAAAATTCAAAAAACCCCGAAATTCCGGCTTCAAAATGTCAGCATCAATTTTAGGTGGATGCAGCGGATATATCGAAAAATGAAACACTAGTATCATGTTGCCCATGAAGTATTCTTTGAGCCTTTCTTTGGGCATATGTCTATAAAATGTAAGGTTAAGCCAGAAATCGGAAGGGAGCATAAAAAAACGTGTTGGCTTCAACCCATTTTTACCTATTTTTCTACATTGATGCCAACACAGCCTCCACGTAAATAAATTTTTAATGGTCGACCTCATGGGACTCCTCCTAAAACACTTCATTTTAAAGAATTTCAATCATACTATATAGAATACTCGTATGTTAACAGTTTGCTAATTCTGAATGGGTGAACTCGGATTCATCGATTGTAAAACATTTTTGGTTTTCGCCATATACATTTTCATACGGGCAAAATGTGCCTCATCGAAATAATGGTTTTATACCCTAGACAGACGACAGCGTTAATTTGCATTAACTGCCTTAATTCAAATTAATTCGTGCATTATCCACATTCATAATGCACAAAATCATTGTGAATTTAAACTGAATTTAGCAATTTCAATATGGCAATGCTGTTGAAAATCAATTGTCTTTTGTCAAATTTCCATGTTTAAGAAAATAAAAAAGCAAAGCAAATCAGCAATTTTCGCGTTTCTTTAAAATAAGTAATGGTCTTTCGCGAGTTGAATAGCAGCGAATAGTTTTTCAGGACTTCTAACAAATCTCTTTTTAAAATTTTTATTTTCGCAAACATTTCATTACCCACCATACCAATTCTATCTAAAATTATATCTTCTTCAAATGTTTTTTAAAGTTTTGCAACATATTTATAATATTAAAAAGACTCAAAAATATCGCGAATAAATTAAATGTATTTTTTGTTCATCGTGGTGAAAAAGTCAATGGTAGAAAGTGTATTTGTTTCGCTTTTTTGGCGAACTTTTGTAAAGCTTTAGGAAATGTCTGCTGGGTACAAACAAAAAACACAAACAGCTGTTTCATAAATGCAGAAACTTCCGTCTGTCAGGGTGAAAAATTAATTCAAATTAGGACATTTGTAATGCAAATTATCTCTACCGTCTGTCTAGGGTATTAGACCCCGAGTATGTTTGTGTTTCAGACAATTTGGAGTTGATTTAGCCATGCTCGTCCGTCTGTCTGGCTGGCTGGAGCGCACGATCTTACTTTGTCCAAACTTAGCTTAAATTCGAAGATGGGTTATATCGGTCCCCATCTTCCGGTACCTCCCCCACAAAAGTTCGGAAATGTTCGGAAAATTTTTGCACGATAACCCTTGAAGGAAGTAACCGATTTAGTCCATACTTTGCACATCGTGAAATATCTACCAGATGAGGTTCCAATATGGAATCAATCGGTCCACTCCTTCGGGTACCTCCCACACAAAATTTCGGAAAAGTTCAGTTTAGGACCTGTTCACGAATCGCTTCGACTTTTGTTGTAGCAACTTGTATTCACTGCCCCCATAAAAAGGTATAAGTTTCATCAGGGGCAAGTCCATACTTCCTGAGGAAATAGCCTGAAAGGTACAAAAAAAAGCCCTGTGACACCGTGTGTAGTGGTTGGATCGTAAAATAATTCTCGAACGGATCTGCCGACTCGGTCCACAATTTGGTTTTCGTAATATTTTGTGCAAATTTAGTTTAAGTTGGAAGATGAGCCATATCGGTTCACTCCTTCAGGTACCTCCCCCACAAAAGTTCACAAATGTTCGGAAAAATTGTGTGCACGATAACTCTTGATACTTGATACTTTACACATCCTAAAATATCTACAAGATACAGATCAGGTTCGAATATGGACTTTATTTGTCCACTACTTCGGGTACCTTGCACACAAAATTTTTGATAAATTCACTTTAAGACCCGCTCTCGAATCACTTTGATTTTTGTTGAAGCAACTTGCATTCGCTGCCTTAATTACGGCAGTAAAAGTTTTTTCAGGGGCAAGTACATATTTCTTGAGAAAACAGCCCGAAAGTTGTAAAAATACTATGGTACCATATGTAAAGGCTAGAGGGCTCGAACCGAATACTGCGTTCGTCCACACTTTGGATATTGTAATATTTTTTCGAATATTAGATGAAGTCCGAAGGTGGTGCTTATAGATCCACTCTTTCCGATACCTCCCCCATAAAAGTTCGAAAATATTCGCTAAAATGGTATACGCGATTTCTCATAGACGTAGCAACCGATTTGGTCCAAACTTTGGATTTCTAAATATTGTCGAAACTTAGTCTATGTTCAAATTTAGGCCATATCTGTCCAATCCTTGTGGTATCACCCACACAAATGTTCAACATTTTTGTGTGGTTCGAGGATCCTTTGGACATTTTAACCGAGAGAAAAACTCAAGTTAATGTTTAAGGCCATACAGGATAAAAATGGTGCAATAATCCAATACTTTAAGAGCTCAGTTCTACTTAACTAAACTCATAGAATATATTTGTAGTTTATTTTAGTCATATATCTGTGATAGTCTAGAAGTTATGTCCAATTTTTATAATTGCAAAAAGTTGCTGAATTGTTCCATGGAATCTTTTTTTCATGTTTTTGGCAGTTTGTGTCACATGGAACACGTTTTGTCACATTTCAACCAAAACACTTTTTATCAATCGTGTTCCACCTCCCTTATATGAAGTGCTACTGTGGAGTTGAAAAATCAGGACTTTAAATGAAACATTTATTTTTCTCATATTAATACAATAAGGACGATTATTATAGGTTTCCTTAATATTTATTTAAGAGATTGACTCCACTTATCACTATTTTTCTATGGTAAAAATTTCGATCGGACAAAACGGATAGATATTTTGCATTTCTAATGTAACATAAAACATTTAAACGCGTTTTTTATAGGTATAATACCATTTTTGTAGTCGGTGTCCACACTAGCTTCAAGTCGAATGGACGTTTTTGCGTATATTTTTGTGGACTTACATCAAAATTTTGTCTTTAAACCTGGGATTTTTTGTTTAATCGATTGATAAATTTTCGTTTTCATATAACAATACAATATTCAAAACTATTTGGATTTAGAAACTATTATTCTTCAGTTTTTGAATCAAGTCCTTTAAAACAATTTGTTCCATACGCCACATTATTCGTAACTTGACAAAAAAGGGGCAATTTTTTGTTCCAAACGCCATCATTTTTGGTGCGGAACAATTCGTTTTGGTCTCTTTTTGTTCCATACGCCAAACGACATGGATATGGAACTAAAAATTTCAAAGTTGTTTTGTTCCATACGCCAGGCCTTATGGATATGGAACAGAACGACAATATTTTTTTGGGTCACAGAGTGGATATGGAACATACTGGCATCTGAATATCTCAGAAACTATAAGAGATAGAGAAAAACCGACCAACAAATCTGAAAGAGCATGGTTCAAAACCTTGTAAGGTACCTTTATCTCAAAATGTCAAAAATGGCGTATGGAACACTTAAGCATGACACCGACGAAATACCGACTGATACTTTTTTACTTGTTAATTCAATGGTTGATATTTTACCAGAGGAAAATGAATGAAAATCGATGGGTTTCTCGCAGTTTTGTTGGCAGTGGGCATCTACAGGTCTAAAAATCCAATCGTCGAACGCCTCATGTCACCATCAAGGCCTTGAAATTTCAAACGATCCCAAGACGTTTGATGTGCACAAACAACTTAGTGATAGGGGCATCCAGAAATTAATTTTATCGGAAGAAAAGTATTAATTTTGTTGGTTTTGAAGTTTACTCATTGATTGTGTATCGAAAAATATTTCTGATCCATTATTACACAAGAAAGAGCACCTTTATTTCTGTGCATTTCACGATGCGCTATATCTTCTAAATCAAAGCACTTGATGTCGACATAGAGGGTTCAGAGGTGGGAGTTTTGATATTTTTAGATGTCAACAGCCAACGGAACTGCGTGCGATGCGAAACCATTGATTTTCATTCATTTTTATACCCTCCACCATAGGATGGGGGTATATTAAGTTTGTCACTACGTTTGTAACTACTCGAAATAATCATTGTAGACCCCACAAAGTATATATATTCTTGATCAGCGTGCAATTCTACATCGATATAGCCATGTCCGTCCGTCTGTCCGTCTGTCTGTCCGTCCGTCTGTCCGTCTGTGGAAATCACTCTAGCGTCCGAACGGATTGACGTAGGTTGATGAAATTTTTAGAAAATATGTTATATTTACGTAGGACTTTTGGTATTGAAAGCGGGCTACGTAGGTCCACGCTTTCGTATAGCCCCCATACAAAATGACTCGTGACGCGTCGTGTTTTAAGAAATTTTTCAGATATTTGCCCATTTTACCACCGAATTGGTTGTAATTTGGTACTTTGTGTATCCAGAGGCCAAAAAATATTCCTACCAAAGTTGGGTTATATAGGTCCACGTTTTGGTATAGCCCCCATATAAGGCCCCATATAAAGTACGCGTCATTTTAATATATTTTGAATGTATTAGACCCATTTGACCACAGAATTGGTTGTAATTTGGTATTTTGTGTCTTCAGAGGCCAGAAAACATTCCTACCAAAGTTGGGTTATATAGGTCCACGTTTTGGTATAGCCCCCACATAAGGCCCCTTATAAAGTACGCGTCATTTTAATATATTTGAATGTATTAGACCCATTTGACCAAATAATCGGTTGTAACTTTGTATTATATGTTTCCAGAGGCTAAGAAACATTTGTACCATAAAATGTTTATATAGGTCCACGTGTTGATATAGCCCCCATAATACAATATCTTCCGATTTTCGATGTTTTGAACGTTTTAGCCTCATTATCACACCGAGATGGCTGAAATTTGGTATTTAGTCTTCTTTAGGCGTATAAAACTTTCCCCCAGAAATTTGTAGGTATAGGTCCACGCCATCATATAGCCCCCATAGAACGGTACCTTCCGGATTTCGGTATTTTGAAGGTTGAGGCCACATTAATCCACCGAAATGGCTGAAATTTGTGGTGGAGGGTATAAAAAGTTCGGCCCGACCGAACTTAACGCTTTTCTTACTTTTCCTCAGATAAAATAGCAATCATTGAATTGGAAAGGAAGACATTTGAGTTATCTTTACCATATTTCTTCTGTTTCGGACTTATGTGACTTATTTGTCCTTCTGTTGTAGTCTTGAAAATATTGAACCCAATTCAGTATACAATTATGACTTTGTAAATTGTTCCTATCGATTTCTTCATAAGAATATTTTTTGGAGCTCTAGGCATAGATTTTCATCATATTCCAAGACCCTAACAAAAGTTTTTGCCCAATATTTTTTAGCAATAGACACACACAGTCTTTATTTTTAACTATAAGTAATTTTTTGTAAAAGTTTTCTACATATGACAAACGATTTGTGCAAATTCTTATGGTGGTTCTATCCTGGTAAACCATTAAAACATGCCAATATTTTGACTTTTTTTATAAAGCGAGTAAAAATACCGTTATAACACATATGTGAAACAAGTTAGGCAATAAAAATATCGGCTACTATATAGTTTACATGTCCACAAAAATATAATTTTCAATTTCTCTCCTATAGTTAGATAAAGGTATTTGTAGGTAAAATTGGTTGGTTCTATTCAGATGAACCGGAGTGTATATTACAGAACAGATGCATTGCTTAATGATATATAATGCTATCCATTTGTTTTCCATTTCCTAATAACTAACCATAAAAATCAGAATCTAATACTTACTTCAGAAATATAAACAAAAAATACTCCAAATTATAGCAATAAACTGTAACAAACATTATAGTAAACGCCCAAAAGAAGAACTAAAAACCAACTTCCTGTCTGTAAGGTTTCCTTGGAATAAATTAAAAATAAACAGCTCCAACCATAACTATAAATCTTCGAAATGGAAAATATCTAACATAGAAATAGCGATAAGTAATTAATTCAATGCGTTTACATTGGCCTCCCGAACGTTATTGACTATTGAAAGAATATTTCATCAATAACAACTAAAACAAGCAATTTGTTTTCAGTTTCCGCACCAACATAATTACCATCATAAAGCCACAGACTAATTTGCACGAAATGCACATAAAAATCCACAAATAATAATAACATTTTCAGCACAGCTACAAGAAAAAGGGTAGCTGCAGGTTGTACAAACACTTCCTTTTCTGTAAACGAAAACGTTGTTCGTTCATTTTTGCCCACTCAAAATCCATAAAAGAGACTAACTACACGCAACGCAACTATGGTCCTGGCGCTTCAGAAGCATTTCGTTTTTATGTTTTATTGAAATAATACCTTAATTTGACTGCCTTTACTTACAACAAATAGCAATGTTCAGTTTTCTTTATATTGACCACACCTGCAGTTGTTTGTTGTACTTCATGTTCTAAAAATGTTACGAATAGTTTGTGGTTTTTCAATACCAATAGTTATAGAATAGAATTGAAACTTATCTACCTACGCTTGATGCTATTTTTTATGTATGCTACACTAAGTAATCAGCATTGCACATCGCACGGGTGAGATTGATGATGAAAATGAACAATTCTGACCTGTTTTAACATGGAAAAGTTCATGACTTATATTGATCCTTTTTCCATATCAAGAGGCCTAGGCCTTCCCGTCATCTGGGGAACTGTCTTTACCATCCATTAACGTTTTAACCGTTATCCTTGAACATCCCTTAAACTGCGCTTAATTATGAACTTTTGTGAGTGTGTCGAAGGAGTTGTTAGGAAGAGGAGACCATCTTTGACCTTGATTTACGTTTGAGAAAAATGATGTGCAAAGGTTGAACCAGTCAGTCACTACTTGTCGGTATAAATTATCGACAATAAAGTTAATGAAGTGTATTTCATATTCGTTATCCTAAATATTTCATAGTATTTAATACCTTCGTTTGTTTTCTTCATTAATATCTGACGTATGATACATGCATGTAATTTCCTACAACTGACAGCCAGCGTACAAATACATACTTACAACATACATACATACATTATGCTTGATTTTACAATTCGTTCTGATCTGGATGGTGTAAATTTTCCTTTTTGCAAACGTTTTTTTTTTCGCAATAAAAATGTATCGCTTTTGTTTTCGTGTTTGGTTTGGCTTCTTTACTTTCGTTATAATGAATGGTTGTTAGAACTTTTGTGGAGTCAATTTGATGTGATGAAATTCAATAAAAAAAATAACCTTTCGTTTAACATTTAACGGATGGTATACAATTTGATGGTCGATCTAATGTTCGAAGTTAATGAATTTAGATAGCAAATTGGTTAGTTGTAATTTAAACGTGTATTTTGCTACCTTTTATGGATGTTCTACGAAATCAATTTTTGTTCTTCTTTACACAGAAGCTTTAAAATTTCACTAATTGATGGTAATATAAAATAGTAAGTACGCATGGTTATAAATCTTAGTATAGTGAGTAGGGTAAATAAAACAAATTACGAGACTTATTTTTTAATATTTACTGACAAGAGAAGTAAGATCCGACACTATAGTATTCCCTGCTTAATCCTATTTTGAATAAAAACAAGTAAGAACAGAGTTAAGTTCGGCCAGGCCGAACTTGTTATACCCTGCACCACGAGTTATATTGAAGTAAAATGGAACAATTACTTTCCTTTCTTTTATGAAGAAACAAAATACAAATTCTCAGCAAGTTCGGTAAAACAATGTGGCTAACCATCAAAATACCGAAATTCAGGAGGTACCGTTCCATGGGGGCTGTATCAAATTTCGGATATTTCAGTAAAACCTTAAAAATACCGAAAATCAAGAGGAACGCGCGGACTTATACTGATAATTCTCTTCAGGAATATTGAATACCGTTTTAAGTGGGCCTATACCGACAAATTTTTGGGAGAAAGTTTCACACCCCCAGCGAAGGCCAAATTTCAACCATTTCGGTGTGAAAATGAAGCTAAAACCTTCAAAATACCGAAAATCGGGTGGTACCGTTTTATGGGAGCTAAATGAAGGCGTGGATCTATACCGACAAATTTCATATGGAAAGTTTAATACCCCAAATCAAGACCAAATAACAAATTTCAGCCATATAGGTGGAATATTGAGGCTACAACCTTCAAAACACCGGAAATATTGAGGTACCGGGGCTATACTAAAACGTGGACCTATACCAACAAGTTTCTGGGGGAATGTTTTATACCCCCAAAGGAGACTACGCACCAAATATCAGCCATTTCAGAGGAGACTACGCACCAAATATCAGCCATTTCAAAACGCCGAAAATCGGAAGATACGTTCTATGGGGGCTATATGAAGGCGTAGACCTATACCGACAAATTTCTGGGTGAAAGCTGTACACCCCCAACGAACACTAAGTGCCAAATTGCAGGCATTTCGGTGGAATATAGAGGCCACCACCTTCAAAATACCGGAAATAGGAAGGTACCGTTGTATGGGGGCTATACTAAGGCGTGGCCTGTAACGACAAGTTTCTGGGGGAAAGTTGTATGCCCCCAACGAAGTCTAATTACCAAATTTCATCTGTTTCTGAGGAATATTGAGGCCACAACCTTCAGAACACCGAAATATATACCGACAAATTACATATGGAACGTTAACAACCCCAAATGAACACCAAATACCAAATTTCAGCCATTTCGGTGGATTATTGTGGCCACAACCTTCAAAATAATGAAAATCGGGAGGTACCGTTCTATGGGCGCAACATGAAGGCGTGGACCTATACCGACAAATTTCTGGGAGAAGTTTTATACCCCCAACAAAGACTAAGTACCAAACGTCAGCCATTTCGTTGTGATAAGAGGCTAAATTCTTCAAAATACCGAAAATCGGGTGGTACCGCTCTATGGGGGCTATATCAAAACGTGACCGATATAACCCATTTGCAATACCAAACATCCTAGGAGTAATAGAAACAATTACAAAGCTCTATCTTAAAAATTGCGAGCTGTATCTTGATTTAAACAGACAGACAGATATGGTTATATCGACTTAGAATTATACCCTGATCAAGAATATATATACTTATAGGGTCTCCGATAAATCTTTCGATTTGTTACAAACGGAATGACAAATTTAATTATAACATTTATATTATGGTGGAGGGTATAAAAAACAAGTAAAAAAGTATACTTAGGTAACCGGAAATTTTGCCCTATGTTCTTTTTTTGAACTTGATGTACGAGTACATGGTGCGCCTTAACTAATTTTAAATGAAAGGCGCTTACACCTTGGATGTTTTTGCGGATTCTGAAACTTCAATGTTCATGAGAAAAATCAAAAAACGAACAAAATCGCCGGAGGGATTTTCAAATAAATCACGGTCAAAGTTCAAATTTTTAGGGCTTTATTACGTTTTCACGATTTTGCTCGGAAACCGCAAGCCCTTCGAAATGGGATTAGAGCAAATCTTATAGCAGTGAAAATTCTCTACAAGATTGACCTTAATGTTATTTTCGTAGGTTTTATCATTTTTGAGATATAGAAGTTCAAATTGGGACAATGCACTGACTGTATCGTCTCCTTATAAAACAATGTCATGAAGGGTGCACCTTAACTAACTTTAAATGAAAACCGGTTACACCTGGGAAGTTTTTGTGGATTCTGAGACAGCAATGTTAATAGATGAGAAAAATCAAAAACCAGAAAAAATCGCTGGAGGGATTTTTAAATAAATCGCGGTCAGAATTCACATTTTTAGGTTTATTTTAGGTTCTGTTGTTGTAGCAGTGAAAATCGCCTACAATTTTTTTTAGTCCTATTTCGTAGACTATCCCCGCATTTTCAAATACAATATCAGGAACCTATGACTTATCCTGATTACGTTATTTCAGTTTATAGTACAAAAATACGTAATTTTACAAAGTCCGATCTGTGTTATTAATATTTTTTAGAGACTCATAATAAAATTTCATTTGGAACATTTCTTTTCTTGACACAATACCCATAAAGTGAAGTATTTTAGTAGATTTTGACTCAACATGGAAAAATTTTTAATTAAGAGTCAAAGTTTAGCAAATAATTTCTGTCTTTAATATCTAATTTTATAGCGTAATTTCCTTAACAAAGTATTTTACTTAGATATCTAGTTTGTTCTAGAATTTACAGTGAAATTTTGTGTAGAATTTCTTCTTTTAATACCTTTCCTATAAAACTAAATTTCATGTTACTTTCATGCAGTAACTGAAAAAAAGAACAAAACAAATGTATTCAAAAAAATTTAGGGTGTTTTGTTGGCAAACTTGATGTTTATATTTTCTTGATATATATTGTAAATACATATTTCATTTATTCGGCGATTTATATTGCAACTAGCAAAGTGCCCGCAACTTTGTATGCGGAAAGGATATACAAAATATAAATAATATATAATATGGAAATTGCAAACACTGAAAATGCTGTTGCACTCATACCAATTTTAATCAATATTTATTTTTTTTTAGTACTGTACGATTCTCAAAAAGAACAGCCGTATCTCACCCTTACACATTAACATCGAGATCAACGTTGCACACCAATACTCAACTTAACTCCAAAAATACAGATTCCAGCACTGTCCCTACACCCAAAAACAAACTGAGTACCATTAAGTACTTTTCCTATACTTATGGTACGTATTTCGACGACATATTTCTACCATACACTGACAATAATATAAAATAATTACAGTAATCGCAATTCTAAATCTCAAGATTCCAGCTGTATCCGTTCGTCCAATTCCTAATTGTACCAAACATATTATTATTTCGTACTTTTCGTATCCACAAGTAAGATTTTCCAAAACTACCTCAATCCTTCACTTTAACAGTAATCTTAATTCCAATTTCAGGATTCCAGCTCTATCCTTTAAACCAAATCCAAATTGTACCAAATTTAGAACAATTTAGAACATTCGTACCCATAAGTACGAATTTTTAAAACTTCCTCAATGCAACAGGGCTACAATAATCATAATTTCAAATTGCAGGATTCCACCGCTATCCGTTCACCTAAATCCAAATTGCACCAAATTTAGTACTTTTCGTACACATAAGTATGAATTTTCCAAACCATCTCCTTTCAGAAGCACCACTTTCCAATCTTGATTTCCATACCAAATTCTATGATTCTAGCTATATCCGTTCAAAATATACAATTGGTACTAAATTTTGTAAATTTTAGTACCTTTCGAACCCATAAGTACGAATTTCCAAAACTTCCACAATCCTACACTCCACCAGTAATCTCAATTCCAAGTTTCGAGATTCAAGCTCTATCCGTTAACCCAAATCCCCATTGTACCGAATTTAGTTTCATTTAATCGGACACTCCCATGACTTTTCCCATACAAAATTTCACCGGAGATGACTTTTCCAATACAAAAGTTCACGGGAGATGACTTTTGCAATACAAAAGTTCACCGGAGATGACTTTTCCAATACAACAGTAATCTCAAATCCAAATTTCAGGACTCCAGCTCTATCCGTTCACCCAAATCACTATTGTACCAAATTAAGTACCATTTAGTACTTTTCTTACACATAAGTACGAATTTACAAAATTACCCTCATATCTCAATCCTACACTTTAACAGTAATCTTAAATCCAAATTTCATGTTTCCAGCTCTATCCGTACCAATCGCCATTGTACCAAATTTAGTACCATTTAGTACTTTTCGTTCCCATAAGTACGAATTTCCAAAAATACCTCAATCCTACACTCCACCAGTAATCTCAATTCCAAATTTCGAGATCCCAGCTCTATCCGTTCACCAAATCCCCATTGTACCAAATTTAGTACCATTTAGTACTTTCGTACACCTAAGTATGAATTTTCCAAACCATCTCCTTTTTGAAGCATCACTTCTCAACCTTGATTTCCATACCAAATTCCATGATTCTACCCTTCTAGTTCGAATTTCCAAAAACCCAGCCTTATCTCACGCCTACACACCAACAGCAACCGACACCCAAAATTTCAAGATTCTAGCTTTAGCGGTTTCGTCTGGGCGATGATATGTCTTCTTCTTTTATATATATAGACACGTCTTCTATGTAGAACGAAGTTTAGTGGAAAAGACTTAATAAACTCCGATAACGTACAACATTAACCCTAAAACGTGATTTTACTTTTGCCAGATTCCCAGCGTTTAGCACGATTTCTCTGTATTCGGGGAGTTCTGGTGTATTCGGGGACCTATAGTAAAATGTTATTACAAATAATTTTGTAGAATATTTTGGACTGATATGATCACATTTTAAATGAGTTTTTAAACGTTTTTGAAAAATGGGACCAAAATGACTCCTTTAGTGACTCGCATGAGGTTTAAGTTTTTCCATAAAAAGATACCCCGCTTTGTTGTCGGTAACATTGCCAAAGACACTTTATACCTAAAATGCAAGGATTCCAACGATTCTGATGTCGAATATTTCAAAACCTGTAGAAGAAATGGGCGGAACTTGCCACGCCTATTTAGGTTACTTCCAGACGTAAACTTACAAAATGCCGATACACGTGTCTTCTTTTTTTCGGTCCTCTTTCATAATCTGTGTAATTTGTTTTGTATCAGCCAGAGTGGAAAAACGGTTCATTATACCCTCAGCATTTATGATAACGAGGGTAATGTGCCTCATCGAAATAATGGTTTTAGACCCTAAGTATGTTTGGACGAAATGTGTTTCAGACAATTTGGAGTCGATTAAGCAATGTCCGTCCGTCTGTCGGTCTGTCGGTCTGTCTATCTGGCTGGCTGGAGCGCACGATAACTCTCGAACGGATGAACCGATTCGGTTCAAATTGTGGCTTTTGTAATATTTTGCCCAAACTTAGTTTAAGTCCGAAGATGGGCTATAGCGGTCCACTCCTTCCGGTACCTCCCCCACAAAACTTCGAAAATGTTCGGACAATTTGTGCGCACGATAACTCTTGAAGGGAGTAACCAATTTGGTCCATATTTTGCCCATCGTAAAATGTGTACCAGACTTAGATAATGTTTCAATATAGACTCAATCGGCCACTCCTTCGGCTACCTCCCACACAAAATTTCGGAAAAGTTCAGTTTAGGGCTATCTCTCGAATCGCTCTGATTTTTGTTTTAGCAACTTGTATTCACTGCCCTTCATACGACGGTACAAGTTTCATTAGGGGCAAGTCCATACTTCCTGAGAAAATAGCCTGAAAGTTTCAAAAAACCCCTATGACACCGTGTGACGTTGTTGGGGCGCAAGATAACCCTAGAACTGATCTGCCGATTCGGTCCAAAATTTGACCTTGATAATATTGTGTCCAAACATAGTTTAAGTTTGAAGATAAGCCATATCGTTCCACTCCTTCAGGTACCTCCCCCACAAAAGTTCAAAAATGTTCAGAAAATTTGTTCATACTGTAACTCTTAATGGGAGTGGCCGAATTGGTCCATACTTTACACATCCTAATATATCTACTAGATATAGATCAGGTTCCCGAAGGGTGTAAAAACCCCCTATGGCACCATATGTCGTGGCTGGAGATCCTCTTCCATAATGGTCAATGTAGATCCATTCCTTATAGTATCTCCTCCGCAAAACTTTTGATCTCTAATCCTAATGAACATTTTTGTCGGTTCAAATTCCCAAAATTTTTAAGACAGCTCCTATACAAGACACTAGTGTGACTTGATATAGAAAAAAATACTTCATATCTACAAATTTGTAAAAATGGTTGTATAAATAAAAGTTATCAAAATCTGCCTTTGTCCTCTAGACATTTACATTCAAAATACGCTTGATCAGCTAGCTTAAACCACCAGCGAAACGATCGTAGCATAGTGATTGGGTGTGTGGTACTTCGCTAGAATTCATTTTTCAATACAAATTCTTTAGGCCATGTTAGCTCGATTAACTCAATTAATTAATTAAAAATTTTTATATTTCTTATAAGAAATTATATATTGCAATTCAGATTTTGCCATTAAAATTTGTGACATCTGATTTGGTTTCAACATGTACATCTTGTATTTAGCCGGGAGTGCCGCGGGATGTCGTGGTGATTTTTTATTTTATTTTTAGTACACATAGTTCCTAACGAATTTGTGAAAATTGTAGTTGCAATAACCTGCAACGAAACATGTTATAATTATTCTATTATCTTTTAATTTAAAAATACAATACAGTGCAGCCTGACACTGTTCTATGGGGTCTATATCAAAACGTAGATTTGTGCCGACAATTCTCTGTCGGAATATTTTAAGCCCCCAACGAATACTATTTAGCTATTTTGGTTGGATAATGGGGCTAAACAATTATGAAAATCGGTAAGTATCGTTCTATGGGGGCTATATGAAAATATAGACCTATAATAATAATTGTTCCACAAACATCCCATACGGGACAAGGGGGACTTCTCTCACATCAATGAGTGCACCCCGATTCATATTAGATCAATGATATGGGACCTACTGTTTATCGCCGAATCCGAACGGCGTGTCTTGAGACACTCCTTTATAGAGAAGTTTTACATGGCTGAAATACTCAGGAAATGTCGCCAACATTACTGAGGGGTATATTGCCACCGTTGAAAATTTTGATGTTGACTGGCCGGGGAATTGTACCCACCACCTTCAGCGTGCAAGGCGGGTGTGCATACCATTGCACCACGGTGGAACCCAAATAGACCTATACCTACGATTTTTACAAGAATGTTTGTATAACTCCAATGGAGACTATCTATTGTTACGGAATTATATTTAACTAATCTCCGTGTAGACGTTGTTTTATTCCCCAGTACGATTTGTACCAAATAAAACAGGGTTCGTTTTAGATTACGTTTCTACAATGCTTTATTTACTTTGTTACACTTATTCGGAACCGACTTTAACTAGTAAGCACACAGCTTGTTTCTATTTAGCACGCAGCTCTTCTTTAACCGATATGTTCAGTTCAACGCTTAAAACACAACTAACTCGTCATTGCCAGTTCCCCTGTATTTATACCCCAAAGTCTCCCTGTTCGAGAGTCCTCTAGAACACGTCTGGCAAGTCCTCGAATCTGTACAACGAACACACAGACGCACATTCGCACTAAGCGAACAACCAGACTCACATACATGGGGAAAGATCAATACAGTGGACAAACACAGTAATGACGTAATTACAACAACAAACAAATGCAAGAAATAAAGGAGTAACAAACTAAACGATAATTACACGATTATGGCAAAACAAAACAAAAGCACATTAATGAAAGTTAAAGAACTAGAACGATGGAGAGATTTCTACATGGTAGTTGTTGTTGTTGCTTAAATAAAGTAACTGCGTAATAAAACTTTACGTTACAATTCAAATTTTTAAATTAACGGAAATTGATCTAAATTAACTTAAACATATCAGTTACATTCGTAACAATATCAAATTGAAGCCATTTCCGTTGGAAAATGTGGCAGAAATCGTTAAAATTCCGATAATCGGGAGGTATATCAAAATGTGGTCCCTTGTCGACCATTCTTTGTGGGAATGGCTAGATGAATAAACAAACAATAACACATAGACTTTTATTTTTGGCGCGCTAGATCTGTATTTTTCACCACTGGGGGTCACGAGCACAACATGTAGCAAAAAAATTTCACGACGATCCGAGTTAAGTCGCTAAACTGCACTTGTACCAAAAATTTTAACATTTTGTGTGGGTGGTGCCTGAAAGAGTAAGCCGAAACTGATATGTATCTATGTCTGGTAAATCACTTCGAGTTTAATTTTGCGCACCATTTTAGTGGAGAATTTAGAACTTCTATGGAGAGGTAATCAAAGGAGTGGACCGATATGGTCCATCTTCGGACTTAATCTGTGTTTAGACAATACGAGGGCCAAATTGGTTGATCCGTTCGAAAGTTATCGTGCGCTCCAGCCAGACAGCCGGACATGGCTAAATCAACTCCACATTTTCATCGTATCATAGTGTACGAATATATAACCTCATTAGCCTAAAGCAGGGTCGCGCTGTCTTTGCAAAGAAGTATAGTGAGGGCGCCCACTGAGTTGTTTTTGCATTTGCTTCTCTCTCTCACGTACAGTGTAAGTGTAAATAAACAAACGATGAATATGATGTGGTTGTTGTTTTTTTCACCCATGCATACACATATGCTGTACTATTGATGGAAATATTATGGGCGACGCTGGCCTAAAGGCTGAGAATATAGAAAAGAACAACTTCTCGCCAGATACTAAATCCTATTTTATATGGCTCAAATGTTTGAATACTTGTAAAAGATGACATTGCAGTTCTTGACGTGTTTGGGCGACAATTTTTTTCTATGGACCAATCTGTTTAAAGTAAGTTTACATTTACGAAATCCACTCGATTTCAACTGTCAATTCCATTGCTTAAACGTCAAATGAAATCCAATGGATTTCAGATGAGTTTTCATTTGACGTTTACGCAAAGGAATTGACAGTTGAAATCGAGTGGATTTCGTAAATGTAAACCAAGCATTAGACAATGAAACTTGGCTTCGCTTGTACCGTGAGCAATATGACCTCCATGACGACAATGACATACTTCTGCAAATCAAAGTACCTGTGCTCTTGTCATTGATACGAACAGTTTAATCGCGAGCGCAGAAGATGAGGACCAGAACTTCAATACAAAAGTCATGTGACATAGTTCAGCAAATCAAAATACATGCGCTGTTGTCATTGATACGAACAGTTTAATCGCGATCGCAGAAGATGAGGACCAGAATTTGATTACAAAAGCATGTGAAGGAATTTACCACAAAGCTGAAAACCGATGCGAAAACCTAGGCGCGTGGAAGTCTATTCTACGCTAGGCTTCAAGTAAGTAACCGAAATAAATTATTAGGAATCTGAACTCCCAGAATTAATTTGAAGATGTCACTTCAATATATCAATGCATCAAAATTTGAAATAAACTTCAGCACGTGCCAAGTACAATTATGTATACACCTTCACAATTATGTAACGGATTGTCTATTGAGAAGTTTAACAAAGAATTTCCTAGTACAGCTGTAACATTTAAATTCATGTCATAAATGAAAACGAGGCGTTGTGTCATCTAAAGAAGAGGAAAGATAACAAAATATAAGAAAAGAACATAACACAACATTCCCAGAACCGTTAGAACAAATATAAATGAGAAAGAAAACTACAAATGAATTTGTGCTAATTTTCAAAAGAAGAAGAAAAAAAGTTTTTAACAACAACTGCAAAATAGAACATCTTTGCAATCACCATCATCACCTCCAACTTCATCTTTTGCCATCATCTTCTTCTCGACCGGCAGCAGAAACAACAATAGCCCCATGTAGACAATAACAACTTAACACGGCACGCATTTCACATAAATGAAGCAATTTTCTGCACAAAACCCTAGAACCGTGGCCATTTAACACACTTAGCCATATATTGACACGTCGCGTCGTCATCGTCTGTGTTGTGTTTTTGGAACTGCGCCAACAGATCGCGCCAGATCTTTAACTATTTCCAATTTTCACGTTGACCAAGATAAAGCAATGTCCCGACAATAACAATAACGTTAAGACGACAAGAACGACGGCAACACGACAACATAGTGAAGATATCGCTCGCTGACTAACTCCGGCGACAGAGTTTCAAAAACACTACCAAAACCAAAAACATTTGTTAATTAACACATTTTTCTCGCCACACCAGTTCCAAATGTTTTAACAAACATACAGAAAATAGTTTTGCCATAAATTATGGTCTGATTCCTATTGTTGGATGTTACTTACAGTGGGGAAAACAATAAGTGTGTATGTGTCGGAAAATAGTTAACAGTGGTATGAGTGATGGGAAATTATTCAATGTATGAAACACACTTAGAATACCAATAAGCTAAAAATTTGTAAGATTCATTTTCAAGGACCTACTCGTTAAAAGACCGACAACCTTTCCTAAGGAGATTTTTCAAGAAACTTCACGCCAATAGGCTTGGATTTTATAAAGAATTTTTCTCAAGGACCAAGGACCAGCGAGCATGGATTTTTAAGAAGATTTTTTTCAAGAACCTTTAGGCTAACAAGCTTGGATTTGTAATAAGGTATTTTTTCGATGACCAACAAGCGTGGATTTTAAGAAGATTTTTTCAAGGACCTTCGGGCCAACAAGACTGGATTTTTAAGCAGATTTTATAACAACAAGCAAGATTTTTAACAACAAACATGTATTTTTAACCAGATTTTTTTACGGACCGTCAGGCCCACGGTAGTGGATTTTTAAGACTATATTTGAACGTGGACGATCCAATGAACATGGTTTTTAAGAATATTTTTCAAGGATTTTCAGACTAATGAGCGTGGATTTTTTAAGAAGATTTTTTCAAGGACTTTCAGACACTTGAGCGTGGATTTTTTAAGAAGATTTTTTCAAGGACTTTCAGTCTAATGAGCGTGGATTTTTTTATGAAGATTTTTTCAAGGACTTTCAGTCTAATGAGCGTGGATTTTTTATGAAGATTTTTTCAAGGACTTTCAGTCTAATGAGCGTGGATTTTTTATGAAGATTTTTTCATGGACTTTCAGAATTTTTTAAGAAGATTTTTCAAGGACTTTCAGTCTAATGAGCGTGGATTTTTTTATGAAGATTTTTTCAAAGACTTTCAGGATTTTTTTAAGATTTTTTTTTAATTTTTCGTACTCATGAGCGTGGATTTTTTTTATGAAGATTTTTTCAAGGACTTTCAGGATTTTTTAAGATTTTTTTTAATTTTTCATACTCATGAGCGTGGATTTTTTAAGAAGATTTTTCAAGGACTTTCAGACTAATGAGCATGGATTTTTTATGAAGATTTTTTTTCAAGGACTTTCAGACTAATGAGCATGGATTTTTTATGAAGATTTTTTCAAGGACTTTCAGACTAATTAGCGTGGATTTTTTAAGAAGATTTTTCAAGGACTTTCAGACTAATGAGCATGGATTTTTTTATGAAGATTTTTTTCAAGGACTTTCAGACTAATGAGCATGGATTTTTTATGAAGATTTTTTCAAGGACTTTCAGGATTTTTTAAGATTTTTGTTTCATACTCATGAGTGTGGATTTTTTAAGGAGATTTTTAAAGGTCTTTCTGGATTTTTTAAGAAGATTTTTCAAGCACTTTCAGGCACATGAGCGTGATTTTGTAAAAGATTTTTCCAAGGATTTTTAAGAAGATTTTTTCAAGGACTTTCAGACTCATTTGCGTTGATATTTTAAGAAGATTTTTTCAAGGACTTTCAGGATTTTTAAGAACGTTTTTCAAGGACTTTCAGACTGATGAGCGTGGATTTTTTAAGGACTTTCAGACTGATGAGCGTGGATTTTTATGTTGTTTTTTTTTCAAGGACTTTCAGAGTGATGAGCGTGGATTTTTATGTTGTTTTTTTTCAAGGACTTTCATACTGATGAGCGTGGATTTTTTAAGAAGATTTTTTCAAGAACTTTCAGACTGATGAGCGTGGATTTTTATGTTGATTTTTTCAAGGATTTTCACACTGATGAGCGTGGATTTTTTAAGAAGATTTTTTCAAGGACTTTCAGACTGATGAGCGTGGATTTTTTAAGATGATTTTTTCAAGGACTTTCAGGCTGATGAGGGTGGATTTTTTCAAGGACTTTCAGACTGATGAGCGTTGATTTTTAAGAAGATTTTTTCAAGGACTTTTAGATTGATGAACGTGAATATTTAAGAATAATTTTTCAAGGAAGATTTTCTCAAGGACACTTATGAGGGTGGATTTTTTTATGAAGATTTTTTCAAGGACTTTCAGACTGATGTGCGTGGATTTTTAAGAAAATTTATTCAGGGACTTTCAGACTGATGAGCGCGGATTTTTTAAGAAGATTTTTTCAAGGACTTTCAGACTGATGAGCGTGGATTTTTAAGAAGAATTTTTCAAGGACTTTCAGACTGATGAGCGTGGATTTGAAAGAGACTTTTTCAAGGACTTTTACACTGACGAGGCTGGATTTTTTAAGAAAATTTTTTCAAGGACTTTCACACTGATGAGGCTAGATTTTTCACGGACTTTCAGACTGATGAGCGTGGATTTTTTTAAGAAGATTTTTTCAAGAACTTTCAGACTAATGAGTGTGGATTTTTTAAGAAGATTTTTTCAAGAACTGTCGGGGTTTTTAAGAAGATTCTTTCGAGCCCTTTCAGACAGATGAGCGTGGATTTTTAAGAAGATTTTTTCAAGAACTGTCAGAGGTTTAAGAAGATTCTTTCGAGCCCTTTCAGACAGATGAGCGTGGATTTTTTAAGAAGATTTTTTCAAGAACTGTCAGGGTTTTTAAGAAGATTCTTTCGAGCCCTTTAAGACAGATGAGCGTGAATTTTTTAAGAAGATTTTTTCAAGAACTGTCAGGGTTTTTAAGAAGATTCTTTCGAGCCCTTTCAGACAGATGAGCGTGGATTTTTTAAGAAGATTTTTTTAAGAACTGTCAGTGTTTTAAAGAAGATTCTTTCGAGCCCTTTCAGATAGATGAGCGTGAATTTTTTAAGAAGATTTTTTCAAGAACTGTCAGGGTTTTTAAGAAGATTCTTTCGAGCCCTTTCAGACAGATGAGCGTGGATTTTTTAAGAAGATTTTTTCAAGAACTGTCAGGGTTTTTAAGAAGATTCTTTCGAGCCCTTTCAGACAGATGAGCGTGGATTTTTTAAGAAGATTTTTTCAAGAACTGTCAGGGTTTTTAAGAAGATTCTTTCGAGCCCTTTCAGACAGATGAGCGTGGATTTTTCAAGAAGATTTTTTCAAGAACTGTCAGGGTTTTTAAGAAGATTCTTTCGAGCCCTTTCAGACAGATGAGCGTAGATTTTTTAAGAAGATTTTTCAAGAACTGTCAGGGTTTTTAAGAAGATTCTTTCGAGCCCTTTCAGACAGATGAGCGTGGATTTTTTAAGAACATTTTTTCAAGGACTTTCAGACTGATGAGGGTGAATTTTTAAGAAGAATTTTTCAAGGATTTTCAGACTGATGAGCGTGGATTTTAAGAAGATTTTTTCAAGGACTTTAAGACTGAAGATTGTGGATTTTTAAGAAGATTTTTACTTGAGAGTGGATTTTTTTAAGAAGATTAGTTCATGGACTTTCAGAATTGTTTAAGAAGATTTTTTTAACTTTTAGACTTATGAGCGTGGATTTTCAAGAAGATTTTTTCAAGGACTTTCAGGATTTTTAAACAAGATTTTTTTAACTTTCAGACTTAGGAGCGTGGATTTTTAAGAAGATTTTTTCAAGGACTTTCAGGATTTTTTAAGAAGATTTGTTTTAACTTTCAGACTCATGAGCGTGGATTTTTGTAAGAAGATTTTTTAAGGACGTTTAGGATTTTTTAGAACATTTTTTTCTAGCACTTTTAGACACATGACCATGGATTTTTGAAGAAGATTTTTTCAAGGACTTTCAGACTCATGAGCGTGGAGTTTTAAAAAGATTTTTTAAGGACTTTCAGGATGTTTTTAAGAAGAATTTTTCAAGGACTTTCAGATTGATGAGTGTAGATTTTTTGTAGGAACATTTTTTCAAGGAGTTTCAGACTGATAAACCTTGATTTTTAAGAAGATTTTTCGAAGGACTTTCAGACTGATGAGCGTGGATTTTTCCAACAACAGTGGATTTGTAAGGAGATTTTTTCAACAAGAGTGGATTTTTATTATTTTTTAATGACCTTGAGACAAAAAATTTTTAATTTCTTTATTTGCTGAATAGGTACAGACCAACTTTAGTGGATTTTTAGCAGATTTATTCATCGGGTATGAATTTTTTAAGGACCTTCAGGCCAAAGAGCGTGGACTTTTAAGAGGAGATTTTCAAGAACCTTCAGGACACCAAGGGTGGACTTTTAAATAAGCGTGGATTTTTATGATTTGTTTAAGGACCTTCAGGCCAACAAGCGTTGGTTTTTAAGAAGAGTTTTTCAACAAACGTGGAATTTTGTGAATTTTTGCAAGGACCATAAGACCAGAAGCGTGGATTTTAGAAGAGTTTTTCAACAAACAAGGATTTATATGAATTTTTTCAAGGACCTTCATGTCAACAGGATTGGATTTTTATGAATTTTTTTCAGGGACCTTCAGGTCAACAAGCGTAGATTTTTATGATTTTTTTATAGGACCTTCAGATTAACAAGCGTGAATTTTTACGCATTTTTTCAAAGACCTTCAGGCCAACAAGTACGAATTTTTAAGAAGAAGTTTTCAAAGACCCTCCGCCCAACTAGCGTTTATTTTTAAGAATAGTTTCACAAGGATTGTTAAGAATAGTTTTACAAGAACCTTCAAGCCAACTACAGTTGTTTTGATAAGAAAATTCTCAAGGGCCTTCAGGACTTAGAAAGCGTAGGATTTATTTATCACTTAAGATTTAATGGAGTATGTAGTGTCAAAATCTTTAATGTCAGTCACATATTTCTAGTCTATTTCTAACCACAGTTCAACTACATAAATATCCAATAGGACAGACAACAAAGACACAGTTACACATTTCCTTAACATAACAGACATACCTGAGATGTTGCACATTTTGTCACAATGCTAAAATAAGTAATAGCCAACAACAAATGACAACTCGTGTCTTATTCTTCTCCATTTTGATCATCATCTCCATTTCCATTTCTATCTGAGGTGGTGATGATGTGCAAATGTGTTTTCTTTTATTTCTTAATATCTAATCAAACAAGCAATTAATGAGTTTCAGACAATTCGCACACGGCTTGACTGAATGTCCATTTGTTTGTTGTCAAACATAACAGCAGCCACACCTGAAGAAGATGGTCGGACCAGCCGCCACACACATTCAATGATCACGAAGTACGCACACGCAACACGCAGCTGCAGCTGCTCTTCACACTTTCTGAATTAACACCAACTAGCTTTGGATGCAAGTGTCGTTCATCTCAACGAGGCATGGTCTTCATGGTTATGGTCGTCGTATCTTCAAATCAGGAATAGTAGTTACTTTAAGTTACTACTCTCTAACACTAAGTTTGCATTTGCTAAACTATTGAATGACAAGAATTAATGCTTTTGTAGATAAAGAAAATACCCAACACAAACCGCAGCACAACTGGTTGCCACCTTTTGAGCAGCAAACAAAATCGAACAACATCCTCCATTGCCGGTCTGTGATGCCGGTATTCTTCGCTTTCTTGTCTTACAATCATCTTTCTGGTTTCTTTGCGTTTCGAATTTTCTTATTTCTCTTCTTCTGACATTGGAGAAGCAATTTATTGTGATTGCCAACTGCCGTCCAAGTGATTCGTTTTTCACATTTTTTTTCGTTCGCTGTCGTTCATATTACCAAACATGTGTTAAATTATTATTGTTCATACCCAATAACTGGATCAACAGGCTAAGGCCGTTTAGCAAGTGGCCAGGCAGCCAACTGGTGCAAATTGTTGCCTCATAAGTCTCCTTCATCAGCATGGCGGCGGTATTCATTGGCTATCTAGCTGAGCTCACCAAGTGGTTTGTTTACCTATCAATGCCGTAATAAACATTCAGTCTAAACCATAACGACATAATCTGTTTCTTCAAGCATGGAACTGTCACACTTGTTAATAACTTCCACCACCAGCGAAAAACAACGGAATGAGGTGGGTAATCTTGGCTGCTGGCACTTATGCCTTAAGGTCCTTCAATAAATATTTTTAGAAAATCCACGCTTGTTGGTTTTAAGGTCCTTCAATAAATATACTTAGAAAATCCGCGCTTGTTGGCCTTAAGGTCCTTCAATAAATGTTCTTAGAAAACCCACACTTGTTGGCCTTAAGGTCCTTTAATAAACATTCTTAACAAAACCACGCTTGTTGGCCTTAAGGTCCTTCAATAAAGATACTTAGAAAATCCGCGCTTGTTGGCCTTAAGGTCCTTCAATAAATATTCTTAGAAAATCCACGATCATTGGCATTAAGGTCCTTCAATAAATATTCTTAGAAAATCCACGCTTGTTGGCTTTAAGGTCCTTCAATAAATATTCTTAGAAAATACACGCTAGTTGGCCTTAAGGTCCTTCAATAAATATTCTTAGAAAATCCACGCTAGTTGGCCTTAAGGTCCTTCAATAAATATTCTTAGAAAACCCACGCTTGTTGGCCTTAAAGTCCTTCAATAAATATTCTTAGAAAATCCACGCTTGTTGGCCTTAAGGTCCTTCAATAAATATTCTTAGAAAATCCACACTTGTTGGCTTCAAGGTCCTTCAATAAATATTCTTGGAAAATCCACACATGTTGGCCTTAAGGTCCTTCAATAAAAATTCTTAGAAAATCCACGCTTGTTGGCTTCAAGGTCCTTCAATAATTATTCTTGGAAAATCCACACATCTTGGCCTTAAGGTCCTTCAATAAATATTCTTAGAAAATCCACGCTTGTTGGCTTTAAGGTCCTTCAATAAATATTTTTAGAAAATCCTCGCTTGTTGGCTTTAAAGTCCTTCAATAAATATTCTTAGAAAATACACGTTTGTTGGCCTTAAGGTCCTTCAATAAATATTCTTAGGAAATCCTCGCTTGTTGGCCTTAAGGTCCTTCAATAAATATTCTTAGAAAATCCACGCTAGTTGGCCTTAAGGTCCTTCAATAAATATTCTTAGAAAATCCACGCTAGTTGGCCTTAAGGTCCTTCAATAAATATTCTTAGAAAATCCACGCTTGTTGGCCTTAAAGTCCTTCAATAAATATTCTTAGAAAATCCACGCTTGTTGGCCTTAAGGTCCCTCAATAAATATTCTTAGGAAATCCACGCTTGTTGGCCTTAAGGTCCTTCAATAAATATTCTTAGAAAATCCACGCTTGTTGGCCTTAAGGTCCTTCAGTAAATATTCGTAGAAAATCCACGCTTGTTGGCCTTAAGGTCCCTCAATAAATATTCTTAGAAAAAATCTCTTCGATCAAACCCAGTGTCGAATGTTGCCCACACCTGGTTTGCTTCCAAGTACACCATTTTCATTTAATCAACCCGCTGTTATGCCACGTTGACGCTGAATACATCTCTTCTCTAAACCACTTTCATTGACTACCTGAATCTATTGCCGGCATGATGTTTCCTATAATTTCATAAATGTTTTGTTGCCTTTTAAATATGCAGCCATTTTTCTTAATGTCCGGTCGTCGGTCCGTTGATCCTGTTGCCTGGTCCAGTTATAAAAGAAATGCCATGGCAATAGTAGTATTTTAAATTTGAGCGCTCGTAGAACTTTATCTGTGATTGGGAAAAACAAAGCCCAAAGGTTCGCGGGAGACAATATTTAAAGCAACAGGTTCCTGTCAGTATCGTATAACTGCGACATGAATTGTTACCAAACATCTTGGACACTTGTGTGGATGTTATTACAACGTCCAATAGAATGCTGCAATGCGGATTCTCTTATTCTCATTCGACACAAGAAGGTGGAGTTTTAAATTAGTCCAGACGACAGGTTATCATTACTGTTCACATGATTCGCAGGATTTAGTTGCAGCTTGTTGTTGAGAATTGTTATTGATTTTTATATTCAGATATTAATTTCAGTCAAAATTATAGAGTCTTAGCTGAGGTTGGATGAACGCCTTCGTGCGCTGGGATTTATGTTTTGAGTACATTTGCTATAAATATTCTGACACCTCTTGTTTGGCAGAGAAAATGTTGGTTGTTTTTTGGTTCCCTAATTGTAATTGTAGGGTGTGGCATAATAAATACTGCATAATTAAGTAGTCTCACGTTACAAATCGCTTCTTGTTGTTCCATTTAAGCTTTATGACAAATTTCGTGGAGAGTTTGCTGAGTAAATTAAATGGCATACATAAAAATTCCACATCGAGTGAATTTTTGTTCGAAGATAATCTCGATCGCATGATCATAATCGCATGCCTCCTGTTCGTAATTATATTCGATTTTTTTGGCGCGCGTTCAGCCATAAAAACTATAGGGATTGTGCATTGAGCTAATAACCCATCCGACCAAAAAACATCATACTATGAAAAAAACACAGAAAATGAAAAAACAAACCCCACTAAAATCGACGACCCCCACAAACGTTTTAAGGACCATGGTCTGCGAATCTGCACCTGGAATGTTCGGATTCTTTATAGTGATGGTGCAGTTTACGCATTCGTAGATGTACTTGCAATGTACAAACGCGATATTACTTTTATATAGGAAATACGATGGATTGGGAAAGGCCTCATAACAATAACTAAAGGTGATGCACTGTATTACAACTGCCATATCACAAAACATGAGTTTGGTTGCGAATTTATAGTTAGTCCTAGGTTAAAACATCTAGACTCCAGTTTCAACCCGGTGAATGTAAAACTTGCTACAATTCAGATAAAAGCTGAATTTTTCAACATTAGTTTTATTTGCTCGCATGCTCCCACTGAAGACAAGGACGAACACACCAAATATCGTCTGCTCCGTCGGAAAAGGTCGTAAGTCCCTTTCAATAAATTTTTCAGGAGGAAGAAAAAACATTCCAGCGCTTTCTGTATTAAAGATTTTATTATGGTGGTAAAGGTAGCATTTTTCGTTTAGTTATTCCGCTTCAATACCTGTACTTCATTTGATAAAATTCCGTCGCGTTTGAGAGATAATTGGATGTCTTTGGACTTACGACCTTTTCCTTGTACAGTTTTGTATTTTTGTAGGGACTTACGACCTTTTCCTACAATTTACGGACGTTTTTAAAATAAAATATTTATACTTTACAAAACAATGTAGAACGGGTATTATAAGTTTGTTTTGCCCAATATTCGTGTAACATCGCGAAGTATTCGTCGTAGACCCCCTCCCCTTGCCATTTTTTCATATCTTGACGAGATAAAGCGATCTAGCTATGTGTGTCCGTCAATCCATTAACAATTGTAATAAAACTACAAGCCTCAATTTTGGACCGATCGCCACGAATTTTTGTGGAGAGGTCGGGTTCCGACTAGAAGTGACCCCATTAGATGTTGGTTATGATCGAAAGGTGTGAAATGGACCAAACCCACAATTTTTACCTGACTTTGTAGCTGTCCTGTAGATCGCAGTAATATTCCGATCGGAGCGAAATTTTAAGAATGATTTGAGTTTAAGACAAATTATTAGCGGGTTTAATGGACCAAAGACAAAAGACAATGTGCGTATGTTTGTATGTTCGCATATACTCAAAAACGGCTGAACCAATTTTTTTTTTGAAAATTTCAGAGAATATACAAGGGACAACCGAGGTGAAAATAAGCTTTATATTTTTTGAATTTCGGAAGGGCCGGGGGCAGGCCCTATTTTTCAAAAAACTCTTTTTGTAAAAGTTATGAAAGTATCGGTCAGAAAATTAATTTGCGAGGCAACGGTTGTTGAATCTCCAAACCTAAGTACTTATTCCATGTAATTTTCAGATTATGTACTGGGATGTCCCTTGGTTTAAGTAGGCTATATATGTATTTTGTTGAATTTTGGAGGAGCGGGTTACACCTGTGCCCTATTTTTTAAATGCGCTATATAAAACTTACGAACGATTCCGTTTCCCCAATCCTGGTTACATATTTAAGCAATAAGGCCCGACCAGAGTAAAATTCGAAGTCGGTATAACCATGACCGTCTGTCCGTCTTTTGAAATTAAGATACAGCTTGCAATTTTTAAGATAGATCTTCGTGATTTGGCGTAGAAGTTTCTATTACTTCTAGGATGTTTGGTATTGACGTCATCAGAGCTTTCAGAATCACCCTTAAAACCATAGGGAACTAGACCCATGACACCATCGTCTAATTCCATTCCAAATTCACACTGCTCTTTGTTAGAAAAGCATGATGCCTTCTTAGTTTAATATCATTTCAATCAATTATAATTTTAGAATCATTTAATAACGTAAACATTGCACTTACCCGTCCGTTAGAAGGTATTACTTTATTGAATTCAGAATACAAACTAATCTCGTTATGTGAATAAATGTCCCTAGAGAAACCACAAATTACCAGTTGATAAAGTTAAGTAAGATATACGAGAGTAAAAACAGTAAAAATTTTGATTTTTTTTTTAAATTTTTCAATATATGAGTTATTTGAACACATACAGCATCCCAATTTGTATGAATGAAAAGACCAGAAGTCCATCTTTCATAATCAGTTCGCTTATAGGGGAAAATAGATTTCAAATGTAAATTTTCGTTGCAATATAAAAATTATCACATTTTTGTTCAAAAGTTTGGTCCACAGGTTCCGCCAAATATCATCCGATTATCATCCAAAGGTGTAGGCCAGTTCTTTACATTGTACCCCAACCTTGGATGACATTAAACATTATATCTGAACTACAATAGCTGTAGTATTCTTTTAAAGTATACATTTCCCTGTGGACTTACGACCTTTTCGTACTCAATTTTGTACGTTTTGTGGACTTACGACCTTTTCCGACAAGGGCAAAACATATAGAAAAACGCCACATACGACCATTTTCTTGGTATCATACGACGTGTTTTGACTTGTACTATCATCCTGTAACAAAAACGGGATTTCCAAAAAAAGTGGACTTACGACCTTTTCCGACGGAGCAGACGATATATATTTTACGAGTGCTTGGCATATGTCCATTGTCCTGCCCATGACACTAAAGTTATTCTAGGCGATATAAATAGCAAAATTGAAAAAGAGAACAGTCAGGATATTCAGTTTCCACAGTGAATCGTCTGACAATGGAATGAGGCACAGACACAGAGAACAAAATAAGTTTGATCCAACAATGTTTTAAGAGCAAAATATATATTGTAAATATATTGTTAGATTCCTTATGTAGTACTGTCTGTTGAACAATCGTTATTGTCACACGGGACTATAGTATGTTTTCTAAATATGAATATTTATTGTCACTTTGGCACTAAAACATTTTGGGCCAAACATGTCATAACGATGGTTTTGGTCAGAAGTAACAATTTTGATTGTTGCAATGCACAAAATGATCAAAATGTCCAATAGAAATTGTTAGAACTTAAAATAGTTTTGATCAGAAGTACCAATATTTATTATTAGAAAGCACAATAGTTTTTTGTCAAAATTAACAATAATAGTTTGGGTCAGAAGTAACAATATTTATTATTAGAAAAACACATTAATTTCTCTAAAAATGAACAATTAATATTGTTAGAACTTAAGGCCTGCGTACATAAGCTACCTTGCCTGCTTTTGATAAAAGAATAAAAAAGAAAAGGGCAACCCAGTTCGAAATTTGCTCGGCCTTCTTTATTCTTTTATTTTTATTATGTCAGAAATGTAGCAGCAAAGCAAGGCAATCAGGCAAGGTAGCTTATGTACGCAGGCCTTTATAATACTTTTGGTCAGAAGTAACAATATATATTTTCAATTCATATAGACATTCATAAAGCACATGGCTGTATCCAGAAAAAAACAAGAAGAAATCAATTTGATCACGTTGTGATAGATGGAATACTTTAATCGAGCGTGTTGGGTGTACCTTCGTTCCAAGGAGCAAACATAGACTTGAACCGCCACCTTGTTGCAGCGAAGATACGTACTCGATGAAACGTAGCAAATAAGAAACGAACATACACACACTGAAGATGGACATCGGTAAGCTGCAATTACAACAGGAAGCCACAGCATATTCCACTCAACTGGACTAATTGCTTAATCAAAGCCCTTTTCCTCACGATAACATATCAGCACAGTGCACAGTTTCCAATTTTACGAAAAACCTGGCCAAAACTTTAAAAACGAATGGATTTAGACATGAAATTGGGTTCTTATATTTTTCGGGTCGCTGGTTTCATTTTTGACATTATTTAACCCTCGGGTGGTCATGAAAGGGGTCTTTTTGATCCCTTCACCTATAAAATCTTATCGTATCAGATCAAAAAATTCTACAAATTTGTTCGTCATAAATTTTTACAATAGGTCCTAGAATACACCAAAACTCTATATCTTACATAAACTCCAGAAATATGCGATTAAAAAATACATTTTAGGGTTAAGGACGTACTTTATGTTAGTTTTAGCAAAATTGTCATACAAAAAATCATTTTAGAAGAATGACGTCAATGCCAAAAATATTCTTCGCTAAATTTCACTATAAATCACCAAAGAAATGAAATCTCTATTTGCATTACATACCAAGGAAACATCGGTATCAAGTTTACCAAACAAAACCAAGAAATTAAAATAGGGTTGCAAGGTTCTACCATTTCTACAGTTTTGGAAATATTTGAGCTAAGATTACTTGGAATCCTTGCACTTTAGATATATGGTGTCTTTGGCAACTTTACTGACAAGAATGCGAGGAATATTTTCCTTAAAATATTAACCCTCGTGCGAGTCATAAAAGGGGTCTTTTTAGTAAATTTTTCCACAAATCTTTAAAATCTCCCACAAAATGTGATCGTATCAGATCAAAATATTCTAGAAATTTGTTCGCCATTAAATTTTCGCCATTTCCTAGAATACATCCATACTCTAAATTTTATCTAAACGCCAGGAATTTACCCTGTAATATATTCTGGCATTTTGAATCAGGGAAAATATGTACGTATAGTTATCTATGTATATCTGCAAAACAAAATAACACATAAAGACGAAAAGTGCAAATATGTGCAGGATGTTTCCATGGAAATTGGTAAAAAAAACTCTTCATTTTTAATGAAATAATATGGTACACTGCCCAACTCGATCTTACTCCCAACTATTTTAATATTTTTTTGTGAAAATTTACCCTGAAAAAATCAAGAAGTACGGGCATCAATTATTAAAAAACGCGCACTTTATTGTCGACACTGAACACTTTAAATTCGTTTAACATACCTTTCATTACAATTACAAAAAAATAATATATTTAAAAACCGTTGTTTATTTTGGATATTATCATAGTTTTATAAAAATCTTAAATATTGAGAAAAAATAAAATTTTCAAATAGGGTCACTTTGACCTGCTTTTATATATAAGCGTATATATTTTTTCATAACTACACGCAATGGGATCCTATAAACAATATTTAGAGTAAATTGATACAATTTCTTTTTCGTTTTTGGCAAGGTTTTTAGGAAAATTGCCCACTCCATGCAAACAGCCTCAAAATCTATCCAAGAGGCTTCCACTTGAAATATTAATAATAGTATATAGAACATATTTGCAAAAATATAGGGGAATATGTATCGGAATATAAAAGTTATAGAGATTTAAAAAAAAAAAAAAGAATTTTTGTCGATTTGTTCCATATCCGCACTTATGACAAAAATGTGAAATATTGTAAATCACATGGAACAAAGTGACAAAAATTTTTCCATCTTTGCCTCAACAAATTAAATACTTCTAAATCGAAAATTGAAGTTCAGATTTTTGAAATGTGTTTTTAAACTTGTATGTTTTTAAAATATTATTTTCATAACTGCAAAAAGTTTTAGCTTTCGTGTCAATGCGTGGATATCTCGGAAACTAGAGCAGATTGGAGAAAGCCGACTAGAAATTCAGCAAGAGCATATCGGAAAACCCTAGAAACCACAGGTATCTCAAAAAGTCAAAAATGGCGTATGGAACACATAAGCATGGCACCGACGATATATAGTCCATATTCTGACCTGATCTATGTCTCGCAGAAATATTACGATATCCAAGGTATGGACCAAATCAGTTAGTAAATTCAAGAGTTATCGGACGCATAATTTTAGCAAAAAATTTGGAAGTTTTGTGGGGGAGGTACCCTAGGGAGGCTACCGATCTGGGCCATCTTCGAATTTAGACTAAGTTTGGACAAAATATTACGAAAGCCAAATTTTGGTCCATAATTTATCGGTTAACTGCTAAATCAATACCAAATTTCCTGAAACGGATTTCGTCCAAACATACTTGGGGTCTAAACCAGCGTTGCCGACAGTTTTTGATCGGAAATCGTCAAATCGTCAATAAAATTTGGAAAATCGTCAAAAATCGTCAACACGTTCCAAAAATAGGTTTGGTTATCGTTTAATGCGATAGTTATGTCAATAAGACCGACTACATATGTAAGATATACCACCACAGCAATAACTCTAACCCAATCTGTAACAAGTAAGGACGTATCAGTCAGCTGTTCTGACGGAGAAATACCCTCAGCCCCTGACCAAGAAAAAAAAACAACAAAACCAAACACAATAATTATGCCGTATATAAAATATATTGATTTTATATCACGAGTTTGCTTTAAAATCTGTTGGTACCGTAACGTGGGCTTATACCAAATCATTGACATATGGGCAAATCCCAGAAACAGTCTACCAGCCAAAAATTTTTTTATTTTATCCAAATTAATTTATTTTTTCACAGAAGATTAGACTGGATATCTAATTTTAGAAATATGTTAAAAACTTTTTTTCTATCATTATTAACACAAAAATTATTACTAAATTCTACCCTACCTCAGGTTTTTTAATTTTATACAAAAATTGTACATTTTTTACATGTTCATATTATTACTTTAGTGTTAACATAAGTGGTAAACTCAAAAGCTATATTGTTATTCACTCAATTCTCTTAGATTTTGACAGAAAATATTATCTTTTACTATTTTGGAAAAATTGAAATTAGGTATGAAAAGACAGATCCAAGTGGTGTAGCGTTCGTCACGAAAAATTATGTTTTTTTTATACTGTGGGCAGAAATTTCTTTTTTTTTTTTAAATTCATCTATAAATTTAAATTAAATTAATATCCTGCTTTTAAGGAAATAGAAAAAAAATCTACAATAATAAAAAATAAAAAAATTACAGTGCATTAATTTCTGTAGCGTTCGTCACGAATTGAGTTCTCCCAAAAAATAAAAAAAAAATTTTGTCTTTTAATTCTGTTTTCACTTTCTCTTGTATTCTATTTTTGTTTTATTCTGTTTTCGTAGCGATTTGAGTTCAGTTAATTGTTAAGAAATTAAAAAAATTAAATTATATTTCAAAGTTATATTTATTTTCTGATGGATGTGCAAGTCGGTTTAAAAACAAATTCATTTTAAGTAGTATACCCTTTTTCAAAGAAAATTTTGAGTGGAATTTTTTGCAACTGCTCACGGAAAGGGTGCAGTAGACGGAATCGGAGCTGTCGTAAAGAAAAAAAATTGGAAAATGGTAAAAGCTCCGAATATTGTTCTTAATAACGCCCATGATTTTTTTTAAATTGGCAAACATGAATACAAATGGTATTTTCATTTTATATATAAGCAGAAGTTATATACTAAAATCAGCTGGAATTCTTTCGGAGAGATGGGCTAACGTTAAGAGCATTCCCGGAATTAAAAGTGAATATTATTTTTCGTCATATAACAAAAATGCGCTCGAAATCGCACTAACGTCAGATTCATTAAAACATAAAATTTATTTATAAACATATACGCATTGATAAACTTATTTATGAACATAAAATATGACTTAAATAACGTTATTTACAAGAAATATACATTGTTTCGTTAAAATAAATACACTGGTTTTTATTTACTATATACTGGAAAAAATGTAGCGTGCATCACGTAGCGTGCGTCACATTAGGTTCGCTGATTTTGGAAAAAAAATACAAAATTGTTTGCCTAAAAATTAATTGTTTTAGAATTCTCTTATATTCATCTTTCTTTTAAAATTTTCATTTTGTGTGCTTTATTATGCAAAATTTGCTAAAAATTATGAAAACATAGCACAAGGTCGGAAGCTACTTCCACTTTTTGTGGCGTGCGTCACAATAACTTATAATAAATTTTTTTCCGCTAATTATACTTGTTAAAAAAAATTGTTTTGTGGCATTTGAAAGTGCTCTCAAATTCTATTAAATACCATGTATAGATTCAATGCATCTATCTGGAAAGTTCAAAATATGTTAATATTTTTGCCCGAAAACGCGTACAAATGTAGCGTTCGTCACGCAGGATTTACCCATATACCAAACATTTTTGGCAACCAAACTTCCTCATAAAGGACTCAAAATATTAAATTATGTTAAAATAAGTTTGAAAGAAATTTTTGAAAAAGTTTTAGAGTTGCACAATATCAGACAGGGTTTTGAATCTTTTGGGCCATTAACAAAATGTACCATTGTTAATGAGGCCGCTCCAACAATCTACTGAAAAAGAGTCAAAACGATGCGAGAGGAGCTCCTAAACTTCACTTTATCCGAATTTTGTGTGGAAGGTTCGGGTACTTCGGGAGTGGACAGATATAGTTCATATTCAAACCAGATCTATGTCTGGAAGGAATAACACGATGTGCAAAGTTTTGACCAAATCGATTGCTCTCTTCCAGAGTTATCGTTCAGACCATTTTACAGAAAAATTTTGAACTTTTTGGGGGGAAGTACCAGAAGGAGTAGACCGATATGACCCATCTTCGAACTTAATCTAAGTTTGGACAAAATATTACGATACCCGAAATTTGGTTCGAATCGGTTGAACTGTTCGAGAGTTATCGTGCGCGCAAACCAGACAGACATTTTTCGTATCAAAGTGTATATGGTAAATAACAAAAATGTTTTGCAATCGATGAATCCGAGTTTCACCCTATCAGAATTCGCGAACTGTTAAAATATTCTATAAAGTATGACAACAGTTCTTTAAAATGAAGTGTTTTAGGAGGGATCCCATAATATCGACCATTAAAATTAATTTTCGTGGAAGCTGTGTTGGCATCAATGTAGAAAAATGAGTAAAAATGGGTTGAAGCCAACAAGTTTTTTTATGTTCCCATACGATTTCTGGCTTAACCTTACATTTTATAGACCTATCCCCAAGGAAAGAATCACAGAATACTCCATGGGCAACAAGATTGTAGTGTATGATTTTTCGATATATCCACTGCATCCACCTAAAATTGATGCTGACATTTTGAATCCGGAATTTCGGGGTTTTTTGAATTTTTTTAATAATCCGGACGCGCAAGAAGATAATATTCCAAACTCTTAACACGATTATAGAACTCGTGATTTTACGTCTTTTGATGTATATCTCATGAGTGTGCTCCTTACAGAATCCTAGCAATTGGAGTCGAAAGGCCAAAATTTGATGCGTGAATTTTCTTACAAAACCTAGTTTTTGCGTGTAAAATTTACAACTGTCATTCCATTTCCTTTGAAACCCGCGTGAATTTAGTTTTTTTACGCGATGGTTCTAATGAAGCCTTCCGTGATCGAATCCATCTACTAAAACCGCGGATATAGATACCTTGAAAATCGGAAAATCAGCAAAAATATATTTTGACAAATCCGCGTACTAAACCGCGATTTTCTTTAAATTTTTTTACATAAATGGAATCCTTTACTGGCGATTATAATATTTGCGAAAACGCGTGTCATAAAAGAAAAGAGATACGCGAGTAATATGGGTCTTTCACAAAAAATTTAATGTAGAGGCACATCCGCGGTTCTTGAAGAATCTAATTAAAATTGGTATATTTTGACGTATTTTTGATAGGAGCTGATGAAACCGGATGCGCATCAAAATCGTATGCACATTGCGCGACTTTTGCCAACTTTAAGGTTTTTTGCAGTGTATGATGCAACTGGCGGCGGATGCGCATCAACCGACTTTAACTAATTCGCGAATAACGGGCTTTTTAATTTTAATATTAATTGAATGATTGTAATTTCAATATTGCTCTTAATTTCCTACCCTTATAAGTTATCACAGTAATCAGTTAAACTCTCGCGATGGTAAACCATATCTTTTGATGAAGTTTTAACAGTATACATTCATTATTCTATGGGATTTTAGCAAAATAGTTGGAGAACTCCCAAATATTTTTTTCTAATTTTTAGAATCAAACCAAAAAAATATTTTCAACAATATTTTCCAACAATAAGTTTTTCTCTTTTGTTGTTGCTATAATATGCAATTTATGTACCCAATCTCTATAAATTTGGTATCATATTTTTCTACGCATTGTCTAGATTCCGCGTATATTCTTTAATTTATTTTTTGAGGGTTTGTACGGATTCTGGGAAAGGATAATTTGGATGTACTTCAAAATTTTTTTATTATTTGTTGATTTTCCGCGAAATAATAATAAATTTAATAACTATTTAAACATCTACGAATAGATATGGAATGCTGTTAACGATTTATGCACACATTTTCTCATAACAATAAATAAGATATTTTTAAATGTTTTTTCTTTATATGAGAATAAAAAACGCTATAACTTTTGCGCGCATTGGCCAATTTCGTGAACGCGAGCAGATTTGAAACCGGATTTTTTTCCTTTACCTCTATACAAAAAAATCGTAGATGTGCTCGCAAACAAATTTATTAATTTTTTTCAAATGGAATTGTAAAGGAATATTTTTATTCGCCATATACCCTTCTAGCCCAAAGGCTGAGGGTGTAAAAACAGTTTTCACAAAATGAGAGTTGTGCTTGACCGTGTGACAGTCCATGTTTGTCGGTCATCCATATATATTTTGATTATTGAACAGTCGGAAATATATAAAAACTGTCATTCAAAACTGATTGACTGGCCGCTTAAAAGGGGCATTAGTAAGAAGTAAAGAAAGCTTGACTCGTCAATTTTTTCACAACGAGAAAACTTTTTAAGGAAGATATTTATCCATTACCAATCCTAAACGACAATTTTCATCTGATGTAATTCGAAGGTTAGTTAGAAACCACAAAAATACCAATATTCCAGATATGTATATAATATAGCCAATCTGGTTGGAAATTCCTAAGAACATTAAACACAAACTCATAAAATCGAGTTTACAACATTGTTTTCCTTAAATTATTTTGTGAAATTTTGGTCAACAAATAATTATCATGTTTCATTTCATTCAATTGTGGCTCATGTGAAAAATCGTCATTTTAGACAATAAAATCGTCAAATCGTAATTTTTCAATTTTGGCGCAAAAAATCGTCAAAATGACGATAAATCGTCAAATTCGGCAACACTGGTCTAAACCCATTATTTCGATGAGGCACATTTTTCCCGTATGAGAGTGTAATGCCTCAACATAAATGCTGAGGGTATAAAAGGCTACAGAACAATGCAATTCCAGACTTTTTGAGAAATTGACCCAAAGAACTCAAGAAAATACCCAATATTTCTTGAGTTTTTTGGGTCAAAAAGTGTGGAATTGCTCTGAAACAAATAGGTTTTTGGAGCTTTTGGGATATTGTATCAGGAAGTATGGACTTGCCGCCAGAAACAGTTCCACCGTAGTAACAGGGCCCGCAAGAAGAACTATTACAAAAAATGTCTAAACGATCCTATACGAGCCGTTAAACTGTACTTTTTCCGAATGTTGTGTATGATGTACACGAAGGAGTACCTATACCGATTTAGTCTATATTCAAAACTAATCACGGTGCGCCTTCACTAATTTTAAATGGAAGGTGCTTACACCTTGGAAGATTCTGAAACTACTATGCTCATAGATGAGAAATATCAAGAAACAAAAAAATCGCCGGAGGGATTTTCAAATAAATCGCGATTTAAGTTCACATTTTTAGGGGTTCTTTAGGTTTTCACGATTTTGCTTGGAAACCGCGAGTCCTATGTAAACAGGCCTAAAGGAAATGTCGTAACTGTAAAAATTCTCTACAAGATTGACCTTTATGATGTTTTCGTAGGCTTTACCGTTTTTGAGATATAGAAGTTCATATTGAGCAATGCACTGAACGTATCGACTCCTTATAAAACAATGTCATTACTGCAATTTTCCAAATTAAACTTATATATCATGAAAATCGTACAACCTAGGAAAAAATAAATCATCCAATCTTGTAGAGAATTTTCACAGGTTCAACATTTTCTTAAGTCCCATTTTTATATGACTTGCGGTTTCCAAGTAAAATCTTGAAGACTTAAGATAAAAACCTAAAAATTTGAACTGAACCTCTATATCTCAAAAATGGTAAAACCTACGAAAAAACCTAAAGGTCAGTCAGTAGGGTTTTGGGTAGGGAAATCCCGCACTGGGGATTCCCGGAATTCTTGGGAAATCGGGAATAATTAGGGAAAAAGGTGTAAGAGTCATTTTGGACTATAACGACGCATTTTTGTCCTGCTTCATATAAGTATGACATAATATTTTATATTATAAAATCCCATTTTTATACACTCCACCTTAGTCCGGTGGGTATATTAAGTTTGTTTTTCTGTTTGTAACACATCGAACTAATCATTTGCGACCCTAAATTATATATATTCTTAATCAGGATAAAATTGTAAGACGATGTGGTCATGTCCGTCTGTCCGTCCGTCTGTTGTAATCACTCTAACACTCTGGTGGGCTATATGGGTCCACGTTTTTGTTGTCGAGATAGGTCGACGTTTTGATATAGCCCCCATATAACCGTACCTCCCGATTTAAGGTATTTTGCGGATTTTAGCTACATTTTCCTCCCAAATTGGCTCCAATTTGGCACTTAAAGTTTCAAGAGATTAGAAAACTTCTGCACCAAAAGTGGTGAAGATAGGTCCACGTTTTGGTATAGGTCCCATATACCTCCAGATTTAAGGTATTTTGAGGCTTCTAGCTCCATTTTTGGCCGAATTAGCTGAAATTTGACATTTGAGGTTTCCAATGAGCAAAAACGTTCTCCACTACAAATTAATATATGTCCACGTTTTGCTATAGTCCCCATATAACGGTACCGAACGATTTCTAGTATTTTGACGTTTTTTGCGAAATTTTCAGACCGAATTAGCAATAATTTGTCATTTGTCAACAAAAATTACGGACATGGGTCCACGTTTTATTGTAGCCTCCATATAACGGGACCACCCGACCGATTAGAGTGGAGGGTATAAAAAGTTGAGGTCACGTTTTGGTATTGCCTTCATATAACGATACCACGCGATTTTCGATATTTTGAGGATTTTATCTACAATTTTTAACCAAACTGGCTGTTGAACCGCGTTCAACAAACTAGAAATAAGAATTTAAAAACTATGAATTTTATAAATATGAATTAATACATAATCCACTTGAATTTAAATCTACATAGAAAATAACCGCCAACATGTGGCAACATTAAAATCAATTGAGCTTCCATTGCATATTTTAACTACCATTTATTGTCGTTCAATACTATTTGTTACATTTTTCTTTTTATAAAAAAAATGTCTGAGGCGCACAGCCATTTTCATTTACTTCACTTGGATTTTGAAAGTCATTACACGAACATCGAAGAATAAAGCCTTTTGCTCAACCGCTTAATTTTGAATCAAAAAACAATTGCCTTTTTTTATTTTATCATTCGCCGATACAATCGTGGGAGTTGCCACCGCTAGTTTCACCGCAAAGATATACAGTCCATTCTTGGCCAACCGTCCACGATTGTACATGGTCCTCACGAGCCTCTAGGAATTGAAGAGCTTTTTTTTCATCTGGATTACGTCCACCGCATCGCTTCGAAGGTTCCTGTTGAGAAGACACTTATTGAGACATGGATAAAGGGTATGTAAATTGTTATTGATTTGTGAGCAATAGGGTTTTCTGTTTCTTTCCTAAAAAACCAACAACCATAAAGGTCCAAGTCGCGACAGTCAACATTCTGTTCATAAATAGATACAGGTTGACTCGCAACTCAAAGCTACAAAAAAAAAAAACACATCCGCAATAACCTTTGAAATAACAAAGGAAGATTTGATTTTCTTGTCTGCTTGAACAGAAATTGCCATTTCTTTATGCATGCGCCAGTTTGTTAATTTCTGTCATTACATCATCTGTGGACAGATGTTGTTCTTGTGATTTATACACGGCTGTTCGAGAATTCAGCAGGCATCTCTTCATCGACCATTTTTCCCGCAAAATCATTAAATCACAGAGAACTCTGTTAAAAAAAAAAAAAAAACAAAAAAACCAACAAAAAGGAATAACAAACAAGAGTAATATATATTTCGAAGCTCAAAACCACTTACAACATACAAAGGGTTTGACACCAGCACCCATCGGCTACATGAAATATTTAAACGCATAGCTCTTCGTTTTGTGCTGCTTACCATCTTCAATTATTAACGTACATACCTACATAGGTTGCTGTTAAACACTCAGCGACATTATTCGCTCTTCCATTAACATTGGTCAACATCAACGCGCCACTGTCACTAACAGCGCTAGGTATCAACGACGCAGTCGCTCTTAAAAGAGAATTTTCCCTGTTAGCCTTCAGCCACGACCACCAAACACTCACCCATTTCTCTTTATTAGTCGACGACGCAGTCGCCGCTAAAGGAAGAGTAAGTCTCCATCACATACAAACAGGAATTACTCATAAGAGAATCGACCAAACCACCACACACAGGTGGTGGGCGAAGAAGGTTACAAAAGATCAATGCTAGTATTTATGATTGACACTCGTTAAGAAAAGAACAAATTGGAAAGCGCACATGCTGACATAAAACCACTTAATTATAAATAAATTATTTATGGTGCGAAAACTTAATAATTGTGTGATGAAGTTTTAAAGAATTCTTGCTGGAAATTTTTAAACAAATTTACAAAAGTAAATTAAAAAGTTTGGTGCGAAAAAAAAAACACAAAAAACGGAAAAAATTTATTTGCAAAATTTTGCAAAGCAAGGAGGAAATACACAAAAGAAACATCAAAATTAAAAGGAAGAGGCTGGTACACCACCGGCACTAATAACACGCCAGACGTTGGGTTTGCGATACTAAAACAATCATAAATGGAAAAGTACATTCAAATTAAACAATGTTTAGTACCATTTAACAAATAAAATTTTCTGCAGGTTAATGGAAATGTTTGGTGCTTTAGGTGCACGGGAAAATTGCTGTGTTGGGAAATATGTGGTGTGTGGAGAATTAGTGGTGTTTCTGTTATAAGAAAAAAAAATGTTGATGTAAAAAGCAACAATACGGATAATAAGTTTGACAAACAAAAATTCAAAGAAAAATAAAAATAAGAAGAAAACCAACAATAGAGAGGAAAAGAAAAAAATTATTATTAGAGAATTTCATGTTTCGTTTGGATCTGGTTCCTCCTCTTATTGCTTAACCACACGCATACAAGAAGAAGACTTTTCATGCATTGTTATGTACATATGAAAGTGAACGTCAAGCTGTGATGCCTTTACCTATCAACTAATCAAAGCTTATGCATTTGTAATTTGTTGGACACAAAAATTTAAAGTTTCACCATCTCAATTGGGTTTCTTAGGCAAGTTAATTTGTTGTGTTTTTTTTTTATCGCTGAGAAGGGTAAATATTCTTGTTTCTTCAAATTTCTGAACAGCGCTCTTTGCTACTAAAACAGAATTTCAAGTTCACTTGACAAAAAAAACTCATAACAATACATAACAAAGCAAAATTAGGAACGCTTTACAAGCATACAGCAAAAAGCAAATAAACCAGGAGAATAAGCACAAAGTTGTCACAACGAAACAAAAGCTAAGAAAGTGCGCGCTGCAATCAAAACAAAAAAGTGGAGTAGTTCCTTTTTTTCTTATTCTCACTCTCAGCTTCAGCTATTCTTCAATAAAGAAGAAATAGAAATAGAGAATGTAAAGAACTGTTAAAATCAGCTGGCCCTCTACAAAGTGTTCACATGTTTTTTACGGTTTCCATTATTTTCACCGTCGAAATGTCAACAACTTAAAGTGTGTGTCTTACTTAAATTGAAGATTCTGTTCAAATTTTACAAAAGTGGTGATAAACAGAAAGGCTTTGAATTCACATTTTAAGCAAGATTTGTGGCAAGGAATGTTCAAGATTCTTTTGAAATCATAGCCCAATATACTAGGCGTTTTTGTTTCTTTGTGCTTGAAAAAAGAATATATGAAATTTAAGCCATCGAAGTTTGCCAAACACCACCTCTGCTAACACCGCTCACATCACAACATTCGAAGCAAACTATCAACAGTACATCCACATTCCCGCACACACAAAAAAGCTTTCGGAGGAAACAATTGTTGTTGGCCGTGGTCAGTAACAGAAGCACCCAAAATAGAGAGTAAGGAGAGAATAGTAGAAGAACCAACAAATTATTATCGTCACAATAGAGATAAAGAGGTACGTTCAAATCTCATACATGCCATCAAAACTAAATATTTAAATCATCATTCCACATAAAGAAGGTAGTGAATGTTCCGGGTTTATATTGGTGGAGGAGTTCAAACAATTTGGAAACATTCTGTAAGTAGAGCAATTTTTTTTCGTTACAAAATTTTGCATGCACAAAAAACAAGATATTCACTATTCAAACTATTACACCTGACTTTGATGAAATATACATTTTTCAAATTCTCGAGTTTCTGACATCTGAAAAACATTACACGAAAAATCAATCTGAAGAATCTGTTTGAAATTGAGCAAATTTGTACAGCACAATCCACTTTCGCCTCTTTTAAAGTTCGTGTTTTCATTTTCAACTTTTTTCATTGGTTTGAATTTTTATCTCGATCTTTTGATTGTTTCTTTTATTCTGGTAAGACACTGTCTTATTGGGCTTGAGTAGAGTTGTAGTTTGGGGTTTCACCTTAATTGGGATAATAACTCGAGGGTTTGATTGTGAGCACATTCTGAGTCTGTGCTAAATTTCCTTTAATCCACTTCGGTGGCAAACAGTTTTGGTTGAGTAGTTCTCGATACGGTGCATTTTTCTCATCCTATTATATCTTCGTGGATTTTCACAGTATTTGTGTAGGAAGTTACTACAACAAATATTGGTAGAAGATTGTGAAGAGTTCCTGGCATACTACTTTGTTCAGTCTGTTTCTCAAGGTTGCGGGTTCTAATTTGAAATATTCTGAAAGGAATATTTTCAGATAATTAGTAAAGGCTCCAATTAATTGAACAATAAATCTTTTTGAAAAATATCTGTATCAGACTACTGTTCCTACAAATACATCAATATGACCACTAACGACAGTCCTGCTCCTCAGAAGTTTATATTTTTTTCTGACCAAGTGATCACCTTTTGTGCTGATTTTGCGCAAATGCCTCTCGAAGATCACACATCCTCTAGTTTGCAGGTTGAACTCGATGATTTAGAAAGGCGTTGGCGTCAACTTATTCATGTTTATGAAGATGAAATGACGTCAACCGATTCCAATTTAACAAAGCACCTCAAAGGAGAAATACATGAGAAATTTTCCGAATGTTGTCGATCATATAAGGGATGCAAGTCTTCTATCCTCGACTTAATTCACATCGAACAACAAAAACTTCAGAAATCCCTACCGCAGGCTAAAGAAGAAAAGGTTACCAGCAGTGAGTCAGATTTTTCCTTAAAACTACCTCCCTGTGACACTGAATTATTTAATGGTGGCTACGATAAGTGGCCAAGTTTCAGGGATATGTTTACCGCCATTTATATTAAACACAAAAAATTGTCACCTGCCCAAAAATTATTTCACCTACGTGCAAAGACAAGAGGTGAAGCAAATCAGATAGTGAAAAGATTTCCTCTCACTGATGACAATTTTGAACTTGCATGGAATGCTTTACGCCAACGCTTTGAAAATAAGCGCATTTTGGTTAATCATCAATTGAGGAAAATATTTGAAATTGATAGTGTTGCTTCAGAGAAAGAAAAATCCTTAAGGAATCTCCAATACACAATAAATAACTGTTTATCTGTCCTTCGGACTTACAATATTTCTGTGATATCCTGGGACCCAATCTTAGTTTTTTGGGTTTCATCTAAATTACCTGAAGACACTCTAACTGCTTGGGAAAGTTCTCTGTCAAACAATAAAGAATTACCATCTTGGGACCAATTAGACGAATTTATTACAAAGCGTCTAAACATGATTGAGTCTGTTTCCGATATCAGGAAACAAAATTCACATTCATCCATTTCCCAGAGAGTTTCATCTTACAATACTTCCACTACCACTGAATCCTTTCCGAAAACATGTAAAGCATGCAAACAAAACCATCCTTTAAGACATTGTTCGAAATTCCGGTCATGGCCACTACCAGACAAAAGAAAGTTTGTGTACGAGAATAAAATCTGTGAAAACTGTCTTTCCTATGGCCACATTGCAAAAAAATGCAAGAGTGAACATCGTTGCCAATCATGTCGTCAGTTGCACCACTCCTTGTTACACCCTAATGAAGGGAATAATAGTTATAATAAGAATTCTGTTTCAACTACCGCGGGTCTTCGACCTAATCAAACTTGGCATCCGCCAAAATCCGCATCCTCTTCTTACCACGTTGAAACTTACACTGATGATCAGCCGACCACGTCAGCTGCCGCTTATTCGCAAATCTCTAACATACAGTCTAACTTTTCTCAATCTGGAGAAAAAACTGTCCTGCCAACTGCATTGATTGACATTGAACATCAAGGTTTCTTGTTTACAATTCGTGCATTCATTGATCAAGGATCGCAAGAATCCTTTATTGCAAGTCGTATAGTAAATCGCTTCGATATTCCAACAAAAAAATCATTCACGATGATTTCTGGACTTGGTGGTACTGTCCTCGAAAATTCCTCTAAAAGTTGTCAAATCACTCTTAAATCTAAACAGTCCGATTTCAAGTTGAACACAACCGCCATTGTTGTTTCAAGTCTAAACCATTTGATGCCAGCATCTCCCACCGCTATATACGATCTCCCAAATTTGCAAAAATTACAATTAGCAGATCCGAACTTCTTTAAACCTGCTCCCATTGATATGCTGATCGGTAGCGACATCTTACCAAGCATAATAAAGCCAGGGTTGGAAAAGAATATTTCTGGTAACTTGATGGCCCAAAGAACTGAATTTGGATGGATAGTCAGTGGAAAACCTACGTCACACTCTGTTGTAACCTTCGCCTCCTGGGCAGCAACAATTGATCCACTGAACGAAGAACTGAGGAAATTCTGGGAATTAGAGAACGTATCTAACGAAAAAACAATATCTGAATCCGATATATGGTGCGAACAATTCTATATGGACACTGTTGCTCGAAGATCAGATGGTAGATATGTTGTAAGGCTGCCGTTTAAACAGGATTTACCATCTAACGTATATCTTGGTTCCTCTAGACCTGCCGCTATGGGTCAGTTTCTAAGAATGGAGAAAACACTGGAAAAGAATCCAGCACTAGCAACTGAATATAATAATGTACTTTCGGAATACATTACCTTGGGTCACATGCAAACAGTCACAAATTTCGAAATTGTTCAAGATTCAAACTACTTCTCCTACTATCTGCCACATCACGCTGTAGTGAAACCTGAGAGAACTTCCACCAAAGTAAGGGTCGTATTTAACGCATCAAAAAAAACTACTAGTGGATTCTCATTGAACGATATTCTTCATACTGGGCCCACATTACAAAATGAATTAATGCACGTTGTTCTACGCTGGAGATTTTTCAAATATGTTTTTAATGGCGACATTCAAAAAATGTACCGTCAAATATTTGTGCATGAAAAGGATCAACAATTTCAGCGAATTCTGTTCAGATCCTCCCCTTTAGAAAAGATTGAAGATTTTTCCTTGCAAACTGTCACTTTTGGGGTAAATTGTGCGCCATACCTGGCAATACGAACTTTGCTTCAATTAAGTGATGACAGTAAAGACTCACATCCTACAGCTTCACAGATCCTCAGGAGTCAAATTTACGTGGATGACATCTTATCTGGTGCTCATTCACTAACCGAAGCAAAATCGTATTTGCATGAGGTGATTGATTTGTTACATTCCGCTGGATTTCCTTTGAAGAAAATAACAGCTAATCATCCTCAAATACTGCTAAATCTACCCCCGGAGGATCTTCTTAACGAAGATTTTTTACGGTTGGAAGATGTAAGCGAAACTAAAACATTGGGTATTCAATGGAATGCCATTTCCGACTATTTCTTTTACAAGGTGACACATTTTGATTTACCCACTGTTTCCATAACAAAACGTAATATTTTGTCAATCGTTGCAAAATTGTTTGATCCTGCAGGATGGTTGACACCAATCGTTATAATTGCGAAAGTCCTAATGCAACAACTTTGGGTTGATGGGACTGATTGGGATGAGGAAGTAACAGCACATTCCTTTGAAAAATGGAATGCTTTCATTTCTAAATTTGCTGACATCGAGAAAATTAAAATTCCACGCTGGATCCATTTTTCTACTACAACCAACATTCAGATACACGGCTTTTGTGATGCCTCCGAAAAGGCGTACTGTGCATGTTTGTATATACGAACTACATCTTCCGAGAATTCCACTTATACCAATCTGTTGGTTTCCAAGAGCAAAGTAGCTCCATTAAAAACTGTAAGCCTCCCGAGGCTAGAACTATGTGGAGCAGCAATGTTATCCAAACTTTTAAAATCTGTTTGCCAAAATTTGGACCTTTCTTCACCCGAAATATTCTTATGGACTGATTCCACCATAACTTTATCGTGGATCAGCAAACCCCCTTTTTATTGGAAGACATTTGTGGCCAATAAAGTTTCCGAGATACTCGACAATGTGGGAAATGCAAATTGGAAACATGTCGTATCCGCTGATAATCCTGCTGACCTGGGCACCCGAGGTTGTACCGCAGATGAACTTCGAACAAATACTCTTTGGTGGCACGGACCACACTGGTTAGCCAAGGAACCAAAGCACTGGCCAAAACTCGCCAATATCAAAGAACCAGAGCTCGAAAAGAAGGTTATTTCATTACATGCTCAAGTTGTTGGAGACGCCCTCTTAGAAAATTTTTCGTCTTTAAATCGAGTTCTCAGAGTTTTCGCTTACGTATTCCGCTTTATAAACGGCTGTCGACGAAATGCGACTACAGGATTACGAGCAAATGTAATACTTGCTCATGAAATTTCATTTGTAAAATATTACTTCATTCGACTAGCACAAATGCAACATTTTCCGTGGGAATACCAGGCACTCGCATCTAACCAACCAATACCCAGCAAGAGCAGACTGTTAACACTGAATCCTGTACTCGACGAAAACATGTTACTTCGGGTGAATGGCCGCTTAGCTAATACTGATATGAGGTTTAACGAGAGACACCCCATTATCCTTCCCGAAAAGTCTCGATTTTGCAAGTTGCTGATTGATTTCACACATATTTTGCTACTTCACGCTGAACATCAGTTAATGATACGTGCTATTCGCCAAGAATTCTTTGTAATCAGACTAAAAAGTGCCGTTCGTTCATGTATTCGAAACTGCCGAACCTGCTGTATATATAAACATCACATTCGAAACCAAATTATGGCCGCATTACCTCTTGAACGGTGCACATTTTCCTTACCTTTCACCAATACAGGACTTGATTTTGCAGGTCCATTTGACCTCAAAACATCACGCCTTCGTAATGCAAAACTACAGAAAGGATACGCCGCCATTTTTGTTTGTCTCTCAACCCGAGCAATTCATTTGGAAGTCTGTTCCGAATTGTCCTCTGAAGCTTTCCTGGCAACATTCAGCAGATTCGTTGGGCGAAGAGGTCTCCCCAACCAACTATTTTCCGATAATGGAACCAACTTCGTTGGAGCCAATCGAATATTAACGAAAGACTACCAAGCATTTTTACGCTCCGCAGAGGAACATTTAGTCTCAAAATACAATGTCCATGGTTTCAGTTGGCACTTCATTCCGCCTCATGCTCCACATATGGGAGGCCTATGGGAAGCTGCCGTCAAAAGTATGAAAACCCATCTCCAAAAGGTAGCTGGAAAATTGAAGTACACATATGAAGAGTTCTCCACATTGCTTGTCAGAATTGAAAGTATACTCAACTCCCGACCGTTGTCTCCTTTAAATGAAGAACCTACTGAACTAGCACCGCTGACTCCTGGCCACCTGTTGCGAGGAGCTCCTCTTGTTGCCATCCCTGAACCATCTTCCGGTAATCTATCACTTATGAATAGATGGCAACGATTAAAAACAATACAATCTCATTTTGCCAAACGCTGGAAAAATGAATACATAAACAATCTTCAGCGTAGATATAAATGGAAACGAACTCAACGAGACCTCGCCCCAGACGACTTTGTCGTCATAAAAGAAGATAATCTTCCTCCGACAGAATGGCGACTTGGACGTGTGGTCAAAGTGTTTGCAGGGAAAGACTCCAAGATTCGCGTTGCAGAAATTCGCACGCAAAACGGGATCATAGTGCGTCCACTCGTAAAACTGTGTATCCTACCGAATTGTTAGACTTTCTACCTTTGCTCACAAATTTAATAACTTTTTACCTTTCAGTAGTGTTTCCAGTGTGCCCAAGTGCCGTATCTGCCATGAGAGGCACTTTATAAAATCTTGCCCTACCTTCCATAAAATGAATGTGATGAAACGTCGAGACGAGGCACGTGAAAAGGGTTTCTGTTTCAACTGTCTCTGTACAGCGCACAAACGTGAATTTTGTCCAAGCCGTAAAACGTGTATGGTCTGTGATCGAGCGCATCATACCATGCTACACATCGACACGAAATCAAGCCATCATTCATTTTCAAAACCGGTTCAGAAAAAGCGCTCACCATCACCTAGCTGTAGTCCAGAACCTACAACCTCAAGAAAACGTAAGAGTCGAACCGAAAAGGAAGAGAACCGTTCCACCGCACATCCATCCAAACGCAACACCACCACATCAACACAGCGGCGCCGTTCCAACGTTAGCGATCGATTAAGCTACCGGGCACAATCGCATGTTTTCTTACCAACAGCTTTGGCAAAGGTGGTGACTGTCGATGGCTGCGACAAGGTCAGATTACTGATGAACTCGGGATCAACTCAGACCACGATCTCTGCAAAATTAGTGGAACGGCTACAACTCCCTCTCACACAAAGGGGTGGAAAATCTTTCACTGCCATCAATTTGTTATCATTCCATGATCAGTCCGTTAAAATACACATTACTGGCGAAGTCCGAAATCAACTGAATATTGGCACCCCTGATTCGACGAAAGAGAAGAAGCTCCAATCAATATACAACCACTTGACGGATCTCGCAGATCCACATTTTTTCAACCCGGTGAATATAGAGATCGTGATAGCAAACGACCAAATCCCAAAAATTTTACGAGCCGGCCTAATTCAAACAGCATCCAACATGCCAATTGCCCAGAGTTCAGCTTTCGGTTGGATAATATCTGGCAGCTGTCAGTTCTGAAGTTGCAGCCCAGCAAAGGGGGGCGGCATGTTGAACCGCGTTCAACAAACTAGAAATAAGAATTTAAAAACTATGAATTTTATAAATATGAATTAATACATAATCCACTTGAATTTAAATCTACATAGAAAATAACCGCCAACATGTGGCAACATTAAAATCAATTGAGCTTCCATTGCATATTTTAACTACCATTTATTGTCGTTCAATACTATTTGTTACATTTTTCTTTTTATAAAAAAAATGTCTGAGGCGCACAGCCATTTTCATTTACTTCACTTGGATTTTGAAAGTCATTACACGAACATCGAAGAATAAAGCCTTTTGCTCAACCGCTTAATTTTGAATCAAAAAACAATTGCCTTTTTTTATTTTATCATTCGCCGATACAATCGTGGGAGTTGCCACCGCTAGTTTCACCGCAAAGATATACAGTCCATTCTTGGCCAACCGTCCACGATTGTACACTGGCAGTAATTTGACATTTGAGGTTCTCTGTAGTCATGAAACTTATCACCAAAAATCGAACTAGCTGTAATTTGACATTTGAATTTTCAGTGGTGACGAAACTTCTTTACTAAAAATCGTCCACATACATAGGTCCATGTTTTGGTATAGTTCTCATATAACGGTACCTCCTGATTTTCGGTATTTGAGGGTTCCCTGCAGTTATAAAACTTTTCCACCAACAATTATAAAGATAGGTTGACACTTTGATGTAGCCCCATAGGCTGTACCTTTCACCTGGCTGAACACATTTTTTTAGATTAGATAATTTAGGCATTTGGGGTATGTATCTTTCGCACTATACGGTGGTACTTTCACTGTGCCATGTGTAAAACGAATTACATATAAGTACTGAAAGCCACCTGTGAAATGTTATAAACTCACCATAGGTATCTTTGGATAAATTTTGCTGAGATCATATAATAAGATTGCAAAAAATATTAAACTGCTTGCTAATAGTTACCATAATTGATTCTAGCATACCTTTGTAAACATTGTTTTGTTGCTCTTTCAATATACCCAGTACAACACTATTTACACATAAATATTTCCAGCATATCCCCACGTAAAAACTTTCCCTTTCAAGAGATTGCACAAATCAAAACTATTCGAAAGAAAAAAATTCTCACGCTCTCCATTACTTCACAAGTACTGGCTGACATAAAACAAATGTCGATTTTTCAAATAGCATTGCTTCTATGTGTCATTTGATAAGAGAATAACATGAAAACCAAACCAATGTTGACCAAACATCAGTGGATGGATGGAACCTATTTAACATTTCGTATAAATAACATAAAGTCTTTTATATTAAACTTGCTTGGACATGTACAAACATATCGTTTGGCCTGCAGATGACCGCGTTCCGCCACTCAAAGTAAATCGCTTGTACTGAGAGGGTAGCCACTGGACGACAGCCGGTAGACAGACCGACGGTTCATGACCACCATTGTAACATCTTTATGTGAATATGATTTTTGTGGGTTATGGATGAACTAACCAGGAGGGTGAATACATCTGCCATATTATGTGATTGTGTGTGTGTGAATGTGCATATGTAAGATAAATATACATATATTAATTTCACTCAAACATTGTTTTTACCATTTTCTCAAAACAACATCTTTGGAAAAATTGCATATAGCCTTAGCAATTGAGGTATACGAACAAATCAAATACAAAATCACAAAACTCCAAGGAAAATTTCTCTGTCAGTTGGTCAGATGGAAATGAAAATGAAATTGAATAAAACTGTGTATGGTCGAGTGCATCATTGCCCGAATGTGTGTCTGCCTGCCTGTCTTGGTGCTCTATTCGGTATACCTAATGAAAATATCATCATCAGAAAAATAAAGAAAAAACAATTCGAATATCAAAAGGAAAAAGTGATTTGTGCGAACTTGAAATTAGACGTTGTGTTTTTACCTTTTTTGTACAACAAATTGTTGTTAGAGTTCAAGAAATAAATAAATAATGATGACCAGGAAACCACTTAAACAAGGATATATGTTAATAAAAAATAAAACAACTAACGAAAACATTAATTTAAACATTAACGATAACATTAATTTAAACATTAGGGTTATGATCTTTTTACACCTCATATCCAGGTATCATATATTGATGAGCATTTAATTAAGATTAGATAAAATCTTAATTTAAGGTGATTCCGTGAAAAACCTTTTGCACAAAATGATTTTAGAACTTTTATATATCAATAATGTGGACAATTTGTTGAAGTCACTATAAGCATTTAATTGCAAACAAGGTTTAGAGCCACACGGAACAACCAAAATTGCATAACCTTTTGTTTCTCACTAATTTTATCATCGCATCATTACATATATAACATTTTATATCATACTAGCGGACCCGGCGAACTTCGTCTCGCTATTAAGGAATAAAATTTCATACAAAAACTCAATTTTCGATTTTTTCAATTTTCCGACTTTTCCAGAGGGATTTTCCAAAATTTTCTTCCACAAAGACCTTCACCTCGAAAATGCGAATAACTGATAAAAAATTTTACAGAAATCGGCCTAGCCGTTCTCATTTTATGGATTACTATACATTTTTTACACCATTTTTATATATATAGATATGTATGTATAACTTAATTTTATATATCATCAATTTTTTTACCGAACTAGCTGAAATTTGACATTTGAGGTTCCCAATGAATTTGAGGCTCCCAAAAAATTTCTCCACTAATAATTATTAAGATAGGTCCACGTTTTGGTTTAGCCCCCATATAACGGTACTTTCCGATTTAAGGTTCTTTGAGGATTTTAGCTATATTTCCTTCCATATTTGCTCCAATTTGGCACATAGAGTTTCAAGAGGTAAAAAAACTTCTGCATCAAAAATGGTGCACACAGAAAAAAGGCCTCTTTAGCATACATATGTCAAAACATAATTTGCAGCAAACATATATTTGTTTGCAAGCAGTCCAAACATAACATATGTTTCTGTTTGTGTTCTGCAAACAAATATATGTTTGCGTGCAAACAAATTATATGTTTAGGTGCAAACAAATTATATGTTTGGATGCAAACAAATTATATGTTTGGGTGGAAACAAATTATATGTTTGGGTGCAAATAAATTTAAACCCAAAAGCCACAAAAAAACAAACACATACACCGGTGGGCCCTTTCTGAGAGCAAGGGAGCGTAAATGTCAATGTGAAATACGTTGAAAGGTATGCTCACTTGCTCTTAGCAACTGGCTATCTCTATCATATACACACATTTATAAATGGTGGTGTTTTATTGAAAGGCATAGAAACAAGTAAAAAGTATCAGTCGGCTTTGCAGACAGAGCCAAATTTTGGACCGAATCGGCTGGTTCCATAGGGGTTTTTATAACTTTAAGGCTATTTTCTCAGGACGAATGAATTTGCGCCCTAAAAAACTTGTACCGTCGTAATGACGGCAGCGAATGCAATTTATTACAACAGAGATCAAAATGATTCGAGAAAAGGCCGTAAACTGCATTTTTTGCGGGAGGTACCCGAAGGAATTGTCATATGCAGTCCATATTCGAACCTGTTCTATGTCTTGTAGAAATATTAAGATGTTCAAAGTACGGACCAAATCGGAAAATTTTTGAACTTTTGTAGGGAAGGTACCAGAAGGAGTGGACCGATATAACTTATCTTCGAAACTACAGTTTGGAAAAAATATAACGAAGGCCAAATTTTGGACCAAATTGTCTGAAACACATTTCGTCCAAACATACTTGGGGTCTACAACCATTATTTCGATGAGGCACATTTTGCCCGTATGAAAGTCTATATGGTAAATTTCAAATTTCTTTTGCAATTCCATTGGAAGAAATGTTAAAAAATTGTTTGCGAGCACATCCGCAATTTTTGGAACATAGATTAAGAAAAAAGTCGTGGTTTCAAATCTGTTCGCGTTCACAAAATCGGATGCTGCGCTCCAAAGTTATGGGGGGTTTTATTCCCTTATAAAGAACAAATATTTAAAAATTAAATTTTTGCTGTAATAAAAAAATGTATATATAAAGCGTTAACAGCATTTAATATCTATCCGTAGATGCCTAAATATTTACTAAATGTATTTCTATTTTCGCGGAATATCAAGAAATACTGAAAAAAACTTGGAGTAAATTTAATTAATTTTAATTTTAAGTCCAAATAAAATTCGAAAAAATAAATTAAAAATACGTACAGATTCTAGACAACGCGTAGAAAAATATGAGACCAAAATTTTAACGATAGGATTTATAACTTCCATATTTCAGCAACAACAAAAGACGAAAACTTATTGATGGAAATTATTTCAAAAATATATTTTTTTGTTTAATACGAAAAATAGAAAAAACATTTTTGGGAGTTATTCTACTATTTCGCTAAATTTCGATACAAGGACTGACGGACTTCGCTGAAACTTCATCAGGGAAAATGCGATGATAAACCCGAAAGTGTATTTGCTTACTTTGATAAACAATAGGATTATGAAATAGAAAGTAATATTGAAATTACAACCAAAGAAAAAACATGAAAGTTAAAAAACGTATAATTCGCGAATTCGTTAAAATCAGTTAAGGCGCATGCGCTTTTCAGATACAGCGAGTGCATTTCTATTAATATGTAGCGATTTTTCCACTTTTCATTCAGCGACCAAAGTGTGCCGTCAGCTGCATCTTACTGTTCAAAAAACCTTTATGTGGGTAAAAATTGCGCGATGTACATAAGATTATAAGGCGCATCCGATTTCAGTGACCGCCTATAAAAAATACGTCATTATAACCAATTTTAAACAAATTTGTCAAGAACCGCGGATGTGCTACCAAATTCTATTTTATACGAAATACGAATATTACTCCAGAATCTCGTTAATTTATGCCACACGGTTTTGGAAAATAATATAATCGCGTATAAGGGATTCCATTTATGTAAAAATAACCAAAGAAAATCGCTGTTCAATGCGCGGAATCATCAAAATATAATTTTGCAGAATTTCCTTCTTTCAAGGTATCTATAACCGCCGTTTTAGTGGATGGATTTGAAAACGGAAGGGTTCATTAGATCCGGCGCGTAAAAAAACTAAAATCACGCGGGGTTCAAGGGTACCTGGGTCACAGTTGTAAATTGTGAAGCCAACAAATAGGTTTTTAAAGAAAATTTACGCACCAAAATTTCGACTTTGGACTCCTATTACTAGGGAGCTGTATGAAGCACACTCATGAGATATACATCAAACGACGTGGAATCACGAGTTCTACAATCCAATAAATAGTTTGGGTTATTATCTGGTTGCGCCCTCCAATTATAAGAAAAATTCAAAAAATCTAGATTTCAAAACTTCAAAATGTCAGCATCAATTTTAGGGGGATGCAGTGTATATATCGAAAAGTCATACATTAGAACCATGTTGCCCAAGGGGTATTCTGTAATTCTTTTTTTGAGATCAGGTCTGAATTTTCCGTGGTTTGACCAGAAATCTAGAAAGAACACAAAAAAACTTGTAAACTTCAACACATTTTTACCCATTTTTTAATATTACCACCAACACAGCTTCCACATAAATTATTTTTTATGTTTCATTTTATGCGACCCCGGCTAAAACACTTCAATTAATATAAATATATTCATATTGTATAAAATCTATTGACAGTTCGCGACTTATTAAATGTTGAACCTCAACTTCAACGATTGTAAAACATTTTTGAATATTACCATATACCCTCGTTAGCATAAATGATGAGGGTATAAAAACCTTAAAATTTACATGTTCCAAATTTTGTGTGGGAGATAACCTAAGGAGTGGTATGATGTACGTACCATATTTGGACGTAATCCAAGTATGTACGCGAGTGTTATGTTAGGCACAACCATGTTTAATTAGTGCCGGCAGATTTTTTTTGAGCTCCAGGGCCATTATCTCAAAAAGTATGGACTTGTCCGCGAAAAAGAATACACCGTCAAGAAAAAGAATACAAAGTCAAAATTTCGATTTTAACAAAAAATGTGCCGTTTTTTGACCATTAATCGGTCAAAATATTTAAGGAAAAGTCTCTTATTTGAAGACAAAATTTTAATGTATTCAATAAACTCACAGAAATATATGAAGAATGAACACCAAATTTCTGTAATTTTGGGTGGATAATGTGGCTAAAACCTTAAAAACCCGAAAATTGGGCGGTACCGTTCCACGGGGGTTATATCAAAACGTGAACCAATACCAGCAAGACCTGGCGAAGACTAAATACCAAATATCAGCTACATTGGTTTTATAATGTGGCTAAAACCTTGAAAATACCGAAAATCGGGCAATACCGTTCTATTGGAGCTATATCAAAACCTCGACCTATGTACATAATTTTTATCAGAAAAGTTTTTGGTCCATTGGGAAACCTCAATGCAAAATTTCGGCGTATTTGGGCGTGAAACATATGTAAAATCTTCAAAATACTAGAAATCGGGAGGTACCGTTATATGGGGTCTATATCAAAACGTGGACCTATGTCCATAATTTTTATCGGAAAAGTTTTTTGTAAATACTTCCTTTCCAATAAGACCAAAGCTTCGCTATGCATAACATCTGGTATTTCCATTGATTTGTAACATATTTAAGAAAGTAAGAGTGGTCGGGTCTTATGATTTGTACATTTTACATATATAGCGCATTTAAAAAAATAGGACGCAGGGTATAACCAGCACCTCCGAAATTTAACAACATTTACAGCACTTTTCCACCAAGGACCATCCCTGTACATCATCTGAAAATTACATGGAAATCGGTTTAGAAGTTTTGAAGATATAACATTTAAAAAGTGGGCGTGGCCGGATCTTAAAGCCACAAATAAGTCCCTCGGATCGGACACAACCACCATTGTCTATCGAATTAATTTTCAAACCACGCTCCGCCGAAATTCCACAAAATATATAGTTTATTTTCACCAAGCACCAGGGTACATATATGCAGCCTATTTTCACCAGGATTATACCGGTACATTCCCTGAAATTTGTAGGAAAATCGGCTCAGAAGTTCGGAGCAGGGTGGTTCGTTGCAGATATGTAGAAGTTCGGAGCAGGGTGGATGGGAGGGTGGAAATTCCGATCGGAGTGTGGAAGTTCAATGCGGGTTGGTTCCGAGGGTGGAAGTTCGAAACATGGTGAATCGGAGGGTGGAAGTCCGCAGTAGGGTGGAAGTTCGGGGTGGCGTGGTTCGGAGGGTGGATGTTCGGAGCGAAGGGGTTCGGAGAGGGCAAGTCCGCAGCAGGGTGGTTCGGAACGGGGTGGTTCAGAGGGTGGTTGTTCGGAAGAATTAATTCAATTACTCGTTAAATTTTTGCTAAAAAAGCGGTTAAATCAGACATAGTAGAGGTACCAAACTCCGAAATTCAACACAATGTATAGCCTACTTTAACCACGGGTCCTCCCTGTACATTCTCTGAAATTTTCAGGAAAATCGGTTCCATAGTTTTGGGTATGTAACGTATTTAAAAAGCAGGCGTGATAAAATAGGGTTTTTATAAAAATAGAGCATGGGGGAGGTACCCCGCCCTCTCCGAAATTAAAAAAAATAGATATAGCCTATTTTTACCATAGATATAGCATTTTTAAAGAAATAGGGTACAGGGGAAGTACCCCGCCCCTTCTGAAATTCAACAAAATTTGGACAATTTTAAAAGGGGGCCATCCCTGTACATTCCCTGGCAATTTCAGAAAATTCGGTTCAGTAGTTTTTGTAGAAATGAGAAAAATTGAAAATTGAAAAAAGTGGTCGTGGCCAAATTTGCATAAAAACCCAAGTCGAGTTATTGCGCACATTTTACAGAAAGAGTTATCGAAATCGGTCCAGCCGAACTCAACTGATGCCATTACCAACGAACGACATTTGATTTTTATTTATATAGATATAGCATTTTTAAAGAAATAGTGTATAGGGGAAGTACCCCGCCCCTTCCAAAATTCAACAACATTTTTAGCCTATTTTAACCGGGAGCCATCCCTCTACATTCCCTAGCAATTTCAGGAAAATCGGTTCAGTAGTTTTTGTAGAAATTATAAAAATTGAAAATTGAAAATTGAAAAAAGGGGGCGTAAAAGTGGGCGTGGTCAAAATTTCGTTGCATAAAAACCCAAGTCGGCTTATGGCGCACATTTTACGGAAAGAATTATCGAAATCGGTCCAGCCGTTCTCAACTGATGCCATTACCAACTAACGACATTTGATTTTTATTTATATAGACTAGCAGACCCCGGTCCGCGTTGCTGGCCCGCCATAATGAGTTTTACTGACAACTTTTTATCGACTTTATGCTTGACCATTGAAAAATAGGTATTTTCTACCTCACTTCTTCGGTCAATTGTCAAACCGAGAAGGATTTTAAATTTATCAACAAATTTTGTCTGTAAACTTTCTTTTCTCTTACGGACTTTGTCGGATTTTTTCGCCAATTTGTGAATTTTAGGATTTATTATCGTCCATGTCCCTGTCGATCTAATTATAAAAGTTAAAAAAACGGTTAAATCGAATTCTCCCGCTTATTGAGACTTATATGTTTTAGCTTTTCGTGGCTGATGGGCCGTTGAATCTCACCATTTAAGTACATTTGTAAATATATAGTTTTTCTTGATCGGGGCGCAACCACCGTTGTCTCGAAAACTAATTTGCAACCCGATGTGCTCATAAGTTTAGCAAATATAGCGATAATAAAATTATAGGCCCCGAAATTCGTCTACAAATATATATAGCATTTTGGACCACGGGACGGACATTCCTAAAAATTTTCTGAAAATTAGGTTCAGTAGTTTTGGAAAAATAATGTTTTGACATGAGTGGGCGTGGTCATCAGATATAACATATTAAAAGAGTAGGCCTGGGCCGGTATTTTGGCTCCACATATGTACCTAGGGCGCACACAACTTCATTGCCTACCAAAATGTATGCTGAAACCGCTATAATCATAAGTTTGGCTTATACATATAGCATTTAACAAAAAGGCATGGGAAAGGTACCCTACCTCTTCCGAAATTCATAAAATATACATAACAACGGCAAACATTGTGCTTTTGCTGCAAATTTTATGAAAATCCCTTCAGTAGTATTGGAGTTGTGATATATTAAAATAAAAACAGGCGTGGTCGGGCCTAGTACCTGGATTGTAGATTAATCCTTAAATTTTTAATACGATACATGCCTAATTTTTGCAAATATAACGTTTTTTTTTTTAAATATCGCATAGGGGAGTTACCCCGCCCCCTCTGGAATTCAATAAAATATGTAACCTGTTTTCGGTGGCGTGGTAAACTTTTCTTTCCAAAAAACCTAAGTTGGGTTATGACAGCATTTGATTTTTATTCATAAAGGTAAGGCGTTTTTTTAAATATTTCCCCTTCAAAATTCAAGAAAATATGCCCGTACATTCCCTGACATTTTCAGTAGTTTTGTAGATGTAACATATTTTAAAAAGTGGGTGTGGTTAAGTCTTTGGATCCTAAAAAAGTGGGTAAGGTCGGAGACACAACCACAATTGTTTCGCACATTAACTTCCAAATAGATACATTCGTAATTATTGTAAATATAAAATTTTTAAAAAAGTAGGGTATATGAGAAGTGCCCTGCCCCTTCCGAAATTCAACTGAATTTGTATCCTATTTTAAGCGGGGGCCATCCCTGTACATTCTCTGACAATTTCCGGAAAATCGGTTCAGTAGTTTTTGTAGAAAAGATAAAAATTGAAAATTGAAAAAATTTGGCGTAAAAATGGCCTTGGTCAAATTTTCTTTGCATAAAAACCCAAGTCGGGTTATGGCACACATTTTACATAAAAAATTATCTAAATAGGTCCAGCCGTTCTCAACTGATGTCATTACCAACGAACGACATTTGATTTTTATTTATAAAGATTTAAAAGTTTAGACAAATCGCGATTTTCTTGAAAATCCCTTCAGTAGTTTTGTAGTTATAACCTAATTAGAAAGTGAGCGTGGTCGGATCTTAAGTCCCAAAATAAGTACGTATGGTTGGAGACACAATCGCCATTGACTCGCAAATAAACCGATACATTCGTATTTGTTGCAAATATAGCATTTTTACAAAAATAGGGCATAGGGGAGGTACCCGCCCGACCCGAAAGTCGAAAGATATGTAGAACCAACCCTGTACATTCTCTGAAAGTTTCAGGAAAATCGATTCAGTAGTTTCGTAGATATAACATATTTAAAAAAGTGGGCGTTGTCCAGTCTTAATGCCCCAAATAAGCACGTAAGGTCGGAGACACAATCGCCATTGACTCGGAAATTAATTTTCAAAGCGATACATTTGTAATTGTTGCAAATGTTGCATTTTTACAAAAATAGGGCATAGGGGAGGTACCCCGCCCGATCCGAAATTCAACCAAGTGTGTAGCCTATTTCAACAGGGGGCCACCACTCTACGTTCCCTGAAAATTTCAGGAAAATCTGTTGAGTAGTTTCGTAGATATAACATATTTATAAAAGTGGGCGGAAAAGTGGGCGTGGCCAATTTTTCTTTGCATAAAAACCTAAACTGGACTATGACTAACATTTCCACAAAAAATTATCCAAATCGCTCCAGCCGTTTTCAACTGATTCAATTACCAACAAACGACAATTGAGTTTTATATATAAAGATTATTTATTATTATTATTTTTTATTTATTACTAGCTTAACCCGGTGCGCTTCGCTACCCCGACTAAGTGAAAAATAAATAAATGAGTCCTACGTAGGTCACATTTACAAATTTTATATACTCTAACACTCCTGAGTCCACTCTCTCCTTTAAAGAAGATAATTAAATTAGGAACAACACTAAAATTAAGCACCTTAAGCATGAGGATACTTGTAATTTATTCAGTCTATTGGGACATCTTAAATTATTCTTAGGATAACTGCTTCTGTTATTGATAATTTTTACTCCAATATTGATAGAGATATGTCAATAATGATAAAAATTTCAATGAAATGGGACGAATATATCAAATCAAATACATGAAATCGGCCGAAAATATACATGGGAGCTATATCTAAATCTGAACCGATTTCGAAATATTTTGGTACAATTATTTCTAGGCCAAATTCCGTCGCACATTACGAATGTCATTGAAATCGGACATACACAGCGTAATTGGTGCATCAAATAAATGAAATCGGCCGAAAATATATATGGGCGCTATATCCAAATCTGAACCGATTTCGATATAATTTTGAACATCTATTTCCAGGCCAATATTCGTCATAAATTCCAAATGTCATTGAAATCGTACATATACAGCGTTTTTGGTGCATTAAGTTCATCAATTCCGACGAAAATATATATGGGAGCTATATCTAAATCTAAACCGATTTCGATATCATTCGGCACATATATTTCTAGGCTAATATCCGTCACACGTTAAAAATTTCATTGAAATCAGACATATATAGAGTGTTTGGAGCATCAAATACATGAAATCGGCCGAAAATATATATGAGCGCTATATCCAAATCTGAACCGATTTCGATATAATTTGGAACATCTATTTCTAGGCCAATATCCGTCACATATTCGAAATTTCAACGAAATTGGACATAATAGCGTGTTTGGTGCATAAAATACAGGAAATCGGCCGAAAATATATATTTGAGCTATATCCAAATCTGAACCGAAATCGATATAATTTGGCACATTTATTTCTAGACTAAGATCTGTAAAATATATATAGGAGCTATATCCAAATCCGAACCGATTTCTTTTTAAATTGGCACATATATTTCCAGGCCAATATCCATCACACATTCTAAATTTCAGCGAAATTAGACATATATAGCGTGTTTGGTGCATAAAATAAAGAAATCGGCGGAAAATGTAGGTATATGGGAGCTATATCCAAATCTGAACCGATCTCGATATAATTTAGCACATTTATTTCTAGAACAAATTCCATCAGACCCTCCAAATTTCAGCGAAATTGGGCATATATAACATGTTTGTTGCATAAAATGTTGAAAATCGGCCGAAAATAAATATTTGAGCTATATCCAAATCTGAACCGATTTCGATATAATTCGGCACATTTATGTCTAGACCAAATTCCGTTACACATTCCAAATTTCAGCTAAATTGGACATATATAGCGTGTTTGGTGCATCAAATGCAGAAAATCTGCCGAAAATATATATGGGAGCTATATCCAAATCTGAACCGATTTCAATATAGTTTGGCACATTTATTTCTAGACCAAATTCCGTTACACATTCTAAATTTCAGCGAAATTTGACATATATAGCGTGTTTGGTGCATAAAAAAGAAATCGGCCGAAAATATATGTAGATGGGAGCTATATCCAAATCTGAACCAAACTCGATATAATTTGGCACATTTATTTCTAAAACAAATTCCGCCACACATTCCAAATTTCACTGAAATTGGACATAAATAGCATGTTTGGTACATAAAATAAGGAAATCGGCCGAACATATATGTATGTGGGAGCTATATCCAAATCTGAACCGATTTGAATAAAATTTAGTAAATTTATTTCTACACCAAATTCCGTCACACATACAAAATTTGGAGATTGTGTCTGTAATAGTTCTAAAGATATTTGCATACAAAATCTAAATTTTTTGGAGGTACCTCCGGTTTTGATGCTATATCTCCAGATCAACGGGAAATTCCAAAAAATGATATAGCCTATTTTCATTCCAGGCCATGTAGCAATGTACCCTTAACATTTCAGTAAGATCTGTTCAGCGGTTTTCGAGTCTATAAGGCACAAACAAACAAACAAACAAACAAACGTACAAACAAATTTCAATTTTATATATATAGAAGAAGATATAATCATTTGATTTCAGATGCCGATTTCTAAGCGAATTTATGAGACAGGACTATTTTTAAAGCCATAACTTATGTTGCATCATTTAGTAAATTGCCTAAGCTTACTTTTTCTAGTTATGAAAATTCCTCTAAAGTGCAAGGGTTGCCAAATATTTTGGTTATCTTTATATATAAAACTCAATTGTAGTTTGTTGGTAATTGAATCAGTTGAAAACGGCTGGAGCGATTTGGATAATTTTTTGTGGAAATGTTAGTCATAGTCCAGTTTAGGTTTTTATGCAAAGAAAAATAGGCCACGCCCACTTTTTCGCCACTTTTAAAAATATGTTTTATCTACGAAACTACTCAATAGATTTTCCTGAAATTTTCAGGGAAGGTAGAGTGATGGCCCCCGGTTGAAATACGCTACATATTTGGTTAAAGTTCGGATCGGGCGGGGTACCTCCCCTATGCCCTATTTTTGTAAAAATTCAATATTTGCAACAATTACAAATGTATCGCTTTGAAAATTAATTTCCGAGTCAATGGCGATTGTGTCTCCGACCTTACGTGCTTATTTGGGGCATTAAGACTGGACAACGCCCACTTTTTTAAATATGTTATATCTACGAAAAAAATAGGGTACATATTTTTTGACTTTTGGATAGGGCGGGTACCTCCCTATGCCCTATTTTTGTAAAAAATTATTTTATTTGCGAGTCAATGGCGATTGTGTCTCCAACCTTACGTACTTATTTTGGGACTTAAGATCCGACCACGCTCACTTTCTAATTAGGTTATATCTACAAAACTACTGAAGGGATTTTCAAAAAAATCGCGATTTGTCTAAACTATTAAATCTTTATAAATAAAAATCAAATATCGTTCGTTGATAATGGCATCAGTTGAGAACGGCTGGACCGATTTTCGACTTGGGTTTTTATGCAAAGAAAATTTGACCATGCCACTTTTACACCCACTTTTTTCAATTTGTATCATTTCTACAAAATCTACTGAACCGATTTTCCTGAAATTGCCAGGGAATGTACCGCTTAAAATAGGCTACAAATTCAGTTGAATTTCGGAAAGGGCGGGGAACTTTTTTAAAAATGTTATATTTAAAATAATTACGAACGTATCTATTTGGAAGTTTATTTGCGAGACAATTGTGTGTTTTTTAGGAACCAAAGACTTGACCATACCCACTTTTTAAAATATGTTACATCTACAAAACTACTGAACCGATTTTCCTGAAAATGTCAGGGAATGTACAGGCATATTTTCTTGAATTTTGAAGGGGGCATATTTAAAAAAACGCCTCACCTTTATGAATAAAAATCAAATGCTGTCATAACCCAACTTAGTTTTTTTGGAAAGAAAAGTTTACCACGCCCCCGAAAACAGGTTACATATTTTATTGAATTCCAGAGGGTACCTCCCCTATGCGATATTTTTAAATAACATTATATTTGCAAAAATTATGTATGTATCGGAATAAAAATTTACGGATTAATCTACAATCTAGGTACTTCTTTGGGGACTATAGGCCCGACCACACCTGTTTTTTTAATATGTCATAACTCCAATACTACTGAAGGGATTTCCATAAATTTTGCAGAAAAAGCTCAATTTTTGCTGTTGTTATGTAGAGGTGGGGTATATTCCGCATGCCTTTCTGTTAAACGCTATATGTATAAGCCAAACTTATGATTATATCGGTTTCAGCATACACTTTAAGGCAATGAAGTTGTGTGAACCCTAGGTACATATATGGAGCCAAAATACCGGACCAGGCCCACTTTTTTTAATATGTTATATCTTAAAAACTGATGACCACTCCCACTCTTTTCAAAACATTATTTTTCCAAAACTACTGAACATAATTTTCAGAAAATGTTCAGGAATGTCCCGTGGTCCAAAATGCTATATATTTGTAGACGAATTTCGGGACCTATTATTTTATAATCGCTATATTTGCTAAACTTATGAGTGCATCAGGATGAAAATTAGTTTTCGAGACAACGGTGGTTGCGCCCCCGATCAAGAAAAACTATATATTTACAAATGTACTTAAATGGTGAGGTTCAACGGTCCATCAGCCATGAAAAGCTAAAACATATAAGTCTCAATAAGCGGGAGAATTCGATTAACCCATTTTTTAACTTCTAAAATTAGATCGCTTTAGGATAAAGACAGGGACATGGACGATAGAAATCCTAAAAGGCACAAATTCGCGAAAAATCCGACAAAGTCCGGAAAAGGTTACAGACAAAATCTGTTGATAGATTTAAAGTCCTTCTCGGTTTGACAATGGACCGAAGAAGTGAAGAAATTGTCAAGCATAAAGTCGATAAAAAATTGTCATTAAAACTCATTACGACGGGCCAGCAACGCGGACCGGGGTCTGCTAGTAATATTAATAAAAATGAAATTATTTAATAAAGATGTATGGATTTCCTTAAAGTTTTAGTCACTTTCGCAAGATTGGCCACTAGTACCAAATTGAAGCCTAGCGCCTGTAGATTTCAAAACTGTATAGACTTTTTGCGGAAATTTGCGGTTTTGGCAGTTATGACCAAAAGTTTTACTCCCTTTTTTAGTTGCTGAATTTATATTTTTTGAATTTTTAAAATTATTTTTATTATCTTTTATTATATGTATGTTCAATGAAATGTTTTTGTGCTTATATATTGTAATAAGACTATTATTGATGCTATTAACGATTTCATTTGTCATGGTAACTTAAGCAATCTACAAATTTGAAATCGATAGAGCCTATATTAAAACATGCTTTACAATGTTATTGCATTGTCGTAGAGTAGTTTTCTGCTAAATGCGTTTTTTTGAGAATATTTTGGGGGTTTTCACTTTCTATTCTATTTTTTTTTTGGACACCCTAATGTTAGACCTCTGAACCAGAAATACATTGTTACAGACATTTCTGTTGAAAAAGTTGGTTAAATCCTATAAAGTACAGAAAGTAGATGGTGACCCTATATAGAGGCTGTGGCCAAAAGTGGACCAATGTCACATTTATTTATAAAATCCCGTTCTAAACTCTGAGTTCACTATTAAAGCCTAATCCGTTTAGAATTTGTTAAATATCTGTAAAATACATTAAATCGAGATAGAAATCATAAATAAGGGTACATCAAATCATGGACCAATATTGACAGTTTCTCGAGGGGAGACTTACTATGCAATAACAACTCCTAGTCCCGGCTTACAGCGAATTCGGTTAAACAATATGTTGGCAACAGTAAAATACTTCAATTCAGCATGATTCGTTCAATGTGAACCACGCGAAATTTTGGACCTAGGACTCCAGAGTATTAGAGTGTTTTTAGCCACCGAAGACCAATTTATAAAAAATTCAGTTCGATATACCATGTAGAAAATATGTTTGGGACATATGTTAGAGAGGCATTTTTTCCTCCGTGTGGTGGCCGCGATATCAATCGAAAATAAATGACTCTCAATATTAGATCCACTTTCAAAATGGACTATTCCGATCCATTTCCTCAGGTACCTCCTCTGCAACACTTATATTTTTGTCGGCAAGTTCATACGTCCAAAAGGAAATAAAATCTGAAATCCCCCTAAATATATAATTACTAGGGAAAATAATTTTGGTTGCATAGGCGGTATTTGATTCTATATTGTACATAGATGAAAGTTTCAATTTACACAGGCTGAGGGTATATCTCTGTCGGCAAAGCCGGATGATACTTTTTTATTAAAATTTTCGTATCTGACAAATAAAGTTTTGGATATTTCCATCCTACATTGTTTTGGAGCTAGTGCGGTAGGAATCATAAACAGTGGGCCTAACAACATAAATTCCTACTTTATAGCATGACTCTTATTTTCAACTAACTTCACAATGAGCCCATCAATTGTCCCCAAAACAATTATGAAATATGTCATTTTCTGAATAGCAACAATCCCGCATTACAACAAGCCTACTATCCAAGGCTAGAATGCTAGTCCTATTACCAAATTAATGTGATCATCATCAAATGAATATCTACCACACAGCAGAAGTACAACGCAAGTGAGAGAAAGGGGAAAGAAAATAGATAAAATGAAATAAAAATTACGAAAGGCACGCAATGTTATTAAACGATCAAAGATAAGAATAAATGGTTGCAGCAAAATATGAAAGCGGACAGACAGATCCAAAGACATACACTTATGGATTGTTGACATAAACATATGAATAGGCCAATGAAATAATGTTGAATGTGTTACCACATCATAGGCTTTCGTTTGCAGGATGCATTAGTACATCCCTCTCTCTTTCTTCCTCCCCTCACCTGTTGTTCCTCCTTTATGATCACGCTGCATCTGCTTACTTTTTAACACATTGTTCAAATGACAATAATGATGATAATGCAACTCTTTGCTTATTTGCGCTTCTGCCACTTGCCACACAGTCTGTCTGATGAAGCAACTACCATTCGGGCGCTACTGTTAATGTGGGCCTATAGTGGCTGTTAAAGTCATGTTTAAATGTTTCCTTGGAACATTGCATGTTGTTTTTGCGGCTGTGGCTGCTGCTGTTTACTTGTCTAATGTTTATTTGCTATAATATTGACATAAAATGGCATTTAAACATTAACAACAACCCAAGCTGGCATCATCACAGAAAGACAACAGAAGCTGTAGCAGCAGCAGCCAAGAACTCAAATGAATTGTTAAAACGCTCTTAAGGAACTCCACACTCATTGAGGCACCAACACATAAGTGTAGTTCAAAAGCGGTTCCTTATATAAACAACACCGCCATCATCTTCATCCATATCAACGTGGTCGTGGTAGTCGTCATCAGCATCATTGGTATCGGTTACAGCGTCAGCCGCGGTGGCGGTATCATCTTTAGCTGTAATATAACTCTGAAGGTATCATAACAGTCATCATCATGATACTCAGGATTGTTTTGTGTAGTGTTTATATTGTTTTTGGTTTTGTTTAGATCTAAGTCATTCGAATGACTTCAGAGTGTTGTATTGATGCATTGGCGTAGCTGTGTTGGTAATTAAAAGAATTTCTTTGAAAGTAACTGGAAATACATTTTCGAAAGGAAATACATTTTGGAAAAGGCTAGAATAGACCAATTGTCCATCGAGACTTATCGTGCAAACCAAAATTAAGAATTGAATGATGGATGGATGACCTGTAGTCTCAGTCCCTATTAGAGATTTTTTCGACATTCTTTTTCCACATTAATTGGTGGTCCAGAATAATGTCGAGGTACTTGGCTTATAAAGACTCCATCAAATAATGGTAGGGTGAATGGTTTGACTTGCATCTTGTTTGTAAAAAGAACCAGCTCTGTCAATCCAATTAATCAGTGTAGGGGAAAAACCTAAATTACTTACTTAGTTGGCCCTCTACAGAACATTTGTCCCATAAGCCCGTTTCTCTCTATTTGTTGTTTTATTTCTCCAATTTGAAATACCACCAGTTTACTCCATCGAAGCATTGGCCTTCCAGTTCTGGTTTTAACACCATGCGGACCATATTTATATGCCTTTTAGCGGGTTCATACTTATGACATGGCCTAGCCAACGCAATCGTTGTTCCCGATACGTTTAAATATGTGGTCTGGTAAAAAACCGTTATTTTAAATTCAGTTTTAGGATGAGGAAAATGTCAGAGGGACTACCTCAAAATTATATGAACCAACTTCCACAGTTGGTCCGAGTTCTATGTACGCATTTAGCGCCAATACCATCACTTTGGTTTGTCGCCGTTAACTGCCACATTTACTTTAGTGGATCTCCTTCAACCTTCTTAAAGGTATCAGTTAATTGTGTTGTTGTTATTGTTGACCTGTTTTGAATTTATCTTTTGTTTGGTTTATTTCGGCTTTAGGTCAATAAAAGAATTGGTATATTTTATTATTTTCTTTATTTTCCAATATTTCGGCTGCAATCTGCAGTCATCTTCAGGGAAATACTAAAAATAACACATATTAACAAATGGAAAATCGTACTAACACGAAAAATTCTTACTTTACTGAGAAAAGCAACAGGTTTCTTACACCGTCTATGCTAAACTAAGCTTTTGTCCGTTTATGTTTATGAACTAAGTTTCTATAAATGTGTGCACAATGGTCCGTATCAGTCTTAAAATTCATTCTTTTTTCGTTTGGAATATTTATTATATTTAACATTTCTAAGGTAAACCTTCTCTTGTAATTATTTTCTTGTGTCAATATTTTAACGTCTTTAAAATTTGGTTTATGCCCAGTCATAGTGCAATGTGCTGCAAGCGCCGTCTTCTGTTCAAGTGGTTTGTCCGTTCTCTGATCAGATTTGTGTCCTGATAGCCTAGTCTTAAGTTTAGTCTTTGTTGTACCAACATATAACTTTTGGCATATGTTGGCTCCGTCTCCGTTACAACCTATCTTATATACTACATTGCACTTATCGTCATTGTTTATTTTGGATTTTGTTCTACTAAATAGGCTATTGACGTTATTTTTAGATTTTAGAGCTAATTGGTAGGTATCCTTATTGTAGATGTTTGAATTGCAAAGTCTCTCCGAAAGTCCAGGTATATACGTGATTGGCTTATATAGTTTTTCCACTTTCTCTTCTTTAGTGGTCTTGTTAGCATGTTTAAATAACTCGTTAATAGTCTTCTTCGGGAAATCGTTCTTAATTAGAATATTTCGTATTCGTTCTTCATTCTTCTTGTGGAATTGTTCGTCGCTTATGTTATAAACTCTCTTAATGAAGTTAATGGCGGTATTTATCTTTATTCGTCTGGGATGTTTAGAGTAAAAATTGATCAATCGTCCAGATGCTGTCGGCTTTTGGTACCAATCTAATATTAATTTCTTGTCCTGTCTGATTATTAAGGCGTCCAAATAAGGCAATTTTCCATTTTCTTCAGTTTCGTGGGTAAATTGTACATGCTTATCAAGCGAATTCAATACATTTAAAGTGTTTTCAACTTCTGTTTTCTTCACAATACAAAACAGATCGTCCACATATTTCGTTAGTAGTTTTGGTTTTATCGTCCATTTCTCCATTGCAGCGTCCAATAACTCCTCCATTACAATATCCGCAATAATCGGTGACGCTGGAGATCCCATAGGAAGTCCTTTTTGCTGTTGGTACACCTTGTCATCATACATAAAATATCTTGATTCTTTTATACAAAGCGTCAGTATTTCAATGAAGAGGTCCTTTGGTATATTTGCAAAACCGAATGACATGGTTTAGAATACCTGTGACGTAAGGTACTGTCGAAGGCTGCTCTATAGGTAAGGTAGACATCTGGCCAATCGTGGATTTGCCACGTCTAAAGACGCATTGGTAGGGTCCAATTATTTCTTTGACCATATGTTTTAGTATTTCGCGCAATATCCTTAAGCCATGGGAAGCGGGCTTATCCGCCTATAGTTGAAGCACACTGTGTCACTGGGACACGGATCCTCAGGTTTCAATCGTCTGGTACGCGTTCTTCCTGCCAGATGGTGCAGATGCATACTCATTATCAGCGTATCGCCTACGGTTTTGAAAAAACTCGTCTGCCATCGGCTCCTGCTGCCTTCTTATTCTTCAGTCGGTTTATTGCTTATGTGCTGTCTTCACCTCAATTTGGACGGGCAGTATAGATTCAATACCATCTTCTGGGATTGGATATGTGGTATCTTCGTCGTCTTCGCTAGTATTGGATACCAACAGTTTGGAAAAATGTTAGCTTTTTCCTTTACTTTTTTAATGGTAAAAGATAAAAGTGTCAAAATTGCTATCTCATGAACATTTTTACCAGAAAAGTAAAGGAACGGAAAAATCTTAGATCTGGTAGCAATGTCGAAAAGAAACATAAAAAATCAATTTTCGTCTTTTATTTCACAGTTTTTAATTAAGTTTTGTCAGCGTTCGACTTTTTCTTCAGTTCATTTAGTTCTTCATTGTGAAATAATTGTCAAACAAAAGTCAAAAAACAGTTCTACCATTTTTTACCTGCAGAAATAAGTCTGGTAGCCTGTGGTAGAAGAGAAAGGCATAAGTGCTGTCTCTCCACTCCCACTCTCTTAAAAATTGCTGCCAGTTTTACAACTGTTTGGTGTTAAGGAACGCTTTGCAGGTTAAAAATGGTAACAAATGGTAACCTCAGGTAAGTAAAGGAACACAGCTGTTATTTCCATATCATGAGCATACTATATGTCTCTGTCACCAAATTATCTTACTGGTCTCTACAGGAGGATTTGTCTGTACCAAAACTATCAGCTTCATGTTTTCGTCTCGATTTCTTTACACTCCCATTTTTTCATTTCTCTATTTTTCCTGCGAAAACAATCCCTATCTCTCCTTATAGCTCTCTCGTACGCTACGTGTTGCTACTGATTGTAGAGGAACCCCAAATGCTGCGTTCTTCTCTGGGGCAGCAGCACGGCACTCCTGGTCATACCGTGGGTTCCTTGGTGGAGGTCTTTGGTATCGAAGTATAGATTTTGTTTGCATAGAGTGGGCACTGATTTGTCCCTGTGCGGATACCTTATCGAGACGAGGGGTGATTTGATTTGATTGATTTCAACTTACCGATATCTAACTTGTGTTGTGTCTGTTCATACTTTATTTGTTTATTTATTTAATCGAGTACGTAACATTGCTGCAACAAGGTGGTTCCTTTAAGGAACCTTTCCAGAGCTTGGACTGGTAGGTGAGAGCTTTCGAAAGGCAACTATATGAGATGAGAAGATGGTGCCTCTGTGAGTGCATGTAACGTGACCAAAACATGTTACCAATTATATATGTTATTATTATTTTTCCTCCCTTTGTTGGTTTTTTATATTGTCCAACTTAATATATGCCCCACCTTAACGTACTATGACAATTGCCGTTAAAGATGTAGTATACGTGCATCAGGAAATATCGAATCTTGTTTGACAACCTAAATTATAGAATTGTTTTGCTACGGTGTAAAGAAATGTGAACTCTTTTCAAGCTGTGGGGAAATAATTCTCAATCACTTTACTTCACTACCTAGCTAAATATTTCGGTTTTGAACACCAAGGGTCGTCAAGTGCTGGAGTTACCCGAGTACGATTTGATTTGTGGCAGTATCCGCAGTCGGAAGATTTCGTACAAAAATCAAGGCATTGGTTCCTGTGATTCGTTCGCTTCAGTCATTAGTTCGCTTCCTGCGATTAATTCGCTTCCGCGACTCGGTCGCTTCGAACTCATTCAACCGCCTCTTATCGTTCCAGACCGACTACACCGAGCCGAGTGCCACCAACCCGAGTACCATTGACGGGGATACCGATGGCCATTAATCCGATTGCCGAAGCTAAGGGTAATCGGCACGCCTATTAAAGCCGACTGCAACCACCCCGATTCCTCAAGCCGAGGGGCATCAGCACGAGCATGCCGAGCCGAGTATTGTTCACCACACTACATCAAACCGAGAGCAGTCAACACGACTATTGTAGCCGAGCGTCATCAATTCGACTCAAACATCGAGTGCCGGCAGCACACCGACTATAATCAACCCGCTTCCACCCGGCAATACGAGCCGTGTCTCCCACCTTTACGAGAACCAATACTTCCACGGGCTAACTCCTGTCATCCGAACACCGTCGGTCCGACTGCTACCATCATCAGACGATCCCGCCAAAGCCACTGAAGACAGTAGCCAGACAGTAACCATACTAAGCCACCCTGCCGAGACGAATAGTCGGACCAAATAAATAAGCCTAAAGTACTCAAACGCCTACATTTCTGACCAAATCCGGCAGCCCTCGTTCACCAGTCAACGCTCGTAGCCCGCTGCTCGCATGTAACTAATTCAACGCCGTCAACACTTTAGAGTTGGGTAATCTAGTTCCTAGTTCCTCGTACTAGTTCCAAAGCGTGTGAGTAACATTATGAAATATAACGTGTGATGTTAAGTATACGCAGTTTGTTCAAAGAAAAAATGTTGGCCATTGGAACTGCGAAGTGAACTAGATAGTTCCATATAGTTCCTTTGGCACAACTCTACAACGCTTGCGGCCAGCTACTCGCTCACCAGTCAACGCTCAACCCCGTCTACGCTTGCTGCCAGCTCCTCGTAGTCCGCTGCTCGCCCGTAACCAATACATCGTCAAGCACCGTCAACGCTTGCGGCCAGCTACCCGCTCACCAGTCAACGCTCAACACCGTCTACGCTTGCTGCCAGCTCCTCGTAGCCCGCCTCGTAGGCTCGTGGCAGCCTACCGTTCGTATCCAGCTACTCTCTCAAGAGTGTTATCACTTAAGGTTTGTGGGTTCTTGAGTTGACCCTGGAGACGACTGAGCTTACCTCAGCCTTAGACAAAACCAATCGTTATACCGTTCACTTCGGTAGGACTAGAACTTGTCGGATTTATTCAGCCAGATTATCTTTGACAATATCTAGGACAGGGTACACATTGTCCGTCCCCTACCGAAACTACTGTTTCTCAACCATAGGTTGGGTTTCCCCAGCAAGTGGTGCATGGTATCATATGATTGGCCACGTACTGACTATAGCCTTTGGTTAATTGTTAAAATTCTTTTGAGTGAACGTTCTTAGCCCAAGTAACAAAACAACCTAAGAAGAACCGCCTCTGTTTACTTTACAAACATTCGTAACCCGCCAAAAATATTAAGATACTCATAAAACTGCAAACATTGTGTCATGAGATGCGCATTACAGCCACAATAACACAATGTAAGCAAATAAAATCACCAATAAGCCACATTCACCTTGAACAACAACAACAAAAGCTTCAACAATCCTCGTCTTCATATAGAACACGAGCGAGTAAATGCGCACACAGCAGCAACAACACATCAATGAGCAATTGTTGCAAGGCAGTAGCAACTGTTTGAGCTTAGACATTGATGATGTTGGTGGCACAAGACATCACTGGCGGTTGAAGAACGCTCCATGGCCTAGCATGTTTCACAGCGCACACATTTTTCGTTAAATTTATGATATGCGTGACGCATGCGTAGAAGCAAAAGATTATCGAACGTTTGAAGGTTTGCTTTGCAACAATGTCGATGAGATGTTTCATTTGTTTTAGCAGGCAATGGAAGATGCTGTAGATACAAGGCATTGAAAAAAGTAAATTTCAGTAGGTTGTTCTAAGCTTTGTCTTCCCCTTGATGTTGTAGAGTTCGTGGGGAAGACTATCGGAATAGATATTTCATGATACTGAAGATGAAATGGAATGTTCTTTCAGTACGATAGCAATAAAGAAGAAGATTGCTGTATTTTTTCATTTATACGACAATAATGGTTTTGTCAATTGTTTACAACCACAAAATGTTGGCCGGTAGCTACTACTTGCGGATAAAGAAAGTGTTGTAGACTTTCGCTAGAGAACAACTGAATGTTTTGCAGCAGCATGCAATTCCCATTGGTAATTTCTGGATTCTATTTTGAAATGTTACCACATCATATTCCACATTTTATTGATCGAAAAATATTACACAGAAAAATGCCGCCAAGTGGAAATGGTCATTTGACCATGAGATACTCGTACAAGGAAGGTCGGATGGTTGAACAGCCAAGTTTTCATTGGATCATAAGTTCATAGATTGTCAAGTGAAGCAAAGTTTTGGGAAAACTTATGAAGTTTAACCAAATTTGGCAAAATGTCAATTCATAAATGTTCGGCCTCCTGCCTCTTTATATCCTGTTTTTTTCGTTTTGAAGAATGGGTTGTGTGGCGGCGGCGGCAAGTTTGTGGTTGGCAATATTTGTTTACTATTTATTGCAAATCTATTGGTATTTGAAATTATTGCTAGGTTTATGTCTGGCAATATTGTTGTCGCTGTTGCGGTGTACAGGAATTTGTGTGAAATATGCCGAAAAGTAAAAGATCAAAGTCGCAATGTGACCACAAATGTTTGCAATGACAATAATGGGTTGGGTGGGGATGTCGACGCATAATTCATAGATCGTATGAAATGTTGTATAGTTTGATCTTGTTGAGGGCAAAGGGGGAGTTTTTTAGGTAGCATTGTAAATCATCTTTAGCAGCAAATTTTTTTGTTTACTTCGTCATATTTATTTTTATGTGATGTCTAACTAACAATGAGTCATAAATGTCGTTTACATTTCACGATAAAAGTCACACAAGTTTAGAGGATGGGGAAGTGTACATACAGATCTGAAAGATGTACATGGATTCAATGTTTATAACAAACCCCACGTGGAGAGCAATTTAAACATTATTCTTGCCGTTATAATAGTGGAAGAAGTGCATTGCGAAAACAACACTAAAGGTCGACTTAAAAAAAACATAATCGCAACATACTGCCGACGCACATTGTCACGACCGTGCCCAAAAATGGTCAAAACCATGGTCCAAACCGGAATAAAAATTTATTGACGAGAATTGATAGTAAAAATTTCAATTTGAAGGAATTTGAATTATAGTATTGATTTATCAAGTAGTTTTATCCATGTGAAGGTTCAAATTCGATCATTTTTGAAATAAGGATTTTTGTCCTTATTTTACTAAAATTAATGACTTTTATTATGCTCCAATATTTTAACATTTAAAGTAATTTGTCGTTCTAATTTTTTATACCCTCAGCCTTTAGGCTAAGGAGGGTATATACACTTTGATAGGATGAAATGTTCCTCATCGAAATAATGGTTTTAGACCCGAAGTATGTTTGGACGAAATGTGTTTCCGACAATTTGGAGTCGATCTAGCCATGTCCGTACGATAACTCTCGAACGGATGAACCGATTCGGTTCAAATTTTGGCTTTCGTAATATTTTGCCCAAACTTAGTTTAAGTTCGAAAATGAGCTACATCGGTCCACTCCTTCCGGTACCTCCCCCACAAAAGTTCGAAAATGAAGGAAGTAATCGATTTGGTCCATACTTAGCACGTCGTGAAATTTCTATCAGACTTAGATGAGGTTCCAATATGGACTCAATCGGTCCACTCCTTCGGGTACCTCCCACCCAAAATTTCGGAAAAGTTCAGTTTAGGACATGTTCACGAATCGCTTTGATTTTTGTTGTAGTAACTTCTATTCACTGTCCTCTATACGACAGTACAAATTTCATCAGGGACAAGTCCATACTTGCTGTGAAAATAGCCTGAAACTTACGAAAAACTCCTATGACACCGTGTGTAGTGGTTGGAGCGCAAGATAACTCTTGAACGGATCTGCCGATTCGGTCCAAAATTTGGCCTTCGTAATATTTTGTCCAAACTTAGTTTAAGTTCGAAAATAAACCATATCAGTCTACTCCTTCAGGTACCTCACACCCAAGAACTCAAAAATTTTCGGAAAAATTCTGCGCATGATAACTCTTGATGGTAGAGATCGATTTGGTCCATGCTTTACCGACCCCAGTATATCTACCAAATATATATCAGGTTCGAATATGGACTACATTTGTCCACTCCTTCGGGTACCTCCCACACAAAATTTTTTATAAATTCACTTTAAGAACTGCTCTGGAATCAATTTGATTTTTGTTGAAGCACCTTTCATTCACAGCCTCAGTTACGGCGGTAAAAGTTTTTTTTTTTTTTCTTAAGTTGCAAGTCCATACTTCTTGAGAAAACAACCCTAAAAGTGGCTGGAGAGCACGACAACTCCCGAACCAAATACTGAGTTGATCCACACTTTGCATATCGTAATATTTATTCGAATATTAGATGAAATTCGAAGGCGGTGCTTGTAGGTCCACTCCTTCCGGAACCTCCCCCACCAAAGTTCGATAATATTAGCTAAAATAGTACACGCGATATTTGTCGGTTCATACTCTTAACATTTTCAAAACCCCTCAAATATATACGCTTTTGGAAAAAAAGTGTTTCAATTCACACAGGCTGAGGGTATATCTCTGTCGGCAAAGCCGACTGATCCTTTTTTACTTGTTACTGTTGCTTTGGATGTAATAAACGTGGATTTACTTTTGTTTGCAAGTAAATTGGGATCATATGGTGTTTAGTACTTGGTACTTAGTACATCGATTTTGTGAACTAAATTTGAAACAAGTAAGAACGGCCTTAAGTTCGGCCAGGCCGAACTTGTTATACCCTCCACCACGAGTTGTATTGAAGTAAAACGGCACAATTATTTTCCTTTCGTTTTTGAAGAAGACTAAATACCAAAGTTCAACAAGTTCTGTATAAAAATGTGGCTAACCTTCAAAATACCGAAATTCGGGGGTACCGTTCCATGGGGCTATATCAAAATGTCGATCTATACCTACAAATTTCTGGCGGAAAGTTTTTAGACATTTGTTCTTCTAAGAATAACTGCTGGTCTTCCTTAGGAAGATTTTTTGTCATTCAGTAGGAAGATCTTGTGGTCTTTCCGGCTATAAGAATCTTCTAGTCCCATACAGGTACCTTCAGGTCTTCTATAGGAAGAACTTTTGGCCTACTTTAAGAAGACCTTCTGGTCTTCTATAGGAGACAACCTTGTCTTTGATTTGATTTTCTGCAGGAAGACCGTTTGGACCTTCTGGGCTCCTTTAAAAATAACTTCGGTCTACTTTCAGAAAACCTTCTGTCCTTCTATGCGACACCCTTTTGGGCTTCTATGTAACGCCTTTCTGATCCTCTCTGAACGGGCTTTCTTTTTTTCCGATAATTCGGTAAAACCTTCAAAATAACGATAATCAAGAGATACGCTTCTATGGGGGATATAGGAACCCGCGGATCTATACTGATAACTCTCTTCTGGAATATTTTATAACCCCATGGAAGACTAAATAACAAATTTCAGTCTTTCGGTGGGATATTGACGTCACAACCTTCAGAATTACGAAAATCGAGGAGCTATATCGAAAAGTCCCTACGGGGAACCTGTAACCCCTATAGGGCGCGTCCCCAGGTGGCGGATAGGGGAATGCTTCCCAGATATGGGTGGTAAGACGGAAATCAAATACGTCTCGTGGACCAACAGGTGGCTGCGTCTGTCTTCAGGTGAAGCGGCAGCAAACAGCGTCTGAACTCCATGAGGAGCGGCTGAAAAATGGATGGAAAACTATAAACCCTTCAGAAGGCAACGGGAAACCACTGAAGTAATTTTCCCTTGAAAACCATACAATATGAACAACACAAACCAAAACACACGGCCCTCAGTCTCCGGCAAAACGAGGGTGCTAAGAATCCCCGGAGGTAAAAACAACCAAAAACTAAACATTGGAACGTGGAATGTCCGAAGTTTATACGAAGTCGGTAAATTAAACAACACAATCAATAAAATGAATCGACTTGATATTGATATACTAGGTGTGAGTGAAACCTGGTGGACAGAATGCGGTGATTTTCAGTCCCAAAATGTAGTAGTATATCACTCAGGAAACATGGAAGGGATACACAGGAGAGGTGTAGGCATTATTGTCAAAAGAAACATTGCAGACTGTGTAATTGGATCTATCCCAATGTCTGAAAGGACTATGATGATAAAAATATCAGCAAAACCCTTGAATTTAAATATAATCCAAGTATATGCCCCTACATGTGATGGAAATAATGACGAGGTTGAACATTTCTATGAAGAAATAAGTCAATTATTAAACACATGAAATAACAATAGTTCAAGCCGACTTCAATGCCAAAGTGGGGAATGATGAAGTAAATGGTATAACTGGAAGATATGGACTTGGCGAAAGAAATGAGAGAGGAGACAGGTTAATTCAATTCTGTCAAGAGTTTAAGATGACCATCACCAATACAACATTTCGATTACATCCCAGAAGGCTTTATACATGGAGATCACCATTAGATAGCAGAAGGAATATCATTCGAAATCAAATTGACTACATTTTGATTAACAGCCGATTTAGATCTTGTGTGACCAAATGCTCAACGTACCCAGGAGCTGATGTACCATCCGACCACAATCTGCTGATGCTGAATATACGGTTGAAAATTGCACGAATTAAAAAAGGGAAGAAAAAATATAACAAGATAAATACTGAGGTACTCAATAACCCATCAACCAGGAACGAAGTGAAGGTGCAAATGAATAATAAACTCGAAGCTATCGATGCAAACAATGTAAAAAATATATGGAATAATATCAAGGATACGATGTACGAAATAACAAAAAATTATCTTGGAAAATGTACGAGAAGAACACAGCAAGAATGGATGAACGACGAAATTATGGAGCTTCGTGTGGAACGAAGGAAATATAAAAACGTTGACTACGAACGTTACTGGGAAATCAACAAGGAAATCCGTACCGCTACCCGAGCAGCAAAAAATGCACTACTAAATCAAAAATGTAGAGAAATTGAATATCTGCAAAATATTCATGACGATTATAACCTACATAAAAAACTAAAAGAATCCGCAGGAGTGTATAGGAAGGCATCACCAGCAGTACTAACGGATGACAACAACCCATTTTCGAGACATCACACATAAAGGATCAATGGAAAAACTATATTGAACAATTATTCACTGACGACCAACGATCAAGATATTACCAGGACATAAATACTTTTATAACAGGAAATCCAATCACTAAATCCGAAGTGGAATATGCGATTCAATCACTAAAGGACAAGAAATCAACCGGACCTGATGAAATTCCTTCTGAAATCTTAAAACTTATAGATGAAGACAACATATCACTCATTGTACAACTTTTCAATCATGTGTATGATACTGGTCAATATCCAAACGATTGGTTGACCTCAACTTTCATTGCGATACCGAAGAAATCGAACGCAAAAAAGTATTCTGACTACAGGCTTATTAGCCTTATGTGCCACATATTAAAAATGTTTTTGAGAATAATTCACAAAAGAATATACGCCAAATGTGAAAGCGCTATGGGAGAGTCACAGTTCGGCTTCAAGGAAGGTATGGGTACCAGAGAAGCCCTATTATCCCTTCAAGTACTGGTACAGAAATGCCGGGAAGTCCAAAAAGATGTTTATATATGTTTCATCGATTATGCAAAGGCATTTGATACCGCCCAACACGACAAATTAATCGATATACTGAGGGGAATAGAAATACCGGAAAAAGAGATCAGATGCATACGAAATTTATACTGGCACCAAAAGGCAAGAATTGAAGTAATTGGAGATCTGACAGACGAAATTCCCATATCAAAAGGAGTCAGGCAAGGGTGCATATTATCCTCGCTCCTCTTTAATATATACTCCCAAAAAATATTTCAAGAGTCAATTGAAGGAGAACGGATCGGGATAAGAGTTCAGGGTAAAATTATAAATAACATACGTTACGCTGATGATACCACAATTATTGCTAGCAGTATAACTGGACTACAACAGCTCCTAGACAAGCTCACTCTCGTAAGCGAAAAATATGGCATCAAAATAAATATAAACAAGTAAAAAGTCGTTAAGTTCGGCCGGGCCGAACTTTTTATACCCTCCACCATAAAATAGACTTAATTAAAATGGAATAATTAGGGCCCTTTCACAATTTTAGGTGGAACAACTTTTCGACAATTACACTGTGAACACAAATGTTGGGGCAGAGATAATTCCTTTTGGAGATGAAAGCCCTTGGTGTGTGTGTATATTAAAAACCCCCAAGGACAGATGCGCCGTGAGTCGAACTTCCGCGTTATGGCGCGATAACGTTTTTGCAAAAGACCCTGTAAGCCATCATGAATTAGCATTATATCTTTGTTTGTTGTTTTTGTAGAGCACTTATGTAACAGTGAACAAAGATATAACGCTAATTCCTGATGGCCCACAGGGTCTCTAACAAAAATTTCATCACGCCATAACGCGGAAGTTCGACTCACGGCGGATCTGTCCTTCGGGGTTCATAATATACTCATCAAGTCCATTCTTCCCTAAGAGGAATTTTCCGTGCCCCAGACTTTTACCTCCATTTTGTTGCACAGTGTTATCTAATCTAATATTAAAAAATGTGTTCAGCTTGGTGAAAGGTACCACCTACGGGGCTATATCAAAGAGTCAACCTATCTTTAATTTTTTTGGCGGAAAAGTTTTATAGCTGCAGGCAACTTTAAGAGTCAAATTGAGGATAGTTTCATCAAAACAATTTAGACCCCAAAAAAATGGACCCATGTTGACGAATTTTAGTCAAGAAATTTCGTGACAACTGAAAATTCCCGAAATTCGGGAGGTACAGTTATATGGGGGGATATACCAAAACATGTACCTATATTGACGATTATTTTTGAATAGCCAAAATTGTAGCTAAAATACCGATCATTACAGCTAGTTCGTTTAAAAATTGCTGCTAAAATTCTCAAAATACAGAAAATTGGGAGATACCGTTATATGGGGCTATAACAAAACATGGACCTATGTTGACGATGTTTCGTTGGAGATGTTTTATGACCACTGAGAACTTGAAATGTTAAATTGCAGATAGTTCGGTTACAAATTGTGGCTAAAATTCTCAAAATACCGAAAATCGGGAGGTACAGTTATATGGTGACTATACCAAAACATGGACCTATTTTGACGATATTTGGTGGAGATATTTCATGACCACTGAAATTGACGATTATTTTTGAATAGACAAAATTGTAGCTAAAATTCTCAAAATACCGATCATTACAGCAATTTCGGTTAAAAACTGTAGCTAAAATTCTCAAAATACCGAAATCGGGAGGAACCGTTATATGGGGGCTATACCAAAACATGGACCTTTGTTGACGATGTTTGGTGGAGATGTTTCATGACCACTGAGAACCTCAAATGGCAAATTACAGCTAGTTCGGTTAAACATTGTAGCTAAAATTCTCAAAATACCGAAAATCGGGAGGTACCGATATATGGGGGCTATACCAAAACTGAACCTATGTTGACGATGTTTGGTGGAGATGTTTCATGACCACTAAGAACCTCAAATGTCAAACTGCAGATAGTTCGGTTAAAAATTGTACCTAAAATGCTCAAAATACCGAAAATCGGAAGGTACGGTTATAAGGGGGCCATACCACAACATGGACCTATGCTAACGATGTTTGGTGTAGATGTTTCATGACCACTAAGAACCTCAACTGTCAAATTGCAGATAGTTCGGTTAAAAATTGTAACTAAAATGCTCAAAATACCGAAAATCGGGAGGTACGGTTATAAGGGGGCCATACCAAAACATGGACCTATGTTGACGATGTTTCGTGGAGATGTTTCATGACAACTAAGAACCTCAAATGTCAAATTGCAGATAGTTCGGTTACAAATTGTGGCTATAATTCTCAAAATACCGAAAATCGGGGGGTACCGTTATATGGGGGCTATACCAAAACATGGACCTATGTTGACGATGTTTGGTGGAGATATTTCATGACCACTGAGAACCTCAAATGGCAAATTACAGCTAGTTCGGTTAAAAATTGTAGCTAAAATTCTCAAAATACCGAAAATCGGGAGGTACCGATATATGGGGGCTATACCAAAACATGGACCTATGTTGACGATGTTTCGTGGAGATATTTCATGACCACTGATAACCTCAAATGTAAAATTGCAGATAGTTCTGTTAAAAATTGTGGCAAAAATTCTCAAAATACCGAAAATCGGGAGGTACCGTTATATGGGGACTATACCAAAACATGGACCTATGCCCATATCCTTTGAGATAAAAGTTTGTTGATCACTAGGAACCCTAAGTGCCAAATTATAGCTAATTCGGTCTGCAAATGTGGCGAAGAACGTCAAAATACCTCAAATCCGGAGGTACCGTTATATGGGGGCTATACCAAAGAGTGGACCGATATAGCCCATCTTCGAACTTGACCTGCCTATGGAAAAAAGACCCTCGGGTGCAAAATTTCAGCACTCTATCTCAATTATTGCGGACGCTAGAGTGATTACAACAGACGGACAGACGGACAGACAGACGGACATGGCTAGATCGACTTAGAATTTTACCCTGATCAAGAATATATATACTTTATAGGGTATCCGATGAATATGTCGATGTGTTACCAACGGAATGACAAATTTAATTATACCCTCCATATTATGGTGGAGGGTATAATTAGTGGAGTGGGAAAAATTTATAAAATATTGATATTATTTGCTGTTTGAGTTGTGTAAAGTGAGTACTTCAAGTATAATATATATTTTTTCAGTGACCACCTCATTAGGGAGTTACACCTTTTTTATATAAATGTTTTGCGGTGTCCACTAAAGCGTTTGGACCATAGAAAATATCAATTCTTAAAAAAATGGTAAACAGTCAAAATCGAAATTTAGAATTTTAACACAAAATGGGTGATTCTTGACCAAAAAAAACGACTACATATTTTAAAGAAAATTATATTATTTAAAGATAAAATATTGATGTATTCAAAAAGCTCACAAAAATATATGAAGACTCAACATCAAATATCAGTAATTTCTACATCAAACCGTCCCAGCAAAAATTTGGATCCGGTAGTCATTACGTAACCCTTTACAAAGTAATGTAAACAAGCTTCTTTTCAGATTACATGTAATCTGAAAAGTAATGGGTTACTTCTTAAAAAATTTACAAGGTAAACCTACTTACTTTACTCCTCACTAAGTAATGACGACGGTGGCACAGTGAGTGTGTGTCCGACAATAAATCCTAGGGTTGTGTGTTCAACGCTCACCGTCGGCACGCGAGTTGTTTTTTAATTAAAAAATAACAATTCGTGGTACACATGTGCACTGCACATTTAAGTTCTTAAGCAACCCTTAATATTCGTGTGCGTAGTGTGTAGTGTCTTTGGCTAGAAATCAGAGGGTTCGTGGGTTCAATTCGGGCAGACAGCGAAACAAAATAAAGTAAAATAATAGTAAGATGTGTGATGAAATTAAAAAAAAATTCTCTACATCAACTGTCTAAAAATAGAATTTTTTTTCACCTTACTTTTCAACTTCTAGTGGCCACAGAATAACTAGTTATTCTAGTGGTCATAAAATAACTACAAACTGCGTGCGACATGCCCTTGTAAAAATAATGGGGAAGAAAGGGGGTTTGAGAGTAGTTACGGCCCGTACGAAATCCATGATTTTGGGAGGACTTTTTTGCTGGGGTGGAACTATGCCCATCATTTTTATCAGAAAAATTTTTTGTGGAATGTCCTTACACTTGGGAAGTTTTTGTGGATTCTGAAACTACAATGTTCATAGATGAGAAAAAAAATCAAAAAATCGGCGGAAGGCTTTTTAAATAAATCTTGGTCAAAATTAAAATTTATAAGATTTTTTAGGTTTTCACGATTTTGCTTGTCCAATGGAAATGGGAAATTCTCTAAAATTCATGAAATTGTTTTTTAAGGAGTCGGTACAGCCAGTGCATTGTCCCAATTTGAAATTAAATATCTCAAAAAACGGCAAAACCTACAAAAATATCATTAAGTTCAATCTTGTAGAGAATTTCCTAAAATGAAATTCTCAGTTAGTAGAAAAAGAAAATGGAAACTTTTATTTAAGGTATGTTCTACCCTCATTAGCATAAATGTGAAAATGACCCAAAATCTGTAAAAACCCCAATGGCATGTGTAGTGGCTGGTGCGCACGACAACTCTAGAACCGAATACTTCGTTGGTCGACACTTTGCATATCGTAATATTTCGTCGAATATTAGATGAACTTCGAAGGTAGTGATTATAGATCCAATCCTTCCGGTACCTCCCCCTACAAAACTTCGAAAATAATCGCTAAAATGGTACGCGCTATATCTCATAAACGGAGCAACCGATTTGGTTCAAACGTTCAAATATTTTGTTCAAACTTAGTTTATGTTCAAAAGTGGGCTCTACCGGTCCACTCATAGGGGTACCATCTACATAAATTTTGAACATTTGTGTGCGTTTAGGGTCTGTTCGAGGGTGCTTTGGAAATTTTTACCGAAGTTACTCCTAGTGGCCCTGTTTACAGGGGCCCCGCAAAACTTTTGAGCTTTAATCCAAATCCATATTTTTGTCGGTTCATACGCCCAATATTTTGAAAACCCCCTCAATACATAAGTTTGTTGGGAAAAAGGTGTTTCAATTCACACAGGCTGGCGGTATATCTCAGGTGACTGATACTTTTTTACTTGTTAAGTTTGTATTTACTTTAAAAAACAAATATTTGTTTAGGTTTTTGCCAAGAAGTGCAAAACCCGTCATCAAAAAACATTTGAATTTAAATCAGCTGCTCGAACTTGCAAACTCTTACAAGAAAAATTTAACTTGCAAAAACTTGTTAGTTCTTAGTCACAGAATTCTCCAAAATGCACTCTCTTTTACTTTAAAACTTTGTTATCGAACGGCATTTTGTAAAAGTTTGTACGAAATAGTAATTTGAGATAGCATTCTTGTACAAAATTTTTAGATCTACAACATTCACTTTAGCCGATTTTTGATAAGTCTTACCGTTTTTAAGAAAAATCTAAATAATTGAATACGACAAAAAATTGACTTTGGCCCCGAACAATTTCTTTTGCACACATGGGATGGATGGAAAGTTTTAGAACATAATTTGTAATGGCAAATCATAGCTTTCCACCAAAATTCAGGTTTGTGGGAATTTTTGCTCTTTCCCCCTTATACGCAATGAACATAAATAATTCAAATTTTATACGGGAAAAAAGTTATTTTTCTGAATGTCCAAACATATATCAGTAACACTATGCAACACTGAAAATGCAAACAACTTCTAGTATGCATTTTTCGAAAGTACATATTTAGACTACAAAAACCATTGTCCTGTCAGATCCAGTTCGGATTTTATGGCCTCATCTAAACCGGTCTAAATCTACACTTTTTTGCATTTATCAGTCCTTTATCTCAGAAATGAATAGGAATTCGGCCTTGCTGTCTTTAGCAATATTGTAGCCCTAAACTAGTAAAACGTATCTTTTGAAAAAAACCACATAAGAAAAACTCCATCTAGGGCATCAAAATCTATAATATATAGAAAATGTTACATAATTGTTGAAATTCTAGTCAGTATCGGCTAAACTATTGTGAGTTGAACCTTTTGCAAAAATCTTCCAAATAAAGTTCTCAACAATTCTTTAGAACATTCTGAAACTCTAAAATGCTTACTTCATGTTGTTTCAGCGGTATTTTGCATCATATCTTTTACAACACGTATTTCAAACACAGTTCACACCAACAGTTTATTCTCGCATTTCGGATTTCACTACATTATTGACATTTTTATTAAATTGTCGTTGAAAAATGTACTGAAAACAACGGCATAGATGCATTCTACAACAATGACATGTTCTGAAGAGTTGTGTATTACATTCCAGGGAAAAAAGAAAATATTCAGAAAAAAAAATTAAACGTTTTGGAGATACGGTGCGAAATGTATAAAAATTGTGTAATTTTTTCATATATTTTGAAATTTAAGGCAATAAATGTAGTTTTTCGAGTTCATTATTTCTCCAAATATTTTATTCTTGTCCTTATCTACAAATTTGCTTCAGAGGTCAGAAGAAGATTCACATTGGTTTCAGAGATATAGCCCCGAATTTCTTTAAAAACTCAATATTTTACCATTTTTAGATGGGGCCATAAAATCCGAGCTGGATCTGACACAACAAAACCCAACTAGGGTTTCTTGTCGTTTGGGTCTGTTCTCTTAAAAAAATCCTCAGTTCGAATTGTTTGCACAAGATCGCCTTAACAATGTTGCACAGTGTTATATGCGTGTTGGCAAACGTTGAAAAATATTTTTTTTTTATTTTTACTATTTTAATTGATAACAAAACTGCGATTTTTTGTTTAAATATAAGAAATGCTATGATTGAATCTGATATATGAAAGTCCAATGCATGAAAAAGAGGAATATTAGCAACGCTATTAATACTGTTTTAACTTTGGACATTTGTATACCCTCACCATAATATGGAAGGTATAATTAAATTTGTCATTCCGTTTGTAACACATCGAAATATTCATCGGAGACCCTGTAAAGTATATACATATATTGTTGATCAGGGTAAAATTCTAAGTCGATATAACCATGTCCGTCCGTCTGTTGAAATCAAGATACAGCTCGCAATTTTTAAGATAGAGCTTTGTAATTTGGTATAGAAGGTTCTATTACTCCTAGGATGTTTGGTATTGCAAATGGGCTACATCGGTCGACGTTTTGATATATCCCCATGGAAAGGTATCACGCGATTTTCGGTATTTTGAAGGTTTTAGCCTCATTATCACACCGACATCACTGAAATTTGGTACATAGTCTTCGTTAGGGGTATAAAACTTTCCTCTGAAATTTGTTGGTATAGGTCCACGCCTTCATATTGCCCCCATTGAACGGTACCTCCCGATTATCGGCATTTTCAAGGTTATGACCATAATAATCCACCGAAATGGCTGGAATTTGGTATTTGGCCTTCATTTTGGGTATTAACCGTTCCATATGAAATTTGTCGGTATAGATCCACGCCTAGTATAGCCCCCATACACCGACGTAGCCAGGGGGGGGCCCGTTAATTTAAAAATTTGAATTGTAACGTAAAGTTTTTATTACGCAGTTACTTTATTTAAGCAACAACAACTACCATGTAGAACTCTCTTCATTATTCTAGATGTTACTTTACTTTTCATTAATGTGCTTTTATTTTGTTTTGCCATAATCATGTAATTATTGTTTAGTTTGTTACTTCTTTGCACTTGTTTGTTGTTGTTACGTCATTACTGTGCTTGTCGTCCAATTGTATTCCTCCCATGTATGTATGTGAGTATGGTTGTTCGCTTAGTGCGAATGTGCGTCTGTGTGTTCGCTGCACAGATTCGAGGTGTTGCCATATAATCTAGATATTTCTCGAACAGGGAGACTATGGGATATAAATACAGGGGAACTGGCAAGGACGGAGTAGTTGTGTTTTAAGCGTTGAACTGAACAGATCGGTAAAAGAATAGCTGCGTGCTAACTAGAGACTTGCTGTGTGCTTAGTAATTAAAGTCGGTTCTGAATAAGTGTAATAAAGTAAATAAAGCATTGTAGAAACGTAATCTAAAACGAACCCTGTTTTATTTGGTACAAATCGTACTGGGGAATAAAACAACGTCTACACGGAGATTAGTTAAATCTAATTCCGTAACAATTGGTGTCAGCAGTGAGATTACGATCATCCTACAATGAAGTTTAAGGATCTACGTGTGGAAGACTTGAAGAAGGAGCTAAGTAAGTTGGAGTTGTGTTCTACTGGCAACAAGGCCGAACTACAAAAACGCTTGTTGGAAGAGTTCGAGCGCCGTGGAATGAACATCGACGAATATGAGTTTGATATTAGAGATGAAACTTCAGACGCGGTTCCGAGTTATACGGAGGTTGCAAAAGTTATTGCAGTAACGTTGGCGAAGGAATTTAATAAGAGAATGGAAGAGGAATCTATTGCAATAAATGAAAGCTTCAAATGTCTGACGGAGGAATTCGACGAAACATTGGAAGAATTAGAGGCGAAAATCAGCGAAAGACTCGATAATATTACGCAAGTTATTGGAAAGCGATTCGAGGTTATGGAAAACCATTTAAAGAAATTGGATAGGCAATTTCTGGCCCACGACGAGAAGATTGTGAATCTGGAAAAGAAAATGTCTGAACTGGAAATCAAAGGAAGACCAGTGCGAGTTATTGATAACACTCTGAAAATCAAGCCTCCTGAATTCGACGGATCTACATCGTTTGATGTCTTCAAATTACAATTCGAGGCGGTGTCTTCGAGGAATTCGTGGAACGACAACGACAAGGCGGTACGACTACTTATGGCATTGAAGGGCGGTGCTGCTGACGTATTACAGAATATTCCCGCCGCTTCTAGAAACAACTATGGAGATATAATTGCAGCTCTCGAACTAAAGTACGGTGGCGGACATAAGCAAGAGACAATGGTGAAACCTCAGGCTTGCAATGTGCGGAAGCTGGAAGTTGAGGACAACAATCCTCAGACCGTTGTCGAACTAATGAAAGATGCACTAATGCAGGTAATAGATAAAGTGAAACGAAGGGCTGGCAAAACGAGAAGGACTTGCTACAACTGTCGGAAAGCTGGACACATTGCACGAGAATGCAGATTGCAACGACCAAGGACCAGATCCGCCTCACCGCCTTTAAAAAGCGAAGACCAACTTGTGGCTAAGAATCCGAAAAATGAGACATCAGGTGAATCAAAAAAAGTAAATTCTGTCAATCACGAAGCGCCGCTGGCAGATGATGAAAACGATGGTCCCACAATCTCTATAGCCATAGTCCAGCAGGAGAATCACAACTTAACGGCTAAAGGCTTTATCAATGGTGTATTGCGTACCTTGACATTGGACACCGGTGCAGCAAAGTCCATTATTAGACCGGATTTAGTAAAAGGGAAGGTATTGCCGTTAAATGGAGTCAAATTGCGGACGGCCACAGGCGAGACTACAACGGTGCATGGAAAGGCCTACCAAAGGCTGAGCATGGGTAGAAAATCGGTAAATTTCGATTTTATAGTGGCCGATATTGTGGACGAAGTTATACTTGGTGTAGACTTCATGATTGCCTTCGATATAAACCTGGACATAAAGCACCGTGTGATGACTTGGTCCAATGTGGAAATACCGATTAATGTGGGCTACAAAGAGAAGAAAAGCATGTGTCGCCCTAGCGCAGAATCTGACGAAATCGCTGTAGATGTCCGTACGCTGAAGGTGGAAGACGCCGAAAAATGGCGAGTACGAAAGCGGAAAAATCTCGCAACGAGGAGGAAAAAGCGAAGATGTACGTCGAGGAAACGTCCATCGAAAAGCGGCCGTACAACAAGGAAGGACAAGTCAGGCTTAAGCGGGAGGCAGTGTTACCAATGCCCATACCACCGAGAGGGAACTGTGCCTATTCGGGACGAACAGGCTTAAGCGGGAGGCAATGTTACGAATGTAACTGATAGGTTTAAGTTAGTTTAGTTTAATTTCCGTTAATTTAAAAATTTGAATTGTAACGTAAAGTTTTTATTACGCAGTTACTTTATTTAAGCAACAACAACTACCATGTAGAACTCTCTTCATTATTCTAGATGTTACTTTACCTTTTATTAATGTGCTTTTATTTTGTTTTGCCATAATCATGTAATTATTGTTTAGTTTGTTACTTCTTTGCACTTGTTTGTTGTTGTTACGTCATTACTGTGCTTGTCGTCCAATTGTATTCCCCCCATGTATGTATGTGAGTATGGTTGTTCGCTTAGTGCGAATGTGTGTTCGCTGCACAGATTCGAGGTGTTGCCATATGCTCTAGATATTTCTCGAACAGGGAGACTATGGGATATAAATACAGGGGAACTGGCAAGGACGGAGTAGTTGTGTTTTAAGCGTTGAACTGAACAGATCGGTAAAAGAATAGCTGCGTGCTAACTAGAGACTTGCTGTGTGCTTAGTAATTAAAGTCGGTTCTGAATAAGTGTAATAAAGTAAATAAAGCATTGTAGAAACGTAATCTAAAACGAACCCTGTTTTATTTGGTACAAATCGTACTGGGGAATAAAACAACGTCTACACGGAGATTAGTTAAATCTAATTCCGTAACAATAATGAACAAGTTAGGCTTTTTGAGCAATTTTATGCATAGTTCTTGTTAAGTTTTAAGGTGTTGTTTAAGCGTTTAATCGGAATTTTAGGCTGACGTTGTTACTGAGTTCAGAACAATACGTTTATTTGTATTTATTGAACGTTTGTTTGTAGGTCGAATACTTTGGCTTGGCAACATCCAGAAAAAAAAATTGCGACATTTTGTTTTTGAAGTTTTTTTATAAGACCAATTCAACAATAAAATGTAAATGTAAAATGTAAAACTGTTCCTTAATCTTTGTGGTTTTAATTGTTTGTATATTTTCTCTAACACGTTTTTATAATGAACTATTTTGAAATTCATAACAATTACAAATTCTTTATTATGTTTGAAATTTGCAATAAAAAAACTATGTATATCAACCATTTTTTATGATATAATTTCTGTTCCACCGCAGTGTCGTAAATGTCTATTAGACAAAAGGATTTTTCTGTCGATTTTTAATGTTTTGTTCGACCTTTCGAATGTTAATAAAATCAAGATTATTGAGCTTGAGGTCAATGTTTATATTTTATTAGCTGACCCTGGTGCGCTTCGCTACCCCGAAATAGGTAAAATATATTTTGACAAATTTATTTGTAGGCCAATGTTCGTCACTTATTGCAACTTTCATTAAAATCGGGTATATAAAGCGTGTTTGGTGCATCAAATACATGACATCCGCCGAAAAATATATAGGCACTATATCCAAATCTGAACCGATTTCAATTCTAGACCATTTAATTTCTAGACCAAATTCCTGCACACATCCAAAATTTGGAGACTTTTACCTTTTATAGATATTACCGTTCTATAGATATTTGCATAAAAAATCTAAATTTTTTGGAGGTACCTCCGATTCTGATGCTTTATCTCCGGATCAACGCGGAATTTTAGAAATTTTATAGCCTATGTTACCTTCAGGCCATGTAGTGATATACTCTGAAAATTTCAGGAAGATCGGTGTAGCGGTTTTTGAGTCCATAAACTTCAAACAAACAAACGTACAAACATTTTTCTACTTTATATATTGATTTATTACATATTATTTCCAATATTTCAAAATTACAATGAATTTCATCTTCAGAGATTTTTCTGTCGATTACTCTTTGAATAAAACCAGAAGAAAACGTCATAGAAACCCACAGCAATTGTATTTTGGGAAGTACTTTCAATGGATGCACATTTCTAGAAATGTTAATTTTTACTGCTTCGGTAAAGGACCTTGTGACGACAAACGAAATCTAAAAACTGATCGGAAACAGGTTCTTCTTCGTCAACATCTCAACAAGTACCACTCGATTTTGTGGACAGGAATATACCCTGAGCCTGTGTGAATTGAAACTTTCATCTGTAGACAGATCGAATAGCCGCTACACAGCCAAAATCCTTAAACCCAAAAACGACGCATTAGGAGCTTTTCAGAAATTTGTAGCCATTTCGGACGTATGAACTTGCAAACAAAATAGGGATTTGTATCATTGATCACAAGTGTTGCGGATAAGGTATGGAGAAATGGACCGGACCGACATAGTTAATTTTTGGAGTAGATCTTACTTTTGGAGTCATTCCTTTTAAAAGGTATAACTTTCAACTTTTGACTCTTATCATAAGAGTCTTGTCACTGCACTTAAAGAACTATTTTGAAGGTTTGTGAGGGAGGTACCATGGCCCATTTTCGAGCAAAAACTAAGTTTGGAAAAAATATTACTAAATCCAAAGTTTGGACCAAATCTGTTGCTCCGTTCAAGAGGAAGTGAAGCCATGACCATTGTGGTCTTAAGCTTACACAGCTTATCCATAGAGGTCTTAAAGTGCACTTCGCTGAAAATTTTTGAAATACTCTGCGGAAGTTTGCCGAAAGAGTAGATAGATCAAAATATCACGAAGGCCAAATTTTGGACCGAATCTGTAGATCTGTTTGAGAATTATCATGCTCCCCAGGCGGCTACCCAGACGAACGGACATAGCTAAGTCGACTCAAAGTTTTCTGAAACAGATTTCTTCCAAACACCTTTTGGCTCTAAATCCATTATTTCGATGAGGCACATTTTGGCTAAAGGCTGAGAGTATAAAAAATTTAGATTGGGAAAAACTGTGTTTATGGATTTTTGCTAAAAGAATGTATACATGTATAGACCTTGGATTGGACGACATAATTTCATTTTAAAAGAAGTTAAGACTGGATTCCAGAGATTCCCTTGTTCCTGATAAATTTATGAGAAGATCCAGAATTTCTATAAGTGAAGTCGGACGATTGGACGCCAATATTAGTCTATTGACAGATGTACGATTTGGCGACAGAATTTGTCATTTACATAACCGCTATTAGGTGCTAGAATTTCTTGATGGATAGATTAACTATTGCTCAGCATTAGTTCTCGGCCTTCAGAAATTCATTGCGATATGTAGACATCGGAATTTTGCATATTTTTGAAAATTGTAATGTTAAGATATTTGAAATTTAAATGTTATTATATTTCTAAGGTTTTCCATTGTATTCGCTTTATTTTGGCCTTACCGAAGTGATATCACTGAATTTCATAACATTCACTGTAGTTGTGAATTATTTGATAAATGATCCGCCGAAAAATATATGGCATTATTAATATATTCATTGTTTTGACCATATATTAACTGTGAGATATTGTCAAAAAAGTTCTAAAAGATAAAATTGGCCAAGAAGTCTTGCGCCATATGAACTAAAAAAAGTTGAAAATTATTTCATCCGAAGAATAAGTCTAAAATAAGGTTTGCATCTTTGCTAAATATGGCATTTTCGCTAACATGAACTTTCAAAATTTTGGTCAGGTGGGCCCCCCCCCGAAATGAAATCCTGGCTACGTCCCTGCCCCCATAGAACGGTACCTCCCTGTTTCCGGTATTTTGAAGGTTGTGGCCTCAATAGTCCACAGAAATGGTTGAAATTTGGTATTTTATCTTCATCTGGAGTATTTACCGTTCCATATGAAATTTGTCGGTATAGGTCCACGCCTTTATATTGTCCCCATAGAACGGTACCTCCCGAATTTCGGTATTTTGAAGGTTGTGGAAATAATAATCCACCGAAATGGATGGAAGTTGGTATTTAGTCTTCGTTAAGGGTATAAAACTTTTTTCCAGAGACTTGTCGGTACAGGTCCACGCCTTAGTATAGCCCCCATAGAACGGTGCCTCCCAGTTTCCGGTATTTTGAAGGTTGTACCCTCAATGTTCCACCGAAATGGTTGAATTTTGGTATTTGGTCTTCATTTGATATTAACCGTTCCATATGAAATTTGACGGTATAGGTCCTCGCCTTAGTATAGCCCCTATAAAACGGTACCTCCCTATTTCCGGTATTTTGAAGGTGGTCTCTTAATATTCCACCGAAATGGCTGAAATTTGGTCTTCATTTAAAGTATTAAAAGTTCCATATGAAATTTGCCGGTATTTGTCTTCATATAGCCCCCGTATAACGGTTCCACCCGATTTTCGGTATTTTGAAGATTTTAGCCTCATTAATGGCTGAAATTTGCTACTTAGTCGTCGTTGGAGGTAGAAGCCTTTCTGACTGAAATTCGTCGGTATTGGTCCACGTTTCGATATAGACCCCATAGAACTGCAGCTCCCAATTTTCGTATTTCTGAAGGTTGTGACGTCAATATCCCACCGACAGACTGAAATTTGTTATTTTGTCTTCAATGGGGTTATAAAATATTCCAGAAGAGAATTATCATTATAAGTCCGCGCGTATCTCTTGATTTGCGGTATTTTGAAGGTTTTAACGAAATATCGGAAATTTCGTATTTAATCTTCTTTGAGTCTAAAAACTTTCCACCAGAAATTTGTAGGTATAGGTCGACATTTTAATATAGCCCCCATGGAACGGTACCTCCTGAATTTCGGTACTTTGATGGTTAGTCACATTGTTTTACTGAACATGCTGAAAATTTGTATTTTGTCTTCTTCATAAACGAAATGAACGTAATTGTTCCATTTTACTTCAATACAACTTTTTCTACATCGATATAGCCATGTCCGTCCGTCTGTCCGTCTGTCCGTCTGTGGAAATCACTCTAGCGTCCGAACGGATTGACGTAGGTTGATGAAATTTTGGGAAAATATGTTATATTTACGTAGGACTTTTGGTATTGAAAGTGGGCTATGTAGGTCCACGCTTTCGTATAGCCCCCATACAAAATGACGCGTGACGCGTCGTCGTTTTAAGGAATTTTTAAGATATTTGGCCCATTTTACCACCGAATTGGTCGTAATTTGGTACTTTGTGTCTCCAGAGGCCAAAAAATATTCCTACCAAAGTTGGGTTATATAGGTCCACGTTTTGGTATAGCCACCATATAAGGCCACATATAAAGTACGCGTCATTTTAATATATTTTGAATGTATTAGACCCATTTGACCACAGAATTGGTTGTAATTTGGTATTTTGTGTCTTCAGAGGCCAGAAAACATTCCTACCAAAGTTGGGTTATATAGGTCCACGTTTTGGTATAGCCCCCACATAAGGCCCTTTATAAAGTACGCGTCATTTTAATATATTTTGAATGTATTAGACCCACTTAACCAAAGAATCGGTTGTAACTTTGTATTTTGTGTTTCTAGAGGCTAAGAAACATTTCTACCATAAAATGTTTATATAGGTCCACGTGTTGATATAGCCCCCATAATACAATATCTCCCGATTTTCGATATTTTGAACGTTTTAGCCTCATTATCACGCCGAGATGGCTGAAATTTGGTATTTTGTCTTCTTTAGGCGTATAAAACTTTCCCCCAGAAATTTGTAGGTATAGGTCCACGCCATCATAAAGCCCCCATAGAAAGGTACCTTCCGAATTTCGGTATTTTGAAGGTTGTGGCCACATTAATCCACCGAAATGGCTGAAATTTGTGGTGGAGGGTATAAAAAGTTCGGCCCGACCGAACTTAACGCTTTTCTTACTTGTTTTTTTTTTAATTTGGGAAGTTTTTGCGGATTCTGAAACTACAATATTCATAGATGAGAAAAGTCAAAAAACAAAAAAATAGCCGTAGCGCTTTTTAAATAAATCGCGATTAAAGTTGACATTTTTAAGGTTTTTTTAGGTTTTCACGATTTTGCTTGGAAACCGCAAGTCCTATCGAAATGGGACTAAAGAAAATGTTGTAGCTATTTTCTACAAGATTGACTTTTATGATATCTTCGTAGCTTTTACCGTTGTTGAGATATACAAGTTCAAATTAGAATCCGCAAAAACTTCCCAGGTGTAAGCATACATATAGTTACTATATAGTCAAAACTATTGATTCAGAATTATTTTCGGCACAAATTTCAAAAAACCGTCAACATATATTGAACATAGTGATCCCATTGTATGTGGTCAAAAGTAAAACTTTGAGCTATGCTGATAATTTTTGGTTCAGGTGGTAGAAACCCCACCTAAGATGTCAAAATGTAAAATGTCAGCAGAATTGGCAAACAAATGTGGCGAAACCTTTTAAATTACCTTAAGTTGGAGGCACCCTTTTATGAGGGCTATATCCAAATGTGGAGCTATGTCGACTGTGTATGGTAGAGAAGCTCCCTGGTCACTTGAAGTACAAATTGCAAATTATCTGGCAAATTGGAAGAAAAATTCAAAAAAGACATCTCCATTACTTATTACGATTACTATTATTAAAAACGCTAAATGGATGTCAGAAAACCTGATGCTTGAACAGACAAAAAAGCCAAGACTGGTCTAAGAAGTGAATGCTTAACATTTCCACAAATTGATAAAAATGAAATTTATTTCTGGAATAGAAGGGGGACAAAAGAGTCGTCTTTGGAAATAACAAGCAAAAAAGTGTCAGTCGGCTTTGCCGACAGATATATACCCTCAGCCAATGTGAAGTGAAACTCTCACATACGGACAGAGCGAATGTATTTAAGGTCTCTTCAGAATTTTGTGGCCCTTTTTGGACATTTGAACTTGCCGACACTAAGACACAAATGTTGAAACTTTGTGAGGGAGGTACCCTTAGGGAGGACCGATATGGGCCATTTTCGAAGTTAAACTAAATTTTGACAAAATATTAGGAGATCCAAAATTGGTTGCCCCATTCAAGTGATATCGTCCTAGCATTTTAGTGAAATTTTTTTAAAGATTGGGGAAAAGTACCGGAAGTTGTGGACCGGTATTGCCCAATGAAACTTAGTTTGGATATAATATGACGAAGGCTAAATGTTGGACCAAATCGGTTTAACAGTTGAAGAGTTATCGTGCTCTCCGACAGCCACATATGGTGACATAGGGATTTTTTGAAACTTTCGGGCTGTTTTCCTAAGAAATATGAACTTGTCCCTGAAAAAACTTTTACCGTAGCAATGGAGGTAGCGAATGCAAATCGTTTCAATAAAAATCAAAGTGATTCGAGAGCAGACTTTAAGTGAACTTATCCGAAATTGTGTGTGAGAGGTACCAGAAGGAGTAGGCAAATATAGTCCATATTCGAAACTTATCTATATCTGGTAGATATATTAGGATGTGCAAAGTATGGATTACATTGGTCACTTCCTTCAAGATTCATCTTGCGCTCATTTTTGAACTTTTGTGGGGGAGGTACCTGAAGCAGTGGACCGATATGGCTTATCTTCGAATTTAAACTATGTTTGGACAAAATATTACGAAGGCCAAATTTTGGACCGAGTCAGCAGATCCGTTCTAGAGTTATCTTGCGCTCCATCCATACACACGGTATTATAGGGACTTTTTGCACCTTTCAGGCTATTTTCTTAGGAAGTATGGACTTGCCCCTGATGAAACTTGTACCGTCGTATGGGGGGGCAATGAATACAAGTTGTTACAACAAAAATCAAAGCGATTCGAGAGCAGGTCCTAATCTGAACTTATCCGAAATTTTGTGTGGGAGGTACCCGAAGAATTGGACCAATTGAGTCCATTTTGGAACCTCATCTAAGTTTAGTAGAAATTTCACGATGTGCAATGTATGGATCAAATCGGTTACTTCCTTCAAGAGTTATCGTGCGCACAAATTTTCCGAACATTTTCGAGCTTTTGTGGGGGAGGTACCGGAATGAGTGGACCGATATAGCCCATCTTCGAACTTAAACTAAGTTTGGACAAAATATTACGAAAGCCAAATTTTGGATCGAATCGACCTGTTCGAGAGTTATCGTGCGCTCCAGCCAGCCAGAAAGACAGACGGACGAACATTGCTCAATCGACTCCAAATTGTCTGAAAGACATTTCGTCCAAACATACTTGGGGTCTAAAACCATTATTTCGATGAGGCACATTTTACCTTCAATTTGAAATTCACAAATGCAAATTTGCAATCTTGGATGTATAAATATGGGCTCCAAATGGCAAAAATTGTCTAGCAACAACAACATCTAATATGCCTGATGATGTTAGCCTAACCAGCTAACGAAACGATCGTCGCATAGCAGTTGATGTGTGTGTAGGACTTCGCTAGATATAAATTTTTCAATGTAATCTCCTTAGATCATAAAGCTCGATTAATTAAATTAATTAAAATCTCACAAATAATGGCTTCGCACCTAAAAAGGCAAAAACTTAAAAATGATAAGATTCTGTTAGAACATGTAAATACACGTTTTCAATTAAATTCAAATTTTATTGAATCTTTTCCGTTTTAACATATTCATGTAAAATTTTGAACAATATTTCTGTGGGTCCTTCAAACTATAATGTTTGGTTTCATATAATATTGATTGTGTTAAAACTAAAGCTAAATACATATATGTTCTATCGGCCGACTTTTGTGTAAGGTATTGTTGTTTATCTATGGAGCAGAATGCTTCTTTTTAAAGGTGCTCCTTGTGATTGCATACTTTTAGGATTAAATAATTTCAACCTTTAAAATTTCTTTTTTCAAACTAGGAAAAATAAATTCCCAAAGAGTCATTTAATTATCAAAGACTTTAACCCTAATTAAAAACTATCGGAGTCTTTATTCACCAGATGGAGCTAAACTGTTGTTACCACATCCTAACAACAGAGTCAACAATTTCAACCGTTTTGTTACAGGCAATGCTGCCTTCGTGCCACTACCATGAATATTAATGACACAAACCTTCATCCTCTAATGTTGGGCATTAATGCAATCTATTCCAAAATATGTGCAGTATACAAAGTTCATATTCGTACACACCTAAAGGGCTGTTTACACCATCTATGAATGTCATATGAGCTGTAATTTCTTTCACCCATTCGACATTCTCTATGTTTGTCAAAATTGACGTCATACGTACAACATTCAATTTGTGCGTTCATACCTACAAGTGTTATTTTCGTATGACATAACCTATAAATATAAAAACAGCTGTTTTTGTCATTGTTTACATTTATTGTTGAGTTGCAAATTTGCGCAAATTTTAATTTTGGTTGAAGGAAAATGAATATCTAGCATGTTTGTTGTGGTATAATAGGCTTTTGGGGTTATAGAGGCATTTATGTTTTTGGCACAAAGCAATAATTTCCAAGACTGTTTCTTTCGACCAATCGATCTGAAAATAACATTATAAACACCATTTATTTACTTTTCTAAATATTTAAATATATGTACATAACTCTCCATTTTCTTTTTTAAAAGATTTTGTTTTTCAATTTTTTTTGAGAATGCCAGAAAACAGCTGATTAATTTGTGTTTACATACGAGAATGCCGTATCAAATAGAGCGCCCCCTAAATGAAAAATTTACATATGAGTTGCCAAATCATTTTGATAGATGAAAATTTTCATAGTGGTCACACTATGTGTACAACATTCGCAGGTAGAAAATTTGACATCTCATACGACATTGATAGATGGTGTAAACAGCCCTTAAACAATTAATAAAATCGTTATTAATTCCATATTTTATGTGCAAATATGAAATAATTGATAGGAATTACCATAACGAAGAAAGATTTAAGAATAACAAAACAAATTTTTAATTTATTCCGTCATTTAGGTATAGATGGCGCCTGTGTGGATGGCAAAGTTCGTATTCGTACACCTATAAGCACTATATATTTGGAGTTTTTAAGGATTTTCAAAGCAAACTACCGCACATTTTTGTACTTTTCTTCTTTTGGAATGCCTCTGCTATAGAAATATGTAAAAATAACGGTATTTTTTTTAAAATTTGGCATGAACAAAAAGTCGGACGAATATTTGAAATACTTAAGAAAAATTTTCTAGATATGATTAACTATTGCAATTTATTCCAGAATTTTGGACTAAAATAGCTAATAGCGGTCCTTCTGTAACAATATTCAAGGTCTAATATGAAAACAAATGTTGTCAGCGTTTGGAAATGCAAAGAAACGTATTCCGGGCTTAGGCAAAGTACACACATTTTTGGTTTATACTTGGTGAAAATCGCAAGCTTCGTTTTATATTTGACATTAACAGCGTGTTTTTGTAAAAAGTTTTTGCCCATTCGTTCGTCGATTTCATGAACGAAGACACAATTTGGTTTTCATAGCGGTTGACGTTTGTATTCGTGTGACAAACAAATGAAAGCTTTTTATTTTCGTAATTTTGTTGGTTTTCGTAACAAAATCAGACGAACGAAAACGTCAAAAATAAACGAATGGAAAAGATCCATCGTTTTGAATGAAAATTAAATAATTTGAGTAATAAATAGCACAAAACACACGAAAACTGGAAGGGAATGCAATTTTATTTATTTCCATAGAAGTACACGCGTATATGTGCATTCGTTTCTTTATATTATCACAATTATTTTTGGACAAATTTGTTTACATTTTTTTCTTATTTTTTGTTTTTCATCTGTTTATCGGGGTTGCCATCAAGTAACACATTTTACGTGCAGATGCCTATGCAAAATTCACAAAATAAGTATCATGGAAACCCTGAAATATAAAAGCTTTTATGAAATAGACGAAAGCTTTCAGATAAAAACGAGTGGTTCGTAAAATTTTACAAGAACCAAATTTTGAACGTATACGTTTTAGTACGAACGGTTCGTGTGACAGGCAAGCATTTTTACAAAAACACCCTGTAAATGTATTGAAGTTTTAGAATACAGTTTTGAAAATCATTTTACGTCGAAAACTGTGAGAAATTGTGAAGAAACATGAAACTGTACAAGTTTTCATACTGTCTGCGTACGACTGAAATTCTACGCTTACTATGAACGAGGTTTATGACTGTCAAAATTGTGAAAATAATTGTTTTTACTTCTTGAAAATTATATTTCTTTACCGAAGGATCCAAATGAGTACAAAAATGTCAAAAGAATGAATTTGTACAGGAAAGAACGTGGGGTAACCTTTTGAAGAAATGTATCATTTTCGGGGAAATTTTCTTCTTAAAAAAATTATTATTCATCGTAATTTCCGATATGTCTTGACATAAAATGATTTTCGAAGCTGTATTCTAAAACTTCAATACATTTAATGTCAAATATAAAACGAAACTTGCGATTTTCACCAAGTATAAACCAACAAGTAAAAAGTCGTTAAGTTCGGCCGGGCCGAACTTTTTATACCCTCCACCATAAAATAGTTTTAATTAAAATGGAATAGTTAGGGCCCTTTTACAATTTTAGGTTGAACAACTTTTCGACAAATGATAGACTCCTACTACCTCCCACTATTGCTTATATTATACTGTGAACACAAACGTTGGGGCAGAGATAATTCCTTTTGGAGATGAAAGCCCTTGGTGTGTGTATATTAAAAACCCCGAAGGACAGATGTGCCGTGAGTCGAACTTCCGCGTTATGGCGGGTTGAAGTTTTTGCTAAAGACCCTGTAAGCCATCATGAATTAGCATTATATCTTTGTTTGTTGTTTTTGTAGAGCACTTAAGCAACAGTGAACAAAGATATAACCCTAATTCCTGATGGCACACAGGGTCTCTAACAAAAATGTCATCACACCATAACGCGGAAGTTCGACTTACGGCGGATCTGTCCTTCGGGGTTCATAATATACTCACCAAGGCCGAGTTCCCCAAGAGAAATTTTCCGTGCCCCAGACTTTCACCTCCATTTTGTTGTACAGTGTTATCTAATCTAAAAAAATGTGTTCAGTAAGGTGAAAGGTACCACATACGGGGCTATATCAAAGAGTCAACCTATCTTTAATTTTTTTGGCGGAAAAGTTTTATAGCTGCAGGGAACTTCAAGAGTCAAATTGAGGGTAGTTTCATCCAAACAATGTAGACCCTAAAAATGGACCCATGATGACGAATTTTAGTGACCACTAAATAATTCCCGAAAATCGGGAGGTACAGTTATATAGGGGGATATACCAAAACATTGACCTACATTGACGATTATTTTTGAATAGACAAAATTGTAGCTAAAATTCTCAAAATACCGATCATTACAGGTAGTTAAAAATTGCGGCTAAAATTCTCAAAATACCGAAAATCGGGAGATACCGTTATATGGGGGCTATACCAAAACATGGACCTATGTTGACGATGTTTCGTTGGAGATGTTTTATGACCACTGAGAACTTCAAATGTCGAATTACAGCTATTTCGGTTAAAAACTGTAGCTAAAATTCTCAAAATACCGAAAATTGGGAGATACCGTTATACGGGGGCTATACCAAAACATGGACCTATGTTGACGATGTTTGGTGGAGATGTTTCATGGCCACTGAGAACCTCAAATGTCAAATTGCAGATAGTTCGGTTACAAATTGTGGCTAAAATTCTCAAAATACCGAAAATCGGGAAGGTACCGTTATATGGGGGCTATACCAAAAGATGGACCTATGTTGACGATGCTTGGTGGAGATATTTCATGACCACTGAGAACCTCAAATGGCAAATTACAGCTAGTTCGGTTAAAATTTGTAGCTAAAATTCTCATAATACCGAAAATCGGGAGGTACCGATATATGGGGGCTATACCAAAACATGGACCTATGTTGACGATGTTTTGTGGAGATATTTTATGACCACAGAGAACCACAAATGGCAAATTACAGCTAGTTCGGTTAAAATTTGTAGCTAAAATTCTCATAATACCGAAAATCGGGAGGTACCGATATATGGGGGCTATACCAAAACATGGACCTATGTTGACGATGTTTTGTGGAGATGTTTTATGACCACTGAAAACCTCAAATGTCGAATTGCAGATAGTTCGGTTAAAAATTGTGGCTAAAATTCTCAAAATACCGAAAATCGGGAGGTACCGTTATATGGGGACTGTACCAAAACATGGACCTATGTCCATATGCTTTGGGATATAAGTTTGTTGAACACTAGGAACCCTAAGTGCCAAATTATAGCTAATTCGGTCTGCAAATGTGGCGAAGAACGTCAAAATACCTCAAATCCGGAGGTACCCTTATATGGGGGCTATACCAAAGAGTGGACCGATATAGGCCATCTTCGAACTTGACCTGCCTATGGAAAAAAGACCCTCGGGTGCAAAATTTTAGCACTCTATCTCAATTATTGCGGACGCTAGAGTGATTACAACAGACGGACAGACAGACGGACATGGCTAGATCGTCTTAGAATTTTATCCTGATCAAGAATATATATACTTTATGGGGACGCAAATGATTAGTTCGATGTGTTACAAACGGAATGACAAACTTAATATACCCTCCATACTATGGTGGAGGGTATAAAAATGTGTTTACTTTGCCTAAGCCCGGATTACGTTTCTTTGCATTTCCAAACGCTGACAACATTTATTTTCATATTAGACCTTGAATATTGTTACAGAAGGACTGCTATTAGCTATTTTCGTCCAAAATTCTGGAATAAATCGCAATAGTTAATAATATCTAGAACATTTTTCTTAAGTATTTAAAATATTCGTCCCACTTTTTGTTCATGCCAAATTTTTAATAAAATTACCGTTATTGTAACATATATCTATAGCAGAGGCATTCCAAAAGAAGAAAAGAACAAAAATTTGCGGTATTTTGCTTTAAAAATCCTTAAAAACTCCAAATATATAGTGCTTATAGGTGTACGAATACGAACTTTGCCACCCACACAGGCGCCATCTATACCTAAATGACGGAATAAATTAAAAATGTGTGTTTGTTATACTTAAATCTTTCTTCATTATGGTAATTCATATCAATTATTTCATATTTGCACATAAAATATGGAATTAATTAAGATTTTATTAATTTTTTAGGTGTGTACGAATATGAACTTTGCATACTGTATATCTAATGCCATGTTGATACCAGTGCTTTAACTACGTTGTTCGCTCACAGAATTACGCAGACGAATTAACCCGTTCACATGATACTTTACATAACTGATATTTTAACTGTTGATTTTAAAGGAAGTTTCAAACAAAATACATGTAAAATTAGTTGATATGAAATCCTCTTTCCTCTTTCTTTAAACATCTATTTTATTTTAAATTCTATTATTTTCACTCATGTGTTCTATCTTTTCTAAAATTGTTTTCAACACATTTTCCAAATTTTGTTTTCAACACATTTTTTTGTTTTCAACACATTTTTCAAAATTTCTATTTTCATAATTAACGAGAGAGACCTGTTGTGCGATTCTCTGACCCATCTTCTGAGTTGCCGACAAAAATCGGTAAAATTAAAACGCAAAATCATAAATGAAAAGTATCAATACTAGACTGGTTTTAACTCCAAGGGAACCATCCTAAAATGTTTAGTTTTCTTAAAAATTAAGATTGCCAACGTTTGACCTCAATCGGAATATGTTAACACGTGCCACTGGGGCCTCAAAGATTCCATGGGTCCTTTATATAGCTAAAATTAAAATCTGACCCGATTTTCAAACTTTTTTGTAGGATTACTTGTTTAGCCACTACAAAGAACTGGTAAACTGTTTTCATCGATTGGACAATAAATGTGGTCTGTAGAGCATGGCACAATTACCCAGGTAGTGGCATCGTAAAATTTTGAATATGTTATGTCAAAACTTTCTTTATGTTGTTGGGGAAATTACAACAAAAATATTTTTTTATAAAGGGATTTGACTTTTCATATTCGATCAGCTGGTGTGATACCACTACCTGGTAGTTCTGCCATGCTGTAGAGTGATTTTGTGAAAATTCGCCTTTGGTTCCATACAAATTAGCCAGCTATGAAGAAGAAACCAGAAAAAATGTAGAAGAATATACAGTTAGTCACAGTCAGAAGTATTCACTTATGTTTCTTATATTAAAATTGCTAAGAGTTAAATACATAGTGAGAGTGATGTTATTCTTTTTTATTTTTACATTTGCGTCTTAACTTGAAATTAATAAAATAAAATTAGTAATATTCAGGTAAATTCAGATAAAAATAATTATTAAACCGCATCGATTTCTACCTCACTGCAATACCTAATATATGACGCGACGTACATCCGTGTTATGATAATGAACGAGGGACAAGGATAACGAAAATCTAGGTAAAAATAGTAAAATAGGGTTCTTACTTATATTTCGAAAACGAGAATTGAAATAGATAAAAACGGCTTCCGAATTTGAAAATAACTCCACAATTTGAGTTAGAAACACAAAAAAATCGGATCAAACAAAAGTCGTGTTGACCAGTGTAATACTCGAGTAAAGTGACCATATTTGTACATGCCATTGCCACCGTGGGTTCTACGCTGAGTTTCCAGACAACATCACATTTTCAATGGTATATTGAGTATTTCCAGAGTATTTCAGCCATAAAAAACTTCTCTACAAGCGCTGTCATACGACACGCTGTTCGGACTCGGCGAGAAGAAGTAGACCCCATCTCTTACGAGTACAGCTATTATGAATGGGGAGAAGTCTTCTTGGGATGTTTGTGCAACAATAGATATTTTGCGTTAAGATTTCTTTAGTAAAATGCGTTTTCCTTTAAATAGGTTTACTGATCTAAATACTAAAATAATGAACACTTTATGTAAAATATTGTTGAATACGACGAGCAACAGATAATAGTTGAAGTTTATTGTGACTTCGAAACGTTACAATGAAGAACTTAAAACTATTACGCATTATTTTAATAACAATAAATGGTTATTAACACGTGTTTATCACATCAACAGATAATAATGGAACATATTCCGTCATTTATTATGGGTTCATGTTCAAAAATAGTATTATCTTGAATAGGCTCCCGATAGGCACTTCATGTTGTGTAAGACTGCACATGCATTAACAATTCTTCAAGCGAATGCAGGGCTGTACTGTAGTACTCTATGGCGGAAAGACACCTCCATGTATTTTTTATGACACCGAAAGCCCGTTCAATACAGTTTCTAGTTTTGCATAAAGCTTCATTATATCCAAACCTAGGCGTGTCGGGAGTTTCATTATGTGAAGGAGTCATACGCCATGGTTCCACTAACTGCCTGTTTCTGTATGTCGAAAGAAAGAAAGAATACTTCCAAACTCGTGTGTGTTTTTCAAATTTGTTTTTTGTTTTGAAGAAAAAGCAGAGGTAAACATATTTCGAAAACTAAAGTTTGGACGTGTTTCATTCGCACACTTTTTCGTTTCGACATACAGAAACAGGCTGTAAATATCCCATGTCGCCTTAAATAGTTTCTGTTATAATAATAAGTGATACTAATTGCAGGCATACCTATCAAAAATGACCTCCTCTCGCTATGTTAAATGCATTTTCCAGAAGAGTTCTTACAGGGCTAGAACCCCAGATGTAGAAATCGTGTCTTTATCCGCCATATTGAGTGTTAACTTTTAATGATCGCAAATCTAAAATGAAGGTGTTATTTTTATATTTATACATTTTTTGATAACACTATGCAACACTGAAAATGCAAACAACTTCTAGCATGGATTTTTTGAAAGTACATATTTAGACTACAAAAACCCTAGTTGGGTTTTGTCTTGTCAGATCCAGTTCGGATTTTATGGCCTCATCTAAACCGGGCTAAATCTTCACTTTTTTGCATTTATCAGGCCTTTATCTCAGAAACGAATAGGAATTTGGCCTGTCTTTAGCAATATGGTAGCCCTAAACTAGTAGAACTTATCTCTTGAAGAAACCACATAAGAAAAACACCATCTAGGGCATCAAAATCTATAAAATATAGAAAATTTTACATAATTGCTGAAATTCTGGTCAGTATCGGCTAAACTATTGGGATTTGAACCAAGTAACCTTTTGCAAAAGCCTTCCAAATAAAGTTCTCAACAATTCTTTAGAACATTCTGAAACTCTAAAATGCTTACTTCATGTTGTTTCAGCGGTATTTTGCATCATATCTTTTACAACACATATTTCAAATACAGTTCACACCAACAGTTTATTCTCGCATTTCGGATTTCACTACATTATCGATATTTTTATTAAATCGTCGTTGAAAAATGTACTGAAAACAACGGCGTAGAGGCATTTTACAACAATGGCATGTTCTGAAGAGTTGTGTATTACATTCCAGGGAATATTTTTCCAAAAGAAAATATTCAGAAAAAATTAACGGTTTTGGAGATACGGTGCGAAATGTATAAAAATTGTGGACTTTTTGCATATATTTTGAAATTTGAGGCAATAAATGTAGTTTTTCGAGTTCATTATTTCTCCAAATATTTTATTCTTGTCCTTATCTACAAATTTGCTTCAGAGGTCAGAAGAAAATTCGCATTGGTTTCAGAGATATAGCCCCGAATTTCTTTAAAAACTCAATATTTAGCCATGTTTAGATGGGGCCATAAAATCCGAGCTGGATCTGACACAACAAAACCCAACTAGGGGTTCTTGTCGTTTGGGTCTGTGCTTTCAAAAAATCCTCAGTTCGAAGTGTTTGCACAAGATCACCTTAAAAATGTTGCACAGTGGAACGCACCATTTGTATATTTAGCGAGTGCTAAGCGTGATGGTTCACACATGCTCCATCATTTCTTGCAGGAGCTAATATTGCAACGTGCGTGCAATCAATAGCGCCAATGCATCATTCAAATGGGTACGGGTTGTTTCGAAATGTATCCTTCATAATGTTTCGTTCGTATGTTGTTTTGGAAAATTTAACCCACTGTCACAAAATAACATTATTTATGCTGTCGGCGACTTTATATAAATATCGAGTAACTGAGGATTGACTCAGAAAAATCCCCCAATGTTCCCCAATAGGTCTTCAAAAACTACCGGTTGCAAAGAACCGAATAGTAGAAGAAAGCAGTTAGTAAAGATTTAATAATAAAACAAATACAAAGCAGATGATTGTGGTTACCATTTTTCTGAGCTTATTCCCGTAATCCTGGTGTATCCCAAACTGCTTCGGATTGCAACCACTATTTCATAAATTTTATCCTTCTTTAAGCGATACAGCTTCTTAAACTCCAAATTACTTAGATCGAACGGATCATAAACATTTCGTAGAATTCGCGTTTCCTGTGTACGAAAATTTGTTTCCTCGTGATTTTCTAAGCCCATAGCTACGAGTATATATTCGAATGCATCCCATCTAGGCGATGGGAGCCCCTCTTGTAGTAGTATGTGTGAAAATGTCTTACAAATACAATTAAAAAAGATAACAATTGATTCTCAAATTATAATTTTCAGTATACCCAAATTAGCAAATAAAAATTAAAAGTAATAGGACTTGAGAATAATAGTGTACCAATCGAAAATTCATAATCAATTTTTAACAATGTTTGGAAATTGTTTGTATATTTAATCATTTTCTTACAATTAGGCTCGGCATTTGTTGTTTTCTTTAAACAATATTTTTCGTATTTTGCATCCATCGTTCAATTTATTCGTGATTAAATTAAAATCCGCGTGCGTTAACAAAGAAAAATATCCGTGTTGTGGTAAAATACAATTGGTAGTGCCCAACATACATATGTATATAAAAAAGTGTTAGAAAATAAACAAAAGAAGTTCTTAAACTTCTTTTGAGTCATAAAAAACAAAAAATTATAAATCTGAAGAAGATTTCGGGAATGGTGTTATAAATAGCGGTTCTGATGAAAACAATATTGTGTGTCCTGGCAATGAATGTGAACAAAGTTCGGAAAATGAAAGTGATGAATCTTCGATTAATCATATACTAATTGAAGAAATCAATATTTGCGAAGAGTTGGCTAAGTGGAGTGTTAAACATATAATAACAAACTCGGCAATAAATGAACTATTAGCGATTATAAAGAAGATAGTTCCAAATCTACCAAAGGATGCGAGAGCTTTAAAAAAAACTCCTAGAGATGCCCCACTTGCAGGTGACGAATATATGCACTATGGACTGGAGGACTGTCTGTCAAATTTTTTTTGTAATACGGTTTATGATAGTGATACAATTGAATTAAATTTTAATATTGATGGTCTACCAATTTCAAAAAGTTCCTTATCTCAAGCAAAGCCCGTGTACACTATTGGAGTTCATTCTGGAAATAACAAGCCAAAAGACGTCAATGCATTCTTGACACCACTCGTCGAGGAATACATTACCTCTGTTCCAGAACTAAAAAGTTTTTACAATTTTTACCACTTTTACACATTTTGCGTTCCCGTACACACAATTTATATGAAAATCGTTTACGACTTTTACAACTTTTACGACTTTTACCACTTTATAAAGTAAGGGAACAGGCCAATTAATCATCATATCACAACACGGCAATGACAATAGAGAAATTACCAATACACTTGGTGAAATCATTTCCATTAGACTACATGCACGTAGTTTGCCTTGGGGTAATGAAGTCCTGGATAAGCAAAAAAAAAATGCTCGTTTTCTCTAACCACAGCACAAATTCAAGCTTTTTCAAGCTGTTGCAGCTTAAATGTCAAACTCCAAGGGAGTTTTCTAGAACACCACGAGTTTTAAAGGAATTCGAACGATACAAGGCAACTGAATTTCTCCAGTTCCTTCTTTATACTGGGCCTTTTATATAAAAAAATATATTAGATGAAGGACTTTATACGCATTTTCTGCAGTTGAGCTTAGCTTTGCTTATTTTATTAAATGAAACTAAATGCAAAACATACAATGAGTGGAAAATAGAAGCGCCTTTAAATTTGAAAACAAGTTAGGACAATTAAAACGACTCATTAAAAAGAAAAACCACATATGTATCCGCCCAGTTGTATAATCGAAGGTTGAAGAGAGTATAAACAGTTTACAAGGACTGTGAGAAGGTAGAAAAGAATTCAAATACTTTTGTTCATAATGAAAATATTTACTTGTCAATATTTCCGTCTAACAACTATTACACCGTTGGACAAGAAGTTTTTAAAGTTTCATCAATTGACTGTTCGGGAGAGCTAAAAGTGTTTGGATTAAAAGTACTTCATTTGGAAACAATGTTTAACTACCCAGTGGGAAAATGGAAGCAATGGTAAACGAGAAGGTAATGCAAAAACACTATGGTTTATTGATTCCAGAATACATTATTGTTAACAGGGAAAATGTCCTAGGAAAATAATGCATTCTTTTCGTGAGTCCAGAAGAAATGAATGTGTAATCTACGGATTGTCTGTGTACTAATTCCATTGCCATTGGATTTGGGAATATAGTGGGTAATCAATGCGCAATTTTTTCGTCATTTGCATTCCTTTCTCGATTACAAAGGTAATACATTCCGCATTTTCCCACTGGGTATCCATTTAAATCTACTCACTTGAATATATGGGAGTCAGCGAACTTATCATTCTCTGGATGCACTTTTTAACTGAAATAGCAAAAATGGTTTCTTTGACAGCAAAACTGTTTTCCTACCGTTAATTCACAATGCCTGAAGATTTCAGTAAATATTTTTTAACCAACAAAACGAAAATATGGAACCCTCCTCAATTAAAGAAAATGTCCAGACGAATTGACCACATACTGAAGGTAATAGCAACTTTATTAAAATGTTTATAGTTTTTAACTAAAATCATTTTAATTACAGAAAAGTAATTGCTGCTATGTTCGATGTTCGTTAGGCTAACCAGTGAAGTTCAAAGTTGCAGGGGCGCAAAAAAGAAAGGACTAAAACAAAATGCGTTGTGATGCCTTCAGAGCCGTTCAAAGATATTGAGGCGTTCTTAGAATTCGAAAAAGGTCTTCAAAAAAAATAGCGAAAATTTTATTTCTTTATTAAGTTATATTCTTATTCGTACAATTTATATCACAATGTGCATACAAAAGATGTAATTTGTTATTGTGTGAGTCCGAACGGCGTGTCCTACGACACCACTTGTAGAGAAGGTTTACATGGCTGAAATACTCAGGAAATGTCGCCAACATTACTGAGGGGTATTTTGCCACCGTTGAAAATTTGATGTTCCCTAGTCGGGGAGTCGAACCCACGACCTTCTGCGTGCAAGGCGGGTGTGCATACCATTGCACCGCGGTGGCACCATTGGACCACGGTGGCACATTCTTTCAGTTCGCTAAAAATCGTATAAAGATGTGAAACAATTATAAAATCAAAAAAAAAAAAAAAACAGAAATGTAAATAGAACACATACTTATTTTTATTATACCATAACAAATATTTAAGCTTATTTTAGAATTGCACGGGTAAGCTTAAGATAATATTAATTGCATAAGCTTGCTCTACAATTACAAGGGTAAGCTTATAAACAAGGATTCCGTTTCGATTAGTCTATAAGTATGACATAAGCTTTTAACAACAGATTTCTCAAGTGCTTTATAAGCTTACGGCTTATGTTGGTAAGCTTATTATAATATAATAACCAACATATGCCCTAAGGTATACAGTATGCAAAGTTCATATTCGTACACACCTAAAAAATTAATAAAATCGTTATTAATTCCATATTTTATGTGCAAATATGAAATAATTGATAGGAATTACCATAACGAAGAAAGATTTAAGAATAACAAAACAAATTTTTAATTTATTCCGTCATTTAGGTATAGATGGCGCCTGTGTGGATGGCAAAGTTCGTATTCGTACACCTATAAGCACTATATGTTTTTAGTTTTTAAGGATTTTCAAAGCAAAATTCCGCAAATTTTTGTTCTTTTCTTCTTTTGGAATGCCTCTGCTATAGAAATATGTAAAAATAACGGTAATTATATTAAAAATTTTGCATGAATAAAAAGTCGGACGAATATTTGAAATACTTAAGAAAATGTGCTAGATATGATTAACTATTGCAATATATTCTAGAATTTTGGACGAAAGTAGCTAATAGCAGTCCTTCTGTAACAATATTCGAGGTCTAATATGAAAATAAATGTTGTCAGCGTTTGGAAATGCATATATTATATTTGACATTAACTGTATTGAAGTTTTAGAATACGTTTCGAAAATAATTTTATGTCGAAAACCGTGAGAAATTATGAAGTAAAATGAAACTGTAGAAGTTGTCATACTGTCTGCGTACGACTGAAATATTCGTCCGGCTTTTTATTCATGCAAAATTTTTAATAAAATTACGGTTATTTTTACATATTTCTATAGCAGAGGCATTCCAAAAGAAGAAAAGAACAAACATTTGCGGTATTTTGCTTTGAAAATCCTTAAAAACTCCAAATATATAGTGCTTATAGGTGTACGAATACGAACTTTGCCATCCACACAGGCGCCATCTATACCTAAATGACGGAATAAATTAAACATTTGTTTTGTTATTCTTAAATCTTTCTTCGTTATGGTAATTCCTATCAATTATTTCATATTTGCACATAAAATATGGAATTAATAACGATTTTATTAATTTTTTAGGGGTGTACGAATATGAACTTTGCATACTGTATGTTGGTACAACTAAAAACCAGACTTTCCGGACATAAGTTGGATCAAAATACGGACAAACCCTTAGAACAAAAGACTGCCTTAGCAGCACATTGCACATTAACTGGACATACGCCAAATTTCAAAGATGTGGATATATTAACACAAGAAAGCAATTACAAAAGACGATATACTTTAGAAATGTTGCACATAATAAATACCCCTACAAACATTAGAATGAACTATAAAACTGATACTGACCACTGTGCACACATATACAGAAACTTAGTCAACAAGCACTCAAGACAACAAGAAAGAAAAACTTACAGCCAGTTTCTGTATGTCGAAAGAAGAATGTGTGCGAATGAAACACGCCCGAACTTTAGTTTTCGAAATAAATTTACCTTTGCTTTTGCTTCAAAACGAAAAAACAAATTTGAAAAACACACAAGAGTTTGGACGTGTTTCTTTCGCATACATTCTTCTTTCGACATACAGAAACAGGCTGTTAGTTTAGCTTAAACGGCGTAAGAAAGCAGAGGCTTTTCTCTTTAAATGCATAGATGGGCAAAATTAAATTGAGAGTATGAGTGAGAGAGAGAATGAAAATGCACTGAAAGGAATTAAGTGCAAGCATTTTGTGGTTGCTGCCTTAATGATCCGTAAACATGTACATGATATTGTATGCTTTGTGCATTTAAAAAATTAAATAAGAAAATAAAAATATTATTTTAAACACATATTTAGATTGCTTAGAGAAAAATTAAAAAAAAATATTTAAACTTTTGTATTTTTTTCATCATAATATCATTTTTCCATAACATTATGCGTATTTAGTTTGTGATAATATGCGCAAAAATGTTTTCTTAAAACGTGTAACACTTTTTGTAAAATAACAAAAATTTTATTATGTTTTTATATACATTTTTAACAACATAATTAATTCCCTGAAAAATAATTGTAGATTTCGTTGTGTGTACAGAAGAAAATCACGCGCACACCCCATATGTGTGTTCATTCTTCGGCTTCTCAGCAGCAACTGATTCGAAGAGCGTAAGAATGCGTGAGGGTTGACAATCAACGCTGGCGTGTATGAAAGCCCACCATTGTTTAAATGTAATCTTTGTGTTATAATTGTTATTATCAAATTGTAAATGATTGTTCTTTTTGTAGTTTATCCCTGAAGATGGTTGACGAAGTCAACCGAAATATTGGAACAAAAATAAACTAAACACAAACAACGTCTTTTCACTGACCTTTAGCCGAAATAAACATCAAATATAAATTACCATACAACAGGTCAACAATAAATAACAACAAGTGAGCAAAGGCTATAGTCGGGATGGGGCCGACCATGTGATACCCTACACCACTACCCCCGTGCATAAGCTTTTCACTGGTAAACATTTCTTTTAGGGAATATAAACCGACTACCACCAAAAATAATATGCCTCTTTGTCTCTGGGACCCCCATAAGCAACCAAAATTTCGTGACCATCCAATCAAAATTACGACCTGTAGCTTGATTGCAAAAAAGGGAAGAATTGGATGCATTACCGACTATTGTGGTATCTCCCTTGTTTGACCACCTTCGCCAAGCTGCTTTACACTAATGTAAAGGTAATATTTTCTTTTTCCATTGACAGGCTTTGCCATTGGAATACCCCTACTAGAAGCCAATATATCCACAAAGAATAAAACTTTGAAATTGTCTCCAAATGAGTTTTTCCCCATTCCGACCCCTAAATATTATCCGACTATCACCAAAATCAATAGGCTTCTTCCAATGTGGGACCCGCATCAACTCCCAAAAAATTCGTGACGATCCGATCAAAATTGCGACCTGTGGCGTGATTACAATAAAATCGGAAAAATGGGATGCAGTACCGACTATTGCGATATCTCTGTTGCTTGAGCAGCTACGACAACCTCCTTTACATCGCTGTAAAGGTGATATTTTCTACTTTCCTTGCCAGATTTTGCTTTTAATTTACCTCTTAAAGAAACAGAGATATTGGCTTTGAAATAAAACGTTGACCTTTCTCGAAATAAGTGTTTGCCCATTCCAACCCCTGAATATTATCCGACCATCATCAAAATTAATAGGCTTCTTTCTTTTTGGGACCCCCATTAACCCCCAAAATTTCGTAACCATCCGATCAAAATTGCGACCTGTAGCGTGACTACAAAAAAATCGGAAAATGGGATGCATTATCGACTATTGCCATAACATTGCTATTTGACAACCTACGAAAACCTACTTTACATCGTTGTAAAGGTGATATTTTCTACTTTCCTTTCCAGGTTTTGCTTTTGATATACCTCTTAAAGAAACAGAGATATTGGCTTTGAAATAAAATGTTGACTTTTCTCCAAATAAGTGTTTGCCCATTCCGACCCCTAAATATTATCCGACCGTCACCAAAATCAATATGCATCTTCATATGTGAGACCCCCATTAACCCCCAAATTTTCGTGACGATCCGATCAAAATTGCGACCTGTAGCGTGATTTCCAAAAAATAGAAAAATGGGATGTATTACCGACTATTGCGATATCTCCGTTATTTGGTTACCTACGCCGACCTAGTTTGCATCATTGTAAAGACGGGATCTTCTACTTTCATAGTAAGGCTTTGCTTTTGGAAAATTTTCAACCAAAGCTGTGATATTTGTCAATATAATTAAAATCGCAAAAATGAAAATTGGGGTTTTATTTGCTACTTTTGCGATATCTTCGTTGTTTGAGCACCTACTTTACATCATTAGAAAGGCGATATTTTCTGCTTTCATTGTCAGGTTTTGCTTTTGGTATACCCCATATAGAAGCTGAGATATTGACTTTGGAAAAAAACGTTGTCTTTTTATCCACCTAAGTTTTTTGCCCTTTCCGACCCCTAAATATTATCCGACCACCACCAAAATCAATAGGCTTCTTCCCCTCCGGGACCCCCATCAACATCCAAAATTTCGTGACGATCCGATCAAAATTGCGACCTGTAGCGTGATTACAAGGTTTAGATGGACAGACGGACGGACGGACGGACTGACGGACACACATAGCCAGATCGACTCAGCTCGTCGAGACATTCATTTTGGTATACATAAGTATGGGTCTGCGACCATTATTTCGATGCGTTACAAACATTTTGGCCAAAACCAACTTATAATACCCTCCCCACATAGTGGTGTAGGGTATAACAATTATAATATAATTCTTAAGCTTTGGTATGGTATGTTGGGTACATACTAATTCTTGGTCTGTTCCAGAATCTACTAATTTTTTACTATTTTTTCCGATAACATAAAGGAAAAAATGTTATCGTAGTAAAAACTAGTAGCTTCTTGCAGGTTCTTTGTCAACAGACAACCCAACTTACCAAATTTACATGAGATATTACTACACGCAGAGAAAAAAATATGTTTGATCCAACAATATTCCAAGAGCAAAATATGTATTGTTAACATATTGTTGGATTCCTCATGTAGTATTGTAAATCCAAAAATAGTTTGTGTCAACTGAACAATATTTCTCTCTTTTCTTCGAAAATTTGTTTCTCTTCTCTCGCTATTCGATGCCGTGTTGAAAAAACAATTTTGGTGAGTTGTGGTGTGTTTGTATGACATGCTGCCTTTACCTTTGTTTTTGTGTGTACCCAGCAAACCAAAATCGGAAGAAACATCAGAGTTCGGACCGAATTCGGTCCGAAAGTCGGATGAAACGTCCGAGTTCGGATCCGAATTCGGTCCGAACTCTGTCCGAAAGTCATATGGCGTGGTTGACGTGTTCTCTGACCGAAATTCGGATGAAAATCGGATGTTTTAGCCGACTTTCGGACCGAATTCGATCCGAACTCTGATGAACTGTCGTATAAATTTCTGATTTATTTACCGACTATCGGACAGATATCGGTCCGAATTCGGAAGTAAAATCGAAAGTGTTTGTCGACTTTCGGACCGAATTTGGTCCGAAGTCAGATGAATTATCGTATGAACTTCTGATTTATTTACCAAATTTGTTCTCCGATACAGAAATTAAAACCCGAGCACTCAATTTTTCGTTCGTACTGCATCAACAATTACACTTTCTTTTCTCTCTGCTTATTTACACTTAATTTTGCCACAGCATCATAAGAGAAAATAGAAAAATTCCCTTCAGAGAGGGAGAGAGAGGACGGGAAAAGTTCGTCAGACTAGTCGGACAGAGTTCGGACCGAAGTCGGTCAGACGCGTCGGAAAAAACTTCCGACTTTGAGCAGACGCGTCGGACGTCCGACATTGTGTTTGCTGGGTATGCACTTGTGAGACTCTTGTTTTTATTTGTTTCTGTTTTGTTTCATTCTTCTTTCCTTTTCATGTTTGTTATGGTGTTTAATTATTCCTTATGTTGTGGTGGGTTCTTGTGGCTTTTTGTTTGTCTTTGTTGTCAGCCAATGCAGCAAACCATGTATTGTGTTCATCAATGATTGCAATATTATACGCGACATTTATATCCAAGTTATGCGAAAAGTGTATATGAGAAGTATATGCACTCAAATCAAAAATTTCTGGGCTGGTTTTCTGGGCTGACAATACTTTTTGTAAACAAAATTAGATTATGATAGTTCCTACAATCGGTATTGTTAACGATTTTAACAATATTGCGGAAATTCGAAAGTTGTTTTTGTTTTCTATGTTTGGAACAAAAGATGGTATTTTTGGATTTGGATTACAATGTTTGAACAAAACAAATACATTTTTGGAACCAAAACATATATTTTTGTTCCAACAAAAGCGAAAAATATTTTTTCTCTGCGTGTATAAAAAGATTTTCAATTTTTGCGAAACAATTGTAGAACGATAGAAACGCGACCTTTTTAAAAATTATAAATGTTTACTCTTATTCTGAGCGATTCTTTATTTATTGAAGAAGCTTTTAAAAATTATTTTTTATTTTTAATAAATTGGACATAATTGGGTGACTATAAATATTTTTGTTTTGCAAAACAAACACAATCACAAAAAATGTATGTATGTATTGGTATGCAGAGGGCTGCGGTAGACTTAACGACAGCTATTTTTTCTTCGGTAAAGTACCGATGATTTTCGGTAAATACCGACATAACTTACCGACAAAAATCGTTAAAATATACATACAGAATAGCACTTGCTATCCACCGACAGTTGTTAATTGCATCCGGTAAGGAGTTACAGAATTTCACTACTGGCGTCGAACAATAACCAACCTGACATGGGAAGATTCAAAAACAACAGCAAGTGACAGTGTAAGATGGCGATGCTTTGTGGAAGCCCTATGCTCCCAAGAGGAGTAACAGGAAACAAATCTGTTTTTGCACACATGGGATTGATGGGGACTATTAGGACATTGCTTCTTATGGCAAACCCTACCTCTCCGCCAAAATTTAGCTTTATGAAAATTTTTGCTATTTGAATGTCTATTTTGACTGGACTATGTACGGCGTCCCATGGTTTTAATTCGTAAAATTGTCTCTCAACTGGCAAACTTATGCGGAATGTTTAAAAAACAACTATTGCAATATTGTGCTTGTAATTTCAACACACAACGTTTATAAAATTTTAAGTATTATCAGTAGTGCGATTCTGTCAAGGCCTGGGTACATAAACTGCCTCGCCTGGTTGCCTTACTTTACTGCTTCTGGTCTGTTCCTTTACTTTTAAAAATGGTAACAGTGGCAGAAAATGGTAAAAGTGGTAAACTGCTATCATATAAATTGTATGCTATTAAAAGTAAGGGAACACTTTACAGGTTAAAAATGGTAAGAAATGGTAACCTCAGGCACGTAAATGAACAGAGCATTCATTTCTGACATAAAATAAAAGAATAAAGAAGAAAAGGGGAACCTAGTTCGAAATTAGGTCGGCCTTCTTTATTCTTGTATTTTATGTTATGTCAGAAATGAAGCAGGAAAGCAAGGCAACCAAGCGAGGTAGGTATGTACCCAGGCATGAACACCTTAACGACTGAATTAACGACGAATGTCGGTAGTTAACGATAATTTTCGGTAAGTGCTATTTTGTATACCAATTTTTGTCGGTAAATTTTGTCGTTAAGTACCGAAAATTATTGTTAAGTTAACAAGAAAAAAAATTGTCGCTAAGTCTTAACGACAGTACATTAATGCAATATTTAGCTGATATCTTTAAAAAAAAGCGTTTTTATTTGAACATATGTTAATAAAGGTAACACTGCGGTGCGATGGTATGCACACCCGCCTTGCACCTGAATCCCGGGGTTCTAAATGTAGGCGACATTTCCTGAGTATATCAGCCATGAAAAACTTCTCTACAAGTGGTGTCGTAAAACAATATGAATCGGCGGGCACTCATTGACTTATGGAAGTCTCCCTTATACCTGGACACATAAAATACCTCATCCCTGGACACACAAAATCCCTCATCCCTTCAAGGATGTTGTGGAACATACAGTGAATCACAGCCAAAGGTATCCACTTCAGTTTCTTTCATTAAAACTGCGATTGCTAAGAATTGGTTAATGATAGCGTTTTCAATCCTTTTTTATATTTTTACATTATAGCACGGTTACACTACAGCTTTTTGCCGGGTTTACCCACTTCATGAGGATTTATTGCTTAATCTGGTCAAATCTGACCAGATTTGCCATACAAAAATTGAGACGTGTTTTACACGTTTACGATTGGTCGCATGAGATTTTATGGAGTTAATAAATCTAAAGTTATTTGAAATTATTTATTTTTTTACATTAGACACTTTTTTAACAAAAAGTACGCTTGATACCATGATACAAAAATGTATCCCTGTGTGTAAAATATACCAATATGAGCAAAGAGGGGACGATATCTCATACGAGAAATTGTAAAAGTGTAACACACGACTTTATTAGTTATTTTGTATGTATACGTAAACAAACATCAGCTGACAGTTTATATCCTCGAAAAGGTAAGTGTAACCAGCAAAGATTAACCCACTGGATCTATTAAACCCAGTGGGTTAACCTTCAATAGTGTAACCGGGGTATAATGTGCATATGTAAATTGGACTTTACATTAGCAACTTCTTCGTCATTTATTTTCTAAAACAGGCAACATTTTGCGTCATTTACCGTACAAAAATAAATGACGATACCTACGTCATTTATTCTAAACAACACACGAAAACACCATACTTTTATACGCAACCCTGCTTTTTCGTTATAAACTACCAAAAAATGCAACTGTTTTATGATGTCTTTGTTTGTGTGTGTTGTAGAAAAACAAAAATACTCAAACGATGACAGAAGTGAAAATAAATGGTTAAAAAACTTGCAAAAATTATGTTTTTTTGTTTTTGGAATTAATTTAAGTTATTTGATACACATTTGTGTTGTGATACAGACCAAAATATGAATGTATTCAAACTATTGGAAACTTATGACTGTGTGTTAGTGTGTTTTTATCAATGAACGGAAAGAAACAAAACGATTACCGTACCAATCACACAAAGCCACAAACTTTTCAGCTTCTCTGAATCGTTTCATTCTCACATCCAAAACAAAAACACAAACTTTTCAACGTAAAAAGATGGAAACCGTACGATTGGTGAAATGTAACTTCGGCTATGCTTTGCCGAGTTGTTTCATTCACCACCGAAACGACAAGTATTTTTGGGAAACGTTTGCCGTGCGTTATGGTCAATGACACACTCAGACACACACACACATGTGATTGCTTAACAACCCTATAAGTTAGCATCAGCATACCACAGTGAATTTTATCAACCACCAAACGTTTTTGATTTATTCACATGTGTTAATGCCCGTAATTTCTACGCGTAGTTACCTATGAGTTCATAGATATCCCCCGTGTAAGCAAAATTTCATAATTTCAATCCATAGGTAACGTTACCGGGTCGAAAACGGCCGTGTTACTTACACCAAGGATTTTCCTGGTGGATCGTTGCCAATGTGTTAAAAATTGTAAAACACTTATATGTAGCAATGTTTTTACGAAATCATGAATGAAAATCACCAATGTTACCGCATGTTTTCAAAATTTACAAGCCTTGGTAAATGGCACGTAGAAATTACCAAACGCGTAGGTAAAGATAACTACTAGGTAGCTACCTACCCGGTTACCTAGGGCTAAAAATTACGGGCATAAGTACTATTTAGTTTTCTATCAGTTGTTGTGGAGTTGAGTACTTTTCGTTTTGTTCGTACTCACGAATGTAAACAAAACGAAACTAAACAGCGAGCTCGGCCAACGAGGGTTATGTTTCGGTTTGTATTGTTCCTATGGAAAATACGAAACGATTGGAAATTTTATTTAAAGTATTTTTACGTACTCTGGTTTTTATGCACGCACGCTACAAAACAAAAACAAATCAAAACATTATCCCTCTTTCGTACGCTCTTTCTATGCATTCGGGGGGTTGTATGTGTGTAAATTGCCGAAAAACTTCGGCACCGCTGTGCCAAAGAAGAACACATTTGGTTTATATCCTCGAAAAGCTAAGTGTAACCAGCAAAGATTAACCCACTCGATCTATTAAACCCAGTGGGTTAACCTTCAATAGTGTAACCGGGGTATTAGTGTCTTAACTTAAATATAATAAAATAAAATTAACGAAATTCAGGTAAATTTAGATAAAAAATAAAAATGGCTAAACGACATCGATTTCTACCTCACAGTGAAAAGTATGCACTCTAAAAGTTTCATGAAACAAAAAGGATTTTTTAGGGTTTCAGCCCTAGGTATGACATCCCTTGTTATCCTTTACAGCTTTTAGCCTTTTTGGCAAAGATTTAACTCAGTTATCGAGGCCAGATATCGGAATTTTCCCCATTCTTCTTGCAAGGCATATTTCAGGGTTCCTATACTTTAGAACATGATACAATGCATGGTACCAGCATGGAAGCGTTGGGAATTGTACACCTACAAAAAGGTAAAGAATTGCCTAAGATTAGGGGATTTTAATTTATTTGTACCCTCAATTTACTTACCACGTTAAAAAGTTTTCAAAACTTTATAATGGAACGCAATATGTTACAACATCCACTACGGTTACATGTTACAGAATACACCCTGGCCAGAGCGGTGAGTACCAGCACCACGGACACGAGGGATGCGAGAAACAGCATTAGGAGTACCCTATGATGTAGCAGAGGTTTTTTGATGACCTGTAAAAACCAACACACGTTCAGCATATAAATATCAACAAATTCATCTCCGTCGCAATTACTTGCTTGTTCGCTGACAGCATAAGGTTTTAGACGCATCAACAAAAGGTGAATATTGTTGCGACGTGAATTGGAGCGATCAACACTGCTGGCAAGCAAATTCTCTTTTCTTTGTCTTGTTCATTCTTTTACGAATATAAGGAGATCAGTGGTCTTGCGTTTGATGAATTCTGCAATAACATATCCGATTAACAATACGAAAATACATTGAACCGAGAAACAGAAAAACCAAAATCTTTTGATATGCTTTTACACAGTTATTTTACAAAATTTCGTTATATACACATTGGTTGCGGTATATCTTCCTTTTGTGCACATTGCTAACCATTTTTCTGGGCAATTTTCTTCTAAAATCCTGGATATTTTATTGTTGGAAGAACAAAAATGTAGAACAAATATAATGTAAAGAAACAGTATGTTGTTTTTGTTGTCATTGACATGCAATAACAAAAACAACATTTATATATACTGTTTCGATGCAGGGTTGTATTTGACAGCTCAAGGACGGTTTTTTCAAATGAGATTACCTTCTTATTCTGTCATGACTTTAAAAGTTGCCATTTTTTATATGTGTCTCCAAAATACTCCATAAATTATCTATAGGATTCAAATCCGGGGATCGGGGAGGTGTTTGAATCACTTTTGGACCGTTACATAGCATCCATTATGGAAAAATATGTGATTTGTGCTCGGGCTCATATATTGATAAAATTGGAATGTTGTCCCAAATACATTTTTTCAGCGCCTAAATTTCAAATTATCCTTTCAGAATGTTTAAATAATACATCTTATCCTTAATTCCTTCGATAAAGACACGATTTCCTACACCGGAAGCACTCATACAACGCCATACCACAGCAGAGTCTCCTCTGTGCTTTACTGTTGAAATTGTGTGTTTGGGGTCCAAGGCGGTATTTGCCCTCTTTCATTTCGATCTCCAAGTCCATATTTTCCTGTTATACCTGATACAGGTTCGTCTCCAACTTTTGCATTGAAGTCGCCTTGTATAATGTTTATTTCGTGGGATTTCGTCGTTTCAATAAATATATGATCTCATCATAGAATGATTCAATTTCCTCATCGCTTTTATCTGCAGTTGGCGCGTATACTTGTATTATATTTATATTCAAGAGGAAAGAATAACTCCGCATCTGTGTTAATGTAATAAAGTTCTTGTTATTCTTGTTTTACCCAAACCATGGTATAAGTAAAGAGGTAGATTTAAATGAAAAAAATCTATAGAACCCTTGTTTTTCCTGAATTCATAAAACTTCAAAATTAGTAAACAAAAAGGCAACAAGAGGGTTTGTTTGCAAAATACCAATTTTGAGCATTTTATAAAAAACGCGAAAAATGAATGAAGAGCCAAGGTTTCTCCACATAATCGAGTTGTGGATATGATAAAATGTTTGTTTCAATAACACTATGCAACACTGAAAATGCAAACAACATCTAGCATGCATTTTTTGAAAGTACATATTTAGACTACAAAAACCCTAGTAGGGTCTTGTCCTGTCAGATCCAGATCGGATTTTATGGCCTCATCTAAACCGGGCTAAATCTACACTTTTTTGCATTTATCAGGCCTTTATCTCAGAAACGAATAGGAATTTGGCCTTGCTGTCTTTACTAATATTGTAGCCCTAAACTAGTAGAACTTATCTTTCGAAAAAACCACATAAGAAAAACTCCATCTAGGGCATCAAAATCCATAAAATATAGACAATTTTACATAATTGCTGAAATTCTGGTCTGTATCGGCTAAACTATTGGGAATTGAACCCAGTAACATTTTGCAAAAATCTTCCAAATAAAGTTCTCAACAATTCTTTAGAACATTCTGAAACTGTAAAATGCTTACTTCATGGTGTTTCAGCGGTATTTTGCATCATATCTTTTACAACACGTATTTCAAACACAGTTCCCACCAACAGTTTCTTCTCGCATTTCGGATTTCCCCACATTATTGACATTTTTATTAAATCGTCGTTGAAAAATGCACTGAAAACAACGGCATAGAGGCATTTTACAACAATGACATGTTCTGAAGAGTTGTGTATTACATTCCAGGGTATATTTTTCCAAAAGAAAATATTCAGAGAAAATTAACGGTTTTGGAGATACGGTGCGAAATGTATAAAAATTGTGGAATTTTTGCATATATTTTAAAATTTGAGGCAATAAATGTAGTTTTTCGAGTTCGTTATTTCTCCAAATATTTTATTCCTGTCCTTATCTACAAATTTGCTTCAGAGGTCAGAAGTAGATTCGCATTGGTTTCAGAGATATAGCCCCGAATTTCTTTAAAAACTCAATATTTAGCCATGTTTAGATGGGGCCATAACATCCGAGCTGGATCTGACACAACAAAACCCAACTAGTGTTTCTTGTCGTTTGGGTCTGCACTTTCAAAAAATCCTCAGTTCGAAGTGTTTGCACAAGATCACCTTAAAAATGTTGCACAGTGTAATAAGCTGAAGGATTTCTTCCATACAAATGTTCTAAAACAAATTTGAAAATCATTGACTTCGATTGTTTTTAAAATTGTTGGCATATTATTCAAACATCACACACACATACAAAGATTGTGAATATTGTTTTGACGTTTTAGGAACAGTCGAAAGAAAAAAATTTAAATTGACAGGAAGCTTTAGATAACCTTTATTATTAAATCATGTACCCAAACAATAAATTCGTTTTATTATTTTGGGATAGTTTGCAATGGCTTGCATTTTTATTGCATCTTTGAACTGCATTTGAACACATTCCGAAGAGTGCCTTTAAATTCAATCCAAAGCACTGCGTCAAAACACGTGCTTTGGATGCAAATTGGACTGCATCCTATTCTACCCTAAAGGGTTAGTTAAAATGCGATTCCAAAAGGATAGTTAAAATGGAGTGCATCTTTCAGTAGTCACGCTCATGTAAAAATCATGAGTGAAAATGCATAATTTGATGCACTTCCAGATCACTTGTACATATGATTTAACTGCATCTTTGGAGGCAAACAATTTGCTGGGATCTTTCTTGAAAAATGTACGCCGGTAACGCAGGTATCATCTTAGTCCCGGTCCACACTAGCGTGAATTTCATTAAAAAATTTCATGAAATTAGGTGTTCTTAAATCGAATTCCCCACTACAGCAATTTTATGATTTTACTCTACTATGGACGTCGATCTAGAGCAGCCAAGATCATCCACATACGTTAACGTGACTACATGGTTCGTGTACTCACAATGAGAATAACAATCAGTCGTCGTTGAGCAGCCGACAAGTAAACATGTGCATGAATGTACGCATAATTTTAGTGGGACACTGAACACAACCGCACACACCCGCCATATGTTTACTGGTCGAAGTTCTAACAACCACTGAATGCTGATCACGGTTGCCACTGGGTAAAAAAATTGTCTACCAAATTTTTCCGAAAATGTTACCAAAAAGTTACCAACAAATTAAATTTGCCATTTCGTTTGCTACACGCCGAACTATGCATCGGAAACCCTGTAAAATGTATATATTTTAGATCAATGCATATTTATATAAGGTAAATGCATGAATTAAAACAACTAATAACTTTACAAAAACAACATTGTTGTTATTGAAAATTTATGGTCTGTTCCAGTACTGCAAGAATCTACTAATTTTTACTATTTTTTCCGATAACATAAAGGAAAAATGTTGTCATAGTAAAAAATAGTAGCTTCTTGCAGGTTCTGGAACAGAGCATTTATATTTTAAAAAATATACCAAACCAAAAACGAAGTTACCAAGTTACCATCCCTATAACAAGTTACCAAATTTGGTAATATTCTACCAACTGTGGCAACCGTGATGCTGATACAAACTTTCTTGTGATTCTCTCACTACTTTACTCTCATTTTTATTTTGAGCATCAATGATCTAGAGCATAGCCGACCAAGAAGAGCGAGCGCTTAAATTGTTTATGTGTGGGTAAAATTACACTGACAGAACGGAACAGGGTGATGATTTTCATATTGAGTATGAAATGAAAAACACAGGAAAAAAGTTGTCACGGCGTGTTAGCGTTCAGAGCCAAACATAGTGGTGGGTGTGTGGGTTCGAATCGTCGGCTTTCCTTTTTCATTTGCATTATAGATCATAAAAAAGCTCGATTAATAAATTAAAAAAAAAATAATAATACTAAAAATGATCTTCGCCTAAAAAGGCAAAATTTTCAAATAGAAAAAATATATTGTTGGCGCGTTCGCTTTGTATGACTAAAATTAAAAATAATATACAGTGAATCACAGTCAAAAGTATCCACTTCAGTTTCTTTTATTAAAACTGCGATTGCTAAGAGTTAATTAATGATAGCGATTTCAACTTTAAAATTTCTTCAAATGCATTGAACAAATTGTCTACGGTTCTAATATAAATTAGCATTTGACTTGTGTCCCTTATATCAGTGCTTTCATCAAAGCAAACATATACATATACCGCATTTCGAATCCTCTCCTTTGTTTATATACATTTTTTATTGTTGCATTGCAGACGAGGCATTCTGCGTCATTAAAAATATTAATACAAAACAAAAAATCATTTTCAAATTCTTCCCTCCACATATTTGCTGTACAACTGCAAAATCTTTTCAGTGTACCCAAAAAAAAAAAAAGAAATAAAGCGGCATTAACCTGCTTGCATGACATTCAGTACAAGACTGAAGTAAAAAAATCAAAACATTTGCTCTCTTACTTTGCGTTCGGGTCGCGTGTGTGTGATTTGCCGAAAAACTTCGTAACCATATCAATACCTACGAACGGGTTTGATCTAGAGACGCATAATTTCATATCGAAATTTCAGTGAAATTATTGTAGTGTGGCCCGGGACTTAAGTCCAATTTACATATGCGCATTAAATGATTTCGTTTTATGAAATCCTAGAAAAAAATGAAGTGTATTTACATCTGTTTTTTGCGTCATTTGCTTACGCACACAATCGCACATATACACGGATACAAAAACACATACACACGCACACAATAATTTTAATTCCGAAAAATAAAATTTCAATTTTAAATTAAGTCGAGTTAGTTGGTAAACATTAGTGTTGTTTACCAACTAACTCGACTTAATTTAAAATTAAAAAAATATAACTTTTGCAAGTTTTTTAACCATTTATTTACACTTTTGTCATCGTTTAAGTATTTTTATTTTTCTACAACACACACAAACAAACAAAGGCATCATAAAACAGTTGCATTTTTTGGTAGTTTATGACGAAAAAGCTGGGTTGCGTATAATAGTATGGTGTTTTCGTGCGTTGTTTAGAATAAATGACGCAGCTATCGTCATTTATTTTTGTATGGTAAATGACGCAAAATGTTGCCTGTTTTAGCAAATAAATGACGAAACAGCTCCAAATGACGAAAAAGTTGCTAATGTAAATTGGACATTACACTCAGGCGATAAAAATTGTTACGGTATTCTCTATTAACAATTTTAATATATTCGTTTTACCTGCTTTTATGGGATTCACAAGAATTAAGGCCTGCGTACATAAGCTGCTTTGCCTGATTGCCTTGCTTTGCTGCTTCAATAAAAAAATAAAAGAACAAAGAAGGCCGACCCAATTTCCAACTGATGGCAACCCAGTTCGAAATTTCGTCTTTATTCTATTATTTTTATTACGTCAGAAATGAAGCAGGTAAGCAAGGCAATCAGGCAAAGCAGCTTATGTACGCAGGCCTTTACTCTATTTTAAAATGTTCAAATACAATACACACATGAAAATTTAAGGTACCTTTATGTAAAACCGTACTTCCTTTTGTACTAAAAGTACGCATGTATAAAATAGGTCTGTAGGATAACTCAAAAGTTTGTACAAATTTGTAAAAACTTTTACAAAATGCTGTCCGATAACAAACTTGTTCAGTAAAAGAGAACTGAGAATAACTTGCAAGTAGTTGCATGAACTTGCAAATACTTTTAACATGCAAAGTTATCGAACGGGCCTAAAGCCTTCGGCACATATGGTCCGTTTAGTGACACGTTGGGACACGCGTTGTCCCAAAAAAGTTCAATTATATTTAACTTTAATGTGTCAGCCACATTGTTGTTTTTCAAAAAACTTAACATCACTTACACTTTTTTCATGTGGTTGTTGTACCGCGACGCTTAATGACTTCAAAAACGCAACACTGAATATGAAAATTACGAATGACAATCAAAACGGACAACGTGTTTTTGAGCAGTCGAAACCTATCGTCTGAAACGCTCTTATGCTTGGTTTACATTTACGAAATCCACTCGATTTCAACTACCCATGGTATAAGTAAAGAGGTAGATTTAAATGAAAAAATCTACAGAACCCTTGTTTTTCCTGAATTCATAAAACTTCAAAATTAGTAAACAAAAAGGCAACAAGTGGGTTTGTTTACAAAATACCAATTTTGAGCATTTTATAAAAAAACGCGAAAAATGAATGAAGAACCAAGGTTTCTCCACATAATCGAGTTGTGGATATGATAAAATGTTTGTTTCAATAATAAGCTGAAGGATTTCTTCCATACAAATGTTCTAAAAACAAATTTGAAAATCATTGACTTCGATTGTTTTTAAAATTGTTGGCATCCCAATAGAAAGTGTCTTTAAGACAACATTGATGAATCGTCTACGACATTTCCAATTCGTTCACGACTCCTTGCAGACAGTCCTTTGGGATCGTTGACGACTTTTTCACACAAGTGTCCCAGTATTCATGCACGACAACTTGGGCGACAGGGTAAGCGAAGCTGTCGTCGACGACGACTTTGACGATCGTTAACGATCCTTTTGCAGACAATGTCTTGTAATTTGTCACCAACGACCCTCTTAAAGATAATTTTATTTACATAAATATGTACGTACCAGAGAATGACTTCGATCACAAAAAATTTCATCACACTCGTCCATTTACTCGATTTATGTTCATAACGTTGTTGTGTTTGATTTGCATAGAATGATTGTTTTTAAATAGGCTCGAACAAAACGATCAGGTTTGATGAGTTTTATCCTCACACACAAAGTGAGCGTTTGTGGTTGTGTGTTTTGTTCAGTAACAAGGGATGATCGAACATATGACTCGTTGGTAAACGTTCATAAATCTGATTTTCGTTTTCAATCGAGTTTGCTCTGGCTCAATGATTGTTCACGTGTTCGCTCAACTCAGTGTTTTTTTTAACATTTCGGTAAATAGCAGTTAGTTTTTTGTTTATGAATTCTCATTGCATAAAATGCAAAATTAATAGGAAATTTGAACCTATCAAATGACTTTACCGATATTTTTATAATATTAATAAAATATTTACATTAAATAGCATTTGCTGTAGTATGTATATAGTATCATATACTTATATGAAACATAAGAAATTAATTTTGAATTAACTAATTTATTAAATCATAATTTTTAAATCATATAGGTACATACTTTATTGAAATTAATGTTTGTTGTACTTTTATAAGAACCACTGTTGTCTCAAATCCAAATGTTTTTATATATATTTAATTTCTACTAATTTATTAATTTTTTGTTTCCTACATACACATTTTAAATATTGTAAATCGAAAATATCCACCATTCATTCAATTATTCACTGCAACTCCCCAGCAAACCAATCGTACCGACTTCGTAACGAAATCGGAACAAAATGTCGGACGTATCGTCCGAAATCGTAACGATATCTTAACGAAAGTTGTATGAAGTGGTTGACATAATTTCGGAACAAAATGTCGCAGCGACATCGGATCGATTTCGGTCCGATTTCGTAACGAAATCTGAAGAAAATCCTTAAGAAATTCGAAAAGGAAATTTCTATCCGACATTCGTTCCGAAATCTGAACGAAATCGGTACAAAATCTGAACTATTTCCTCTCCGAAAAATCGTTTAGAAATCGGAACGACTTTGCTTTCGAAATTGTTCAGACGTGTCGGACATCAGACATTTGGTTTGCTGGGTCATTTTTTAACACACACACATACTATTTTCGTCTGTTGTGATTTCAATCGGAATAAATATTCTGAGTTTGAGTGCGATCAAATCACTCACTTCACAAGGAAAAATCAAAATAATAACATTCGCTGTGGCTGATCGTCCCGTTGGTAGCAATCAAATATGAGTTCGTAAACAAAGCAATCAAACGAGCCACTTGAACGTGAACATCCAACTTCATTCAATTCAATTTAGGTCACAACATTTTTTGTGTTTGTATGAGCGACTCGAATAAACAATTTACAGCCGACGGTCTGATTGAATTGAATTAGTTTTTTGTTATGAGTGTTCGATCATACACAATCGCACTCAAAGCCAGTCTCTGGTACGTACATAAATATGTTTTTAACATTTTTTATTTTATTAACATAGAAAATATAACATTTACGCACATATAAAAATATACTACATAATATAAAAGCATTTCCGCGGCAGTGTGGTCTATAATCCAGAACGGCCCAAGACTCCATTAAACAACAACTCCTAGGACAGCAAACCTTTTTTAGCAAATTCTGCAAATAATTAAACATTATGCACAATCTTGTGATGTATAAATATACAGTATGCAAAGTTCATATTCGTACACCCCTAAAAAATGAATAAAATCGTTATTAATTCCATATTTTACGTGCAAATATGAAATAATTGATGGGAATTACCATAACGAAGAAAGATTTAAGAATAACAAAACAAATTTTTAATTTATTCCGTCATTTACCTATAGATGGCGCCTGTGTGGGTGGCAAAGTTCGTATTCGTACACCTATAAGCACTATATATTTGGAGTTTTTAAGGATTTTCAAAGCAAAATACCGCAGATTTTTGCTCTTTTCTTCTTTTTAATGCCTCTGCTATAGAAATATGTACAAATAACGATAATTTTATTACAAATTTTGCATGAATAAAAATTCGGACGAATATTTGAAATAATTAAGAAAAATGTGCTAGATATGATTAACTATTGCAATTTATTCCCGAATTTTGGACGAAAATAGCTAATAGCTGTCCTTCTGTACTAATATTCGATGTCTAATATGAAAATAAATGTTGTCAGCGTTTGGAAATGCAAAGAAACGTAATCCAGGCTTAGGTAAAGTAAACACATTTTTGGTTTTTACTTGGTGAAAATCGCACGTTTAGTTTTATATTTGACATTAAATGTATTGAAGTTTTAGAATACGGTTTCGAACATCTCTTTACGTCAAAACATATCGGAAATTACGAGGAATAATCATTTTTTAAGGATGAAAATTTCCCCGAAAATAATGAATTTCTTCAAAAGGTTACCCCAAGTTCTTTCCTGGACAATTTACTTCAATCTTTTGACATTTTTGCACTCATTTTGGATCCTTCGGTAAAGAATTATAATTTTCAATAAGTAAAAACCATTATTTTCCCAATTTTGGCAGCCATAACCCTTGTTCATAGTAAGCGGAGAATTTCAGTCGTACGCGGACAGTATGAAAACTTGTACAGTTTCATTTTTCTTCATAATTTCTCACAGTTTTTGACATAAAATGATTTTCGAAACCGTATTCTAAAACTTCAATACAGTTAATGTCAAATATAAAACGAAACTTGCGATTTTCACCAAGTAAAAACCAAAAATGTGTTTACTTTACCTAAGCCCGGATTACGTTTCTTTGCATTTCCAAATGCTGACAACATTTATTTTCATATTAGACCCCGAATATTGCTGCAGAAGGACTGCTATTAGCTATTTTCGTCCAAAATTCGGGAATTAATTGCAATAGTTAATCATATCTAGAACATTTTTCTTAATTATTTCAAATATTCATCCGACTTTTTATTCATGCAAAATTTTTAATAAAATTACCGTTATTTTTACATATTTCTATAGCAGGGACATTCCAAAAGAAGAAAAGAACAAAAACCTGCGGTATATTGCATTGAAAATCCTTAAAAACTCCAAATATATAGTGCATATAAGTGTACGAATACGAACTTTGCCACCCACACAGGCACCATCTATAGGTAAATGACGGAACAAATTAAAAATTTGTTGTGTTTTTCTTAAATCTTTCTTCGTTATAGTATTTCCCATCAATTATTTCATATTTGCACGTAAAATATGGAATTAATAACGATTTTATTAATTTTTTAGGGGTGTACGAATATGAACTTTGCATACTGTATGTATGTCATTTATACACTTACCCACAGTTTATACAGTTGGCCATTCAGAGTTCTGTTAACAACATTTGACAACAAACATAATATATTGTTCATTATTGTGATTTGATTTCCTTTGTATTTTATCTATTTGACAGCAAACTTAATAGTCAGGGCTAACTAGTTTGGGCTGAATGGCCAACTGTATAAACTGTGCACTTACCGTTAATTGTTTCCACGATCGCGTTCCATTATAATAGACTCCAAATAAAAATTTCTAATTCTATGTTGATTGCTTCATCCTATGTTAAAGAAACAAACAAAATCATTGTTTTAAAGCTCATATGTATGTATGTATGTCAGTCATACTATTTCTCACTTACCTCCAGCTGTTTAGAAAAATGTCGCGAATTTTTAATTTAAACTGCAATGTTTGACCGAATTCAGTCGTATTGAAATATTAACAATTCCTAGATATGCCTACAATTGTTTCATAGCATATTTTGTTTGATTATTTTTGTTTTTTTTTTTCTGGTGACACATTGCAAGAAATTGTCATGCATCGTGTCGTGCACGACAATTTCGGAAATTTCATCAACGAATCGTCGACGAATATGTCATCGAAGACTCGATTTTCTATTGGGATATTATTCAAACATCACACACACATACAAAGATTGTGAATATTGTTTTGACGTTTTAGGAACAGTCATGGTACAAATATACAGGTAGCCGCAACAGCAATTGTTGGTAACATAAGGTGTCAAAATTTGACATCAATTCAATGCAGTTGACACATTATGTTACCATCAGCTGGCATGATAATGCTACCTGTATTATTGTACCATGGGAACAGTCTAAAGAAAAAAATTTAAATTGACAGGAAGATTCCCAATAGAAAATCGAGTCTTCGATGACATTTTCGTCGATGATTCGTTGATGAAATTTCCGAAACTGTCGTGCACGACACGATGCATGACAATTTCTTGCAATGTGTCACCAGAAAAAATAATCAAACAAAATAACCCAATAGAAAATCGAATCGTTGATGACATTTTCGTCGACGATTCGTTGACGAAATCTATGATATTGTCATGTACGACAACTTGCATGACCATGTCTTGCATTGTGTCTTGGCAATAAATCCAAAAAATGCTCAAAAAAGCTAGCTTTGAAATAATTGTACAAATATTAATGAAAATATTCAATTTTCTATATGTAATAAATTTAATATGTATTATAAAGTCATAAAATTCGGAAACCGCGTCAAGATGTATACAATTATTATTCATACAAAGTGCATTAACTAAAAACGGTAAGTAAGAATAAGTATATTAAATTACATTAAAAATACTTGTAGTTATTCTTTATATACGTGTATTTAGGTTGAAGGCATGGCGAACTCTGAAAATCCCAATATAACCCAACCTTTACACATGCCAGTGACAGTTCGAAAAATTCAATACATACACAATATTTTACTACCACAATTACATTTTTTGAATTGTCGACTCCACTGGCACTAGATTTTTCATGCCAGCAAAACTTTGAGCTGGCTGCCAGTGATATGTCGAAAATGAAAAAAGAGTTGCCGAGACTATTTTTTAATCCATGTACATTTTTGTTTCTTTTAAGAATGCAAAGATTTAATGCATATTTTCAAAAAGATTAGGAGACACAAATAATACGTCTTGGCAGCTGCAATATATTAGTGGTTAGTAAAGACATAATTTTGATGTTTTTCATGCAAATATAGGTTGATAAATAATTTCCCCTCTGGGATTATACAATATTGAAAAGGCGGCAATACCAGATTCATTATGTTTATGACTGAAAACAATCTTTTTAAAACGAAATAAAATAAAAATAGTAAAATATGTTGTGAATTGTGTTTTAAATCTGAAATATAATGCAATTTTGTGTGTTATATGCTGCTCAAAATAATTTTGGAATTGAACTTGCACTGGCATGTGTAAACACACAAGAAAACTGCATGCCAGTCGAACAATTTTTCGGCATTTTCGAGTATAATACATGTATTCAATTGGCACCAATTTACTGGCATGTGTAACGGAAGAGTAAAGCACGTACATATATGGTAAGATTTTCGAATATATTATTGGTTATTTATAACAGTCATTTATAATTTTTTTTTTTGCAGAATCAACAAAGTGAAGGAGATGTCTCCTTCAGTCGGCTGGGGAAAGAAGTGAGGCGTGGTAAACCTGGAAGAAAGTGGTAACATGCAGAACTTGCGGTAATTAACTGTAATTAATTTAAGATAAAATTTGTAGACGTAATATATTTTATAATTTAATAAAAATAAAAAATTGACACACGACAACAAATGAAATTGTCTTTAGTAGGGTCGTTAATGACAAATAGCAAGACAATGTCTGTAAAGCAGTCGTCAACGAAATAACGGGTTTTTTGTCTTCCAAGTCGTCATCGACGACAGCTTCGCTTACCTTGTCGCCCATGTTGTCGTGCATGAATACTGGGACACTTGTGTGAAAAAGTCGTCAACGATTCCAAAGGGCTGTCTGCAAAGAGTCGTGAACGAATTGGAAATGTCGTGCACGATTCATCAATGTTGTCTTAAAGACATTTTCTATTGGGTTTAGCTAACCTTTATTATTAAACCATGCAACTACCAATCCATTCGATTTCATTTGACGTTTACGCAATGGAATTGACAGTTGAAATCGAGTGGATTTCGTAAATGTAAACGTAGCATTACTGTAGTGCGAAATCCACTGTTGCCACTCTGTAATCGAATTGCTAAGCTATGAAAAGAGAGACAATGAAGGAACACGTAAAGAAAAATAGAGAAACTCAAGAACGCAAAACAAAAATCAACTTACGTATCCCTAAACACGTTCCGTTCGAGGTTTTCGTGGTTCGGTTGCTACAAAGAAAATTGTGAAATTTAGGGATTTTAAGTGAAATATCTTGGAAAATGTTATCATAAATTTAAATAGAAAGTGTCATAAAATGAAGTAAATGTGGAAAACAGTAAATATACTATGAGAAAATGATGTTTTCTCGATGGGACATGCAACAACAACAAACAGACCACAAAGAAGAAAGTATATGAAAGAATGTGTTGTATAGTGGGAAAAAACAGTGAAAAGAAGTGATCCGAAAATAAAAACAAAAATTCAAGTGTACAAAGATTGGTGACGAAGTTTTTGAGAATTGAGAAGAATATTAAGAATTTTGGTTGGTTTATTGGAGATTTAAAGCTGAAATTTCATTTTATTTCAGGCAAATTACAATCGAAATTAGACAGCTACATTCATACTTACTATGTTATTGTGATTGAGTGCCCCAGTCAGATTAAGGAATACCAAGCACAAAAGAAATGCAAAAAATCCCATTGCCTATTGTGAATGAATGCATAGACCAACAATAACAACAATAGTGTAATAGTGAGAGCATGAGAGCCAAGTTTTGTGGTTTGTGTTTTGTTATTTTCACCACAGTCTATCATAAAATGTTTGCGTAGACAGCAAACAGGAACGTGCATAGAAATTGCCAAAACTCCGGGTCCATTGTCCAATTATTTAGACGGCTAGTTGTGACATCTGAAACTTAAATGCCGATTACATACTTGGAGTGTCAAATTTCCTTTAAGTTTGTGTGGGAAAAGTGAAATTTTGCAATTGAAAAAATAACCAAATCTCAATCCCATTAGAAGAAGAAGACGACTCGGTTTTTGTCTATTTTTTTCTTGCGTACATCTGTGTGTGTGTGTTTGTGTGCTACTCACCTTTTTGTGTTCGTTCGTTTGTCCGCCTGCATGGTCCGGCGAGATATTCAACTCGCCGTGTTTAATTACCTTCGACTTTTTGTTGTCTAAACAGATTTTTGCGGGTATACTTAAAATAAGAAACAACAAAATTCGGGGATGCCTATCCTAATAAAACAACACATTTTCTCCATAATTTGAGGTGGAAGAAAAATGCAAAAATTTATTCAATTTACAAACAAATAACCCAAACAACAAAACCAGTGAAAACAGAGAGTGAGAAAATTGTAAATAAAATGACATATCTTTGGTTAAATGTACATTTTGCCGCCTTTGTTTATTGCTACTACCCTAAAGGAGGATAATGTATCAAAAACTATTTTCTAAACAAATTCTCCGAGGCGAGTTCAAATTCGGAGTTGAACAAAATTTACCTAATTTTCTATTCCAAACAAAAGTCATTGTCCCCATCACCGTATATTTTATTAATAACAATAACAACGAAAGCAGAAATATCTGCAACACCTCAACGCCACCAACAACAACAAGAATTACAATAGTTCTGGGATTATTCAAGTAGCTGACCTCTCCAAGAGAAAGAAAAAAACTGCCAATGAGTCGACGACAGTCACTGGATCGGCCAGGTAAGTTTTGAAGTTTTCTAATAGTAATAATCAGACATTGGGTCAACTCCATGAATGCTAATAACCTGCCACAATATTGACATTTCTTTGCCAACTTTTGTTACAAGTTCATCCATCTTCTTGAATAAATTCATTTCGCTTCTTCTTTTCTTTAGACAGGTACATTTCTATTTGGTCACTTTTTGTTGTTATTTTATTATTGTCTATTATTCTTTGCTCCTATTTTCTTTCCCCAAAAAAAAAAACTTGTCATCCAAAACACATCGAGATTTCACCACGATTGACCAGCTGTTTTGTCTGTTCTTTTTGTGGCGCTTTGAATTCAACACACTAATCTCTGTCTGTTATTTATGGTTCGTGGTGAAAGAGAAATAAAATTCACCATTTGTTTTGATTTTTTCTTCTCTCATTTGCAAGCACACAGAGCACACACAAATTCAAAAATACAACACTTTTTTTGTTTGTTTTTGTGTCTCTTATCTTTCTGTGTCGTAATGTTAATTTTAGGAAATGTAAACAATTTTTACAAAACAAAAACTAGTTTTAGTGAGAAATGGGGTTTAATCTTATTTCTCTATGTGATTGCGTTTGCATCGTAGATTACAGAACACTTTCTTCCCATAAAAATAGTCTGATAAGAATAGAATTCTGTTGAATGCCTTTGACCTTATTGGATTTGTTCAAATCGGAAAAATCCCACGTAAATATTGGAATTGCGTATACTTTAGCGAGAACAAGTAAAAAATATTAGACAGCTGTGCTGACGGAGATATACCCTCAGCCACTGATTGATTTTGTATCATGAGTTTGCTTTAAAATCTGTAGTGTGGGGCTATCGATTTTAATGCCAAAATTGGAAAGGACAATATCTTTGGCCCAAAAGTCGGGAAATTCAGTCTCCATAGTGAAACATTTGACAATGGTATGAGGCTGATAGCCTTTGCAGCTGCAAAAAACATGGTAGTTAGCAGTACCAGATTTAAGCATCTCGATATTCATAAGAGCACCTATCTGTCGCCAGATCAAAGAACATGAAATCAAATTGATCATGTTGTGATAGATTGATGATATGCATCAAGCGTGTTGGATGTACGATCGTTCCGAGGTGCAAACATAGACTCGGATCACTACCTACCAGATTAAACGTAGCAAACAAAATGCGAACAGACTCAACACGGAAGTTGGACATCGGTAAGGGGTAGTTTACACTATATGTAAATGTCATATGACATGAAATTTTCCATCGTTAAATATTCACTAATATGTGGAATATTGGAGATTTTTCTTACGCCATTTATTCTGTGCGTCCACCCCAACAAAAATATTATAAAATTACGTCTCCACATTGCCTCCGTGGGTAGATATGGAATGTTTTTATTTCGTGTCATATGACGTTGATAGATAGTGTAAACTACATCTAAGCTGCAATCACAACAGCCAGCCACAGCATATTCCACTCAACTGGCCCAAATGCTTACTCAAAGCACTGGCAAAACATTGCCACTCCATGCAAACAGCCGCAAAATCGGTACTTGGATACCAGAGACCTCCACCAAGGAATCCATGGTATGACCATGAGTGTCGTGCTGCTACCGAAGAGAAAAATGCGGCTACTTTGCAATCAGCAGCAGGGATGCCAACTGTTCCGAGGTAAAAATCGCTACAGCCACATACGTACCATAGGTCTGTAGCGATTTTTACCTTAAAACAGTTGACATTCCTGCTTAAACAGTGGTTTTTGTACATCAAAAATCACCACAAGTAGCGGGAAGACCACCAACTTGGAATCTCTGATCAGTAGCAAGGCGTAGCGCACGAGAAAGGTATCGTGAGAAAAGGAGAGAGGAGAAACGTCTTTTCCGCAGGACAAAGAGAGAGATGGAAAACGGGAGTGTTAACAAATCGAGATGTACATGAGACAGAATGAAGTCCGAAAATTCTACCAAAGAGTGAAACATCAAACTGATGGCTTTAGTACAGGTACATCCTCCTGTAGAAACCAACAAGGTAATCTGGTAACTGATACAGATAGTGTGTGTTGGTATACAATAGTAGCGAAGTCGACGAAGATACCACAGATCCAATACCAGAAGATGGTATTGAATGTATACCACCTGGCCATGATGAGGTAAAGACAGCAATAAACCGGCTGAAGAATAAAAAGTCAGCAATAGCTGATGGCCTACCAGCCGTCGGAGGCGACACGCTGATAAGGTATATGCATCAGCTAGTTAGCTCCATATGGCAGGAAGAAAGCGTACCCGACGATTGGAACCTGAGCATCCTGTGTCCCGTCCATAAGAAAGGAGATAAGACTTTATGATCCAACTATAGGGCGTAAGTCTTCTCCCTAACGCCTACAAGATAGTGTCAGGGATATTCTGCGAAATAATTGGACCATACCAATCCGTCTTTAGACCTGGCAAGTCTACCATTGACCAGATATTTACCCTGCGGAAAATCCTGGAGAAGACTCAAGAGATGCAGATCGACACTTACCACCTTTTTGTCGATTATAAAGCAGCCTTCGATAGCCCGCTACGTTCAAAGGTATTCCAAGCCATGTCTGAATTTGGTATCCCCGCAAAGCTCATTCGGCTTTGTAAAATGACTTTAACTGACACGATGTCCTCAGTTATAATAGGAAAGAACCTCTCTCAGGCAAGGAGACAGACAGCCTTTCGTGTGATCTTTTCAACATCCTGCTAGAAAAGGTTATACGAGAGGCAAACGTTAAAAGAAGTGGCACAATCTACACCAATAGCCACAAGTTACTTGCTTATGCTGATGATATAGACATCATGGGACGATCAGTAAGCAACCGATACCTTTATGAAGATCGAAGGAGAATCTGCTAAAGTGGGTCTGGCGGTAAACGCGGGAAGGCCAAGTTGATGGTGTCGACGAGCAATGCGTCCATTGAGATCGGACCAACTGTTGAAGTTGGTTCCTATAATTTTGAGGTAGTAAAAGACTTCGTATACCTCGGCACCGCTGTAAACACAACAAACGACATCAGTTGTGAAATAACAAGTAAAAAAGCATTAAGTTCGGCCGGGCCGAACTTTTCATACCCTCCACCATAAAATATTCATTCCTGTCCCCAACTTTAAGTGAGTACGTTAAAATGTCAGATAATGTACATAAAATGCTTCATTCGGGAGGCCCTTTTTTATGGTGCCTATATCTAACTGTTGACAATTTTTGGTGGGCTAGAAATTGGGAGGTACTGTTGTATAGGGGTTATAATAAAACATGGGTCTATGTTGAGAGTTTTTGATGGGAGCCTTTAATGTCAAATAACTCCTAATTCGGTTAAAAAATTTAGCTAGAATCCTCAAAATATCGAAAATCGGTACATAACGTGGGAACTTCAAATGTCATTAACAGCTAGTTCGGAGGTATCTGGGCTATACGAAAATATGAACTTAAATGAACAATTTTTGTTGTAGATTTTTTGTTGACTTTCAAATTTCAAATTACAGAAAGTTCGTCCAAAACTAAAGCTAAGGTACGGAAAATCGGGAGGTTTGTTTTGGGGCTATACAAAAACATGGACCTACGTTCGGTTAAACATTTTAAGTAAAATCCTCAAAGTACCGAAAATCGGGAAGTATCGTTATATTGGGGCTATGTTGAAAATTGTTGATGCAGATGCGTGGTGACCACTACAACCTTCAAATGTCAAATTACAGTTAGTTCTGTTAAAAATTGTAGCTAAAATGGCCAAATTACTGAAAATTGGGAGGTACCGTTACATGGCAGCTATATCCGAACATGGACCTATGTTGACAATTTTTGATGGAGAGGTGTTGTGACCACTAAGAACTTCAAATGTCAAATTACTGCTAGTTCGGTTTAATATTGTAGCTAAAATCATCAAATTACTGAAAATCGGGAGGTACCGTTATATGGGGGCTTTCTTGACAATTTTTGGTGGAGAGGTGTGGTGACCACTAAGAATTTCAAATGTCAAATGTTCAAATTACAGATAATTCGGTTAAAACTTGTTGGTAAAATTCTCAAAATACCTGAAATCGGGCGGTAACGTTATATGGGGGCTATTCCAAAACATGGACCTATGTCCACTAGTTATATAAGTTTATTGACATTTAAGAACCCTAAATGTCAATTGATAGCTAAATCAGTATGACAATGTAGATAAAAACGTCAAAATGTCGTAAATCGGGGGTACCGTTATATGGGGGCTATACCAACACGTGGACCTAGGTCCACAACTTTTGTTATATAAATTTAGTTACACTTAAGAACCCTAAATGTCAAATTATAGCTATATCGGTCTGAAAATGTAGCTAAAAACGTGAAAATACCGTAAATCGGGGGGTACCGTTATATGGGGGCTATACCAAAACGTGGACCTATGTCCACAAGTTTTGTCACATAGGTTTATTGACACTTAAGAACAATAAATGTCAAATTATAGCTACATCGGTCTGAAAATGTAGCTAAAAACGTCAAAATACCGCAAATCGGGTGTACCGTTATATGGGGGCTATACCAAAACGTGGACCTATGTCCACAACTTTTATTATATAAGTTATTAACACTTAAGAACCCTAAATGCCAAATTATAGCTACATCGGTCTGATAATGTAGCTAAAAACGTCAAAATACCGTATATCGGGGGGTACCGTTATATGGGGGCTATACCAAACCGTGGACTTATGTCCACAACTTTTGTCATATATGTTTATTGATACTTAAGAACCCTAAATGTCAAATTATAGCCAAATCGGTCTAAAAATGTTGCTAAAACCGTCAAAATAGCGTAAATCGGGGGGTACCGTTATATGGGGTTGTACCAAAACGTGGACCTATGTCCACAACTTCTAATATATAAGTTTATTAACACTTAAGAACCCTAAATATCCAATTATAGCTACATCGGTCTGATAATGTAGCTAAAAACGTCAAAATACCGTATATCTGAGGGTACCGTTATATGGGGGCTATACCAAAACGTGGACCTATGTCCACAACTTTTGTTATATAAGTTTATTGATACTTAAGAACCCTAAATGTCAAATTATAGCTAAATCGGTCTAAAAATGTAGCTAAAAACGTCAAAATACCGCAAATCGGGGGGTACCGTTATATGGGGGCTATACCAAAACGTGGACCTATGTCCACAAGTTTTGTTATATATGTTTATTGATACTTAAGAACCCTAAATGTCAAATTATAGCCAAATCGGTCTGAAAATGTAGCTAAAAACGTCAAAATACCGTAAATCGGGGGGTAACGTTATATGGGGGCTATACCAAAACGTGGACCGATATAGCCCATCATCGAACTTGACCTGCCTGCAAACAAAAGACGCTCTTTCCCAATATTTCAGCGTCATATCTCCATTTTTGTGGATGCTAGAGTGATTACCACAGACGGACGGACGGACGTGCTCAGATCGATTTAGAATTTTACCCTGATCAAGAATATATATACTTTATAGGGTCGCAAATGAGTATTTCAATGCGTTACAAACGGAAAAACAAACTTAATATACCCTCCATACTATGGTGGAGGGTATAAAAAGAAGAATTTCATTGGCCAACAGATGCTACTTTGGCTTAAGCACTTAAAAAATAAAGCCACAACTCGTCAAACAAAAATAACTCATTACAAAACACTGATACTACCCGTGCTGATGTATGGTTCCGAAGCCTGGGTACTTGCTCAAGCAGATAAGGCAGTGCTTGGTGTGTTTGAGAGGAAAATTCTTCGAAAGATCTGCGGGCCGATTTGCGTTGACGGTGAATGTAGACGTCGTATTAACCACGAGCTGTATCTGCTATACAACGACATCAATATAGTTAAACGTATCGAGATGCAACGATTGCGTTGGCTAGGCCATATCATAAGCATGAGCGATGATGAACCCGCTTAAAAGGCGTATGAATACATGCCACACGGCGGTGCACGCAGAATCGGCAGGCCTAATCTTCGATGGAGCATACAAGTGGATGAAGAAATGAAAAGCCGCGGTATTCCAGAAAGCGAAGCGAAAAACAGAGAGAATTGGAGATCTTTTCTTAGTTCGGTCTATGGAACAAATGTTCTGTAATGGGCCAGCTAAGTAAGTAAGTACTTGTATTATGGAATATACTTTTGTTTATTAGTGAGAAGAAATAAAACTGCATACTTGGAATTTCATAAAAACCACTACTAACCCTAAAAATCGAGATTTAGGGGGTATGTAAACTTTTGTCCCTGACTGTATGTTCATTCTTCTGTTTAAACTGGCTCTATCTCCAATTCCAGGAAAGTGGCTGCTTCGATGGGATGCAGCCACAGATAAACTGGAGTTAGATGAGTAGGTTTGGCGGGGCAGTTGAAAAGGTGCTTTGTGTCGTGCGGGTCCATGCCGCATACATGGCAGATGTCTTGCGGCTCCTCAGCTGCGCTAGATGGCCTTTGTATCTGCGTCCGTGTGAATGCAGTTCAAACCTGCTTGATATGCTTGTTGATCTAGGGGTTCTCTACTGTATCGCTGGACCTCGCTCTCTAGAATGTAAAGATCCTTCATGATGTGCCTGGGTGTGTCGGGCCTACCCACAAGATGGTGATTAGGATGGCTCTCACGATAACAACCAAGCAAGTACTGCAACGAAAGCATCTCATTGTGTTGCTGTACTGGAAGAATGTTTGCCTCCTTATGTAGATGGTCCACTGAAGACTTGAGGAGGCTGTTCTCAGGGCGACATTCTGACAGGTTTGAATCTTTTTCCAAGTCGTATCACATATTCCCGGGGACCAATCTGGAGCCGCATAGCTTACCAGAGACCGACCTATCGTGTTATATGTGGTCAACAAGGTTTCTTTATCTGCACCCCAAGTGCTGCCGGGTAGGGGCTTGAGGACTTTGTTCCTGTTTTTCAGTTTGTCGCAGATAGCTGTGGCGTGTGAGCACGACTTGAATGTAGTGTCGAATGTGACCCCTAAATTTATGGGGCAGTTTGTGGTCGAAATTCTGCTACCGTCGACCACGACATTCAACTCTCTTCCAAACTGCGCTGTCCATGTGGTGAACATAGTGACTGTAGATTTTGTGGCGGAAATCTACACATTTTTGTCGCGTGAAAAAATATGGTAAGGTAAGGTCGTTTAAATAGGAGTTCAGTCTATCACAGATGTCATCAGGGTACGTACCTGACGCCAGGATCGTACAATCATCCGCATACGTTACGATCTCAATACCGTCTGGAGGGGCGGAATACAGGAGAGGTAGAGGTTAAACAGTGGGTGCCACCGTGTTGCAATGGTATGCACACCCGCCTTGCACGCTGAAGGTCGTGGGTTCGTTTCCCCGACCAGTCAACATCAAAATTTTCAACGGTGGCAAAATACCCCTCAGTAATGTTGGCGACATTTCCTGAGTATTTCAGCCATGTAAAACTTCTCTACAAAGTGGTGTCTTAAGACACGCCGTTCGGACTCGGCGATAAACAGTAGGTCCCATATCATTGAGCTAATATGAATTGGGGTGCACTCATTGATATGAGAGAAGTCTCCCTTGTCCCATATGGGATGTTTGTGGAACAAAAAAAAAGGTTAAACAGTTCCGGAAATATCACCCCACCTTCGGGGACTTCCTGTTTTACTCTACGGGGTTTGGACTTCTTATTCCTGAATTCCACGTACTACTGGCGTCCACACATATAGTTGACTATCCAATGTTATAAGCTTGGCCGGAGGGTTGTCTGCTCAATGTCCTCAAATAGCGTGGAGTGCCTGACTGTAGCAAAAGCTTTTGATAAGTCAAGCGCCACCATCACTGTTCTATCACACGGCCGCTCCTAGTTGAGTCCTCGACAAATATGTGTGGTAATGGCGTGCAGCGCAGTTGTCGTGCTGTGCTGTTTACGGAATCCGTGCTGATGATCGGCAAATTGATAGCTATTTATAATGCTGGGGAAGACTAAGGCCTCAGGGGTCTTCGCTACAGGTGACAAAAGCGAAATCGGCCTGTACGATTCACCTTTGCTGGTATCCTTGTCTAGCTTCAGTAGCGGAAGCACCCTGCCCATTTTCCAGACTTCGGGAACAATATGGGTGGCTAGCGACAGGTTGAGACCTTTAGTGAGGTACTCCACTCCCGGCTCGTCCATCTGTTTCAACATTACCATGGAAATTCCGTCAGGGCCCAACGCTTTGGATGATTTTAGCGTTCTTGATGGCTTTCGCAACATCATCCATTGTAAACTGTGGTGGTTCATCCTCGGCAGGAAGGGATCTGATGCGACGTAATACTCTTCTCTTCGCCCTGCCACTTTCGGGGTGCTCGACAAACTGTCGATTGAAATAACTTGCGCAGCTCTTCGGATCAGTAAACGTAACGTAGCCAAACGTGACTAAGGTCCTGTCATCCCTCCTTCCGGGGTTCGAGAGTGACTTAACCGTTGCCCACAATTTACTTATACCGGCTCCAATGTTGCAACTCTTCAGATGATTTAACCACTTGTTCCGCTTATGTTAGCCGACCAGCCTGTTAACTTCCAGTGTCATGTTAGTCGATGTTTGATCCTCAGATCGATCGTACATCCAGCACTCTCGATGAATGTTTCCATCTATTACAACGTAATCAATTTGTTTTCTAATTTCTTGATATGCTGACAGCCACATGACTTTAAATCTGGTCCTGCAAACTACTAGGTTTTTTTCCGCTTCGAAGTCCATCTGCGTCATTCTGTTTATTCAAGCACTTGTTGTTCTTACCTCTGAGTAACCAGAAATCCACAAACGAACTCCTGCTTTATGACAGTAATATCGACCTTGCACTGTGCAATTTCTATAAATGAAAGGGTTAAAGACAGTTCACAGGTCCACTTGATATGAAAGAAAAGCCTGGCCCTTTGCCAGATAAAGTCGGTTAGGGACGTTCCTTGGTATATTTAATCACCTACGTCACCACTTCGAAATACACAATGTATAATGCAACCTACATACAACTATATCAAATTAGTCACGGTGCTCTTGAACCAACTTTAAATGGAAGGTGCTTACACCTGGGATGTTCTTGCGAATTATGAAACTACAATGTTTATAGATGAGAAAAATAAAAAAATCGCCTTAGCGTTTTTTAAATAAATCGCGTTCAAATTTCACATTTTTAGGTTTTAACTAATTTGCTGGGAAGCGCAAGCCCTATTACATTGCAACTAAATAAAATGTTGTAGCAGTGAAAATTCTCTACAAGATTGTCATTTATGATATTTTCGTAGGTTTTACCATTTTTGAGACATAGAAGTTCAAATTTTGACAATTCACTGACTGTATCGTCTTCTTACAGTATCGTCGTTAGTCCCGGTGTGATAGGTCTTGCGGTGAATTTGAACTTTGACCGCGATTTATTTAAAAAGCGCTCGGACGATCTTTTGTTTTTTAATTTTTCTCATCTATGAACATTGTAGTTTCAAAATCAGCAAAAACGTCCCAGATGTAGAAACACCTTCCATATAAAGTTGGTTCAAGAGCACCGTGTATGTAAATGTTAAATTTTACACTAAATATTTTCATTTCCAAAAAAAATCGATTATTGATTGTTTCCCCCAAACGTTTGCTCTAAAAACAAACCATCTTGTATTAGCCTCTTTTGATTTTAAATTTCCATACCAAATTTCTGAAAAAAATACATCTTCAGATCGAATTTCCTGCAGTCTTCCTTTTTTCTTACAAAAAACAAATAAATTGTGCAAATTCTCTGATGGTTCTACCTTTAACCGATAAAAATCCAAAACATCAAATTTTGTTTTGTTTGCATACTACATTAAATTTTGAATATATTTCATTTTTTCTCTGTTGCTTTCCCGCTTTTGGTTTTACTGTTGCCGCTTATTGTTACTAATTTTCTAAACTATAAAAAGAGAAAGTATTGAATGTTTAAAATTAGCAAAACGAAATAATAAAAACTAGAGTCGGACAGACTTCAACAGCTACGAATGATAGACAGCATCGAAATATTAAAAAAGAAGTTAACAATAAAAACATCAATTTCAATCAATATATCAATATTTGGTTTATAACTGTCTGTTGTTTTCGTGATGTTCGTTTTTAACAGTTTGTAACAAAGGGAGATTGGTCAATGGAATGATGCTTCGTTGTTAGTTTATTTATGTAATTGAGATTAGTTCAATATTAAGTATAAACTATTTTTGAATAAATTGAACTATCTGCAAACTCACTTCCGATTTCAATTATCTAATTGTTTCGTATGGTTTGCTGAAAGCATTGAATTATTTAATTTAAATTTATTATTTAGATTCCATTTGTGTAAGTTATAAAGTTGTCAATAGTGAATTGGGTTAAACCAAATTTTGTTTACGTACAAATCACTTTTGAACAGCTTAAACAAATTTACATATATTTTCTTCCATTTGTATTCCACAATTCAATACAAACACTTGCAAATTTCGAGTATAAAACTTAATCCTTGCAATTTTACAAGTTTATATAAAGTTAAAAAAGGACGTACCATATTAAAGTTTGTTGACTTTGAGATATTACAGACACCAGGTCACTTGTGTGTTCCCATAGGTCAATAGTTTTGATGAAACTTAACATTTTATTATCTGAACTTCTTTGTAAGTTTTTCTTCCACTCCTTTCTTGGGGGTTATATTTATTTCATGGTTTCAGATTTATACTTTAAAGCTTTTTGTATGTGAGTAAAGGAAGATTGCAAAAAATTAATAAAACATTTTTAAGCGATTATATGTCAAAGTCCGGAATAATATATATGTATGAAAGATAAATTATAATATGTAAAACAAGAAATATATGAAACACTAAATAAAAGATAATAAATTGAAAAAATAAAACAAGTTAAAAAGTATCAGTCGACAGAGATATTTAATTGATTTTAATTCAGGGTCAGGCACCATACTTTTCTAGTGCATACTTTACGGGGTGTCATTGTGTGAGTGCCTGCTTTTTCAATTGGTTGAATTGTGTGTGTGGAGAGAGCAACGTTAAATGAGCGCACACGGGCGCCTAATCGCCTGACGCTGTTTTAATTGATACTTTCATCTACGAACAGAGCGACACATTTGTTGAACTTTTGTGGGGGATGTACCATAACTATATTTGGACAAAATATTAGGAGATCCAACGTTTGGACCAATTTGGTTGCCCCGTTCAAGGGATATCGTGCATACCATTTTATTGACATTTTTAAATATTGGAGAGAAGTACAGGAAGTTGTTGCCAATCTTCGAACTGTATCTAAGTTTGGACACCTTCTGGGCTGTTTTCTCAAGAGGTATGGACTTGCCCCTGAAAAAACTTTTACCGTCGTAATTGGGGCAGCGAATGCAAGTTGCTTCAACAAAAATCGAAGTGATTCGAGAGCAGTTCTTAAGGTGAACTTATCCGAAATTTTATGTGGGAGATACCCGAAGGAGTGGACCAATATAGTCCATATTCAAACCTGATATACATATCGTAGATATATTAGGATGTGCAAAGTATGGACCAAATCGGTCAATCCCTTTAAGAGTTATCGTGCGCACAATTTTCCGAACCTTTTTGAACTTTTGTGGGGGAGGAAGGAGTGGACCGCTTTGGCTTATATTCGAACTTAAACTATGCTTGGACAAAATATTACTAAAGGCAAATTATGGACCTAATCGGCAGATCCGTTCGAGCGTTATCTTGCGCTCCAACCAATACACACAGTGTCATAGGTGTTTTTTTTTGCAACTTTCAGGATATTTTCTCAGGAAGTATGGACTTGCCCCTGATGAAACTTGTACCGTCGTATGAGGGGTAGTGAATACAAGGTGCTACAATAAAAATCAAAGCGATTCGAGAGCAGGTCCTAAACTGAACTTATCCCAAATTTTGTGTGGGAGGATCCCGAGAGAAAATAGAAAATATTACGAAAGCCAAATTTGGACTCCAGCCAGACAGACAGACGGACGGATATGGCTAAATCAACTCCAAATTGTCTGAAACAGATTTCGTCCAAACATACTTGGGGTCTAAAACCATTATTTCGATAAGGCACATTTTGCCCGTATGAAAGTGAAAGAATTATAACAGCTGTGTTCAAAATAATGGTTAATGGTTACACTTCTACATTTTGACTTATTTTGTATTAACTGTTAATTTATTAACAGAAATGTGGGAATTTGTTTTAAATTATTTACTGTTTACACCAACACTATAAATCGTCTTAACATTTTTGTTCAAAAAAATAGGAGTATGGAAGAAAAAGGACAATAAAAATATTTTATTTAAGTTTAGCATCAAAGTTGTCAATGTTTTAGTTGTCAGTAGTGAATTCAAGAGATTTGGAGGTTATTTTAAAACAAAAGTACTTTGGATGTGGCCACAAACAGGCTATTGTCCTTTCAGCGATTTTTCCCATAATTTGAGCATTTATTGGACAATTCAGTGGATTTTTAAACAAAACCTTTATAGCCCTTTCAAAATAGACATTGAAATAGCAAAAACTCCAACAAAGCTGAAATTTGGTGGAGAGCTAGAAAAGACCCCATCGATCCCATGAGTGCAACAAAAAAGTTCTTCGGGGTCAAAGGTAAAATTTTAAGATCTTTATGCACATATAAGGGAAATATGCACATATTCAGACCAACCGGCTAAAATAACCGAAGTAATAGGGCCTGCCTCTAAAAAATATAAGTTTTCTTGAAGAGCGAAATTATACATACAGTCTGTCGCAAAAGTTAGTATACACCGTTGAAACCAAAATGTATTAGGGATAAATATAACTATAACTTATTGAAAACAACAAACAATTAGATTCATTTGATAGACAAGAAGGTTGTCTTCCGTAATAACAATTAAAAGTGCGCAATATTTGCATACATTAGCAAATGTACGGTTCGAATCCCAAAAAGACCAAAATTTATGTCGCAAAAGTTAGTATACAACGCAGAATCCTCGTGGAACTGTGTAAAAAATTCTTGATATTTTTGAACAAAATGAAACTAAATCTGTACTTAAGATCATAAGGAGTATATTAGTTGGCTTAATGGCAGTTATAGTACTTATAGTGACAAGTCCAACGTACTCTGGATCGTAAAATCCACAAAATTTGGTCATATACAAATACAACAACTGTAGCGACAAAATTCCGGATGTTATGTCCTGTTTATGAATTCTAAAGCCATGAAATGCTCAGAAAAACTTTAAAGTTTCAATATGGGGTGATCTTGATCGAGTTTCGACTTGTCCTGTTTGAAAAAACGGGAATTTCTTGAAGGAAACCCATACTTTTGAGGCCATTGTCCTTTTGAAACATGTAATATTCCTTAATCCTTACACATAAGAACTTTCCTTTTGAGTTAATTTTCGCACAAATGCTGCCCCCTTTCATATTCCCACCAAAAGTAAATAGTAGGAGAACCTCAAGGTCCGTTGTAAGCGCTACAGTTATACTGTCCTACCGGCCTTTTAGCAGTGTCGGACATGCTTCTCGTGTTCCTAGTGTCTAATGTACTACTAATGTCTTATGAACTACTTCTAACTGATCCATTTAGTTGTATTTTGGTCCTAAGTGAAGCGAACACAGCTTTTCAGAACGATTTTGCACAATCCATGCGTTACAACAGCAGAGAAAGCTCTGTATTAAAATTTTAAATTAGCTTTCATATCCTTCTGTGGTGGTGGAGTATCTCTGCGGGGTTACACCAGAATTTGAGGTTCCCCTAATATTTATTTTTGATGGGAATGTGAAAAGAGACATAATTTGTGAGAAATTTAACTCAAATTGAAAGTCCTTATGTGTAAGGATTAAGGATTATTACATGTTTCAAAAGGACAATGGCCTCAAAAGTATGGGTTTCCTTCAAGAAATTACCGGTTTTTCAAACAGGACAAGTCGAAACTCGATCAAGATCACCCCATATTGAATCTATAGAGCTTCTCTGACCATTTCATGGCTTTAGAATTCATAAACAGGACATAATATCCGGAATTTTTGTCGCTACAGTTGTTGTATTTGTAGATGACCAATTTTTGTGGATTTTACGATCCAGAGTACGTTGGATTTGTCACTATAAGTACTATAACTGCCATTAAAGCCAATTAATATACTCCTTATGATCTTAAGTACAGATTTAGTTTCATTTTGTTCAAATATATCAAGAATTTTTTACACAGTTCCACGAGGATTCTCCGTTGTATACTAACTTTTGCGACATAAATGTTGGTGTTTTTGGGATTCGAGCCGTACATTTGCTAATGTATGCAAATATTGCGCACTTTTAATTGTTATTACGGAAGACAACCTTCTTGTCTATCAAATAAAACTAATTGTTTGTTGTTTTCAATAAGTTATAGTGATATTTATCCCTAATACATTTTGGTTTCAACGGTGTATACTAACTTTTGCGACAGACTGTATCTTTTAAAAAAATCCAACAAAATCGGAGCGTGTTTAGTACATCTTTTTCAGATGTAATTCGAAACATTTTAGTTGTAATTCGTAACATTTCATTAGTAATTCGAATTATTCCATTTGTAATTCAAAATATTCCATTTGTAGTTCGAATAATTCTATTTGTAATTCGAATTATTTCATTTGTAATTCGAATTATTCCATTTGGAATTCGAATTTTTTCATTTGTAATTCGAATTACAAATGAAATGTTACAAATATAATAATTCGAATTACATCTGAATTACATTACATCTGGGTGCCACCGTGGTGCAATGGTATGCACACCCGCTTTGAACGCTGAAGGTCATATGTGTGTGAAAATAAATTGGAATTTAAATTGGAAAATTTAATTTTAGCAAAGGCGCACACCAATAACAGGGTGATTATGAGATGACATTTTAAATTTAAATTGGACAAATTTAATCACAAATTCCAATATAAGGTGAAATATTAAATTAAAATTGGACAAATTTAATTACAAATTTTAATACGCAAATTTGCTGATGTGCATACTGCTGGAACCACTGTTCAAAAACGGTGATGGGTGCGCCGGCGGAATAATTTTTTTTGTAATCAACATCGAAAATGCCTACAGGCCATGAATGTCGGATTTTTCTATATCTGTTCAGAGGCTGGTAAACAATTATTTGATATATCCCCAAGAGAAAATTTGATGAAGTTTATATATTGTTTGGCCCACTATTCAAAAACGGTGCCTCGTGCGTCGATGAAATAATTTTTGTCGGAATCAGCATCGAAAATACCCCTAGGCCATGTATTTTGGGAAGATCAATGCTTATTAAAATCTTGAAAAAAAATTTATTTGTATGTACACCCAATGAACCTCTCGAAGTGCATTTCCTGTTGGGCCCACTGTTCTGAAACGGTGGCTCGTGCGTCCGCGGGATAATTTTTATTGGAATCAGCATCGAAAATACCTCTAGGCCATGTATTTTGGGAAGATCAAAGCTTATTAAAATCTTGGAAAAAAAAATTATTTGTATATACACCCAACTTGCAGAAATGCATATTTTGTTAGGCCCACTATTCCGAAACGGTGGCTCGTGCGTCCACGGGGTAATTTTTATTGGAATCAGCATCGAAAATACCTCTAGGCCATATATTTTGGGAAGATCAAAGCTTATTAAAATCTTGGAAAAAATTTATTTGTATGTACACCCAATGAACCTCCCGAAGTGCATTTCCTGTTGGGCCCACTGTTCTGAAACGGTGACTCGTGCGTCCACGGGATAATTTTTATTGGAATCAGCATCAAAAATACCTCTAGGCCATGTATTTTGGGAAGATCAAAGCTTATTAAAATCTTGGAAAAAAAATAATTTGTATATACACCCAACTTGCAGACATGCATATTTTGTTAGGCCCACTGTTCTGAAACGGTGACTCGTGCGTCCACGGGATAATTTTTATTGGAATCAGCATCAAAAATACCTCTAGGCCATGTATTTTGGGAAGATCAAAGCTTATTAAAATCTTGGAAAAAAAAAATAATTTGTATATACACCCAACTTGCAGACATGCATATTTTGTTAGGCCTACTGTTCTGAAACGGTGGCTCGTGCGTCCACGGGATAATTTTTATTGGAATCAGCATCGAAAATACCTCTAGGCCATGTACTTTGGGAAGATCAAAGCTTATTAAAATCTTGGAAAAAAAATTATTTGTATATACACCCAACTTGCAGACATGCATATTTTGTTAGGCCCACTATTCCGAAACGGTGGCTCGTGCGTCCACGGGATAATTTTTATTGGAATCAGCATCGAAAATACCTCTAGGCCATGTATTTTGGGAAGATCAAAGCTTATTAAAATCTTGGAAAAAAATTATTTGTATATACACCCAACTTGCAGACATGCATATTTTGTTATGCCCACTATTCCGAAACGGTGGCTCGTGCGTCCACGGGATAATTTTTATTGGAATCAGCATCGAAAATACCTCTAGGCCATGTATTTTGGGAAGATCAAAGCTTATTAAAATCTTGGAAAAAAAATTATTTGTATATACACCCAACTTGCAGACATGCATATTTTGTTAGGCCCACTATTCCGAAACGGTGGCTCGTGCGTCCACGGGATAATTTTTATTGGAATCAGCATCGAAAATACCTCTAGGCCATGTATTTTGGGAAGATCAAAGCTTATTAAAATCTTGGAAAAAAATTTATTTGCATGTACACCCAATGAACCTCCCGAAGTGCATTTCCTGTTGGGCCCACTGTTCTGAAACGGTGGCTCGTGCGTCCACGGGATAATTTTTATTGGAATCAGCATCAAAAATACCTCTAGTCCATGTATTTTGGGAAGATCAAAGCTATTAAAATCTTGGAAAAAAATTATTTGTATATACACCCAACTTGCAGACATGCATATTTTGTTATGCCCACTATTCCGAAACGGTGGCTCGTGCGTCCACGGGATAATTTTTATTGGAATCAGCATCGAAAATACCTCTAGGCCATGTATTTTGGGAAGATCAAAGCTTATTAAAATCTTGGAAAAAAAATTATTTGTATATACACCCAACTTGCAGACATGCATATTTTGTTAGGCCCACTATTCCGAAACGGTGGATCGTGCGTCCACGGGATAATTTTTATTGGAATCAGCATCGAAAATACCTCTAGGCCATGTATTTTGGGAAGATCAAAGCTTATTAAAATCTTGGAAAAAAATTTATTTGTATGTACACCCAATGAACCTCTCGAAGTGCATTTCCTGTTGGGCCCACTGTTCTGAAACGGTGGCTCGTGCGTCCGCGGGATAATTTTTATTGGAATCAGCATCGAAAATACCTCTAGGCCATGTATTTTGGGAAGATCAAAGCTTATTAAAATCTTGGAAAAAAAATAATTTGTATATACACCCAACTTGCAGACATGCATATTTTGTTAGGCCCACTATTCCGAAACGGTGGCTCGTGCGTCCACGGAATAATTTTTATTGGAATCAGCATCGAAAATACCTCTAGGCCATGTATTTTGGGAAGATCAAAGCTTATTAAAATCTTGGGAAAAAAAATTATTTGTTTATACACCCAACTTGCAGACATGCATATTTTGTTAGGCCCACTGTTCTGAAACGGTGGCTCGTGCGTCCACGGGATAATTTTTATTGGAATCAGCATCGAAAATACCTCTAGGCCATGTATTTTGGGAAGATCAAAGCTTATTAAAATCTTGGAAAAAAACTTATTTGCATGTACACCCAATGAACCTCCCGAAGTGCATTTCCTGTTGGGCCCACTGTTCTGAAACGGTGGCTCGTGCGTCCACGGGATAATTTTTATTGGAATCAGCATCAAAAATACCTCTAGGCCATGTATTTTGGGAAGATCAAAGCTTATTAAAATCTTGGAAAAAAATTATTTGTATATACACCCAACTTGCAGACATGCATATTTTGTTAGGCCCACTGTTCTGAAACGGTGGCTCGTGCGTCCACGGGATAATTTTTATTGGAATCAGCATCGAAAATACCTCTAGGCCATGTACTTTGGGAAGATCAAAGCTTATTAAAATCTTGGAAAAAAAATTATTTGTATATACACCCAACTTGCAGACATGCATATTTTGTTAGGCCCACTATTCCGAAACAGTGGATCGTGCGTCCACGGGATAATTTTTATTGGAATCAGCATCGAAAATACCTCTAGGCCATGTATTTTGGGAAGATCAAAGCGTATTAAAATCTTGGAAAAAAAATTATTTGTTTATACACCCAACTTGCAGACATGCATATTTTGTTAGGCCCACTGTTCTGAAACGGTGGCTCGTGCGTCCACGGGATAATTTTTATTGGAATCAGCATCGAAAATACCTCTAGGCCATGTATTTTGGGAAGATCAAAGCTTATTAAAATCTTGGAAAAAAAATTATTTGTTTATACACCCAACTTGCAGACATGCATATTTTGTTAGGCCCACTGTTCTGAAACGGTGGCTCGTGCGTCCACGGGATAATTTTTATTGGAATCAGCATCGAAAATACCTCTAGGCCATGTATTTTGGGAAGATCAAAGCTTATTAAAATCTTGGAAAAAAATTTATTTGCATGTACACCCAATGAACCTCCCGAAGTGCATTTCCTGTTGGGCCCACTGTTCCGAAACGGTGGCTCGTGCGTCCACGGGATAATTTTTATTGGAATCAGCATCGAAAATACCTCTAGGCCATGTATTTTGGGAAGATCAAAGCTTATTAAAATCTTGGAAAAAAAATTATTTGTTTATACACCCAACTTGCAGACATGCATATTTTGTTAGGCCCACTGTTCTGAAACGGTGGCTCGTGCGTCCACGGGATAATTTTTATTGGAATCAGCATCGAAAATACCTCTAGGCCATGTATTTTGGGAAGAGCAAAGCTTATTAAAATCTTGGAAAAAAAATTATTTGTATATACACCCAACTTGCAGACATGCATATTTTGTTAGGCCCACTATTCCGAAACGGTTGCTCGTGCGTCCACGGGATAATTTTTATTGGAATCAGCATCGAAAATACCTCTAGGCCATATATTTTGGGAAGATCAAAGCTTATTAAAATCTTGGAAAAAAACTTATTTGCATGTACACCCAATGAACCTCCCGAAGTGCATTTCCTGTTGGGCCCACTGTTCTGAAACGGTGGCTCGTGCGTCCACGGGATAATTTTTATTGGAATCAGCATCGAAAATACCTCTAGGCCATGTATTTTGGGAAGATCAAAGCTTATTAAAATCTTGGAAAAAAAATTATTTGTATATACACCCAACTTGCAGACATGCATATTTTGTTAGGCCCACTATTCCGAAACGGTTGCTCGTGCGTCCACGGGATAATTTTTATTGGAATCAGCATCGAAAATACCTCTAGGCCATATATTTTGGGAAGATCAAAGCTTATTAAAATCTTGGAAAAAAACTTATTTGCATGTACACCCAATGAACCTCCCGAAGTGCATTTCCTGTTGGGCCCACTGTTCTGAAACGGTGGCTCGTGCGTCCACGGGATAATTTTTATTGGAATCAGCATCAAAAATACCTCTAGGCCATGTATTTTGGGAAGATCAAAGCTTATTAAAATCTTGGAAAAAAATTATTTGTATATACACCCAACTTGCAGACATGCATATTTTGTTAGGCCCACTGTTCTGAAACGGTAGCTCGTGCGTCCACGGGATAATTTTTATTGGAATCAGCATCGAAAATACCTCTAGGCCATGTATTTTGGGAAGATCAAAGCTTATTAAAGTCTTGGAAAAAAATTATTTGTATATACACCCAACTTGCAGACATGCATATTTTGTTAGGCCCACTATTCCGAAACGGTGGCTCGTGCGTCCACGGGATAATTTTTATTGGAATCAGCATCGAAAATACCTCTAGGCCATGTATTTTGGGAAGATAAAAGCTTATTAAAATCTTGGAAAAAAAATTATTTGTATATACACCCAACATGCAGACATGCATATTTTGTTAGGCCCACTGTTCTGAAACGGTGACTCGTGCGTCCACGGGATAATTTTTATTGGAATCAGCATCGAAAATACCTCTAGGCCATGTATTTTGGGAAGATAAAAGCTTATTAAAATCTTGGAAAAAAAAATTATTTGTATATACACCCAACATGCAGACATGCATATTTTGTTAGGCCCACTGTTCTGAAACGGTAGCTCGTGCGTCCACGGGATAATTTTTATTGGAATCAGCATCGAAAATACCTCTAGGCCATGTATTTTGGGAAGATCAAAGCTTATTAAAATCTTGGAAAAAAAAAATAATTTGTATATACACCCAACTTGCAGACATGCATATTTTGTTAGGCCTACTGTTCTGAAACGGTGGCTCGTGCGTCCACGGGATAATTTTTATTGGAATCAGCATCGAAAATACCTCTAGACCATGTATTTTGGGAAGATAAAAGCTTATTAAAATCTTGGAAAAAAATTTATTTGTACATACACCCAATTCCCAACTTGCAGACATACATATTTTGTTAGGCCCACTATTCCGAAACGGTGGCTCGTGCGTCCATGATATAATTTTTATTGGAATCAGCATCGAAAATACCTCTAGGCAATGTATTTTGGGAAGATCAAAGCTTATTAAAATCTTGGAAAAAAATTATTTGTATATACACCCAACTTGCAGACATGCATATTTTGTTAGGCCCACTATTCCGAAACGGTGGCTCGTGCGTCCACGGGATAATTTTTATTGGAATCAGCATCGAAAATACCTCTAGGCCATGTATTTTGGGAAGATCAAAGCTTATTAAAATCTTGGAAAAAAAATTATTTGTATATACACCCAACTTGCAGACATGCATATTTTGTTAGGCCCACTGTTCTGAAACGGTGACTCGTGCGTCCACGGGATAATTTTTATTGGAATCAGCATCAAAAATACCTCTAGGCCATGTATTTTGGGAAGATCAAAGCTTATTAAAATCTTGGAAAAAAATAATTTGTATATACACCCAACTTGCAGACATGCATATTTTGTTAGGCCCACTGTTCTGAAACGGTGACTCGTGCGTCCACGGGATAATTTTTATTGGAATCAGCATCAAAAATACCTCTAGGCCATGTATTTTGGGAAGATCAAAGCTTATTAAAATCTTGGAAAAAAAATAATTTGTATATACACCCAACTTGCAGACATGCATATTTTGTTAGGCCCACTGTTCTGAAACGGTGACTCGTGCGTCCACGGGATAATTTTTATTGGAATCAGCATCAAAAATACCTCTAGGCCATGTATTTTGGGAAGATCAAAGCTTATTAAAATCTTGGAAAAAAAAATAATTTGTATATACACCCAACTTGCAGACATGCATATTTTGTTAGGCCTACTGTTCTGAAACGGTGGCTCGTGCGTCCACGGGATAATTTTTATTGGAATCAGCATCAAAAATACCTCTAGGCCATGTATTTTGGGAAGATCAAAGCTTATTAAAATCTTGGAAAAAAAAAATTATTTGTATATACACCCAACTTGCAGACATGCATATTTTGTTAGGCCCACTGTTCTGAAACGGTGACTCGTGCGTCCACGGGATAATTTTTATTGGAATCAGCATCAAAAATACCTCTAGGCCATGTATTTTGGGAAGATCAAAGCTTATTAAAATCTTGGAAAAAAAAAATTATTTGTTTATACACCCAACTTGCAGACATGCATATTTTGTTAGGCCCACTGTTCTGAAACGGTGGCTCGTGCGTCCACGGGATAATTTTTATTGGAATCAGCATCGAAAATACCTCTAGGCCATGTATTTTGGGAAGATCAAAGCTTATTAAAATCTTGGAAAAAAATTTATTTGCATGTACACCCAATGAACCTCCCGAAGTGCATTTCCTGTTGGGCCCACTGTTCTGAAACGGTGGCTCGTGCGTCCACGGAATATTTTTTTTTTTGATAGAGCATTGAATGACCATCAAGCCCATGTCTTTCAATAGATTCTAGATATATTCAGATTTTGGTAAAAAATTATTTTTTATATTCCCACTACGAAAACTGCTAAAGGGAAATTATTGTGGGGCCCCCCACTTAATAATGGGGAGGGGTTCGTCCACGGAATATTTTTTTCTGGATAGAGCATTGAATGACCATCAAGCCCATGTCTTTCAATAGATTCTAAATATATTCAGATTTTGGGAAAAAATTATTTTTTATATTCCCACTACGAAAACTGCTAAAGGGAAATTATTGTGGGGCCCCCACTTAATAATGGGGAGGGGTTCGTCCACGGAATATTTTTTTCTGGATAGGGCATCGAATGTCTATTAAGTCCATGTCTTTCAAGAAATTCTAAATATATTCAGATTTTGGAAAAAAAATTTTATATACCCACTACGAAAAGGATAATTAAGTTGTTACAGAAAGTTGTTTGTTAAGTCACTTTGTTCTCTGTTAACTCTCTCTTCATGAGAACTTGCTAGTAACCAACCACACCATATAATGGTTTGCGATCGAGTTATCGTGTCGGGTTTTGGCTCATTTGTCTAAGAGGTCGGTACAAACGCAGTTTTATAGCAGAGGATTGGGTTCAAATCCCCGAGGAGGTGAAAGTCTTTCTATTTATTTTTTGTTTTGTTTTATTAATTAACAAATTTTATTAAATATGCAGAAACCCTTTAAAAACCTCAAACATTTTTTTTCACAAAAAATAACAATTTGCGATTGCGTGGAGATACATAGGCCGAATGAAACTTTGTAAACATGGACTGACAAATTACAGACAATACTATGACGAAATGCAAAAATTTGCGAAAATATCCGAGTTTTACGTAAATATTTGCAACCATTTGGCATTATGTGGGTTAAAAACCGATTTTCGTAATTTTGGATGAAAAATTTAAACATGTGATACAAATTTAATCATTTATGTTATATCTACTTACATACATATGTATGTATATAAATTCAGGAATTTATTAGGAATGTACTAACAGTATTTTTTCAATCAAAAACCAGCACATTGAAAACATTTATACACATAGGTACATACATACATACATATAAAATCCTCCAAACTTTTCCCCATTTTAAAGAACGCCCGATTCCAAGAAAACTATGCGTTCTAGAGAAAAAGGGTATTTTATATAAAATGCTTAGAAAGTCACGAAATTATCATTTTCAAATAAAGTTTTAAGTTTTCTCGAAAAAAATCTCGGCGCTAAGTGAGTTAACCCACTTTTTGCGAGAAACCTTAAAATTGTTTATGAAAATTATATTTTAAGACTTTTTTAAGTATTTTTTATGAAATAACTGTTTTCTCTAAAACGTATAGTTTTTCTGCAATCGGGCCTTCTTTTAAAAACGCCAAAAACTTTGAAGTGTAATATAGGTGTATCCTTATTAGAGTTGGGTAATCTAGTTCCTTGTACTAGTTCCAAAACGTATGAGTAACATCATGAAATATAACGTGTGATGTTAAGTATACGCAGTTTGTTCAAAGAAAAAATGTGGGCCATTGGAACTGCGAAGTGAACTATATAGTTCCATATAGTTCCTTTGGCACAACTCTAATCCTTATATGCCAATCCCTTGGTATTTGATTAAGAAAATACTCTTACTAGGTACCTATATTCCTAATAAATCCCTGGCTTTATACGATTCTAACATGTATGATTAAACTTTTATCGCATATTCAAATTTTTCATCAAATGTCGAAAATTACAAAAAAGTCGAGTTTTTTTAATAGCTTGGGTTTTATCCCAATTGTGGGCAAATGCTTTATAAGCATTAAATGATAGATAACGGACAATACTATAACAAAATGCAAAAACCCACAAAAATATTCGAATATACCAGCGTTTTACGTAAATTTTTGAAATCATTTGTTGTGGTGTTTAAACGACCAGAGGCTTTAAACATAGTACACGTTGACAAAAAACAATGATAGTCTTCGAGGTCTACATATTTCGTTAATATCAAAGTCTAGTTGAATATGTACATATGTAATTACTTTCCTAATTTGTAAATAATACTTTACATCTTGCATTTCAATTTTTTAAGCTAAACAATAGTTTTTATTTACTGAAAAGGGTTGACTGTCATTCAAAACTGATATGTAGTGGTACCGCCCTTTAAAAGATATTTTGTGTTACGATCTGTGATGTCTGTTTGCTCCAGAATTCTCTTATTTGCCTTTTTCTATACTTAAAAGTTTCCATAGCTATTTTTAGCTTTTGTGTTTTTATTATCTTCTCTCCAACCAAAAATGATGCTTAAAAGCGCGGGAGAAAATTGGCTTTTAAAAAATAGTATTAGGCTTAGACTGCACATGTTTACTATGTGCATGTGTATAATACCTACCCCTAAACGTAATAAAAAGAAAGATGCAGTGCTAATAGTATACGTTTAACTCAGTGTCGATAAGGAGCTTGCGTAGCTGAAGTGGTTAAGAGTCTGTCGTTGCAGTCTGTTGGTCTTGGGGTTCAAATCCCTGTGGAGTTTTGATTTTGATGACTTATTTTTTTGCGTTTTTATTTATTTAACAAAAAAGAAAGATTTTGTCTTATTAATTTATGAATAAATATTCACTATAAATAAACAACTTTATGTAATCAAAACTCCATTGAGATTTGAACCCAAGACCGATAAATCGCAACGTCAGACTCTCAACCAATTCGGCTATGCAACCTCAGTAGCGGTACTGAATAAAATGCATAAAATATATGTTTCGTAAAAAATAAATATAATACATTTTTTCCGAGAGTAAGTTATCAGGATTTTACTTTAATCAATATTCTTCTGTTGTGTATTTTCCCTGTCTGAATTTTATCAACCAGTTTAAAAATAGTTTATTATAAATTTTCTACAACCAAATATGTACATACTATGTACATGTAAATTGGTTTAAAAATCATATAGAGCTGAACAGAAAAAGGTACACAATGTCCATCTCTGCATTACATTTCAACTAACTGTAAATTTGTTGAAGTCACCGAGACATCAAACAAATTGACAATGAAAATGGACTTTTTCAACGTGTTTTTTGTTTTTGAAGAAAATAATAAAATGTATAAATAATTCGCATTTGCATTTTCTAAATAAATTTCATATAAAACCAACATTCATTATAAGTTGATCGAGGTACTACATGTGGTACAGTTTGTTGTAGTGGTATGAAGAAGGAATGCAACAAACTGTACCACATGTAGTACCTCGATCAACTTATAATGAATGTTGGTTTTATATGAAATTTATTTAGAAAATGCAAATGCGAATTATTTATACATTTTATTATTTTCTTCAAAAACAAAAAACACGTTGAAAAAGTCCATTTTCATTGTCAATTTGTTTGATGTCTCGGTGACTTCAACAAATTTACAGTTAGTTGAAATGTAATGCAGAGATGGACATTGTGTACCTTTTTCTGTTCAGCTCTATATGATTTTTAAACCAATTTACATGTACATAGTATGTACATATTTGGTTGTAGAAAATTTATAATAAACTATTTTTAAACTGGTTGATAAAATTCAGACAGGGAAAATACACAACAGAAGAATATTGATTAAAGTAAAATCCTGATAACTTACTCTCGGAAAAAATGTATTATATTTATTTTTTACGAAACATATATTTTATGCATTTTATTCAGTACCGCTACTGAGGTTGCATAGCCGAATTGGTTGAGAGTCTGACGTTGCGATTTATCGGTCTTGGGTTCAAATCTCAATGGAGTTTTGATTACATAAAGTTGTTTATTTATAGTGAATATTTATTCATAAATTAATAAGACAAAATCTTTCTTTTTTGTTAAATAAATAAAAACGCAAAAAAATAAGTCATCAAAATCAAAACTCCACAGGGATTTGAACCCCAAGACCAACAGACTGCAACGACAGACTCTTAACCACTTCAGCTACGCAAGCTCCTTATCGACACTGAGTTAAACGTATACTATTAGCACTGCATCTTTCTTTTTATTACGTTTAGGGGTAGGTATTATACACATGCACATAGTAAACATGTGCAGTCTAAGCCTAATACTATTTTTTAAAAGCCAATTTTCTCCCGCGCTTTTAAGCATCATTTTTGGTTGGAGAGAAGGAGAGAAGATAATAAAAACACAAAAGCTAAAAATAGCTATGGAAACTTTTAAGTATAGAAAAAGGCAAATAAGAGAATTCTGGAGCAAACAGACATCACAGATCGTAACACAAAATATCTTTTAAAGGGCGGTACCACTACATATCAGTTTTGAATGACAGTCAACCCTTTTCAGTAAATAAAAACTATTGTTTAGCTTAAAAAATTGAAATGCAAGATGTAAAGTATTATTTACAAATTAGGAAAGTAATTACATATGTACATATTCAACTAGACTTTGATATTAACGAAATATGTAGACCTCGAAGACTATCATTGTTTTTTGTCAACGTGTACTATGTTTAAAGCCTCTGGTCGTTTAAACACCACAACAAATGATTTCAAAAATTTACGTAAAACGCTGGTATATTCGAATATTTTTGTGGGTTTTTGCATTTTGTTATAGTATTGTCCGTTATCTATCATTTAATGCTTATAAAGCATTTGCCCACAATTGGGATAAAACCCAAGCTATTAAAAAAACTCGACTTTTTTGTAATTTTCGACATTTGATGAAAAATTTGAATATGCGATAAAAGTTTAATCATACATGTTAGAATCGTATAAAGCCAGGGATTTATTAGGAATATAGGTACCTAGTAAGAGTATTTTCTTAATCAAATACCAAGGGATTGGCATATAAGGATTAGAGTTGTGCCAAAGGAACTATATGGAACTATATAGTTCACTTCGCAGTTCCAATGGCCCACATTTTTTCTTTGAACAAACTGCGTATACTTAACATCACACGTTATATTTCATGATGTTACTCATACGTTTTGGAACTAGTACAAGGAACTAGATTACCCAACTCTAATAAGGATACACCTATATTACACTTCAAAGTTTTTGGCGTTTTTAAAAGAAGGCCCGATTGCAGAAAAACTATACGTTTTAGAGAAAAAAGTTATTTCATAAAAAATACTTAAAAAAGTCTTAAAATATAATTTTCATAAACAATTTTAAGGTTTCTCGCAAAAAGTGGGTTAACTCACTTAGCGCCGAGATTTTTTTCGAGAAAACTTAAAACTTTATTTGAAAATGATAATTTCGTGACTTTCTAAGCATTTTATATAAAATACCCTTTTTCTCTAGAACGCATAGTTTTCTTGGAATCGGGCGTTCTTTAAAATGGGGAAAAGTTTGGAGGATTTTATATGTATGTATGTATGTACCTATGTGTATAAATGTTTTCAATGTGCTGGTTTTTGATTGAAAAAATACTGTTAGTACATTCCTAATAAAGTCCTGAATTTATATACATACATATGTATGTAAGTAGATATAACATAAATGATTAAATTTGTATCACATGTTTAAATTTTTCATCCAAAATTACGAAAATCGGTTTTTAACCCACATAATGCCAAATGGTTGCAAATATTTACGTAAAACTCGGATATTTTCGCAAATTTTTGCATTTCGTCATAGTATTGTCTGTAATTTGTCAGTCCATGTTTACAAAGTTTCATTCGGCCTATGTATCTCCACGCAATCGCAAATTGTTATTTTTTGTGAAAAAAAATGTTTGAGGTTTTTAAAGGGTTTCTGCATATTTAATAAAATTTGTTAATTAATAAAACAAAACAAAAAATAAATAGAAAGACTTTCACCTCCTCGGGGATTTGAACCCAATCCTCTGCTATAAAACTGCGTTTGTACCGACCTCTTAGACAAATGAGCCAAAACCCGACACGATAACTCGATCGCAAACCATTATATGGTGTGGTTGGTTACTAGCAAGTTCTCATGAAGAGAGAGTTAACAGAGAACAAAGTGACTTAACAAACAACTTTCTGTAACAACTTAATTATCCTTTTCGTAGTGGGTATATAAAATTTTTTTTCCAAAATCTGAATATATTTAGAATTTCTTGAAAGACATGGACTTAATAGACATTCGATGCCCTATCCAGAAAAAAATATTCCGTGGACGAACCCCTCCCCATTATTAAGTGGGGGCCCCACAATAATTTCCCTTTAGCAGTTTTCGTAGTGGGAATATAAAAAATAATTTTTTCCCAAAATCTGAATATATTTAGAATCTATTGAAAGACATGGGCTTGATGGTCATTCAATGCTCTATCCAGAAAAAAATATTCCGTGGACGAACCCCTCCCCATTATTAAGTGGGGGGCCCCACAATAATTTCCCTTTAGCAGTTTTCGTAGTGGGAATATAAAAAATAATTTTTTACCAAAATCTGAATATATCTAGAATCTATTGAAAGACATGGGCTTGATGGTCATTCAATGCTCTATCAAAAAAAAAAAATATTCCGTGGACGCACGAGCCACCGTTTCAGAACAGTGGGCCCAACAGGAAATGCACTTCGGGAGGTTCATTGGGTGTACATGCAAATAAATTTTTTTCCAAGATTTTAATAAGCTTTGATCTTCCCAAAATACATGGCCTAGAGGTATTTTCGATGCTGATTCCAATAAAAATTATCCCGTGGACGCACGAGCCACCGTTTCAGAACAGTGGGCCTAACAAAATATGCATGTCTGCAAGTTGGGTGTATAAACAAATAATTTTTTTTTTCCAAGATTTTAATAAGCTTTGATCTTCCCAAAATACATGGCCTAGAGGTATTTTTGATGCTGATTCCAATAAAAATTATCCCGTGGACGCACGAGTCACCGTTTCAGAACAGTGGGCCTAACAAAATATGCATGTCTGCAAGTTGGGTGTATATACAAATAATTTTTTTTTTCCAAGATTTTAATAAGCTTTGATCTTCCCAAAATACATGGCCTAGAGGTATTTTTGATGCTGATTCCAATAAAAATTATCCCGTGGACGCACGAGCCACCGTTTCAGAACAGTAGGCCTAACAAAATATGCATGTCTGCAAGTTGGGTGTATATACAAATTATTTTTTTTTCCAAGATTTTAATAAGCTTTGATCTTCCCAAAATACATTGCCTAGAGGTATTTTCGATGCTGATTCCAATAAAAATTATATCATGGACGCACGAGCCACCGTTTCGGAATAGTGGGCCTAACAAAATATGTATGTCTGCAAGTTGGGAATTGGGTGTATGTACAAATAAATTTTTTTCCAAGATTTTAATAAGCTTTTATCTTCCCAAAATACATGGTCTAGAGGTATTTTCGATGCTGATTCCAATAAAAATTATCCCGTGGACGCACGAGCCACCGTTTCAGAACAGTAGGCCTAACAAAATATGCATGTCTGCAAGTTGGGTGTATATACAAATTATTTTTTTTCCAAGATTTTAATAAGCTTTGATCTTGCCAAAATACATGGCCTAGAGGTATTTTCGATGCTGATTCCAATAAAAATTATCCCGTGGACGCACGAGCTACCGTTTCAGAACAGTGGGCCTAACAAAATATGCATGTCTGCATGTTGGGTGTATATACAAATAATTTTTTTTCCAAGATTTTAATAAGCTTTTATCTTCCCAAAATACATGGCCTAGAGGTATTTTCGATGCTGATTCCAATAAAAATTATCCCGTGGACGCACGAGTCACCGTTTCAGAACAGTGGGCCTAACAAAATATGCATGTCTGCATGTTGGGTGTATATACAAATAATTTTTTTTCCAAGATTTTAATAAGCTTTTATCTTCCCAAAATACATGGCCTAGAGGTATTTTCGATGCTGATTCCAATAAAAATTATCCCGTGGACGCACGAGCCACCGTTTCGGAATAGTGGGCCTAACAAAATATGCATGTCTGCAAGTTGGGTGTATATACAAATAATTTTTTTCCAAGACTTTAATAAGCTTTGATCTTCCCAAAATACATGGCCTAGAGGTATTTTCGATGCTGATTCCAATAAAAATTATCCCGTGGACGCACGAGCTACCGTTTCAGAACAGTGGGCCTAACAAAATATGCATGTCTGCAAGTTGGGTGTATATACAAATAATTTTTTTCCAAGATTTTAATAAGCTTTGATCTTCCCAAAATACATGGCCTAGAGGTATTTTTGATGCTGATTCCAATAAAAATTATCCCGTGGACGCACGAGCCACCGTTTCAGAACAGTGGGCCCAACAGGAAATGCACTTCGGGAGGTTCATTGGGTGTACATGCAAATAAGTTTTTTTCCAAGATTTTAATAAGCTTTGATCTTCCCAAAATATATGGCCTAGAGGTATTTTCGATGCTGATTCCAATAAAAATTATCCCGTGGACGCACGAGCAACCGTTTCGGAATAGTGGGCCTAACAAAATATGCATGTCTGCAAGTTGGGTGTATATACAAATAATTTTTTTTCCAAGATTTTAATAAGCTTTGATCTTCCCAAAATACATGGCCTAGAGGTATTTTCGATGCTGATTCCAATAAAAATTATCCCGTGGACGCACGAGCCACCGTTTCAGAACAGTGGGCCCAACAGGAAATGCACTTCGGGAGGTTCATTGGGTGTACATGCAAATAAGTTTTTTTCCAAGATTTTAATAAGCTTTGATCTTCCCAAAATATATGGCCTAGAGGTATTTTCGATGCTGATTCCAATAAAAATTATCCCGTGGACGCACGAGCAACCGTTTCGGAATAGTGGGCCTAACAAAATATGCATGTCTGCAAGTTGGGTGTATATACAAATAATTTTTTTTCCAAGATTTTAATAAGCTTTGATCTTCCCAAAATACATGGCCTAGAGGTATTTTCGATGCTGATTCCAATAAAAATTATCCCGTGGACGCACGAGCCACCGTTTCAGAACAGTGGGCCTAACAAAATATGCATGTCTGCAAGTTGGGTGTATAAACAAATAATTTTTTTTCCAAGATTTTAATAAGCTTTGATCTTCCCAAAATACATGGCCTAGAGGTATTTTCGATGCTGATTCCAATAAAAATTATCCCGTGGACGCACGAGCCACCGTTTCGGAACAGTGGGCCCAACAGGAAATGCACTTCGGGAGGTTCATTGGGTGTACATGCAAATAAATTTTTTTCCAAGATTTTAATAAGCTTTGATCTTCCCAAAATACATGGCCTAGAGGTATTTTCGATGCTGATTCCAATAAAAATTATCCCGTGGACGCACGAGCCACCGTTTCAGAACAGTGGGCCTAACAAAATATGCATGTCTGCAAGTTGGGTGTATAAACAAATAATTTTTTTTCCAAGATTTTAATAAGCTTTGATCTTCCCAAAATACATGGCCTAGAGGTATTTTCGATGCTGATTCCAATAAAAATTATCCCGTGGACGCACGAGCCACCGTTTCAGAACAGTGGGCCTAACAAAATATGCATGTCTGCAAGTTGGGTGTATATACAAATAATTTTTTTCCAAGATTTTAATAAGCTTTGATCTTCCCAAAATACATGGCCTAGAGGTATTTTCGATGCTGATTCCAATAAAAATTATCCCGTGGACGCACGATCCACCGTTTCGGAATAGTGGGCCTAACAAAATATGCATGTCTGCAAGTTGGGTGTATATACAAATAATTTTTTTTCCAAGATTTTAATAAGCTTTGATCTTCGCAAAGTACATGGCCTAGAGGTATTTTCGATGCTGATTCCAATAAAAATTATCCCGTGGACGCACGAGCCACCGTTTCAGAACAGTAGGCCTAACAAAATATGCATGTCTGCAAGTTGGGTGTATATACAAATTATTTTTTTTCCAAGATTTTAATAAGCTTTGATCTTCCCAAAATACATGGCCTAGAGGTATTTTTGATGCTGATTCCAATAAAAATTATCCCGTGGACGCACGAGTCACCGTTTCAGAACAGTGGGCCTAACAAAATATGCATGTCTGCAAGTTGGGTGTATATACAAATTATTTTTTTCCAAGATTTTAATAAGCTTTGATCTTCCCAAAATACATGGCCTAGAGGTATTTTTGATGCTGATTCCAATAAAAATTATCCCGTGGACGCACGAGTCACCGTTTCAGAACAGTGGGCCTAACAAAATATGCATGTCTGCAAGTTGGGTGTATATACAAATTATTTTTTTTCCAAGATTTTAATAAGCTTTGATCTTCCCAAAATACATGGCCTAGAGGTATTTTTGATGCTGATTCCAATAAAAATTATCCCGTTGACGCACGAGTCACCGTTTCAGAACAGTGGGCCCAACAGGAAATGCACTTCGGGAGGTTCATTGGGTGTACATACAAATAAATTTTTTCCAAGATTTTAATAAGCTTTGATCTTCCCAAAATTTATGGCCTAGAGGTATTTTCGATGCTGATTCCAATAAAAATTATCCCGTGGACGCACGAGCCACCGTTTCGGAATAGTGGGCCTAACAAAATATGCATTTCTGCAAGTTGGGTGTATATACAAATAATTTTTTTTTTCCAAGATTTTAATAAGCTTTGATCTTCCCAAAATACATGGCCTAGAGGTATTTTCGATGCTGATTCCAATAAAAATTATCCCGCGGACGCACGAGCCACCGTTTCAGAACAGTGGGCCCAACAGGAAATGCACTTCGAGAGGTTCATTGGGTGTACATACAAATAAATTTTTTTCCAAGATTTTAATAAGCATTGATCTTCCCAAAATACATGGCCTAGGGGTATTTTCGATGCTGATTCCGACAAAAATTATTTCATCGACGCACGAGGCACCGTTTTTGAATAGTGGGCCAAACAATATATAAACTTCATCAAATTTTCTCTTGGGGATATATCAAATAATTGTTTACCAGCCTCTGAACAGATATAGAAAAATCCGACATTCATGGCCTGTAGGCATTTTCGATGTTGATTACAAAAAAAATTATTCCGCCGGCGCACCCATCACCGTTTTTGAACAGTGGTTCCAGCAGTATGCACATCAGCAAATTTGCGTATTAAAATTTGTAATTAAATTTGTCCAATTTTAATTTAATATTTCACCTTATATTGGAATTTGTGATTAAATTTGTCCAATTTAAATTTAAAATGTCATCTCATAATCACCCTGTTATTGGTGTGCGCCTTTGCTAAAATTAAATTTTCCAATTTAAATTCCAATTTATTTTCACACACATGAAGGTCATGGGTTCGATTCCCCGGCCAGTCAACATCAAAATTGTCAACGGTGGCAAAATAACCCTCAGTAATGTTGGCGACATTTGCTGAGCATTTCAGCCATGTAAAACTTCTCTATAAAGTGGTGTCGTAAGACACGCCGTTCGGACTTCGCGATAAACAGTATGTCCCATATCATTGAGCTGATATGAATCGGGGTGCACTGATATGAGAGAAGTCTCCCCTGTCCCGTCTGGGATGTTTTTGGAACAATTATATATTACATCTGAAAAAGGTATAGAGTTATTCCATGTTAGAGTCATTTTATGCAAAAATGACCCATTTAACCCACATGTGTATTCGAAAGCCCAACGGGAACGACCGCAACGAAAACTCTCCGATTTTTTTTTAATTTTTGTCGGAAGGTGGGTTTTGTTGCGCTGATTACGGAAAAATACAACTTTCATGGGCGGCGGATCCGGTTCGCCGGTTTTTCAACCCGAAAACCGAGATTTAAAAACCCGGTTAGACCCGGTTATTACTTACTTAGCTGGCCCATTACAGAACATTTGTTCCATAGGCCGAACTAAGAAAAGACCTCCAATTCTCTCTTTACTACCTCAAAATTATAGGAACCAACTTCCACACAACTGGTCTTCTCACCCTTTACCGCTAGACCCACTTTAGCAGATTCTCCTTCGACCTTCTTAAGGGTATCAGTTACATGTGGGTATTGGTGTAGATTGTGCACTTTTGTGCCACTTCGTTTGCCTCTCGTATAACCTTTTCCAGCAGGATGTTGAAGGGATCACACGAAAGGCTGTCTCCTTGTCTGAAACCTCTTTTGGTACAAAACTCTTCGGAGAGGTTCATTCCTATTTTAACCGAGGATCTGTGGTATCTTCGTCGTCAGTTAAAGTCATTTTACACAGCCGGATGAGCAGGGATACCAAATTCAGACATGGCTTGGAATACTTTTGAACGTAGGGGGCTGTCGAAGGCTGCTTTAAAATCGACAAAAGGTGGTAGGTGTCGATCTGCATCTCTTGGGTCTTCTCCTGGATTTGCCGCAGGGTAAATATCTGGTCAATGGTGGATTTTCCAGGTCTAAAGCCGCATTGGTATGGTCCAGTTATCTCATTGACCATAGGCTTTAGTCGTTCGCACAATATCCCTGACACGATCTTGTAGGCAATAGGGAGTAGACTTATGCCCCTATAGTTAGAGAATACAGTCTTATCTCCTTTCTTGTGGACGGGACACAGGATACTCTGGTTCCAATCGTCGGGTACTCGTTCTTCCTGCCAGATGGTGCTAACTAGCTGATGAATACATCTTATCAGCGTGTCGCCTCCGGTTTTGAACAGCTCGGTTGGTAAGCTATCGGCTCCTGCTGCCTTATTATTCTTCAGCCGATTTATTGCTGTCTTTACCTCATCTTGGCAGGGCGGTATACATTGAATACCATCTTCTGCGATTGCGTCTGTGGTATCTACGTCGTCTTCGCTGCTATTGGATACCAACAGTTTTGAAAAATGTTCTTTGCATATGCTGAGCACACTATATGTATCAGTTACCAAATTACCTTGCTGGACTCTTTGTTAGAATTTTCGGAATTTTCATTCTGGTTCCTGTACATCCCGCTTTTCCATCGTTTCAAGACGTTTCTCCTCTCTCCTTTTCTCCCGATATCTCTCTCGTGCGCTAGACGTTGCTACGAATTGTAAAGTAGCCCTATATGCCGCATTTGTCTCTTCGGTAGAAGGGGGTGGGGGGTCCGGGCCCCCAGGGCCCCCCTCCGTACGTCCCTGGTTGTAGATCTATCTATTATTTTATGTTTTGATTTTGTATTGGATATCATGTTCTTCTTTCTCATACCGAAATGATGAAAACAAAACATACTTGACCCATCCCAAGGTGTGACCAAACACTATATAAACACTTCAATATATAAATACAAATACTTGTGTATCTTATATCTCCATATCTTGAAACTTTGTTTAAAAAAGTAAAACCCTAAAAGTCATAAAAAACGTTAACATGAAATTGATGGTGATGATGTTTCAACAGAAAAAAAAAGAATAAAGACGAATGTGACGAAAAGGCAATATTCAGAGAGAGAATGAAAACAAATAAAAAAACTTACACCACCGAAGACCAACAACCATGGTAGTTGGTAAGAATAAAATTTATGGTCGTTAAATGTCGGCGACTACATAAAGAGCAGAAGAAGAATTTCAAAGAATGAAAGAAAAGCTGTTAACGTTTCCTCCATACCAGTATGAAGCAAGAACGACACGCAAAAGGTGAAGAGATAATCCAAAACGTATGACGTGATTTGCATATAAAAGTTTTATTAGCCAAATTATTGACCTGATGTTTTGACTTTTTTCTTTAAGAAGTTATTGTCATGTCTGCATCGTAGATCTAGAGCTGTGACTAGACAGGACTTTAATAAAGGTTTTAATACATATTATGTGCAGACATGTCCATATTAACAACATAAAAATTTCAACTTAAGTCATTAACTTGGCACTTCATTTCCTCTCTTGTGGTCTCTTTCCATTTCATATCGTTTCTTTTTATTTGTTTTATGTTTTCATCTGAAATTATTTGCTACGTTTTAATTTAGTCTTTAAATTCTTCATGGTAGCGTATAAATATTTTTCTCAAGATTTCATGATTATTATTGATATGCTTCTTCTTTCTTCATCACACTCCACGCACTAATGGTAATAGTAAGTCTGGCGTATTATTATTGTGTCCGTGTTCAGTTTTGCTTTTGTAGGTCATGGTTTTATAAAAACACAACAATAAAATACAAATACTATTTTAATAGAAATTACTTAGGCTTAAAAAATTACATTTAATTAACTATACCCAAGATAAGTTATCTAATAGCATCATTGTGTTGCAGATCACCTGGAATCCTAATTTATCTCTGAAAAGGGAGTATTAAGTGGACAAAGAAATGGCGTATTGCACGTAGGAATGTCACATGAAGTTCGCATGTTGTTTTCAATTTTTTATTGCACAATATAAATTTGTTGTTTCATTTCTTCGCTTAATTTTAAGAACTTTCTTTTGATATTTTTTTAAAATTTGACCACAGATTGTCTATGTGAGCCTAATTACTTACTTAGGTGGACCTCTAAAAGACATTTGTCTTATAACCCGATCTAGGAAAAGATTTCTCGTCTCGTCTTCTGCTTGTTTACTTCATCGAAGCCTTGGCTTTCCAGTTCAGCGTGTACCGCCATGCGGCCCGTATTTATATGTCTTTATAGCTGATTCATCACCGCTCATTCTTATGGCCTTGCCAACGCAATCACTGTAAGAAGGAAAAACACCTTATTGTTATGGTTAGGATGGTCGTAGAGAAAATCTGATTAGACAGAAACTCATTTTATCAGAAAATAAAACGAATTACGAACATATTTGCATAAAATGAGCATATGCAAAAACATATGCAAGGACTTTTGGCCTGAATATCCCACCGAAATGTTAAGTCTTGGTTGGGGGAATGAAACTTTACACCTGATATTTGTCCCCATAGGTCCACGTATTCATGTAGCCCCCATAGAACGGTACCTCCCGATTTCCGATATTTTGAAGGTTGTGCCCTCAACAGTACACTGAAATGGCTGACATTTTGTATTAAGTATTCGTTGGGGGTATAAAACTTTCCACCTGAATTTTGTCGGTATAGGTCCACGTCTTCATATAGTCCCCACCTTCATATAGTCCCCACAGAACGGTACCTCCCGATTTTCGGTATTTTGAAGGTTGTGGCCTCAATTTCCCACAGAAATGACTGAAATTTGGTATTTCGTCTTCGTTGGGGGTATTAAACATTCCACCTGGAATTTTTCGTCTTCATATACCCCATAGAACGGAACATCCCGTTTTTCGGTATTTTGAATGTTGTGGCCTCAATATAACACCGAAATTACTGAAATTTTGTATTTGGTCTTCGTTGGCCGCATAAAATATTCAACCTGAAATTTGTCGACACAGGTCCACGTCTTCATATAGCCCCCATAGAATGGTACCTCCCGATTTTCGGAATTTTTAAGGTTGTGGCCTCAATACGCCACCGAAATTAATGAAATTTGGCATTTAGTATTCCTTGGGGCTATAAAACTTTCCACTTAAAATTTGTCGGTATAAGTCCACGTCTTCATATAGCCCCCATAGAACAGTAGGATTCCTGGTATTTTGAAGGTGGTGGCCTCAATATCGTTCCGAAATAACTAAATTTGATTTGATGGTTGTGGCTGTGGTTATACATTTCTCTATTTTATTGACTTTTGTTTTTTTGTACCTATTACTGAAATATTTGTTGCATAAGAAAATATGTAAAATGCAAAAATTTTGCATATTCACATATTATTTTTTGCATATGCAACATTTATGCATTTTGCATAAGTCATATGTTTCGATTGCAATTAATCAGAAGGCAAAAATATACTTTTATCTTTTACGCAATAGGGAGCAGACTTATGCCCGGTAATTGATACAATAAGACTTATCTCCTTTCTTGTGGACGGGGCACAGGATATTCAGATTATAATCGTCGGGTATGAGTTCTACGTGCCAAATGGTGGTAACTAGCTGATGCATACATCTTATCAGTGTGTCGCCTCCGGTTTTGAACAGCTCGGCTGGTAATCAATCCATCGGCTCCTGCTGCCTTATTATTCTTCAGCCGGTTTATTGCTGTCTTTACCCCATTTTGGCCGGGCGGTATATATTCAATATCTCTCTTTCCTGCGGAAAATACGTGTTTCCTCTCTCCTATTCTTCCGATACCTCTCTCGTGCGCCACGCGTTGCTATTGATTGTATATTTGCCCTATATGCCGCATTTTTCTCTACGTTAGCAGCACGATACTTTTGGTCATACCATGGGTTCCTTGGTGGAGGCCTCTGGTACGCAAGTATGGATTTCGTGGCTGTTTGCATTGAGTGGACAAAACTTTTCCTCTGTGCTGATATGTTATCGGAAGGAGGAGTGTTTACTAAACAATTGGGTCAGTTGACTGGAAATGCTGTGACCGCTATCTGTTCTGATTGCAGCTAACCGGTGTCCAACTTTCGTGATGTGTCTATTCATACTTTATTTGGGTACGAACCTTTGCTGCTTCGGAACGAACGTACATCCAACACGCTCGATGAATGTCTTCCATCTGCGTGATCAATTTGATTTCTTGTTTTCAGGTCTGGAGACAGCCAAGTTGATATGCTTAAATCTGGTACTGCTAACTACGATTTTGCCGCTGCGAAGTCTATCAGCCATTGTCAGATGTTTCACTGTAGAGACTGAATTTCCCGACTGTTGGGTCAAAGATATTCCCCCCTTCCAATATTGAGATGCTTAAATCTGGTACTGATAACTACGTTTTTGCCGCTGCGAAGTCTATCAGCCCTTGTCGGATGTTTCACTGTGGAGACTGAATTTCCCGACTGTTGGGCCAAAGATATTTCCATTCCAATATTGGCAATAAAATAGCTTAGAAGCATTTTAATGTCATGATCAGGATAACGGTCATATGTTTCTTTTAAGCGCTAGTAAAATATATCTTTGATCTGCTCGTCCTTGATCTGCTCGTCCTTTTTTCCGGATTGTAGCAAGTCTTTCTTTCTGTGAGGTGAAGCTGGAGACCAGATGTTATAACATCCTACCAACTACCAATCCGCAAACAAACTCATGCTGTAACACAGTGCGTCACCTTTAGGCTGTGACGCCTTTCCCAATACATCGTATTTCCAGTATGACAGTGGTGTCGGCCTTATATTTTTCATGTACATCTGCCAATGTACAATACAGAGTGCGAACATTCCAGATGCAGTTTAGCAGATCAATGTCCTTAAAACGTTTGCGGGGTCGTCAACTTTAGAGGTGTTTCTTTATACCCTCAGCCTTTAGGCTAGAGACAAAAAATGTGCCTCCTCGAAATAACGGTTTTAGACCCCAAGTACACTGAAAGAAAATGCTTCGTTGTATGAATGAACGGGTTTCATTGATTATTTTTCATTGATTCTATGAAACATTCCATTAATATAATGAAATGTTTCATTCATGCAATGAAATTTTAAAACAACAACATTGTTCCACAACATCCCATACGGGACAAGGGAGACTTCTCTCATATCAATGAGTGCACCCCGATTCATATTTAGCTCAATGATATGGGACCTACTGTTTATCGCCGAGTCCGAACGGCGTGTCCTAAGACACCACTTATAGAGAAGTTTTTCAAGGCTGAAATACTCAGGAAATGTCGCCAACATTACTGAGGGGTATTTTGCCACCGTTGAAAAATGTTTGATGTTGCCTGGCCGGGGAATCGAACCACCGACCTTCTGCGTGCAAGGCGGGCGTGCATACCATTGCACCAAGGTGGCAATGAAATTTTACGTTATTTAAAATTCAATGATTTTTGGTTTCATTGTATAAACGAAACGAATTTCATTAATGCAATGAAACTTTTAATTTCTATAAATTTAAAAAATATGTATGTTTTGAATTCAAACTAAATAGAATGGGTAGTACGCAAACATCTTTTTAAAAAAAAAATGGCGAAAAATGTATATATTCGATGTGTTTGGTTTGCTTTAAAAATGAATGAAACAGTTTCATTAAATAAATGATTTTTTTTGAAATTAGATAAATGAAGGAGTTTCATTGCATTAATGAACAATTTCGTTAATTTTACTTCAATGAAACTCAATGAAACTTTTTTCATTTATTCAATCAAGCTCTACGTTAGATCAAAATCAATGACAAATTTCATTGATACAACGTAGGATTTCATTCATATTACGTAGCTTTTTCTTTCAGTGTATGTTTGGACAAATTTCGCTTCAGACAATTTGGAGTCGATTTAGCCATGTCCGCCCGTCTGTCTAACTGGTTGGTGCGCACGATAATTCTCGAACGGATCAACAAATTCGAACCAAATTTTAGGTACCGTCATATTTTGTCCAATCTTAGTTAAAGTTCGAAGATGGGGCCTTATCGGTCCACTCCTTCGAGTACCTCCCTCACAAAAGTTCAAAATTTCGTATTATTCCTTCCAGATATAGATCGGGTTCGAATATGAACTATATCGGTCCACTCCTTGGGGTACCTCCCACACAAAATTCGGATGAAGTGAAGTTTAAGAGCACATCTCAGATCGTTTTGATTTTTTTTTCAGTAGGTTGTCCTTGCGACTCCTTTTATGACGATACAATTTTGCGAAAGTCCATACTTCCTGAGATATTGGCCTAAAAGCTCCAAGAAATCCTGACGGCACCAACCAAAATGGCAAATCCGCAAGATAATTCTCGTTGGGAGTTTCTGATTAGTACAGACTTTGTACATCGTATTATTTCATCCAGTCATGTATCTGGTTGGAATATGGACTATATCGGTCCACTCCTTCGGGTACCTCCCACACAAAATTCGGAAAAAGTAAGTCTCGCATCGTTTTGATTCTTTTTTCAGTAGGTTGTTCTTGGGCCTCATTTACATTTTTTAATTTATTTCCGGAGTAAGCCAATACTTCCTGAGATAATGGACCATAAGCTCCAAAACCCATTGTTCAAGATAACTCTAAAAATTTTCAAAAGAAGTCTTCGCTTAATTTCAAGACTATCCCATGATAGTTTTTAAAATCTGACCTCAGTCTATATGAGCCTAATTACAATGATTTTTATTCAAGATACCATACAAACCGAACACAACATTATTTTGCCAAGCGGTAATATCAAGGCCACAGATTAAATTAACAGTCGACCTCAAACTTTTTTATTCTTTAATGCAACCCAATGTTATAATTAAGCTTTCTCGTTTCATCCACTTTAAGCACATAATTTATTTCTAACAATAACAGTAAGATTTTCTATGTTCATCATGTCTTTAGAGAAAATGTTTAGGTTTTCATTAATTGTCCTTCCTTTGTTCTGCATCTCTCAATATGTTCAGGTTATTTTTGTAAAAACAACAATAAGAAGTTTATTTTTATTTTTGTTGCCAAAGTCTTGTCTAGACGGATGGAAAGTTTTTTCTTCTTTATTTGTTGGATACGAATCTCCTCCCTTTATTGCACCCAATCCCTCACAAAGTAACAATGAAAAACAATAGAGACAAAGAAGAAATGGTCATCATTAATAACCAACAGTCAAGATTACAGACAGAATTTCCAAGTACTTGAACTACCTTAACTGTTGCTTACAACCAAGCCAAGAGGCAACGAACGAATACAAACGATTCCTACTGGGGAGCAATTGGAAAACTGGGCTATTCATTTCATTCTCTTTGCCAGCCTTTACTGCTGTCTCATGTCTTTTGTAATTTTACTTTATTACTACTCGGGGGTTTGGCAGAAGAAGAAGAAATTAAATTAAACAAAAAAAGTACTACCAATGGAAAACAAAAATTCCAACAATAAGTTGTAGAACATTTCTTCTTCTCAACATGCACCACCAATTGAATAGGGCCAAAACCTGCCCTCTGCAATTTAGTAGTGTTGGTGTAGATGTGAGTCTGAGTTTTCGAGACTTTTGTGAAATATATAAAGACATGTACTTGAATGGGTTCCCTTTTTCTCCATCATCATCATCATCGTCCTTACCATTCTCAAGTAACAAAAGTTCAGGCTATGACCTTGAACTTGCCGCCTTTGACATGACACAGTATGAGAAGAGAATACCAATTGTGAAAATATTTCTTGTGCCTCAAAGCCAAATGATTGTTGGAAATTGTTCAAAAGGACACATTAAGGGATTACTACCACTACCAACATTGCTTTGCATTCACATTTCTATTTCTGCATACCAAAAGCATTTATTTTTCCGAACCCTCTTTCCCCTTAAAATAAAATCTTTTGAATTGGGTCCAATTTATTGTGAAAACTAAATACTCAAAGAGAAAGTGAAATATTTTGGAATGTCCTTAAAGTGTATCGTTTGTTTAAGTGGCTTAGTTTCCCAACTAAATTTCAAATAACAGTAATTAATTAGTTTTGATTATTACATTGCATTCTTTGCTTAATTTTATCTTAACTGTAGTAACGTCGTGATCACCATCACATCAAAATTTTTATGGATATTTTTATTATTCACTTAGTCAATTAGTGTGTCAATGTCTTGATAATCAGGTCATCGCTTGAGAGAACACAAAAAAAGGTGACTCATTCACTTGTGGATATTTTAATGGCATTTCCCATTCGTTCGTGCTGTATTAGTTCGTCTTGTGAGTGAAAAACAAAACGAAATAATTGTTTCAATTAAATGTGGTCATACATTAGACGCTTATTTGTGTCGACGATTACAAAGAGACGTGAATAAATGAAATGCAAAAATAAATAAGGAGAAGAAATTCCATTCCAATAATAAATAATAATACTTTTAACACAAAACAAGTAAGAACGGCGTTAAGTTCGGCCGGGCCGAACTTGTTATACCCTCCACCACAAGTTGTATTGAAGTAAAATGGAATAATAAGTTTCCTTTCGTGTATGAAGAAGACTTAATACTAAATTTCAGCAATTTCGGTAAAACAATTTGATGCACCATTCTATGGCGGCTATTTCAAAGCGTCGATCTATACCGACAAATTTCTGACGGATAGTTTTTAGGCTCAAAGAAGACTAAATACCAAATTTCCTATATTTCGGTAAGAGAATGTGGCTAAAACTAAAAAAATACCGAAAATCAAGAAGTAAGCTTCTATGGGGATGTAGGAAGTCGTGGACCTATACTGATAATACTCTTCTAGAATATTTTATAACTCTTGGAAGACGATTTCAGCCATTTCTGTGTGATAATGAAGAAAAAACCTTTAAGATACCGAAAATCGGGAGGTACGGTTCTATGGGGGCTATATGAAGGTGTGGACCGATACCGACAAAATTCTGGGGGAAAGTTTTATATCCCTAAAGCAGACTACGTACCAAATTTCAGCCATTTTGGTAGGATAATGAAGCTAAAACCTTCAAAATACCGAAAATCGGGAGGTACCGTTATATGGGCGCTTTATGAAGGTGTGGACCGATACCGACAAAATTCTGGTGGAAAGTTTTGTACCCCTAAAGAAGACTACGTACCAAATGTCAGCCATTTTAGTAGGATAATGAAGCTAAAACCTTAAAAATACCGAAAATCGGGAGGTACCGTTCTATGGGGGCTATATAAAGATGTGGACCGATACCGACAAAATTCTGGGGAAAAGTTTTATACCCCTAAAGAAGACTACGTACCAAATTTCAGCCATTTTGGTAGGATAATGAAGCTAAAACCTTAAAAATACCGAAAATCGGGAGGTACCGTTCTATGGGGGCTATATGAAGGTGTGGACCGATACCGACAAAATTCTGGGGGGAAGTTTTGTACCCCTAAAGAAGACTACGTACCAAATTTCAGCCATTTTGGTAGGATACTGAAGCTAAAACCTTAAAAATACCGAAAATCGGGAGGTGCCGTTCTATGGGGGCTATATGAAGGTGTGGACCGATACCGATAAAATTCTGGGGGAACGTTTTATACCCCTAAAGAAGACTACGTACCAAATTTCAGCCATTTTGGTAGGATAATGAAGCTAAAACCCTTAAAATACCGAAAATCGGGAGGTACCGTTCTATGGGGGCTATATGAAGGTTTGGACCGATACCGACAAAATTCTGGGAGAAAGTTTTATACCTCTAAAGAAGACTACGTACCAAATTTCAGCCATTTTGGTAGGATAATGAAGCTAAAACCTTAAAAATACCGAAAATCGGGAGGTACCGTTCTATGGGGGCTATATCAAAACGTGGACCGATATATCCCATTTTCAATACCAACCATCCTGCAAGTAATAAAAACTTCTGTACCAACTTTTGACTCTCTATCTTTAAAATTGCGAGCTGTATCTTGATTTCAACAGACAGACAGACGGACGGACGGACGGACAGACGGACATGGTCAAATCGACATAGAATTTTATGCTGATCAATAATATATATACTTTATAGGTTCTCCGATGAATATTTCGATGTGTTACAAACGGAATGACAAATTTAATTATACCCTCCATATGGTGGAGGGTATAAAAAATAATATTGCAAGTAAAAAGGACATATTCTGCCTTGGTAACAGCGGCTTATGATGTCCATAAAATATATTGATTTTAAATCAATGGTTTTCGGGGAATTCCACACTTTATACGTCATGGACATTCCGAATAAATTTGAATCTTTGCTAATACATGATTACTAGACAGCGATATTTTATGCAACCCCTATTTTTGATCCGATTAATGTCAAATTTTGGGGTTGGGAATAATTTTGACTTCTGATTAAATTGCAATCAAAACATATAACATATGCAAAAAATAAGCAAAATGCATAAATTTTTTTTCCATATGCAAAATTTATGCATTTTACATATTTTCATATGCAACAAATATTTCAATAATATCTTCAAAAATGTTTAAGTATACATTTTTTTCTGTTTAAAATTCTCATCAGACAAGTCAATAAAATAGAGAAATGTATAACCACAGCCACGACCTAAAAAATACCGAAAATCGGGAGGTATCGCTCTATGGGGGCTATATGAAGGCCTGAAACTATACCGACAAATTTCAAGCGGAAAGTTTTATGCACCCAACGAAGACTTAATAACAAATTTCAGCCATTTCGGAGGGATATTGAGGCCGCAACCTTCAAAATACAGAAAATTGGGAGGTACTGTTCTATGGGAGCTATATGAAGACGTGGACCTATACCGACAAATTTCAGGTCTAAGGTTTTATATCCCCAACGAAGACTAAATACCAAATTTCAGACATTTCGGTGGGATAATGAGGTACCGTTCTATGGGGACGATATGAAGGCGTGGGCCTATACCGACAAAATTTATATGAAAAGTTTCATACCCCCAACGAAGATTAAATACCAAATTTCAGTCATTTCGGTGGAATATTGAGGCCAGGCCACAACCTTCAAAATACCGCAAATCGGGAGGTACCGTTTTATGGGGGTTATATGAAGGAGTGGGCCTATACCTACAAATTTCAGGTCTAAGGTTTTATACCCCTAACGAAGACTAAATACCAAATTTCAGTCATTTCGGTGGTACCTTCAAAATAGAGAAAATCGGGAGGTAGAGTTCTATATGAAGACGTGGACCAATGCCGACAAATTTCAGGTGGAAAGTTTTATACCCCAACGAAGACTTAATACCAAATCCCAGCCATTACGGTGCGGTACTTAGGCCACAAATCCTTGAATGTGGTTTTGAATATGCTCATTTTATGCAAATATGTCAAAATATGCAGGATATGGAAAATATGCACAAATTTCTGGGCCTAATTCGTTCTATTTTGTGATAAAACGAGTTTCTGTCTAATCAGATTTTCTCTACGACCATCCTAACCATATATGCATTTGCATAGGATTCCGTTGTCTAATGATTACCGAAACCACAACAATAAACGGATATACCCTCAGCCTCGGACCTAAAGAAAAGAAGTAACACATAATACTTCTGACGTCTATATAATACGATGTAAAACGTTTGATCCAAATCGGTTTCCCCCTTCGAGGGTTATCTTACGTACGTTGGTGCCTGCAGGTTTTTTTTGGGCATTATCTCAAGAAGAGGAATATCCCCTGAAAAAATATGTACTGTTGTAATGGGGAAAGCGAATACAAGGTTTTACAATAAAAAACAAAGGGATTCGTAGTCTAAATTTTGGAATTGTATTAGCGTAGTGTAGCAGCGAGTACAAGTTGCTATAAAAATAAGCAAAACGATTTGAAAGCATGACTTAGAACTCGAAGAAGTGGACCTATGTAGTCCATATTCGAAACTGATGTCCCGTAAAGATATCACGAAACGAAAAGTATGGAACAAATCGGTTTCTCCCTTCGATAATTATCGTGTGCACAATTTTTCCGAACATTTTCGAACTTTTGTGGGGGAGGTATCTGAAGGAGTAGACCGATATGGCTCATCTTCGAACTTAAACTAAGTTTGGACAAAATATAGGCTGATCTGTTCGAAATTTATCGTACGCTCCAACCACTACACATGGTGCCGTAGGGGTTTTTTTAGACCTTTCGGATTATTTCTCAGGCAGTATGGGGGCAGCGAATACAAGTTGTTACAACAAAAATCAAAGCGACTCGAGTGCAGGTCCTAAACTGGACTTTTCCCAAATTCTGTGTGCGAGGTACGCACAAGGCAGTAATTAAGAACTCTCTAATACATCGCAAAAGCATTGGAACGCAGTCAGGCAGTTTTGGTCTTGAAAAGGTGCAAACTTTTCGGAAAATGTTCTAAAACAAAGATTTATGCAGTAGAATTTGGTTTTAGCGAACATGGGTTATAAGAAACGACGTTTATAACGAACAACGTTTTTTGTTCCCACAGAAATTTCCTGAAGATTTGCGCACCCATCCAAATTCTTAAAACGAGCATTATTATAACGAACAAAAAATTTCACACCGAAAGTAAACTTTTTTACAATTTATTAGTATTTTCAGGCCTGCTTCTGAGATTAAGCCGCCGATAGCGACGAATTTGATCACTGTTTAAAATATTGAAATATATAATATTTAAAAGTAAATATGTTTTTTGTTGTTCCTACCCCCACATTGGTCACAGACGCGAATTCTTTGGCCAAAAATCTATTTATTGGCATTCTTATTTTTTGTTGTTTTCTTCGCAATACGGAAGTAAACACACCAAAACAACAAAAACAAAGATTGTTTATTCTAAATTTGCATTTAGCGTTAGGCAAGAAGTTATCAAAGTTGAGATTTCTTTACTGTGTTTTTAATATAGTTGAGTGTGCAGAATTTTGTGATAATTTCTGAGTTATAAAATCGCAGTAAGAAAAATTTAAAGGAGAAAACTGAAAGACGAAGAAGAACGACGAAAGTATGTACAGTGAGTGTCAAAAATATTCGGTTTTCAATTTTACCAACTATAAGACTTCAGTATTTTAGAAGTCCATACCCAATAACCAAAAAAACCAGATACTTAAAAAATGTTGGTCCTGTGGCAATTAACAAATGTATTTAACATGGATTCACGACTATATTCGACTAAATATTCAAAAATAAGCTAAATTTCCTTGTATTTCTACCGTTTTTATAATAAGATATAAAGCAGTGTTTACACTAGTCATCAATGTCATATGACCAGAAATTTTCCATCGTTATACAGTCGCTAATGTGTGCAATATTGGGGATTTTCCGTACGCCATTTACTTTTTGCGTCCACTCCAGCAAAAATGCAGTGAAATCTCCACATTGTTTGTCAAATTATACTAATTTGGTATAAAATATAAAACTTTTACACGCAGGAAGAAAGTTTCTATTCGCATTTATTAAAATGCATACTAATATTGCAGAAAAAATCGTTAATGGAAACTAAAAAAATGGAATGTATTACCGACTATTGCGACTTGCGAAATGAATAAAACGTTGAAAGTTCTCCACATGAGCTTTTTGGTCATTCCAACCCCTGAATATTATCCGACCATCACCAAAATCAATAGACTTCTTTCTCAATGGGACCCCCATGGGACCCACCTACGCCAACCTACTTTGCATCATTGTAAATATGGGATTATTCTACGAGGGCGGTTCGGAAACTTCTTAGCCTATCAATGAAAGAGAATAGTTAGTTTTTCAAAAATATTTTTATTTTTCAATATAATCTCCTGAAACTTCAATACACTTAGTCCAACGCTTTTCTAGCAATTCTATCTCTTGATTAAAATAGTTTTCCTCAAGGTCTTCAAAATAGTGGTTTACAACTGTAATTGCATCTTCATTTGAGGTAAAACGCTTGCCAGCAAGGAATTTTTTTAGATTTGGGAACAAGTAAAAGTCACTGGGAGCTAAATCAGGAAAATAAGGTGGGTGGTCAAGCAACTCGTACTTTAATATGAGCACTTTAGCGGAACTTTACTAATAACTTTTAAAGGAAAAGGTGTAGATTCCTAAAACTTTGCACAAATTTTTCTTATATTAGTGGACAGTGTGGGACTCAAATTGGGCCACATACACCCGCGGTTTCCTGTAGCGGTCATGTAACGGTGGCTGCCGTTTTTACGTTTTACATTCATTTTTCAATCGATTTTGATGCAAATTGGTGTATAGAGTTTTCAGCGGATAGAAAACTTATGTACAAAATATTTTCAATATAGGTTCGCGTTTTGGAATAGCCCCACATGCCGGGTTCCCTCATATTGGGTATTTTAAAGATTAAAGACAAAAATTGCAGCCGATTTTGATGCAAATGAAAATTTTAAGATGTTAGCGAATAACAAACCTCCTCACACAAAAGCTGTCAACGTAGGTCCACTTCTGGGTGAAGCCCCACAACCCTACACATCTATTAAGGAGTAAAATGTCAATATTTTTTGTTTTCATTTGTATCTATAATGTTTATTGGTCCATTCAGCGGGTCTGTACCATTAATTTTGTTAATAATGTCTTTCAGATCAAGTTCATTTTGAACGTATTTTGGTATTTGTACCGCAGCATCTCAAAATGTTGCCCTATATGTAAATCACCAACATTTTGAGGTCAAAGAGGTTTCTTAATTTTACAGAAATTGTCACTGTTAGAATTAGTGAGTCCATTTCTTCAAAACACAGTCAACAAAAAAAAAAAAAAAAAAAATATTAAACAAAAGTGCAAGTTTAAGTGTATTTTTTAGTCGTTTCGTGGAGAACATCGGCAAACGGAGTATGGACCATTTGCAGTGGAGTACTTAGCTAACGAATTCAATAAAAGTTTAATAAATTTCATTTCTTTTAAAATCCCTTAAAGTTCCACTAAACTTCCCAAATTTCGCACTGTGCGCTGGTGCGTTGTCTTGATGAAAAATAATTTTTTTTGTGATGTAAACCAGGACGTTTTTCTCGAATTTGTACATTTAATTGATCCAAAAGGTTTCAATAGTACTCTGAATTTATTGTTTTACCCTTTTGTAGATAGTCAATCAATAAAATACCTTTGAAGTCCCAAAAAACCGTTGCCATAACCTTACCAGCCGATTGAATTGTTTTTGTTTTTTTGTTTTGTTTTTTCTTTGTGGCACTTCCTCCAGCTTCAGTCCATTGTTTGGATTGTTCTTTTGTCTCTGGAGTATAGTGGTGGATCCATGTCTCATCAACAGTTATGTTACGTTATTTCGCTTAAAACGATCCAAACAAGCTTGAGAAATGTTCATTCTTATGCGTTTTTGATCGAATGTTAACAAATGCGGCACCCTCTTGCAGAAAGATTTTTCATCTGTAGTTCTTCATGCAAAATTAAATGGACTCGATCATTTGAGATGCCCATGATATTAGCAATTTTACGCACTTTTATTCGTCGATCAGTTAATACTATATCATGCACTTTGGCTACAATTTCTGTTGTTGTTGCTGTTTTTGGACGTCCACTACGTGGTCCATCTTCAATGCTTGTACGACCACGTTTAAATTCAGCAACCCAATTTTTTACTGTTGCATATGAAGGGGCACTTTCACCTAACACATTCACCATATCATTATGAATTTCTTGTCCCGATAAACCTTTTTTATGTAAATATTTAATGACAGCAAGCATTTCTAATTTTTCCATTGTAAAAAAATTGCGGATGCGTCTTTTTTGAACACCTGTTTCTATATGAAGGAGTTGCCAGATCGAAACAAAATTTAACATGTGTTCATAACAGAGATGGAAGTTTCCAAAACACTTAACTTTTTTCTATTTATACCGCGCTTTTTGTGCTAGGCTAAGAAGTTTCCGAACTGCACTCGTACTTTCATAGTCCCCAACCAAAGCTGTAATATTCGTCATTCTACTTAAAATTGCAAAAATGAAAAGTTAGGTTTCACTAGCGACTATTGTGATATCTTCGTTGTTTGACCACTTACGACAACCTACTTTAAATTGCTAGAAAGATGATATTTTCTACTTTCATTGTTAGGTTTTGCTTTTGGTATACACTTTATAGAAGCTGACTTTTTCTCCAAATAAGTTTTTTGCCCATTCCGACCCTTAAATATCATCCGACCATCACCAAAATCAAGAGGCTTCTTCCCATCCGGGACCCCCATCAACACCCATAATTTGGTTTAGATAAGATGGACAGACGGACGGACGGACATACATAGCCAGATCGACTCAGCTCGTCGAGACCTTCATGCTTTCTAAAATATGCACGTAAGAGATATTGATTATTTATTAGCTCAACTCTTTTCACGAACAATCTTTAATTATCAAATATTGGTAAAATGTTGGTATTTTTTGGAAACACGTGAGTGCAACAATGCAATCACTGTAAGCTTTACAAACGAAACCCTCGCCAAACTAACTTGTTAGCCTAACGTGTTACTATTTTCCCCTATCATCGTGACATATATTAGACATATATTTAAATACTGATTACTGCCCTGTTTTTGTGTATTAGCTTACAACTGTCTATGCCAATGTCATATTTGAATAGGCTTATTTATTCCAACTACTCTTGACGAGAGGAGCGTGGCTATATAACTATAACACTATTGCATGTGTCATTTTCTCATTTTTAGCATGTCATACCTGTCTGTGATGTCACATAAAATGTCAATAGAATTTATTGTTAATGTCAACGGTACAAGGGCTGGCTGGCGGACTGCCTGGCTGGCTTCCCCACAAAAATTCACAATGACTTTCAACGTCATTGTCGCTGTCATTTGGGTATTTGTTTAGTTTTTCATTTTGGCAATTGCCGCCACGAATATGGAGGAGTCAACACTAAACAATTAGAATATCGCATGTCTGTTGGTTCTCTATATAAAATATTCATTTTAGTCTAGTTGTTGTTGCTGTTGTTAAATTTAGCTTTTAACTTGCTACTACCATAACTGCTGTGGTGTCGTTACCTACTGCTTTTGGGTGTTTGTTATTGTTTCATATAAATAATTTGTAAATTATTCAAATATTTTCATACTGTTGTTTGGCAGAAACAATTGTGATTGAAATATTGATTTTATAATACAGTTTAATAATATTAATATTTTGTCCAAACTTAGTTTAAGTTCGTAGATAGGTTATATCGGTCCACTCCTTCCGGTACCTCCCCCACAAAAGTTCGAGAATGTTCGGAAAATTTGTGCGCACTATAACTATTGAAGGGAGTAACCGATTTGGTCCATACTTTGCACATCGTGAAATTTCTACCAGACTTAGACGAGGTTCCAATATGGACTCAATCGTTCCACTCCTTCGGGTACCTCCCACGCAAAATTTCGGAAAAGTTCAGTTTAGGACCCGCTCTCGAATTGCTTTGATTTTTGTTCTAACAACTTTTTTCACTTCCCCTCATACTACGGTACAAGTTTCATCAGGGGCAAGTCCATATCGAAGCTCATAATGGGCATTGAAGTCCTCTAGCACAAGACGTTTATTGCCCTCTGAAACCGAACTAATATCGGACATATAACGCGAGGCACATCTATTCATAGATATATACACATTAATCAGCTCTACTAGAGTCTAGAGTGAAGCTCGAACGAGATATGTCTGTGCTGGTCTGCTATAGCATTCACGTCCGCGAACGTGTTAAAACTAATTTACTTTAACCAGATAATTTTTTTAAGCTCCACAATCTTCATTATACCCTCAGCATTTATGATAACGAGGGTATATACAAAATGTGCCTCATCGAAATAATGGTTTTAGACCCCAAGAATGTTTGAACGAAATCAGTTTCAGACAATTTGGCGTCGATTTAGCAATGTCCGTCCGTCTGTCTGCCTGGCTCGTGCGCGCGATAAATCTCGAACGAATGAACCGATTTGGTCCAAAATTAGGCTTTCGTAATATTTTGTTCAAACTTACTTAAAGTTTGAAGATGGGTATATTGATCCATTCCTTTCGGTACCTCCTCCACAAAAGTTCGAAAATGTTAGGACAATTTTTGTGCACGATAAGTCTTGTAGGGAGTAACCGATTTGGTCCATACTTTGCACATCGAGGACTTTCTATTACACTTAGATGACCTGTTCTCGAATCGCCTTGGTTTTTGTTGTAAAAACTTGTATTCACTGCCCCCCATACGAAGGAACAAGTTTCATCAGGGGCAAGTCCATACTTCCTGAGAAAATACCATGTGTAGTGGTTGGAGCGCATGCCTGTGAAGTTATATTGGAAATTATATTGGAAAAATTAATTTTTAGCAAAGGCGCAAACCATTCACAGGGTGACTCAGAGAAAACATATTTAACTAAAATTGGAGAACAAATTTGATCGCAAATTATAATTTATGGTCATAACTATTAAAATAACGGTAAAGTATAAACAATTCTGAACCAAATGAATGAAGGAGGCATAAATACGTGTTTAATATATATCAAAGAGCTTTATTGAAAAAGACACTGAACAGAACAGCCCATTGTGCCAAAACTATAAAAGATGGGCGGACGAAACTTGGCTTAAATTAAAGGCCGCTTGAATAGCTATCAGCCCATATATAGGTTTTATCCGAAATCAATTTCAGAGATCTGCATTTTGCGATTTACCTTAGGGCCCACCTATGAAATATACACTTGACATAATAGCCCACTGTGCCAAAACTATAAAAGATGGGCGGACGAAACTTGGCTTAAATTAAAGGCCTCTTGAATAGCTATCAGCCAATATATAGATTTTATCCGAAATCAATTTCAGAGATCTGCATTTTTGCGATCTACCTTGGGCCCACTTCTGAAAAAGACACTAAACAGAACAGCCCATTGTGAAAAAAACTATAAAAGATGGGCGGACGAAACTTGGCTTAAATTAAAGGCCGCTTGAATAGCTATCAGCCCATATATAGGTTTTATCCGAAATCAATTTCAGAGATCTGCATTTTGCGATTTACCTTAGGGCCCACCTATGAAATATACACTTGACATAATAGCCCACTGTGCCAAAACTATAAAAGATGGGCGGACGAAACTTGGCTTAAATTAAAGGCCTCTTGAATAGCTATCAGCCAATATATAGATTTTATCCGAAATCAATTTCAGAGATCTGCATTTTTGCGATCTACCTTGGGCCCACCTATGAAAAAGACACTAAACAGAACAGCCCACTGTGCCAAAACTATAAAAGATGGGCGGACGAAACTTGGCTTAAATTAAAGGCCTCTTGAATAGCTATCAGCCAATATATAGATTTTATCCGAAATCAATTTCAGAGATCTGCATTTTTGCGATCTACCTTGGGCCCACTTCTGAAAAAGACACTAAACAGAACAGCCCATTGTGAAAAAAACTATAAAAGATGGGCGGACGAAACTTGGCTTAAATTAAAGGCCGCTTGAATAGCTATCAGCCCATATATAGGTTTTATCCGAAATCAATTTCAGAGATCTGCATTTTGCGATTTACCTTAGGGCCCACCTATGAAATATACACTTGACATAATAGCCCACTGTGCCAAAACTATAAAAGATGGGCGGACGAAACTTGGCTTAAATTAAAGGCCTCTTGAATAGCTATCAGCCAATATATAGATTTTATCCGAAATCAATTTCAGAGATCTGCATTTTTGCGATCTACCTTGGGCCCACCTATGAAAAAGACACTAAACAGAACAGCCCATTGTGCCAAAACTACAAAAGATGGGCGGACGAAACTTGGCTTAAATTAAAGGCCTCTTGAATAGCTATCAGCCAATATATAGATTTTATCCGAAATCAATTTCAGAGATCTGCATTTTTGCGATCTACCTTGGGCCCTTTTATATTTCAAAGATGGTCCCAAGGTAGATCGCAAAATGCAGATCTCTGAAATTGATTTCAGATAAAACCTATATAGGGGCTGATAGATATTCAAGAGGCCTTTAATTTAAGCCAAGTTTCATCCGCCCATCGTTTATAATTTTGGCACAGTGGGCTGTTGTTTTCAGTGTATATTTCATAGATGGTCCCAAGGTAGATCGCAAAATGCAGATCTCTGAAATTGATTTCAGATAAAACCTATATATGGGCTGATAGATATTCAAGAGGCTTTTTATTTAAGCCAAGTTTCGTCCGCCCATCTTTTATAGTTTTGGCACAGTGGGCTGTTCTGTTTAGTGTCTTTTTCATAGGTGGGCCCAAGGTAGATCGCAAGAATGCAGATCTCTGAAATTGATTTCGGATAAAACCTATATATGGGCTGATAGCTATTCAAGAGGCTTTTTATTTAAGCCAAGTTTCGTCCGCCCATCTTTTATAGTTTTGGCACAGTGGGCTATTATGTCAAGTGTATATTTCAGAGGTGGGCCCTAAGGTAAATCGCAAAACGCAGATCTCTGAAATTGATTTCGGATAAAACCTATATATGGGCTGATAGCTATTCAAGAGGCCTTTAATTTAAGCCAAGTTTCGTCCGCCCATCTTTTATAGTTTTTGCACAATGGGCTGTTCTGTTTAGTGTCTTTTTCATAGGTGGGCCCAAGGTAGATCGCAAAAATGCAGATCTCTGAAATTGATTTCGGATAAAATCTATATATTGGCTGATAGCTATTCAAGAGACCTTTAATATAAGCCAAGTTTCGTCCGCCCATCTTTTATAGTTTTGGCACAGTGTATATGTATATTTCATAGGTGGGCCCTAAGGTAAATCGCAAAATGCAGATCTCTGAAATTGATTTCGGATAAAACCTATATATGGGCTGATAGCTATTCAAGAGGCTTTTTATTTAAGCCAAGTTTCGTCCGCCCATCTTTTATAGTTTTGGCACAGTGGGCTGTTAGGTTCAGTATATATTTCATAGATGGTCCCAAGGTAGATCGCAAAATGCAAATCTCTGAAATTGATTTCGGATAAAATCTATATATTGGCTGATAGATATTCAAGAGGCCTTTAATTTAAGCCAAGTTTCATCCGCCCATCGTTTATAATTTTGGCACAGTGGGCTGTTGTTTTCAGTGTATAGTTCATAGATGGTCCCAAGGTAGATCGCAAAATGCAAATCTCTGAAATTGATTTCGGATAAAACCTATATATGGGCTGATAGCTATTCAAGAGGCTTTTTATTTAAGCCAAGTTTCGTCCGCCCATCTTTTATAGTTTTGGCACAGTGGGCTGTTAGGTTCAGTATATATTTCATAGATGGTCCCAAGGTAGATCGCAAAATGCAAATCTCTGAAATTGATTTCGGATAAAATCTATATATTGGCTGATAGCTATTCAAGAGGCCTTTAATTTAAGCCAAGTTTCGTCCGCCCATCTTTTGTAGTTTTGGCACAATGGGCTGTTCTGTTTAGTGTCTTTTTCATAGGTGGGCCCAAGGTAGATCGCAAGAATGCAGATCTCTGAAATTGATTTCGGATAAAACCTATATATGGGCTGATAGCTATTCAAGAGGCCTTTAATTTAAGCCAAGTTTCGTCCGCCCATCTTTTATAGTTTTTGCACAGTGGGCTATTATGTCAAGTGTATATTTCAGAGGTGGGCCCTAAGGTAAATCGCAAAACGCAGATCTCTGAAATTGATTTCGGATAAAATCTATATATGGGCTGATAGCTATTCAAGAGGCCTTTAATTTAAGCCAAGTTTCGTCCGCCCATCTTTTATAGTTTTTGCACAATGGGCTGTTCTGTTTAGTGTCTTTTTCATAGGTGGGCCCAAGGTAGATCGCAAAAATGCAGATCTCTGAAATTGATTTCGGATAAAATCTATATATTGGCTGATAGCTATTCAAGAGACCTTTAATATAAGCCAAGTTTCGTCCGCCCATCTTTTATAGTTTTGGCACAGTGGGCTATTATGTCAAGTGTATATTTCAGAGGTGGGCCCTAAGGTAAATCGCAAAACGCAGATCTCTGAAATTGATTTCGGATAAAACCTATATATGGGCTGATAGCTATTCAAGAGGCCTTTAATTTAAGCCAAGTTTCGTCCGCCCATCTTTTATAGTTTTTGCACAATGGGCTGTTCTGTTTAGTGTCTTTTTCATAGGTGGGCCCAAGGTAGATCGCAAAAATGCAGATCTCTGAAATTGATTTCGGATAAAATCTATATATTGGCTGATAGCTATTCAAGAGACCTTTAATATAAGCCAAGTTTCGTCCGCCCATCTTTTATAGTTTTGGCACAGTGTATATGTATATTTCATAGGTGGGCCCTAAGGTAAATCGCAAAATGCAGATCTCTGAAATTGATTTCGGATAAAACCTATATATGGGCTGATAGCTATTCAAGAGGCTTTTTATTTAAGCCAAGTTTCGTCCGCCCATCTTTTATAGTTTTGGCACAGTGGGCTGTTAGGTTCAGTATATATTTCATAGATGGTCCCAAGGTAGATCGCAAAATGCAAATCTCTGAAATTGATTTCGGATAAAATCTATATATTGGCTGATAGATATTCAAGAGGCCTTTAATTTAAGCCAAGTTTCATCCGCCCATCGTTTATAATTTTGGCACAGTGGGCTGTTGTTTTCAGTGTATAGTTCATAGATGGTCCCAAGGTAGATCGCAAAATGCAAATCTCTGAAATTGATTTCGGATAAAACCTATATATGGGCTGATAGCTATTCAAGAGGCTTTTTATTTAAGCCAAGTTTCGTCCGCCCATCTTTTATAGTTTTGGCACAGTGGGCTGTTAGGTTCAGTATATATTTCATAGATGGTCCCAAGGTAGATCGCAAAATGCAAATCTCTGAAATTGATTTCGGATAAAATCTATATATTGGCTGATAGCTATTCAAGAGGCCTTTAATTTAAGCCAAGTTTCGTCCGCCCATCTTTTGTAGTTTTGGCACAATGGGCTGTTCTGTTTAGTGTCTTTTTCATAGGTGGGCCCAAGGTAGATCGCAAGAATGCAGATCTCTGAAATTGATTTCGGATAAAACCTATATATGGGCTGATAGCTATTCAAGAGGCTTTTTATTTAAGCCAAGTTTCGTCCGCCCATCTTTTATAGTTTTGGCACAGTGGGCTATTATGTCAAGTGTATATTTCAGAGGTGGGCCCTAAGGTAAATCGCAAAACGCAGATCTCTGAAATTGATTTCGGATAAAACCTATATATGGGCTGATAGCTATTCAAGAGGCCTTTAATTTAAGCCAAGTTTCGTCCGCCCATCTTTTATAGTTTTTGCACAATGGGCTGTTCTGTTTAGTGTCTTTTTCATAGGTGGGCCCAAGGTAGATCGCAAAAATGCAGATCTCTGAAATTGATTTCGGATAAAATCTATATATTGGCTGATAGCTATTCAAGAGACCTTTAATATAAGCCAAGTTTCGTCCGCCCATCTTTTATAGTTTTGGCACAGTGTATATGTATATTTCATAGGTGGGCCCTAAGGTAAATCGCAAAATGCAGATCTCTGAAATTGATTTCGGATAAAACCTATATATGGGCTGATAGCTATTCAAGAGGCTTTTTATTTAAGCCAAGTTTCGTCCGCCCATCTTTGGCACAGTGGGCTGTTAGGTTCAGTATATATTTCATAGATGGTCCCAAGGTAGATCGCAAAATGCAAATCTCTGAAATTGATTTCGGATAAAACCTATATATGGGCTGATAGCTATTCAAGAGGCCTTTAATTTAAGCCAAGTTTCGTCCACCCATCTTTTATAGTTTTGGCACAGTGGGCTATTATGTCAAGTGTATATTTCAGAGGTGGGCCCAAGGTAAATCGCAAAATGCAGATCTCTGAAATTGATTTCGGATAAAACCTATATATGGGCTGATAGCTATTCAAGCGGCCTTTAATTTAAGCCATCTTTTATAGTTTTTTCACAATGGCCTGTTCTGTTTAGTGTCTTTTTCAGAGGTGGGCCCAAGGTACATCGCAAAAATGCAGATCTCTGAAATTGATTTCGGATAAAATCTATATATTGGCTGATAGCTATTCAAGAGACCTTTAATATAAGCCAAGTTTCGTCCGCCCATCTTTTATAGTTTTGGCACAGTGTATATGTATATTTCATAGGTGGGCCCTAAGGTAAATCGCAAAATGCAGATCTCTGAAATTGATTTCGGATAAAACCTATATATGGGCTGATAGCTATTCAAGCGGCCTTTAATTTAAGCCAAGTTTCGTCCGCCCATCTTTTATAGTTTTGGCACAATGGGCTGTTCTGTTTAGTGTCTTTTTCATAGGTGGGCCCAAGGTAGATCGCAAAAATGCAGATCTCTGAAATTGATTTCGGATAAAATCTATATATTGGCTGATAGCTATTCAAGAGACCTTTAATTTAACCCAAGTTTCGTCCGCCCATCTTTTATAGTTTTGGCACAGTGGGCTATTATGTCAAGTGTATATTTCAGAGGTGGGCCCTAAGGTAAATCGCAAAACGCAGATCTCTGAAATTGATTTCGGATAAAACCTATATGTGGGCTTATAGCTATTCAAGAGACCTTTAATTTGAGCCAAGTTTCGTCCGCCCATCTTTTATAGTTTTGGCACAGTGGGCTGTTATGTTCAGTATATATTTCTTAGATTGGCCCAAGATAGATCGCAAAATGCAAATCTCTGAAATTGATTTCAGATAAAACCTATATATGGGCTGATAGCCATTCAAGAGGCCTTTAATTTAAGCCAAGTTTCGTCCGCCCATCTTTTATAGTTTTGGCACAGTGGGCTGTTATGTTCAGTATATATTTCATAGATGGGCTCAAGGTAGATCGCAAAATGCAAATCTCCGAAATTGATTTCAGATAAAACCTATATATGGGCTGATAGCTATTCAAGAGGCCTTTAATTTAAGCCAAGTTTCGTCCGCCCATCTTTTATAGTTTTGGCACAGTGGGATGTTATGTTCAGTATATATTTCTTAGGTGGGCCCAAGGTAGATCGCAAAATGCAGATCTCTGAAATTGATTTCAGATGAAACCTATATAGGGGCTGATTGCTATTCAAGAGGCCTTTAATTTAAGCCAAGTTTCGTCCGCCCATCTTTTATAGTTTTTGCACAATGGGCTGTTCTGTTTAGTGTCTTTTTCATAGGTGGGCCCAAGGTAGATCGCAAGAATGCAGATCTCTGAAATTGATTTCGGATAAAACCTATATATGGGCTGATAGCTATTCAAGAGGCTTTTTATTTAAGCCAAGTTTCGTCCGCCCATCTTTTATAGTTTTGGCACAGTGGGCTATTATGTCAAGTGTATATTTCAGAGGTGGGCCCTAAGGTAAATCGCAAAACGCAGATCTCTGAAATTGATTTCGGATAAAACCTATATATGGGCTGATAGCTATTCAAGAGGCCTTTAATTTAAGCCAAGTTTCGTCCGCCCATCTTTTATAGTTTTTGCACAATGGGCTGTTCTGTTTAGTGTCTTTTTCATAGGTGGGCCCAAGGTAGATCGCAAAAATGCAGATCTCTGAAATTGATTTCGGATAAAATCTATATATTGGCTGATAGCTATTCAAGAGACCTTTAATATAAGCCAAGTTTCGTCCGCCCATCTTTTATAGTTTTGGCACAGTGTATATGTATATTTCATAGGTGGGCCCTAAGGTAAATCGCAAAATGCAGATCTCTGAAATTGATTTCGGATAAAACCTATATATGGGCTGATAGCTATTCAAGAGGCTTTTTATTTAAGCCAAGTTTCGTCCGCCCATCTTTGGCACAGTGGGCTGTTAGGTTCAGTATATATTTCATAGATGGTCCCAAGGTAGATCGCAAAATGCAAATCTCTGAAATTGATTTCGGATAAAACCTATATATGGGCTGATAGCTATTCAAGAGGCCTTTAATTTAAGCCAAGTTTCGTCCGCCCATCTTTTATAGTTTTGGCACAGTGGGCTATTATGTCAAGTGTATATTTCAGAGGTGGGCCCAAGGTAAATCGCAAAATGCAGATCTCTGAAATTGATTTCGGATAAAACCTATATATGGGCTGATAGCTATTCAAGCGGCCTTTAATTTAAGCCATCTTTTATAGTTTTTTCACAATGGCCTGTTCTGTTTAGTGTCTTTTTCAGAGGTGGGCCCAAGGTACATCGCAAAAATGCAGATCTCTGAAATTGATTTCGGATAAAATCTATATATTGGCTGATAGCTATTCAAGAGACCTTTAATATAAGCCAAGTTTCGTCCGCCCATCTTTTATAGTTTTGGCACAGTGTATATGTATATTTCATAGGTGGGCCCTAAGGTAAATCGCAAAATGCAGATCTCTGAAATTGATTTCGGATAAAACCTATATATGGGCTGATAGCTATTCAAGCGGCCTTTAATTTAAGCCAAGTTTCGTCCGCCCATCTTTTATAGTTTTGGCACAATGGGCTGTTCTGTTTAGTGTCTTTTTCATAGGTGGGCCCAAGGTAGATCGCAAAAATGCAGATCTCTGAAATTGATTTCGGATAAAATCTATATATTGGCTGATAGCTATTCAAGAGACCTTTAATTTAACCCAAGTTTCGTCCGCCCATCTTTTATAGTTTTGGCACAGTGGGCTATTATGTCAAGTGTATATTTCAGAGGTGGGCCCTAAGGTAAATCGCAAAACGCAGATCTCTGAAATTGATTTCGGATAAAACCTATATGTGGGCTTATAGCTATTCAAGAGACCTTTAATTTGAGCCAAGTTTCGTCCGCCCATCTTTTATAGTTTTGGCACAGTGGGCTGTTATGTTCAGTATATATTTCTTAGATTGGCCCAAGATAGATCGCAAAATGCAAATCTCTGAAATTGATTTCAGATAAAACCTATATATGGGCTGATAGCCATTCAAGAGGCCTTTAATTTAAGCCAAGTTTCGTCCGCCCATCTTTTATAGTTTTGGCACAGTGGGCTGTTATGTTCAGTATATATTTCATAGATGGGCTCAAGGTAGATCGCAAAATGCAAATCTCCGAAATTGATTTCAGATAAAACCTATATATGGGCTGATAGCTATTCAAGAGGCCTTTAATTTAAGCCAAGTTTCGTCCGCCCATCTTTTATAGTTTTGGCACAGTGGGATGTTATGTTCAGTATATATTTCTTAGGTGGGCCCAAGGTAGATCGCAAAATGCAGATCTCTGAAATTGATTTCAGATGAAACCTATATAGGGGCTGATAGCTATTCAAGATACCTTTAATTTAAGCCAAGTTTCATCCGCCCATCGTTTATAATTTTGGCACAGTGGGCTGTTGTTTTCAGTGTATAGTTCATAAATGGTCCCAAGGTAGATCGCAAAATGCAAATCTCTGAAATTGGTTTCAGATAAAACCTATATATGGGCTGATAGCTATTCAAGAGGCCTTTAATTTAAGCCAAGTTTCGTCCTCCCATCTTTTATAGTTTTGGCACAGTGGGCTGTTAGGTTCAGTATATATTTCATAGATGGTCCCAAGGTAGATCGCAAAATGCAGATCTCTGAAATTGATTTCAGATAAAACCTATATAGGGGCTGATAGATATTCAAGAGGCCTTTAATTTAAGCCAAGTTTCATCCGCCCATCGTTTATAATTTTGGCACAGTGGGCTGTTGTTTTCAGTGTATAGTTCATAAATGGTCCCAAGGTAGATCGCAAAATGCAAATCTCTGAAATTGGTTTCAGATAAAACCTATATATGGGCTGATAGCTATTCAAGAGGCCTTTAATTTAAGCCAAGTTTCGTCCTCCCATCTTTAATAGTTTTGGCACAGTGGGCTGTTAGGTTCAGTATATATTTCATAGATGGTCCCAAGGTAGATCGCAAAATGCAGATCTCTGAAATTGATTTCAGATAAAACCTATATATGGGCTGATAGCTATTCAAGAGGCCTTTAATTTAAGCCAAGTTTCGTCCGCCCATCTTTTATAGTTTTGGCACAGTGGGCTATTATGTTCAGTATATATTTCATAGGTGGGCCCAAGGTAGATCGCAAAATGCAGATCTCTGAAATTTATTTCGGATAAAATCTATACATGGGCTGATAGCTATTCAAGAGACCTTTAATTTAAGCCAAGTTTCGTCCGCCCATCTTTTATAGTTTTGGCACAATGGGCTGTTCTGTTCAGTGTCTTTTTCAATACAGCTCTTTGATATATATTAAACACGTATTTATGCCTCTTTCATTCATTTTGTTCAGAATTGTTTATACTTTACCGTTATTTTAATAGTTATGACCATAAATTATAATTTGCGATCAAATTTGTTCTCCAATTTTAGTTAAATATGTTTTCTCTGAGTCACCCTGTGAATGGTTTGCGCCTTTGCTAAAAATTAATTTTCCAATATAATTTCCGATATAACTTCACAGGCATGTTGGAGCGCAAGACAATTTTCGAACGGATATGCCGATTTCATCCGAAATTTGGCCTTCGTAATATTGTTTCCAAACTAAGTTAAAGTGCGAAGATAAGCCATATCGGTCCACTCCTTCAGGTACCTACACCACAAAAGTTCGAAAATGTTCGGAAAAATTGTGAAATTGTGCGCACGATAACTCTTAAAGGTAGTAACCGATTTGGTCCATACTTTGCACATCGTGAAATTTCTACCAGACTTAGATGAGGTTCCAATATGGACTCAATCGGTCCACTCTTTCGGGTGCCTCCACACAAAATTTCGGAATAGTTTAGTTTAGGAACTGCTCTCGAATCGCTTTCATTTTTGTTGTGTAGTATATTCACCATACGACGGTACAAGTTTCATCAGGGGAAAGTCCATACTTCCTGAGAAAATAGCCTGAAAGGTACAAAAAAAAACCCTGTGACACCGTGTGTAGCGGATGGAGCGCAAGATAACTTTCGAACGGATGTGCCGGTCCAAAATGTGGCCTTCGTAATATTTTGTGCAAACTTAGTTTAAGTTCGAAGATAAGCCATATCGGTCCACTCATTCAGGTACCTCCCCCACAAAAGTTCAAAAATGTTCGGAAAAATTTTGTACACGATAACTCTTGAGTGACCGATTTGGCCCATACTTTACACATCCTTATATATCTACCAAAAATAGATCAGGTTCGAATATGGACTATATTTGTGCACTCCTTCGGGTTCCTCCCACACAAAATTTCGGATAAGTTCACTTTAAAGCCTGCTCTCGAATCACTTTGATTTTTGTTGAAGCAACTTGCATTCGCTGCCTCAATTACGACGCTAAAAGTTTTTTTCAGGGGCAAGTCCATACTTTTTGAGAAAACACCCCGAAAGGTGTAAAAAACCCCTATGGACCATATGTAGTGGCTGGAGAGCACGAGAACTCTCGAACTGATCAATCGATTTGGTCCAAAATTTTTCCTTCGTAATATTTTGTCCAATCTTAGTTTCAGTTCAAAGATGGACAATACCGGTCCACAACTTTTGTTACTCCCCCCCAATAGTTAAAACGGGGCAACCAATTTGGTCCAAACTTTGGATCTCCTAATATTTTGTTCAAATTTAGTTTAACTTCTAAAATGGGCCAATTGGTCATTTCCTTAGGGTACTTCCCCCACAAAAGTTCAGCATTTGTGCCTAAGTGCAGTTTAGAGTCAGTTCGAAATCGTTTGGAAGTGATACCGATGCTGTTCGTTGCGTTCCTGTTTATGTTTTCTGTGGACAAGTCCATGCTTCCTGGCATATTGGTCCAAAAGTTATACGATGACCCTCTGAAATGACTAGTGACCGCTATATCTATCGAAAAGATATGACTCCCAAACTAAGATCCACTTCCAACATGGACTATGTTGGTCCATTCCTTTAAGTACCTCCTCCGCAACACTTTTGAACTTTAAACCCAGTCCATATATTTGTCGGCAAGTTCAAATGTCCAAAAAGGGCCACAAAATTCTAAAAAAACACCCTAAATACATTCGATCTGTCAGTAGATGAAATTTTCAATTCACATAAACTGAGGGTATATCTCTGTCGGCAAAGACGACTGATACTTTTTTTATTTGTTATTATTTTAATTTAAATTTAAATTTCAAAAGACATTTAGATGACATTCGAATTAAATTATTGCTTTGTAGCAAAAACCACAAACAACTTAGTACGAGAGGTATATGCAGGAGTGTCCTTAATTTGGTACATTTCGGGACACATATGTCCGGAATATTGGCTTCCGCTGGAAGAACAAAATCTTCAACAGATCTGAGAAATGGCGTTAAAGTGGATAAAGAACAAAAGTCTTGAACTTTTGATAGTTTAGTCAGTCACCGAACTAAGAAAACTACCTTCGTTGGAACTTTCACCGAACTGTCATTAAACCGCATTTAAACGACAATTTTGAACTTTTATTTGGGATATACATGAAGGAGTTGCCCGAATGCATACATATATCAGCAGCAGATGTAGTCCAGCTTGGAACTTCATTTAAGTTTGAGAGAAATGTTATATTGTGCAAATATTGGATCAATGTCGGTCAATAGTTACCGTGCCAACCTGCCATTTGGTTACCTTAAGATTTTATTGAGTGGTCTCCGAGTATAGCATTCATCCCATGCATTTGAACTGTCTGGACAACTGCGTCAGTATGGTGAGAGGTTCGCGTTTATTCCTCTCTGTAGATCATGAACATATCTCCCAGCGTACATGGTTGGAGTAATCTTGTCCACTGGATTGTGGCGGGGATGCTAAAGATGATAACACCCAAGCAAGTACCACATAATGGTAATCTTCAAGCTGGTCCATTGGTGTTATGAGGAGGCACCCTGTTGCAGTCCCCAGGGTGACATTCTATTAACCTCGAATATTCTTCCACTACGTCGCGCTAACATTTTCATATCATACTGGCGCCGCATAGCTTACCACATACCGGCCTATTGCTTTATATGAGGTCAAAAATGTTTCTTTGTCAGGTCCCCCAGTGATTTGAGGATGACGTTCTTACTTCTGACAGCAAATAACAGTCGGACGACTATAACATGCTTTCGAACGTTAAGCTTATATCATGTATGGTCGGAATCTGGACACCATCGACCAATTGGTTCAGCTTCATTACAGCTGTCCAAGTGGTGAACAGTGCGACAGTAGATTTAGCGACGGAATTTTTTTTATATTCCTCAGATGGAAGATCTTCACTAAGTCAGCTAGGTTAACCTATTTCATATGCCAAGATCTTATAATTTCAAAACGAAAAGGCCATACAGTTTAGGAGGTATCACCCCACCTTGGGAGACTCCCTGTTGACATGGTTCATGGTATCGAAGGCTTTTAATAGGGCAAAAGCAACCATTACTGTTCGCTCGCACTGTCTGTTCTTATTTTGCCTTCGATTGATATGTTTAGATATGACATGTAATGCTGCTGTGGTACTATGGGAATCCATGCTGAAGTTGGTCTACTGGAAAACGGCTTCTCATCATGAAGAGGAGGAGTGTCTCTAGAATCTTTGCTAATGACGAAAGAATGGAAATCGGCTGCACGATAAGCCTCTGCTGACATCCCTGTTTCAGTAGCGTTTCCTGTATAATATGGGTGGCTAACAATAAATTGAGGACATTTGTAAAATAATCAAAACCGGGTACATACAGTTACGTAAGCATTACCATTGATATTCCGTGTAGGACTAACTCTTAACGTGATTTGTAACATCGGCCAATGTAAATTGCGGTGGTAACTCCACGGTTGGGATAGTTCTTCTTATACGGCGTAACACACTACTCTTCGCCGTATCACTCACCGGGTGCGCTATAAACTCCTGGTTAAAATAACACGCACACCTCTTTGGGTCAGTTACTGTCACGCCGTTGAAAGTAACAGCCATCCTATTATCCTTCTTTCCCGGATTCGAGTGTGATTTAACCGTTGCCCACAATTTACTTACCCCGGTACCAATGTTACATTGCTTCAGGTGATCTAGTCACTTTTTCCGACTATGTTTGCTTACTATTGACTTCCAGGGTAAGTTCTCTAACTCTTGGGTCTTCAGGGTTCCTAGGACGAAACTGCTGGGAAATTTAGTTTGATTTCGGTTATTTGACCAGCAGGTATTTAGCGTGCGAATGCTGCGGTGATGATGTCCCGGAAAGTTCTCTCAGCTACCAGAGGTTCAGAGGGTGTGGGAAGCTCTCTGTAGCGGTGATTGGTAAATTCTCAGAACCCTTGCCAATCAGATTTCCATGGTTCCGAAAAGTGTGGTGTTCAGAGGTTATGAAGTCGGGTTGTCTCTTTACGGAGACGACGACAGGAAGGTGGCCTGAGCCAAGGTATATGATGACGGGTTGCCCAGATACGTCATTTATAAGACCAGTTGCCACAATGGTGATATCTGGCGAGCTGTGACAATCTCCTCTTATTCTCGTAGGGGCGTCTTCATTCACCGTGCAAAACGTGGAGCTATCAATTTGCTCGGCCAGCGCTGTACCTCTCTGGTCATTACCCAGCATAGAATATCAAAGCTCATAATGCTCTAAAAGCGAACTAATATCGATTGTATGTACACATTAATCAGCTCTACTAGAGTCTAGACTCAAGCTCAAGCGGGATAGGTCTGTAATGGACAAACCGGTTTATTAGGAAGGAAGGCAAGTCTTCACCCCCGCTTCTTGTGCAAACCTTCCGCCGATCGTTGTAACCAGTGAGTTTTGTTTTCTGGATGGCAGCGACCATGATATTTTTCCGACTCATTAAGTCCACAATTTCGCTGACTTTATTGCGGAGACCATTGCAATTGAATTGCAGGAATGATGTAGTTCCGGATCGCTGGACACCAACTTGTGGTGTTAGATATTGTTTGTTGTTGTTGGGGAGGCTGCGGGGGTTTCTCGTATTCTGACAATGAAGAAGAATAGGACGACGAAGTTGGAGACAAACAGGGAGTTGTTCTGGCGCAGCAAGCAGCAATATACCTATCGCAGAAATCCTGGGAAGTGCACCCATTCCCTACATCCATTACATCTCCCATTGTTGATATATGGTGTACGCGGATCTGGCAAACGGAACATATCCATACTGGCCCGGGGTTCATCTCTACCCCGACACGGAGCAAATGAGCTTGAAGCAGGCATTCTGGGATAAATTAAAAAAATAAATAAAAAATACACGAACACACACACATAATTGTTGAGGTCACTGCTCCTGGTCGATGATTCTTACTCGGAGGAATCTTCGACCAGTGCAATGATATTTTACACAATATAATGAAATATGTAACAATATTGCAAAATGTATTTATATTCGTCTAAGAGTATCAGATTTGTTTTATTCGAATTCTTCGAAATGGATCATCTTATATAAAATGTTCCCTTATACATCCTTAAAACTAACTTACTTTCATCAAATAATTTTTTTAAGCTCCACTATCTTCATTTTTATATTATGGCTGCTATAACAATTTAGTATACCTTTTAACTTGATCTTAATTATGCTCTTTATATTCCTAATAAGTACTAATCATTTGACATCCTTACAAGGAATCACAAACACCCCAACTTTTAATGCGGACACATTATTAAACTTCCCAGCAACTTTAAGCCTTTCAACGTTATTGCTACTAATTCTAACATTTGATTTATTTTGTTCGTTCGTAACTTTATTATAAATTGTCTTGAGGTTAATTGAGGTGTATTTTTCACGTTGCTGTTGGCTGTCCCTTTTGTTTCGTTGTTATGGGATAAGATGTGTATCTATTTATTCATTAACCACGAGATCCCACAAATGGCAAGAAACAGAAGCTGTGCAAAACGTGTTCAAACAACGTGCGCTGTATTTGCTGCTTTGCATCCATTCCATCCGTGGCAAAACTTTAAGATACATTTCTGTCGAATATAGAACCAATTGTTTTCGTCTTTGCCATTGTTGTTGTTCCTGTTTAGTAGTCCCATTTTATTTGTCGTTTTTACTCTACTCTTGAGAGTTATTGAGAAAAGTTGTCGTTGTTGCTGCTGGTGACCATCCTTGTTTATATTTTTTGTATACATACACAATAACTTCAGATGAACGAATGAACCAAACGGTTCGGTCCGGTCTACTATCGGCTGTTTGGTCCGCAACAAATTTTGTTGTCCTTTGAAACATCCTGATTGTCGCTTTCGTTGCATATATGCATATATCAGCTGCCTTCTTCTCCTCCGTTATTTTGGCCATTATGTGTGTATCTTTGTTTTTGCGACTCTCACCAAAATTTGTATTGGTTAGTTTCTTGTTCGGATGAACTCTGAGCAGCAAAAGAAATGTCAAAAAATAAGAGAATAACAAATTACACCACCATTGCCGCCGCCGTCACGTAACATTTGATGGTGTATTGCAGGCATGTTTTCCAGAAAGTATTCACCGCTCACTGACATTTACACATATATACTCTCATACATACATACATGGTATATACATATAACGCATGCAAAAGGATTTTGTAACTGTCTACTACTTAGAGACAAAATGCCGACAACCAGGTCTACTTACCGATGAGATGAGAAAGACAAGAGCAACAAAAATAAAAATAACGAAAAAGGACGATAACGACGGCTATGATGAGAAGACGTCGACAACGTTCATCGTCCTTTTTAGTGGCATTACTAAAAATAATGTTATAGTTGAGGAGTCGTATGTGTGTTATGTTGTGTTGCTGATACCGTCCATACATATGGAAATGTATTTTAATCTATTTAAGGACTGTTACGGACCACTATAACACAATGGCTTTAATTGAACCATGACATAACTTATGTCACTTTTCGATAGAAAAAATGACGAACACATAATATCGCTGTAAACGGGATCACAAGAAGTAGCTTCAGTATAAATTTCTAAAAGATCTTCCAACAGATTCTTAACTGCACTTAAACAAAAATGTTGAACTTTTGTGGGGGAGGTACCCTTATGGGGTACGAAGTGCAAATTTTGGTTCGAATCGATTGATCCGTTCGAGAGTGATCGTGCGCACCATCCAGACAGACAAACAGAAAGACAGACTAACGGACGTTGCAAAATCTACTCCATATTGTCTGAAATGGATTTTGTCCAAACATACTTGGGGTCTAAAACCGGTATTTCGATGAGGCACATCTTGCCCGTATGAAAGTGTATATACCCTCGTTAGCATAAATGCTGAGGGTATATCTATTCCGAATCCATTTAAAATTCGTGATCCGTCCAGCGGCTACCACTTCAGTGTACATATCTTTGTGTTTGTATCGGTTTTCATTGACTTTTGGTCCATGCCGGGACGGAGGAAAATCAAGACCAATACGGATGCGATCGGTTTGTCACATCCGCAGCCACAACACCCAAGTTTCATTGAGATGCAATAGATGTCGATGTGGGAGAATATCAGTGGACTACTACTACTTGGCATTCAGGTAGGTAACCGTCGAGGTAGAGTTGCTTGACGTATACATTCAACCGATAACTCAGGTTATAGACCCAATATAAGCACGCTTTTGGAAGGTCATAACCGACAGGTCTTAGAAGGGTTTAATGTACATCATTAGTTGTGACATTCGGTCCTAGGTAATATCCCGTCCAGAGGGCAAATAGTGCTGACTGAGCACATTGGTAGCTCTACGCTTTGAACGGTCAATGAGCACGCCTTAACAGAATTGGCGGAGAGTTCCACAATTTGTCAGACATAACCATCGTATCAGCTCGAATGGCAATTGAAGTCACCTGGCAATTGAAGTCCTGGATCAGGCACTCTCCCTAGAATCGTCTCCATTCAGCAGACTGCCCGACTTCATAACCTCTGAAGGCTGCACTTTCAGCAATCATGGAAAAGCGAATTGGCTTAGTTTCAGAGAGTTCACTAATCACCGCTTCAGAAACCTGCCCAAGCGTTCTGATGTTGTGCAGCCTCTCGCTTTATATCTGCTGGTCTAAGTGAAACCAAAGTTCCCAGCAGAGACGGCGGATGAGTGTGATGAGTTTTTTTGAGCCAACCCCAGTGACCCCATAGGAAGGGAGCTGACCCTGGGAGTTAACAGGTTGGTCGGTGATCACAAGTGGATAGATCATCTAAAGACTTGCAACATTTGACCAGGAATAAATGCATTTTCGGCAACGGCTAAGTCACTTCGAACCCAGAGAAGAAAGAAGATAGGATGAGTGTGATGAGCTTTGTCGAGCCAACCCCAGTTACCCCAGAGCAAGGGAGCTTACACTGGGAGTTGATCGGTGAGCACAAGCGGAACAAGTGTATAGGTCATCTAAAGACTTGCAAAATTTTAACCAGATTAAGTGAATTTTCGGCAAAAGCTAAGTTACTCTCGAACCCCGAGAAGAAAGAAGGTAGGACCTCAGTCACGTTTCGCGACGTAACGCTGATTGATCCGAAGAGGTGCACATGTTGTTTTAATCGAAAAATTGTCAAGCACCCCTGGAGTAACAGGGCGATGGCAATAGTTTTACGTCGCTTTAGATCTCTTCCTGCCGGGAGGAGAAACCAGGAGTTGAGTATATCACTTAAGTTTTCAACCTGACGCAATCAACCCACATTGTGCTAGAAGTCTGGAAATGTACCGGTATCGCTACTGAAGCCTGACAAGGATGCCAGCAAAAGTGAGGCTTGAGGCTTTACTACTCCTCAGCGTCAGAAATAGCTATCTTCCTGCCGATCATCACTATGGTATTGAGCTTGTTAGGTATGCGCATGATTGTACGACCATGGCGTCGGATACCTTCCGACATTTGACATTTGTGAAAGGCTCGACTGCGAATTAACCGATTTTAGCAAATTCTTCCAAATTCTTGTAAATACCCGTCAGTAAATCTACGCGCACTCTGTTCACCTCATGGACTGCCTGATAAGCACAGAGTTGAATTTCCTGGTTGATAATGATAACCGAATAACGAGCACTAACTGCCCACAAGATTACAGGGGTGACATTTCTACGCATACCACAGCTATCTGCGACAAGCTGAGATGTAGGAACAAGATCATAAAATCCCTAGCCAGCAAAACTTGGCTTGCATACAAAGAAACCTTGTTGACCACATATATAACTGTAACATGGTGCCTCCTGATATCTTCGGTGGATCATATGCATGAGGAAACGAAGGTTCTTATAATATAGCAAAGACATTCTCTCGTTGTAGTATTTGCTCGGGTGTTACCGCTAGAGTCATATAGTGGATTGGGACCACCTACCCAGGCATGTCAGGAGGGATCTTTATAATATAGAGAGCGAAAGAGGTCCAGGGTAACAAGAGAGAACTACTATCAAGCAGTTTTAAATAGCATTCACACGCATGCAGTCGCAGATGTCACAAACAATTACTGTGTGAATGCGGTCCCTGAACAGTCCTGGTTCCGACCACTAACTACCTCAAGATATTGGGTGTAACGTTCAATAGCATGTTACGGCAATAGGCCTGCCTGTGGTATCCTATGCGGCGCCAGTGTGTGGTATGCAAATGTTAGCGTTACGTAGTGGATGTTTGGAGTCGACTGTCTGGCTGGCGCTGTCTGCGCACGATTACTCTCGAACGAAGCAACCGATCGGGCCCAAAATTTGGCATTCGTAATATTTTGTCCAAACTTAGATAAGGCTATCGGTCCACTCCTTCCGGTACCTCCCACACAAAAGTTCAAAACTTTTCTCAAAAATGGTGCGCACGATAACTCTCGAAGGCAGTAACTGATTTTGTCCAATCTTTGGACATCGTAATATTTCTACGAGACATAGATCAGGTTAGAATATAGACTGTATATGTCAACTCCTTCGGATACCCCCACACCAAATTTCGGCAAAGTACAGGTTAGGACCTTGAGAAAATGACCCGGAAACTGTAAAAACCCTTATGGCCAGTATGTGTAGTGTAGCTGGTGCGATAACTCCCGAAACGAATACTGCGTTGGTTCACACATTGCATATTGTAATATTTCTTAGAATATAAGATGAAATTCGAAGATGATGCTAATAGGTCCACTCCCGCTGTACCTCCCCCAACATAGTTCGAAAATTTTGTCTAAAATGGTAAGCGCAATATCTCCTAAACGGAGCAACCTAATTGGTCCAAATTTTTGATCTCGAAATATTGTTCTTAGTTTATGTTCAAAAGTGTGGGTATCACCCACACAAATGTTCAACAGATTTGTTTAAGTGCTGTTAAGGGTCTGCTCGAGGATCCTTCTGAATTTTTTACCGAAGGTACTGCTATTGCGCCTGTTTTACAGCGATAATATGTTTTTCGAGGGCAAGTCCATGTTTCCAAGGGTCTAATTTATATGGTGACCACTTGAAATGACTGGTGGGCGCGATATCTGTCGAGAGGGATGACTCCTAAAATGAGACCCACTTCCTAAATGGACTATGTTGGTCCATTTCTTTATGTACCTCCCCCACAAAATTTTTGAGCTATAATCACAAAATTTTGAATACTTCCTAAATATGCAAATGCATATATGGTTAGGATGGTCGTAGAGAAAATCTGATTAGACAGAAACTCGTTTTATCACAAAACAAAACGAATTAGGCCCAGACATTTTTGCATATTTTGCATATCGTGCATATTTTTACATATTTGCATAAACTAAGCATATGAAAGACCATATGCAAAAATATATACGAGGATTTGTGGTCTAAAAATCCCACCGAAATGGCTGAAATGATGTGGTATTAAGTTTTCGTTAGGGAGGCGAAACTCTTCATGTAGCCCCCATAGAACGGTACTTCCCGATTTCCGATATTTTGAAGGTTGGGGCTTCAACATCACACTTAAATGGCTGACATTTTGTATAAAATCTTCGTTGGGAGTATAAAACTTTCCACCTGAAATTTGTCAGTATAGGTCCATGTCCCGCCCCATAGAACGGTACCTCTCGATTTTCGGTATTTTGAAAGTTGTAGCCTCAATATCCCACCGAAATGACTGAAATTTGGTATTTAGTCTTCGTTGGGGGTATAGAACATTCCACCTGAATTTTCTCGGTATAGGTTCAAGTCTTCATATAGCCCCCATAGAACGGACCCCCCGATTTCTGGTATTTTGAAGTTTGTGGCCTCAATATCCCTCCGAAATGACTAAAATTTGGTATTAAGTCTTCCTTGGGGGTATAAAACTTTCCACCTGAAATTTCTCGATATAGGTCCACGTCTTAATATAGCCCCCATAGAACGGTACCTCCGGATTTCTGGTATTTTGAAGGTTGTGCCCTCAATATCCCTCCGAAATGGCTGAAATTTGGTATTAAGTCTTCCTTGGAGGTATAAAGCTTTCCACCTGAAATTTGTCGGTATATGTCCACGTCTTCCTATAGCCCCCATAGAACGGTACCTCCGGATTTCTGGTAATTAGAAGGTTCTGGCCTCAATATCCCGCCAAAAGGTCTGAAATTTGGTATTAAGTCTTCCTTGGAGGTAAACAACTTTCCACCTAAAATTTGTCGGTTTAGGTTCAGGCCTTCATATAGCCCCCATAGAACGATACCTCCCGATTTTCGGTATTTTGAATGTTGAGGATGTGGTTATACATTTCTCTATTTTATTGACTTGTCTGAAAATAATTTTAAACAGAAAAATTTTACATACAAACATTTTTGTACCTATTATTGAAATATTTGTTGCATAAGAAAATATGTAAAATGCATAAAATTCCGCTGTCTACAAATAAGTCTCACGGTGCTCATGAACCAACTTTAAATGAAAAGAGCTAACACCTGGGAAGTTTTTGCGGATTCTGAAACTACAATGTTCATAGATGAGAAAAATAAAAAAATCGCGGGTCAAAGTTCACATTTTAGGTTTTTTTTGCTTGGAAACAGCAATACCTATCAAAATGGATCTAAAGAAAGTGTTGTAGTAGTGAAAAATCTCCTTTATAATATTTTCGTTATGTTTTAAAATTTTTGAGATATAGAAGTTCAAATTGGGACAATTCACTGTCTTCTTATAAAACAATTTCATTACTGCAATTTCCCAACATATATCTAAAAAATTGTACAAGCTAGGAAAAAATTACAAAAGGCAATCTTGTAGAGAATTTTCACAGCTATAAGATTTTCTCAGGTCCCTTATCGATAAAACTTGCCGTATTCAAGCAAAATCGCGAAAACCTAACAAAAAACATAAAAATGTGACCTGAGCTTCTTTATCTCAAAAATGGTACAACTTGGGAACAAATCATAAAGGGCAACCCTCTAGAGAATTTTTACAGCTACAACATTTTCTTTAGATCCATTTCGATAGGACTTGCGGTTTCCAAGCAAAATTGCGAAAACCTAAAATAAACCTATAAATTTGAGCTTTGACCGCGATTTATTTAAAAATCTCTACAGAGTTTTTTTTCTTGTTTTTGGATTTTTCTCATCTATGAACATTGCTGTTTCAGAATCCGCAACAACTTTTCAGGTGTAAGCGGTATTCATTGAAAATTAGTTAAGGCGCACCGTACATGGCACTGTTTTATAAGGAGGTGATACCGTCAGGTCATTGTCCCAATTTGAACTTCTATATCCCAAAAATGGTAAAACCTACGAAAATATCATAAAGGTCAATCTTGTAGAGAATTTTCATAGCTACCACATTTTCTCTAATCCCATTTCGATGGACTAGCGGTTTCCAAGCAAAATCGTGAAAACCTAAAAACCCTAAAAATGTGAACTTTAACCGCGATTTATTTAAAAAGCTCCCCTACGATTGTTTTTTTTTTAATTTTGTTCATCTATGAACATTGCAGTTTAAGAATCCGCAAAAACTTCCCAAGTGTAAGCTCCTTTCATTTAAAGTTGGTTCAAGAGCATCGTTTGCTTTTAATTCACACAGGGTGAGTTTATATTTCTGTCGGCAAGGCCGACTGATACTTCTCTACTTGTTCTATCAACCTATTAATGCATTCACATCCCTAGATCTCGATAGGGAGCCGTGTTAGCCAGATTCAGTAGGAAAACGAACGGACATATCATATACTGTTATAACAACATTATTTTCAACTGGAACATTCTTTACTTCTCCCATTGTTTGAGGTTTGTAATCTTTCTTTTCTTCCAACTTCAAACTGTGTTGGCTTTCGAAGTATTTTTCTTACGGCTAGAATCAGGATGCAATCGACGACCGACGTTTTTATAGATGGCTGCCATATTTCTTTTCTTATCCATTATCACTTTTTACCTATTTCTTCTCTTTCTAGAACATAAAAAGAAATTATATTAATCTACAAAAAAATCAAGGTCATATTTTCATATTTATTGGTAAATATTTTCATTAGATACCAAACTTGTTTACATGGCATTGTTACCAATTTGCATTTTCTTTTATTTAATTTCCGTTTGCGCTTAGAAGAATCAGTAACATCTATCTATCTTATGTTGGGAAATCATAAATTTGTTGCTTCCACCTTTGTAGATGCATTAATATAAATGTGTTATGTTCACTTATCCTGTTGTGTTTTTATCCTGTCTGTGTATACTCTTTCATTTAATCGATTTCTCTATAGCTTTTTTATTTTAAGGGTTATTTTTATGCTTCCCCCCAAATCACCTTTTGTTGTTTGTTCTCTTGTTCTCCCATTTTTCGTTACAATTGTTTTTCTCCCCTCAATGTATTATCTCAACAGCAGCAACAACAATAATTTGTATACAGCATCAATTCCACTCTTCTTCTTTCTCTTACTTCTTCTTCTTCTTGCTCCTGATATCGTTTTAGTTTGTCATCTACTTTGCCATTTGATTTCACATGATTTCATTCCTGACGACGATGGTGATGATGCTGACGATATCCTTCTTCACACATGTTGTTGCCTTCGACGTTGTGTAATTGCTGTAAGGTTTTTGGATTATTCTTCTTCTATAGTTTCACATTTTATGTTTGTGCTTTATTTTCATTCATTGCCTCTTGTTGTTGTCCCTTCATTAATGTTTAATTTTCTCTGGAGAATTTTATATGATTATTTTGAAACTGGTCTTTCCTGCGCTTGCCGCCTATAGAAATTGTGTGTGTTATCCTTTCCTCCCCTTGTTATTGCTATCGTGGCACTTTTTATTTTAACTAAAATTGCAACCCTTTTTTTTAACGTTGAGTAACAGGAACATCAGAAAAATCTGTGAAAACGTCCATTTATTCTTTATGGTAAATTTGTTGATTAACTTCTATGTTGCTTTTATTTTATTATTTACTAATTTCTAGTCATTTAACTGATTTTTTCTCTCTCTCTCGCCTTCATTGCAGGTAATAAAATATTTATTATGGAAATTAAATTCAGTACAAAGGTATTTATGATATTTATACAAGTGGGACGATAAATCGTATCAACAAATCTACCGAAAAACATTTTTAATTTTAAACTACATATTTAAAGCTAATGAAACAGAATCAGTAAACTTTGCTGAGACCTAAATTATGCTTAGCCTATAACTGCACTAAAAACAGTAACAGGAGTGGTGGACCTAACTGACCAATGAACGGATCCCTAATTTTGTTACAGCATATTGATGTATTGTAAAGTCATTTTCCTGCGTAATCTAGATGGGAATGCTCCAGCATAAAGATACTGGATTTACTTGATTAGGTTTGACAGATGCTGCGTGTTGTACGGGTGTTGTTCTTGTTTTGTATGGTATCATCAATTACCGTGCTCTTGAACCAACTTTAAATGGAAGGTGCTTACACCGGGGAAGTTTTTGGGGATCCCGAAACTACAATGAGAAAAGTACACAGATGAGAAAAGTAAAAAACAAGTAAGAACGGCGTTATGTTCGGCCGGGCCGAACTTGTTATACCCTCCACCACGAGTTATATTGAAGTAAAATGGAACAATTAGTTTCCTTTCGTTTATGAAGAAGACTAATTATCAAATTTCAGCAAATTTCGTCGATCTATACCGACAAATGCCTGCGGAAAGTTTTTAGACTTAAAGAAGACTAATGACCAAATTTCCGATATTTCGGTAAGATAATGTGGCTAAAACCTAAAAAATACCAAAAATTAAGAGGTATGCTTCTATGGGGTATAAAGGAAGACTCTATATCCCCGTGGAAGACTAAAAAAAACAGCCATTTCGGTGGGACGTCACAATTTTTAGAATTACAAAAATCGGGAGGTACCGTTCTATGGGGGCTGTATAAAGGCAAGGACCTATACCGACAAATTTCATATGGAAAGTTTTATACCCCAAATGAAGACTTAAACCCCAAATTTCAACCAATTCGGTGTTATATTGAGGCAACAACCTTCAAATTACCGAAATTCGGGAAGTACCGTTCTATGGGGGCTATATAAAGGCGTGGGCCTATACCGAAAAAATTAGGGGGGAAAGTTTAATACCCCAACGAAAACTAAATATCAAATTTTAGCCATTTCGTAGGAATATTCAGGCCACAACCTTCACAATACCGAAAATCGGGAGGTACTGTTCTATGGGGCTAAATGAAGGCGTGGACCTAAACCAACAAAATTGTGAGCGAAAGTTTTATATTATAAAAAAATAAAAAATACTGTAGCAGTGAAAATTCTCTACAAGATTGTCCCTTATGATATATTCGTAGGATTTACCATTTTTGAGGTATAGAAGTTCAAATTGAGACAATTCACTGACAGTATAATTTCCTTATAAAGGGTGTTTTTTTAAGCCCGATAGAACTTGAAATTGTAAAAAATAACACAAAAAATTAAATTGTAATCAACATTTTTTTTATTCGAAAGATCAATACGTGACATTAACATTTGAAAATGATTTCGGGCATATGGGCACCGCGGCTGTTCTTGACGAAGTGCATTCTGGACGTCCAATTTTTGACCACTTTTTCGAGCACTGCTGACCGTATGTCACGAATAACACGAACAATGCTGGCCTCCAAGGCATCAATTGTTGCTGGTTTATCAGCATAAACCAGTGACTTCACGTAGCCCCACAGGAAATAATCGAGAGGTGTCAAATCGCACGACCTTGGAGGCCAATTGACAGGTCCACTTCTCGAAATCAACTTATCGCCAAATTTTGATTTCAATAAGTCGATGGTTGCGTTCGCCGTATGACACGTAGCGCCATCCTGTTGAAACCACATCTCCTCCGGATCAATGTCATCCATATTTGCAAACAAAAAATCATTGATCATGGTGCGGTAACGATCTCCATTGACCGTAACGCGAGCTCCGGCCTTATTTTTGAAGAAATAAGGTCCGATGATGCCACCAGCGTGAAAACCGCACCATACGGTGCATTTTTCTGGATGTAATGGAGTCTGTAGGTTCTCTTGTGGATTGGTCTCACTCCATATGCGGCAATTTTGCTTATTAACAAACCCGTTAAGCCAAAAATGCGCCTCATCGCTGAACACGATTATGTACGCCATACAAATGACGAAGTCGTCTATAAGTTGCGCGAATCGACGACTGATTTTCAAAGTAAATTTGGATAATTTCGTAGCGTTGTTCAAGCGTGAGTCTATTCATGATGATTTGTCAGAATATACTAAAACAAATAGAAAAAAAAGTTTCATCAAAATTTAATTTTTTGTGTTACTTTTTACAATTTAAAGTTCTATCTAGCTTAAAAAAAACACCCTTTAAAACAATGTCATGACTGTAATTTCCCAACTTAAACTTATATCTCAAAAATGGTACTACCTAGGAAAAATCACGAAAGTCAATCTTGTAGAGAATTTTCACCGCTATAAGATTTTTTCTAGTCCCATCTCGATAAGACTTACAGCTTTCAAGCAAATCGTGAAAAACTAACAAAAAAAAAAGCGTTAAGTTCGGCCAGGCTGAACTTTTTATACCCTCCACCATGAAATACTCTGAGCTAATATGGAATTATTAGTTTTCTTTCTGTTACGAAAGTACCTATGCCACAATTTTAGGTGGATAAGTTAATTGAGCACTAGAAACCCTAAATGCCAACTTATATCTAGTTCGGCCAGAAAGTGTAACTTAAACCGTCAAAATACCTGAAATCGAGCGGTGGCGTTATATGGGGGATATAAGAAAACGTGGACCGATGTCCATAATTTCTTGTGTAGAAGTTTGTTGGTTTGTGTGAACCATAAATGTCAAAATATAGCTAATTCTGTCGAAAAGTGTAGCTAAAAACGTCCAAATAGCTTAAATGGGGCGGTACGTAGACCTGTGACCATAATTTTTGGTGGAGAAGTTTCTTGATCACTGAGAACCCTAAATGGCAAATTATGCATGTTGCTAAAAACGTCAAAATACCGTAAAGCGGGCGTTACCGTTATATGGAGGCTATAAGAAAACATGCACCTATGTCCATAATTTTTAGTGCAGAAGTCTCTTGGTCCTTGGGAACCCTAATTGACAAATTATAGCTATTTCGGTCTGAAAATATGGTTAAAAACGTCCAAATGTCTGAAATCGGGCGGTACTGTTATATGGGGGCTATACCAAAATGTGGACCGATATAGCCCATCTTCGAACTTGATCTAAGTTCAGACCAAAAACCCATGTGTACAAAATTTCGATGAGTTACAAACGGAATGACAATCTAATAAACAAAACTAAAAATTTAGCTGAACTAAAGCCGTCTTCAGCATGATTTATACTCTTTTTCATGCGCTCAAACCACTCGCTGAATTACTTTTTCCACTCCCATTGAGACACCTCCCAATCATGGGTTTTAAACGTATTTACTACTGCATCTTCTAGTGATTGCTGCTTTTTTCGGGCTCATACGCATAGTTCCATGATTCGTTACATGTGACCATCTCTTAAATATCTTTAAAGCACCGCGTCGTACCGATGCAACGAAAAAAAAAAACAAAAAACCAATATCAAATGTTAGTTGGTGGAAGAAATGCCCAAGGATATCTATATCTCACAGTATATAATATGGCGATTTTGCATTTTGCATCACGACCATCGACAAGCGAGTTTGTTTCATAGCTACATAAAGATTTAAGTGCATGGATGTACTCATGTCGTGATAATCCACGTCGAAATTTGCAAAAAACGATAGGACGAAAATGTTCTCAAGTAAATTCAATTTTTTTTTGAAAAGTGATTTTTTCAAGTCGCTATAAACAACAAAACACATGGTCGTATGTCAAATTGTCCCGAAAAGATGACGACGATCTGTTCATAGTACACTTAGGTCCACCATTTCTTTTATTTAACATTAATAGCCTACACCAGTATGTGCGGTGGGTTCTTGTTTTTGGATTTTTTCAAACAAATATATGTTTGCAACATTTTGTAACATATCTGAATTTTATATGTTTGGGTACCATACATATTTTTTATGTTAGAACATATTTTTCATAGGTGGAGATAGGATGTTTGTCAAAGAGAGTAACAACAGGGCTCTCGCGGCTTCGGAATGCCGGTTTATAATAAAGAGCTGTGTGTATGGTATAATAAGTGACGCAGAAGTTTTGTGATGTGTAAGCGTAAAACACGTGTGTTTCGTGCTTTGTTGTTGTTAACCAACGTAGCAAGCGAAGAGGAAAGGAAAAAATGGCATTAATTATGTTGGTCTTTTTCCTTCAGTCTCTAGAACACAGAAGAAAAAAGACCAACATAAATAATTCCATTTTTTTCATTTACTCTTCGCTTGCTACGTTGGTTAACAACATATTTGTATGGCCTCTTCAACCTAATAGTTCTAAAATCCTACGGTGACTAACTAAAATGTTTGGTTGGCACGATAACTACTGAATGGATTTAAAGACACTAGTCCAGCCTCTCACATCGTATTAATCTAAAACGGACAACTATTACCGGCACCTCCCTCAGAAAAGTTAACAATTTTCGCCTAAGTGAAGTTTATTGAAATATTATTTGTGTCTACTCGCTGTGGTTATGATTAAAACAATATAATAGCGAAGCCAATACTTCCTGAGCTATGAGCCCTGAAGTGTCACTATATTAAGGGACCTCCTTCATACGCGTCTCACTCTACAGTTCGTCGATTCTCAAGGATACAGTAACTAGTTCCACATTAGACCCCCCACAGTGTAATCAACTGTAAACATTTACATGGGGATGTCCTCGGAAGTAACTAATTAATCCTCTATGCATTACCCGCAGATGGTACCGTACCAGTTCCAAGCTTACAGTCATATATCATTATATTGTATCGTCCCTCTTTATGTTGTTTACGAAAGTGATGGCTTTTATTGGGCCAATTTCTCAAAATGTATGGGCTTGTCCCTGAAAAAATTACGCCGTCTTAAAAGGCCACGCAAGAATAACTTATTAAAGAAAATATCAAAAACGATCTGAGACGAGGAGGATTTAGTCCATATTCAAAACTGAAATATGCTTGGAAGTAATATTACCATATGCCATATGTTATGACCAATTCGCCCACTCCCTTCTAGAGTTATAGTGCGCACTATTTTAGTGACAATTTTTGAACTTTTGTGGGGGATGTACCCGAAGGAGTGGACCGATATGGCCTATCTTCGAACTTAAAAAAAAAGTTTGTACAAAATATAACGATACTCAACATTTGAACTATTTCGGTTGATAAGACCGACGCACAATGGTTCAGGAATCGATTTTCCTGGCCAAAAATCAAAATTTTGTTTTGTCAAAGATATTTAATTTCTATATGGGATTCGGTAGTAAACATATTGAAACTAAGGAAACCAAAAAATTAGGCCCAAATATTGGAAGGTATGGGCGTGGCGTGCCCCTAAAGACGAGCATTTTCCCCATTTTTGGGAAATTTTTGCAAATTTCTGGAGAAAGATGAAGCTATTTCTCTGAAACTATAACAGTTATTGTGTTGATTGTTTTTTTATAAGGTAGGTAGGATTGTGGCCTTTAAAAATCGTTTTAGCAAATTACCGCAGCGTTTACACAACATGATCTATTTTATTTTTCCTCGGGTACTAAAGTTTATGAAATTCCAAATTTAGTGGACTAGAACTTTTGTGGAACAACATGGAACAAAGTTCTGTTTTCACAGAAAGATGCCCAAAAGTCTCCTCTTCCGGCCCATATATACTTTTGTACCCGTCCCGTTCCGTCCGTTTAACACTTTTTTCAATTTATTGAAATTACATGGTGTAAAAATGTGTGTTTTTCTATACTGTTTCCATATGTATTACAGTTTTTTGACACAAATTACAACTTTTTTGAGTATATGAGTTTTTATACGAGTTATATAAGTTTTATTAAAACCCAGGGAGAATTTTTTTAATTTTTGAAAAAATTTAAATTTTTTTGGTAAATTCTTTTTAAAAATTTTTGAAAAAAAAAATTTTCGACATTTTTTCGAATTTTTTTTTTTAGTTGTTTTTTATGGTAATTTTTTTGTTTATTTGTTGGTGTTTGACCATCTTTAATACATAGGAAGATATAAAAACCACAAAAACATCCATATTTTGATGAAAAATAGTTAAAAAACTCAAAAGTTTAACTTTGAATTTCTCTGCAACTACCAGACCGAACTTGACCGCTTTTAATTCGTCTGAAAGCTGATTGTGTTATCTGTCTAACAAAAAATTTTATTTTATTTTTATTTTATTATGAATGTATCTCTATCCGTTCAAAAGTTACAGAATTTTGACCAGGAAAAAACGATTCTGAACCACTGTGCGACGGACGGACATGATCAACTCTAAATTGTCTGAAAAGGATTTTGTCCAAACATATTTGGAGTAAAAATAAAAAAAATATTATTTCGATGAGGTCGTATCAAAGTGTATTTTTCCTAAATGCTGATGGTATAAATATGTGATGCGATATTAAACAAGTAAAAAAGTATCAGTCGGCTATGCCGGCAGAGGTATATCCTCAGCCTGAGAGAATTAAAACACCTTATTTTGGCGGTCATTCCTCTCGATAAGACCAGAATATCAGGAAACATGGTCTTGCCCACGAAAAACATCATATCGATATAAACAGGGTTACTAGGAGTACCTTCGGTAAACATTTCCATAAAGCCTTAACCGCACCTTAACAAAAATGTTGATCATTTGTGTGGGTGGTACCCTAAGGAATGGACCGATAGGGCCCACTAAGTTTGTACACAATATTTCGAGATCCAAAGTTTGGACCAAATCGGTAGATCCGTTTATGATATATAACGCTTACCATTTTCGCGAATATTTTCGAACTATCGTGGAGGAGGTACCGGCAGGAGTGGATAAGCACCATCTTCGAATTTCATCTAATATTACACTAAGAAATATTACGATATGCAAAGTGTGGACCAACGCAGCAGTATTCGGTGCTGGCTGTAGGGGTATTTTACGGTTTTCGGGTCATTTTCTCAAGAACTATGGCCTTGCCACTGACAAAACTTGTACCATCGTAATAGGTGCCTTGAGTGCAACCTGTATTGAATATCCTTATTGAATTAATACCGCGAGGCCAACAATCGTTGTTTTGAATTCTGATTTTATTTTAGAACTAACTTGAAAAACATAAAAAGTATACACATAAACTTCTGACGTATAGAATACAAAACTCAAAACGTTATTGATGTAATTTAAACAAGTGAATGTTTAGTAAAGAACAACAAAGTGTTTCAAAGTATTCAACACTCCTCCTCATTCACTTTAAATTGCATTTTTGACAAAGAGTTTCATATTTCGGCTTTGGTAAAGGTTTTGTTAAAATGTCAGCAATCATTTCTTCTGTAGGACAGTAGCTGCATGTAATGATCCCTTTCTTAACATAATCCTTTGTTAATTTATACTTGGTATCCATGTGTTTTGTTTTGAAAGAAAACTTATCATCATTCACCAAGCGAAGACAGCTTTGATTGTCATTAAAAATGTGTGTTGGTTGATTAACTGGTCGCCCTATATCATCCAATATTTGTCTAATCCATTTAACTTCTTTAGCTGCTTCGGAAAGTGAAATATACTCTGCTTCACAAGTTGAAGATGCAACTAAAGTTTGCTTTTGACATGACCATCCAATTGTACCACCATTGTAGAAAATTATTCTTCCGCTATTTGATTTTCTATCTGTGCGTTCTTCAGCCCAATTTGCATCCGCGTATCCAATGAGACCTTGTTCTTTTTCCTGGTTACTTAGTAATAGTTTCATAGTTGCGGTTGTTTTCAAATATTTTAAAACTCTTTTGCATTGAGTCCAATCTTCTAAAGTAGGCTGAGAAACCTTTTGTGCCAATATACTTACGGCTGCCGAAATATCTGGTCTTGTGTTAACAGATATATATAAAAGATGCCCTATAAGCTTTCGGTATTTAGTATTTGTTTCTAAAAGCTTTGAATTTCCTCCTCCTTTTCCATAACTTATGTCCATTGGGGTACTTGCTGGCTTTGAGTTACTTAGACCATATTCATCCACAACTCTTTCAATATAATTCGTCTGACAAAGTTGAAAATTTCCGAATTGATCTTTCGATACCTCAATTCCTAGATAGTGCTTTATTTCGCCCATATTTGTAATAGGGAAACGACTCTGCAAGAATGATGTTACAAGTTTGACTTGTTCATTAGTATTACACGCAATTATAATATCATCTACGTATACTAGTATGTAACAAACTTTTCCTTTTACAATTCCCGAATATAAACACAAATCATTCATACTCTGTGTAAGACCCAATTCTTTAAGGACTTCATGCAAAACCGAATTCCAAGTTCTAGCTGCTTGTTTCAACCCATATATACTTTTCTTCAGAAAACATACCAATTCCTCGTTTTCATTTTTGAATCCAGGTGGTTGTTGCATGTATATTGTTTCGGTTAGCTTGCCGTTTAAGAAAGCTGTCTTGACATCCAAATGATTAACAATGAGATTTTCCTTTCCTGCGATAGACAGCAAAATTCTGAAGGAAGTATGAGTCGCAACTGGTGCAAAAACCTCATCGTAATCAACACCGTACTTTTGGGAGAAACCTTGAGCCACTAGCCGAGCTTTGAAACGACATATGTTACCATTTTCATTTCGTTTCAATTTGTAAATCCATTTACATCCTATAGCCGATCGTCCTTCTGGAAGTGTCGCAAGTTCCCAAGTCTTATTGTTTTTCATCGCCTCAATTTCTTCTTGCATAGCCTGTAACCACTGTACCTTTTCTTCGCTTTCAATGGCCTCTTTATATGTTTTTGGTTCCTTAATCTCGTTGACTGACCAAATTTCATCAACAAATCTTTTTGGTGCTATACCTTTGTTGGATCTGGATGACGTTCTCATAGCCTTTTCATTTGTTTCCACATTTGATATTTCATCTATTAATCTTCTTGGCGGTATTCCTTTATTAACTCTAGATGAACTCTTTACTTCATGTCCATCTGTCTCCACATTGTGCTGTGTCACGGGCGTTTCGTAGAATGTATTGTCTGCACTTGATTTATTAATACCTTCTGGCGTTTCTGAGAGTGTACTGTTCTCACTTGAATTATTGATTGCACTTTCATTCAAGAAACTTGAATCAGATTTCTCCTCCTCAATCAATAATTGATTATTTATCTGCTTTTTATTGGAACTTAAAGAAACAGATACTTCATCGGCTTCACCCTTTACGATATCTGTAAAAATTACATCTCTACTAATAGTTACCTTATTAGTTGAGGGATTATAACATCGAAATGCCTTTGATTTACAATCATAGCCAATAAATATCATTTCAGTGGCCTTTATGTCAAGCTTTCGCCTTTTCTCGTCTGGGATATGGACATAACACTTTGAACCAAAGATATGAAAATTTTCCAAATTAGGCTTTATACCATACCACAATTCAAACGGTGTTAAATTCGTTGTTCTGGTGAAAACCCGATTCTGAATATAATTGGCCGTTGAAATCGCCTCTACCCAGTAGGTATTCGGCAATTGTGCTTCAATTAACAGACACCTAGCCATTTCCATCAACGTTCTGTTTTTCCGTTCGGCCTTGCCATTTTGTTGAGGAGAATACGGAGCTGTAAGTTGATGTTCTATTCCTTCAGACCTCAAGAAAACTTGAAAACTTTTTCCAATATATTCGCCTCCTCTGTCTGAACGTATTTTCTTAGGAGTACGACCGAAACTTGTTCGACAAAACATAACAAAATCCTTAAACGTTTGCTCCACTTCCGACTTTCGCGATATCAGCCTTATTGCAGTAAACCCAGAATAATCATCAATAAAGGTTACTACATACCGCTTTCCAGATGGTGTGACTGTTTGCATAGGCCCACAAACATCACTGTGAATCAAATCCAAAGGAGCTGATGATTTTGTTGATGACTCTTTTGGAAATGGAAGTCTTGTTAACTTGCCCTTCACACATGTTTCACATACTTCTTTGATTCCACATTCAACCAATTTGAGATTTTCCGCTAAATTGCACTTAAACATTTTCCTTATGGCCTCCGGATTACGATGGCCTAGTTTTCGGTGCCATTGGTGTATACAATGCTCATTATGCTGCAATACCGCATTCACCATGTCCGGTTGACGCAAAATATACATATCGCCATCAATATCTGCTAATCCGATATTTGTAACTCCAACATTGATGCAACACTTATTTTTCTTAAAAGATATTTCATACCCGTCCTTAGTAAGTTGTCTTACGGAAAGTATGTTACCAACCAGCGACGGAGCATAGAGCACTTCTTTGACCTTCAATGTACGTTCATTGCCAAATTCATCTATTGCCTTTATTTCACCTGATCCAATGCCTTTAATAGACACACAATCGCCATTTGCCAACTCAATTGAACTCTTGTAATTTTCATCCAAATTATTAAAGAAATTCTTGTCGCTTACAGCATGGCGAGTTGCTCCTGAATCCACCAACCATGTAAATTTCTTGTTCTTACCAAATTTAAATAAAAACTCATCCGGCATATTTTCGGTATTTCCTATTTCTTCAACTGTATTGATCTTGTTTCCATTCTTGGCACTGCCTTGCTTATTCTTCCAGCTTTTGTATTTCATGCAGTTTTTCTTCTGATGACCAGGTTTCTTGCAGAAATAGCACACAATTTCTGTTTTAGATGTTGCCTTCATAACTACATCATTTCCACAATTACCAGAATGTACACGCCTTTCGTATTCGGCAATGACTCTCTGCTGCACAAAAGCAAATGTGACTTCTTCCTCCTTGCGAGATTCCAATGAAGTTATGAGGGTATCATAACCTTCGGGTAAACTACTCAGAAGCATTGCCGCGCTCCATTTTTCGGACAAAGCTTCCTCACCGACATCTCTCAATTTCGTAAAAAGGTCATTCATTGCATTTATATGGGCAACAGCATCGCCCCCTTCTTCAAGCTTTAAACTGCAAATAGATCTCATTAGGTAAACCTTATTAGTAAGCGTGTTTCTTTCGTGATATTCTTTGAGGGCGTTCCATGTATCCTTGGCAGTCTTCATATTCCGTATATGTCCTAATTGGTCATCCATGACAAGCAAACCTATGGTTCCCCTTGCTTCATCATCCTTAGCGTCCCATTCGTCAAGCTGAGCCTGGTTGCTGATTTCATTATTTTGTCCACGCTTTGGTTCCGGACGAGATCCTTCGATAACCAGCTTCCATAAATTATGCTTACGTAGGAGAAGCTCCATTTTAAATTTCCAATTATCGTAGTTGTCATTATTCAGCTTTGAAAATTTTGGTTTAGCGTCCGCCATGTTGAATTTCTATCCTTGAATATCCTTTCTGTTTGAAAATCCTTCTAAAAGTCTTGAAAATCCTTATGATTATTTTGAAAATCCTTAGGAATATTCTTGAAAGTTCTTGAATTATAAATTCCTTTGGAAAAATGATTCCTTATTGTTTCCTTTAATATTCTTTAACCGATTCCGTATTTATCTTTTTGGATATCCTTAAACGTGGAATATTTTCAAAATAGGCCCATAACCTATTGAATATCCTTATTGAATTAATACCACGAGGCCAACAATCGTTGTTTTGAATTCTGATTTTATTTTAGAACTAACTTGAAAAACATAAAAGTATACACATAATCTTCTGACGTATAGAATACAAAACTCAAAACGTTATTGATGTAATTTAAACAAGTGAATGTTTAGTAAAGAACAACAAAGTGTTTCAAAGTATTCAACAACCTGTTCCAAGAAAAATCAGAACGATTCGAGAGGACCTCCTAACTTGCACTCTTGATTGTTTAGTACATTGTTTAGTTGATAATTATATCCTACACCACTATGTGGGAAGGGTATTATAAGTTGGTTCTGGCCACAAAGTTTGTAACGTATCGAAACTTTGTAACCAAGCTACAGCTCCCAATTTTGATTGGATCGTCACCAAATTTTGGGTGTTGATGAAAGTCCCGGAGGGAACGAAGCCTATTGATTTTTTTGATGGTTGGATAATATTCAGGGGTCGGAATGGGCAAGAAACGTATTTGGAGAGAAATTGAACATTTTATTTCTAAGCGAATATTTCCTCTTCTATATCAAAAGCAAAACCTGCTAACGAAAGTAGAAAATATCACCTTTGCAACGATGTAACCGCTAATAGAACGCATCTTTTAATTTTTGCGATTTTAATAATAATGGTTTGGTTGGGTACCTTCCAAAACAAAGTCGGACTATGAAAGTAGATAATCCCATCTTTACAATGATGTAAAAGGTTAGTGTAGGTGACCAAATAACGGAGATATCGCAATAGTAGGTAATACATCCCATTTTTCATTTTTTTTTTTTTTTTGGAAATCGCGCTACAGGTCGCAATTTTGATCTGATCGTCACGATTTTTTTGGGAGTTGATGCGGGGATATCTCCGCTTCTGGTAGGAGTATTCCAAAAGGAAAGCCCGCAAATGGATGAAGAAAAGATCTCCTTTATATTGATACAAAGTATGTAGGCGTAAGTGGGCAAACAACCGAGATATCGCAAAAGTCAGTAATATATCCAATTTGTCCATTTTTTGTAATCACGCTACAGGTTGAAATTTTGATCCGATAGTCACGAGATTTTGGGGGTAGATGTGGGCCCCACAGAGGACGAAGGCTATTGATTTTGGTGATAGTCGGATAATATTTACGGGTCGGAATGGGGGAAAAACTCATGTGGAGACAAATTCAAAGTTTTATTCTTTGTGAATATATCTGCTTCTAGTAGGGCTATTCCAACGGCAAAGCCTGTCAATAGAAGAAGAAAATATTACCTTTACATTGGTGTAAAGTAGGTTGGCGAAGGTGGTCAAACAAGGGAGATACCACAATAGTCGGTAATGCATCCAATTCTTCCATTTTTTGCAATCACGCTACAGGTCGAAATTTTGATCGGATGGTCACGAAATTTTGGTTGCTTTCTCAGAGAGAAAGAGGCATATTATGTTTGGTGATAGTCGGATTATATTCCCTAAAAGAACTATTTACCAGTGAAAAGCTTATGCACAGGGGTGGGTAGTGGTGTAGGGTATGACATGGTCGGCCCCGTCCCGACTAAAGCCTTTGCACACTTGCTATATTTGAGTTGTACTGACGATACACTTAAATACGTTTCCACAAAATGGACCTGTATTAATGAAGACATTCAGAGCAACGGCGCTAAGCTATTCCAATTTTAATATTTTGAATTTTACCAGTCAAAAGCTTATGCACAGGGGTAATGGTGTAGGGTATCACATAGTCGGCCCCGAATCGACTATAGCCTTGGCTCACTTGTTTTTAAAATTAATAAATTAATATTACCCAAAATAAAATCATTCTTCAATATCCAGACAATCCAATACCCCCACAACCACCTCCACGAAGAAGATTTTATCAATTCCCAACCAAAATGTCTGGCCAAAAAAGTCTGGCTGGTCTATCGAAAGGCAAAACAGAAATACAACTTGTTTTTTGTGGTTGATTTTATAAATTACATTTTTCACATTTAATAATTATTCGATTGTGTTTATTGTTGGTGTTGTTATAGGCCTGAATTCCTATTAAGAAGGGGGAAAAGGCCAAAAAAACAACATTTTCAGCTGATAGCTGGCTGTATGTCTAGGTATCTTTTAATTTTGTTGTTGCTATTTTCTATTTTGAAAACCACAGGGGGCTCGTCAGTTCCGCAACCGTCGCTAACGTTGTCTACAGTGTTTCCTCCACTAACAGTTCACTCTGTCTGCCCCTGGCGTTGGCTCAACGAAATTGGGGAATGAGCTCTGGTTATTTTTTTGTGTTTGGCTCACTTGATTCGCACTGCAAATATTCGATTGTTAACTCTTTTGTTATTGTTGTTGCTCTGCTTTTTTGCAAACTTGTAAAAAGGCAGAAAACAAAGTTTTTATTTTTAGAACTGTCTGCCGTTTATTTCGATATTATTATATTGTCGACAATGTCGATGGCTGTTTTGAAAAACAGCCAGCCAGCCGGTGGGGTATTTATTTAGTACAGGATTTATGCGGTCGGAGGAGGAACTCCCCTAACCAACCCATTCATTTTAATGAATGAATATTGTTTGGTTGTGGCATCGGAAGTTACCTTCAACTTGGTGGCAAAAGTGGCGGTGATGGTGATTGTGGTGGAGGCAGTGGTGGCGGCCCGCTGTGTATGGCGACGGTACTGAAATTAATGAAATGTTTATATAAATTATAAAAATGGCGTTGATGGCCTTTGGCAATTAGATGTAATTATGGCAATGTTATTTTTGGTTTAGATAAAAATTTATACAAAACGCAACAACTTTTGGTTATACATTCATACCCAGTTGGAAATTGAATCTGCGATGACCATTTCATCAACGACAGAATTTAAAAATTGTCTGTAAGCAAGACGGTGTCACCGAATTTGTCACTCTTCCATGTGCGATGTGTGACATCCTAAACGAAAATGTCTTGCAATGTGCCTTGGTACAAGTTAATGTTAACTCTATCGTCCGTGAAGACAACTTCGCTTACTTTGTCGCTCAACTTGTCGTGCACGAGTTTTGCGACATTTGTGTGAAAATGTCGTCGATGATCGCAAGGGCTGTCCTCGAGCCGTCTTCAATGGATTGAGGACAACTTTGAAGACACATAGCAGACAACTTCCAACTGGGAAAATATGCAATTTGTTGTGTGTGTGTGCGCGCCCCTAAAATAAAATTAATGTTTTGTTATTTGATTGTTGACTTTTGTGTGCATTTTTGACTAATTATCAGAATATTGTTGTAATTGGAATTTTTTGGATAATTTAATTATATCACAACAACAAGAATATCCAGCGGTAATAGTTAATTGTTTGGAATTATTAAATTGTTGAAGTTGTAAATTTAATTTTGTTAAAGAAATCGTATCATTCCTAAAACTCCACTCACCTGTTCTTTATTTGAGTGTTGAAATATAATAAATACAAAAAATAACATGAAACTATTTATTTTTCCATTAATTTATGCGAAATTAGTCTAAACCCCCTTTTTTGCTATAGACTTGTATGGTGCTATGCTTCCTTGACCAATCATCCATTGTTGCTAAATTTGCTTCTTGAAAACTTGCGTGCAAAAGAAACACAAAACAGAACACTTGAAAACAAATAAAGTTTATGGTAACTTGACCCACATACATACTACTTGGTGCTTTAAATTGTATATTTTTTCTACATACAAATAAAAACTTTAACACAAGAAAGTGAAATTTGTTGCAGTTCATTTCATGAATTTAAATCGTTCACACTTTATTTACATTTTATCATCCCACTCACATACATGACATGTTTTTTTGTTATCATTCTAACAGAAGAAATATTACAGTTGTAAAATAGATTTTTTTAGTTTTTTATAGTTCAAAGTCAGTCATACACATGAAAGTGAATAAAGTTCATCTCAAAGTGATAAATAACTTCCTGATAAAAGTTCATGAGGTGTGAGATACTTTAACAAATTCAATAGTGTAAATAACTTTTGTTGGGAATGGGGATATTACGAATTTATATTCAGATATTTGAAGTAATTTTGATTTGCGTTAATGCTGCTCAAAATATTTACTACTCAGATGCCTATATCACGTTTAATCTATTTTTAAGGACATTTTGTGTTTTGAAACATACCTATTTTTACAATTCGATTCTTTATTGACACTACTTTTTAACACTTATTTTACAAAAATCTGTTTACTTTTGACAGACAAGTATGCCGAGAACAATGTCTAATATAAAGAAAAATAAAAGTTGTGGCGCGAAATTTGTATTAAAGGTTTGCCAAAATATTTACTTCTTAAAATTGTGGATCCAACGCAGACCAAAAATAAACATAAAAACAGTACAATATTTAAACTAGAGCTGGATACCGCGTAAAAAGTACTAAAATCGCCATAAGACTGCAGTGGAGAATCAAATAATGAAGCGAATTATTAAGCAGATCTCTTAGATGTCATCCATAGATGACATAACACCTATAATTTTATCCAAAACTCTCCGATACAACCATGGATACGAGGGGAACAAAAAAATTTCTGGCCTAGGCAACATGCAGTGTTGCCAGGCGTCATTTGACATTGTTTTTTTGGAAAGTTTGGCAGTTTTTAGCCTAAGCATACTCAGGACGGTTTGACATACGACAATGTGCTGGGTTGTTTACAGTGGCTTGATTGAGACACTTCCAAAACATGATTTTTGAACGCTTTTACATCATCTTCTGGCGATTGCTGCTATTTTTCGGATTCATACGCATAGTTCCATGATTGGTTACCTGCATCTTTTGAAGCACCGCGATCCATTTTATTCCGAAATTTCTTGCACCGATCAACACGGGATCCAACGACTGCCTGCCAACGTAGTTTCTTCCAATTCGCTACATATATTTTAAAATTTTTGTAGGATGCATATTTTTTGATAATATTACTTTCTACGATAATATTTTAAGTATGTAGCTGTTCTATAATAAATTAAAATTCTCTTATGGCGTCAATTCCGAAATTGCCGCGAAAACCCGGGTTAACGAATTTGGAAATCCCGAAAAAACGAGTAAGACGAAGACCTATCAATCTGTTCAGCCAGCGCTAAACCCTTCTGTTCATTACCTAACACCGAATATTCATGACCATAAGACCATAATTAACTGATCTTTTTATTATTGTTGTTGTTATTATTATTATTTATTATTATTATTATTATTATTATTATTATTATTATTGTTATTATTATTATTATTATTATTATTATTATTGTTATTATTATTATTATTATTACCTGTGTTCCTTTACTTACCTGAGGTTACCATTTTTAACCTGCAAAGCGTTCCTTAACCCCAAAAAGTGGTAAAACTGGCATCTATTTTTAAGAGAGTGAGAGAGGTGAGAGAGCACATATGCATTTCTCTTCTACCACATGCTACCATTCAAATTTCTGCAGGTAAAAATTGGCGATTGACGATCATTTCACAGTGAAGAACAAAATGAACGAAAACCAGAAAGAAAAGAAAAAGGCGAGCGATGACAAAAAAAACTTTGAAATTAAAGGAAGAACATTTAATTTTTATGTTTCTTTTTGACATTGCTACCATTTTTTCGTTCCTTTACTTTTCTGGTAAAACTGGCCATGAGAGAGCAATCTTGAGCAATTCTGACAGTTTTCTCTTTTACCACTGTTACCATTAAAAAAGTAAAGGAACAAAGCTATTATTATTAGTGTTATAATTATTATTATTTATTGCTTTTTACGCCATATCGTGGGCCATCTTAGGGGACTTAAATGATCATCATGAGTTGTGGCATTTGGTCCTTACAAAGGCGGCTTATGCTTGGCCTATATCCTGAGGTACAGCTATTATTAGGAGGCATTTATACATCAAGCAACTCTACCTCGGCTACCCCCATACATTCCATGTAAGGGTCATTAGAGCCAGGCTTCTTGGCTGCTATTATAACGTGCGTCACGTATAAGTGCATCCTGTTACATACATATAGTACATCCTGTTACATTGAAATATTGCACTTGTTCTGTGCAAGTACATCAGCCTGTACGTAAACTGCACCATCACTCGTCTTAGGTTGGGTGGCATTAAATATTTCTGTATAGATAAATTCCCACAATTCAAAAAAGGGACAAGGGAGACTTCTCTTATATAAACAAGTCCATCCCGATTCTAATTTGATCAATGATAAAGTACCTACATTTTATAGACGAATCCGAGCGACGTGTCTTATAACACCACTTGTAGAGAAGTTTTATATGACTGAAATACCCAATATATGTACATTAGAGCGACTCAAAAAAAAAAAAAAAAAAAAAAACAAAATTTTTCACGAAAATTACCTAAATGCCACAATTATGGTCCTATCTTTGAGAAAACTATAATAATAATTGTTCCACAAACATCCCAGATGGGACAAGGGAGACCTCACTCATATCAACGGGTGCACCCCGATTCACATTAGCTCAATGATATCGTCGGCGTGTCTTAAGACACCACTTGCAATACTCAATTCAAATTTTTTGTAGAAATAGTTTTTTAGCTACAATTATGAACTGGTAAAGTTATTTCAATGATTGGACCCTAGTTGTGGCATTTAGAGAATTTTCCTGAAAATTCACTTTTGGCCCCATACAAATTACTATGGAAACAAAGATCGCTAGGTTGGCGCGGGTTAATCTTAACCGATCGTCATAAAATTGCATAAATAAGGTTTTTGGATCAAATGGAAAAAAATTGGGGGGTAGGAGTTCCAAAAAAAAAAAAACAAATTTTTGTTTTTTTGTGTCACTCTAATATACATACATTAGGCTGAGGGGTATTTTTGCCACAGTTGAGACATTGAAACGTCATGAATAAACAATCGAATTTTATAACCTAAAAAACGATGTTTTTCGTAATAATAAAAATAATTTTATTATTTCTTTTGAAAAAAAGAAACATAAATTTTTTTCGTTGTTGGCGTTTTTTATTGTTGGACTGCAGAATTTTACATCTTTGTGTTTTTTCAGCTTGAGCCCATATTTTGTTGTAATTCAATTGTTTGAATAACAACAAAATATTTTGTTGTTATTCAAACAATTGAATTACAACAAAATATGGACTCAAGCTGAAATAAACACAAAGATATACATTTTTTTCTTTCCAAAGTCTTATACCAAAGTCTAAAGTCTTTAGATTCGTAACTCTCAAACCAATGCAAAGTAATGGAAATAACAAAATTTTCATATGATTTCATATATCGACACCTCTAAATAATAGTATGCTAAGTTTAAAAAGTGAGTTTTGCAGGAGAAGCTCTCAAAGTTTGGATTTTTTTTAACTTCAGTACTATGCTATGTCATTATTTGTTTATAACTTCTGTTCGGATTGACCGATCATTACCAAAATTAGACAGAATTTAAGCTAAAGGACGTTCGACACCTCCAAATAATAGTTTGCTAATTCTGAAAAGCTAGTTTTGCAGGACAAGCTCTAAAAGTTTGGAAATTTCTTCAGTACTATGCTAAGTAAATATTTGTTTATAACTTCTGTTCGGATTGTCCGATCATTACCAAAATTTGACAGAATTTAAGTTTAAGGACGTTAAATATAAAAATGTAAAGAACTTGAAAACATGCTAAGTCGACTTAGCATACTATTGTTTGGAGGCGTCGATATGTGTGTGGACGTCAATGAATTTAAAAGAGAACAACAAAGAATTTTCTAATGAACATTTTCATAGTCTGGCATAAGACAATGTAATTTGGCCCACACTAAAGTAATTTCACTGAAATTTTGACATGGAATTTTGCGTTCATTTACGAGGGCGGTTCGGAAACTTCTTAGCCTATCAATGAAAGAGAATAGTTAGTTTTTCAAAAATATTTTTATTTTTCAATATAATCTCCTGAAACTTCAATACACTTAGTCCAACGCTTTTCTAGCAATTCTATCCCTTGATTAAAATAGTTTTCCTCAAGGTCTTCAAAATAGTGCTTTACAACTGTAATTGCATCTTCATTTGAGGTAAAACGCAAGTAAAAGTCACTGGGAGCTAAATCAGTAGAATAAGGTGGGTGGTGAAGCAACTCGTACTTTAATTCGTTGATTTTAGCCATTGTTAAAACACTCTTGTGCGCTGCTGCGTTGTCTTGATGAAACATTATTTTTTTGTGTTGTAAGCCAGGACGTTTTTCTCGAATTTGTACATTTAATTGATCCAAAAGGTTGCAATAGTACTCTGAATTTATTGTTTTACCCTTTTGCAGATAGTCAATCAATAAAATACCTTTGAAGTCCCAAAAAACCGTTGCCATAACCTTACTAGCCGATTGAATTGTTTTTGCCTTCTTTGGGGCACTTCCTCCAGCTTCAGTCCATTGTTTGGATAGTTCTTTTGTCTCTGGAGTATAGTGGTGGATCCATGTCTCATCAACAGTTATGAAACGACGCTTAAAATCCATTTTATTTCGCTTAAAACGATCCAAACAAGCTTGAGAAATGTTCATTCTTATGCGTTTTTGATCGACTGTTAACAAATGCGGCACCCATCTTGCTTTTTCATCTGTAGTTCTTCATGCTAAATTAAATGGACTCGATCATTTAAGATGCCCATGATATTAGCAATTTCACGCACTTTTATTCGTCGATCATTTAATAGCATGATATGGCTACAATTTTTGTTGTTGTTGCTGTTTTTGGACGTCCACTACGTGGTTCATTTTCAATGCTTGTGAGACCACGTTTAAATTCAGCAACCCATTTTTTTACTGTTGCATATGAAGGAGCACTTTCGCCTAACACATTCACCATATCATTATGAATTTCTTGCCCCGATAAACCTTTTTTATGTAAATATTTAATGACAGCACGCATTTCTAATTTTTCCATTGTAAAAAAATTGCGGATGCGTCTTTTTTGAACACCTGTTCCTATATGAAGGAGTTGCCAGATCGAAGTTTCCAAAACACTTAACTTTTTTTCTTTATACCACGCTTTTTGTGCTAGTCTAAGAAGTTTCCGAACTGCCCTCGTATTTATTTTTTTTTTTTTGGGAAAAACACATAATTTCAAGGAATTAGTGTTCCCGGTATCACGTGTTCGTCAAATTTGCTTTGTTGGAATATTCGTATGAAACAAACAGTCCGTTTTATTTTACATTTTTTATCACCATCGTCTAGTTACAGCAGCAAAATATTTTTAAAATTCAAATATCAGAAGCATAGCAACTTACAACCAAAGCAATTGAAATGTTTGTGGACAAGGATTCAGAAAATAGCAGCGGTAATCCAAAATAGGCTATGGGAGATGCAATTAATTGTTATAAATACATATTTTTACCAACAAATTTATTCGACCAAAAATAAAAAAGTTTTTATCAGAGAAATAAAAGCTATAAATCATTCGCATAATGTGACGATTTTTTATTATATTTTAGTTAGTTTTTTGTAAAAGGACTGATTTTGATATTCTTTACATAATAATAATAATATCATTGATATAGCATTGGTACAGTTCAATATTAAGAACCACCTTCGATTGAATTGTTATGCAAAATTTAGAAGAAACAAATTCTAAAAACAATTTTGGAACCAATTTACAAATGCTTCACACAAACACGTGGAAACATGTGTTTCGATTTGCGTTGTTTCGCATTGCGTTGAAGTTTGTCGGAACCAATTATTAACGCATATCGAGGTATTAGTGTACTTTCATATCAAAATTTCAGTGAAATTACTGTTATTGTGGACCGGGACTTATTTTAGGTATATAAAAAATTAAAGAAAATATTATTAAAAACTGGTTTATAATCCAAAAATTGAACGCAGACTCTTCAGGCTTGCAGAATTATTATTAAGTGAAAAATATGGTGGTAACATACATATATTGATGTTTTTGACGTAAAAAAATCTTAAAAAATCATCATATGGTTTACAAGGTGTCCAATACCTTTTTCGTCAATCTAGGTATTAAGACATTTACTGCTGCTTTACTTCCCCCAGATCCTATGAATTTCACGCACGCGAAATAAGGTGTTCCATCTGTTGCTCAAAATCAGAATTTGTATACATTTTGTTTACCCTTTGTTTGTGATTTGTAATTAATTTCCAATAATGACTTTGATAGCTATTTTTTTATTTCAGCTGTTTTTGGTTCAACATATTTTTATTCTTTATACTTTTTTCTGTGCGCCTAAAACCATGCAACACACACCCAACATTTACACCTTATTTCACAAAATGAGCAACTGTATTTCATTTGTATTTCATTGTATTTCATTTAATCATTCATGTTAACCAATCACACAATTTAAACCTCTGTAACACCAAAGGTAACAAATCGAAACTCATATATAATCTTTGTGGGAATCTATGTTGAATTTTTATTTACAACTGGTCTTCGTTATTTAAATATGTCATCAAGAGTATGTTTTTATATAAAATCTCGTTTCATTCTTGTGATATACGTACCATTACTCAAGGGGTATGCTTTTCAGCATGCTAATACTTTTGTCCTATTTTCTTTTGCCATGACTTTTAGAAGAAGTTACTCTTCGACAACTTTGACAACAGTTTATGTTTTACAAAGCAACAAAAAAGCAGTAAATAGCAGAAAAAGGCATCATAAAAATACAATAAGGACCACCCCCTGAACATTTGAACTTGCAAATATGTGTTTCCTGGTCATTTAACTTTAGTTGAAACTTGGAATGTTTCTCTTTTGCATAGCAAATATATGGGTAATAGACTGGAAGTGAGTCATAAAAAAGGGATGTCCCATAAATGTTTAAAATTGCAATCACAAAGTCACAGAGTTTTGAGGTTAACATTGACCGGTATTTCGAAATCGAAATGCTTAGTCAAGTGAAGTTGGTTTTTGAAGGACATTTTAAAGTTTTTTCTTTTATTTTTATAAAGTTTTGTGATGGCAAGGAATGACATTAAATTTTTGTCGATTTTTCAATTATATGTTCAATAAGTTTGTATTTAAAAAAATATGTATAGTGGTATTATCTACAATATCGTATTGAATGTAATACATAATTCGATTATCCCCTATAAAGTTTTTTCTGCCTAATTAGATATTTATTTGAAAATAAATTGTTCTGTATAAATAAATTTCCTCAAAATTTAAATATTACTCTTTGTCAGTCAGTATTTAAATAGTCAACATTAAACTTTCTCCCATTTTAATTAAAGTCCGCCATAATTTTGCCTCTATATAAACAGGAAAAATATGCCAAATTACAGGCAAACAAAAGTCCTTTTATGAAAATTAGGTTATGCCATGTAAAACCAACAACCAACTTTGACGCCTTTAGTCAACCCAAATTTTTGTCTCATATCTTTTACCATTTTTCTCTCGGCATTGAATGTGGACGGATGCTTTTTACATAATTTAGGTTAACACAAACGACGAGTAGAAAACTTATGTTTCGTTTTTTTCTAGTTGGTCCTGATTCTGGCAAAAGTGCCACAGACCTAACTTCCAGCTTCAATGCTCCCTCATCAAAACTAACATATCATGCTCACAACCACCACCACATATTGTTATCAGCAACCTTTTGAGGCAGGCCATTCTGGAAAAGAAAAAACTTTTTAATAAAATTGTTGGTTATGTAAAAAAACAACAACAGCAACAAAACCCCTTAACAATGCCCAACACCACACACTGCGTGTCAGAATATGTGGTATATGTCCGTCTGTATGCCCATTATTTTCTATAGTGTCAAAAAAGAATGAAACTTTTTCCTTTGACACTCAAATGAATATGAAACGAATATAATTCAGTCAGCCAGCTAGCTATCCAAGCAACCAGCCGGTGACATGCATATGTACATATGTGAAACTAAAACCTAAGAGCGAAAAACGACCAAAAAATTACCCAAACAAAATAGTTTTATTTTGTAGGTTTAACAAAAACTTATATTTTGTTTACTTTACTCTGGTGAATATGTATGCAAAGTAGGAACTGGCACAGGAATAGGCACAGTGTTTTGAAATACATATAGTTAAACATGCTTACCCTATTCGATTATACATCGGATTATGGTGGACAATCGACGATAGAGAAATAACTTTCGAAACATATTCCTTAATACCAACTGAAATAAATATACCCTCAGCTAACAAAATAAAAAAAAACTATCGACACAACGAGGGTCCTAATTACCCCCTGCAGAAGTGTGGCGTTGTGGATGACATCTGAAACATTGCTCACTGTAAACTGTGGTGGTACCTCCTCGGCTGAGATATTTCATATACTCATCTTCGCCCAATCAACTAGAACACGCCGAATCTTTACAAATTGTCGGGTGAACTAATATCAATCATCTAACCCAGGGTATATCTATTCATCTGGAGTACTTATTAAACAATTCCATCCACTAGGGTCAAGCTCAATTGAGATATGTCTGTACTAGACCGACTGGTGTATAAACAAGTAACAAAGTGTCAGTCGGCTTTGCCGACAGAGGTATACTCTCAGCCAATGTGAATTGAAACTTTCATCTATGGACAGATAGAATGTATTTAGCGTCTCTTCAGAATTTTGTGGTCCTTTTCCAACATTTGAACTTGCCGACAAAAATGTGGATTAGGAATTAACACAAATGTTGAACTTTTGTGGGGGAGGTACCCTTAGGGAGGACTGATATGGGCCATTTTAGAAGTTTAACTAAATTTTGACAAAATATTAGGAGATCCAAAGTTTGGACCAAATCGGTTGCACCATTCAAGTGATATCGTTCTAACATTTTAGTGACATTTTTTTAAAATATTGGGGAGAAGTACCGGAAGTTGGGAGCCGGTATTACCCCATGAAACTAAGTTTGGATAAAATATGACGAAGACCAAATGTTTCACCAAATCGGTAGAACAGTTCGAGAGCCACATATGGTGACATAGGGCTTTTTACACCTTTCGGGATGGACCTGCTCTTGAAAAAACTTTTACCGTCGTAATGGAGGTAGCAAATGAAAATCGCTTCAACAAAAATCAAACTGATTCGGGAGCAGGTCTTTAAGTGAACTTATCCGAAATTTTGTGTGGGAGGTACCCAAAGGAGTGCAGAAATATAGTCCATATTCGAACCTGATCTATATCTGGTCGATATATTAGGATGTGCAGAGTATGGATTACATCAGTCACTCCCTTCAAGAGTTATAGTGAAGGAGTGGGCCTACATGGTTTATCTTCGAACTTAAACTATGTTTGGACAAAATATTACGAAGGTCCAATTTTGGACCGAATTGGCAGATCCGTTCGAGATTTATCCTGCGCTCCAACCACTACACACGGTGTCAGGATATTTTATTAGGAAGTATGGACTTGCCCCTTATGAAACTCGTACCGTCGCACAATGGTTCAAGAATCGATTTTCCTGGCCAAAAATCAAAATTTTGTTTTATCAAAGATATTTAATTTCTATATGGGATTCGATAGTAAACATATTGAAACTAAGGAAACCAAAAAATTAGGTCAAAATATTGGAAAGTGTGGGCGTGGCGTGCCCCTAAAGACGAGGATTTTCCCCATTTTTGGGAAATACGTCATTTTTGCAAATTTCTGGAGAAAGACGAAGCTATTTCTCTGAAACTATAACAGTTATTGTGTTCATTGTTTTTTTGTAAGGTAGGTAGGATTGTTGCCTTTAAAAATCGTTTTAGTAAATTACCGTAGCGTTTACACAACATGATCTGTTTTATTTTTCCTCGGGTACTAAATTTTATGAAATTCCAACTTTAGTGGACTAGAACTTTTGTGGAACAACATGGAACAAAGTTCTGTTTTCACAGAAAGATGCCCGAAAGTCTCCTCTTCCAGCTCATATATACTTCTGTACCCGTCCCGTTCCGTCCGTTTAACACTTTTTTCAATTTATTGAAATTACATGGGTAAAAATGTGTGTTTTTCTTTACTGTTTCCATATGAATTACAGTTTTTTGACACAAATTACAACTTTTTTGAGTATATGAGTTTTTATACGAGTTATATACGTTTTATTAAAACCCAAGGAGAATTTTTAATTTTTGAAAAAATTTAAATTTTTTTTTACAAATTTTTGAAAAAAAATTTTTTTTCGAAATTTGTTCGAATTTTTTTTTTTTTAGTTTTTTTGGTAATTATTTTGTTTATTTGTTGGTGTTTGACCATCTTTAATACATAAGAAGATATAAAAACCACAAAAACACTCATATTTTGATGAAAAATAGTTAAAAAACTCAAAAGTTTAACTTTGACCTTGAATTTCTCTGCATCTACCAGACCGAATTTTACCGCTTATAATTCGTCCGATAGCTGATTGTGTTATCTATCTAACAAAAAAAGAATTATGAAAATATCTCTATCCGTTCAAAAGTTACAGAATTTTGACCAGGAAAAAACGATTCTGAACCACTGTGCGTCGTATGGGGGACACCGAATACAAGTTGCTACAACAAAAATCAAAGCGATTCGAGAGCAGGTCCTAAACTGAACTTTTCCGAAATTTTGTGTGGGAGGTACCCAAAGGAGTGGACCGATTGAGTCCATATTTAAACTTCATCTAAGACTGGTAGAACTTGCACGATGTACAAAGTGTGTGCCAAATTGGTTACTCCCTTCAAGAGTTATCGTGCGCACAAATTTTCCGAACATTTTCGAACTTTTGTGGGGGAGGTACCGGAAGGAGTGGACCGATATAACCCATCTTCGAACTTAAACTAAGTTTGGGCAAAATATTACGAAAACCAAATTTTGAACTGAATCGGTTGCTCCGTTCGAAAGTTATCGTGCGCACCAGCCAGACAGACGGACGGACATGGCTAAATCAACTCCAAATTTTCTGAAACACATTTCGTCCAAACATACTTGGGGTCTAAAACCATTATTTCGATGAGGCACATTTTGACCGTATAAAAGTGTATATACCCTCGTTAGCATAAATGCTGAGGGTATAAAAAGACTACTTGTACGAGACTTCCGCAAAACGTCGTAACCATCGCAACGTTTCAAGCTACAGGTGACGGTGAGCCTTGTTTCCTGGAGCATGATATTACTACTACTCATAAAATCTCTGTTGCGGAAACCGTACAATTGAATTGCAGGAAAAGTGCATTTTTGGGCGCTTAACAACAACATGTAGTGTAAGATGCAGTGATTGTTGTTGTAAGATTACGGGGTTTCTCGTATTCCGTAGACGACATAGTCTCAGAAACTCTGGGAGATGTTCTGGCGCAGCAAGCAGCATCATATCTCATATTTCTGTAGTCCTGGAGGAGGCTAATACGCAGGCTCGAAAGTGTGTGCACTGTCCTACATCCATTACATCTCTCTCCGATGTTGACATGTTGTGAATGCGGATCTGTCCCGTGGTTTTTTCCTATTCCGGCACGGACCACGTGACGATGTTCAGATATGCTGCGATAAATGAGGATGTTATCCGCGCACCGTATTTACGCCATAGTTGCTTATGGCATCTTCGAAATTCTATTCAGTCCTGCCAGATAGAGTTGCTGATCTGAGGGTTCTCTCTTGTGTCGTTGGACCTTTCTTTTAAATAATGAAGATACTTCCTTAAATAACTGAGTGTTCTCACGGTAATATCCGAGCAAGAACTGGAAGTAAATTCCTCTACTCACGCAGATGACCCACCGATGACATGAGGAGGCAACGTGTTGCATTTCTCAGATGGCGTTTTGACAGATTTGAATATTGTTCCATCATGTTGCACTTATGTTCGCAGACCAACCTATCGCATTATATGTGGTCGACAAGAAAGCTTTATTTGCACGCGGGCACAACGGACCTTGTTCCAACATCTCAGCTTGTCGTAGATAGCTGTGACATGTGCAGATAATGTGAGCAATATCGAATGTTAACCTAGCATCTTATGGTAGTTAGTGGTCGGAGTTCGGTTATCACAGATTGGAACATACATTTCTGTGTTCATCTCAGCAGTCCATGTGGAGAACTGAATTGCTGTAGATTTAGTGATGGATGTTTAAATATTCTTCGCTTGGAAAAAGGTTGTAAGATCGGTTATATAAAAGTTCAAATTTGGCAAATGTCATTGAGGAAGACACCCTATGCCTAGGTGATGACGGTGGGATAGAGGCATGGTATAGGCTAAACATTTTTGGAGATGTCATCCCACCTTGGGGAAGTCCCACTTCCACTCTTGCGGTGTTCGAAATATTTTTCCTGAGTTCTACGCATGACTGGCTGCCACACATCACGTTGATTAATTATCCGAAGTTTCAAATCTGACCTGATAGTAGTCGGCGCCATGTTCTCAAACATTGTTGAGGGCTTGACAACAGTATCAATGTCTTCTGATAAATCGAGCGCCACCAACACTGTTCTATCGAACGGCTAGTTCGGGTTTAGTCCTCAGGTGATATGCGTAAAGACGACGTGCTGCGATGTTGTAGTTATGCGCTGCTTACGAAACCGACGCTGAAGAACTGGATAGTTATTTATGATGCCGGATAGCTTTTTCTGGCGCCTAATAGATATATTTAAAGCCTCAAAAGTCTTTGTTAGGGGGCAAAAAATAGGTCTGTACGATTCGCCTTTGCTGGTATCTTTGCCAGACTTCAGTAGCAGAATGACGCTGTCTAATGCGACGTAGTATTCTTCTCTTTGCACTGTCACATAACAAAATTTCCATTAAAATAAAATGCACACCTCTTCGGATCAGCCAGCGCCTCGTCGACGAACGTGACTGATATCCTATCCTACTTCTTACTAACTTTGTCACAACTATTCACATGATCTAGCCACTTTTTCTGCTTGTGCTCATCGACCAACCTGTCAACTTGAGCCTGTTGAACTTTTTCGAACCAACCACATTGACCCTAGGTCAGGGAGCTGCTCCTCCCGCCGCCAGGAAATTTGTTCAAACTTCGGCTGCAGTGATGAGAAAGTCCTTTCTGCTAACTTTATATCAGATAGGTTGGGCAGTTCTCTGAAGCGGTGATTGGTGAACTTTCTGAAACTAGACCAACTAACTTTTCCATGATTGACATTTAGAGCTGATGAAGTCTGGCTGTTTGCTGTTGGAGACAATGAATTATAGGGAGATGGTCTGAGCCAATGTCTTTGCTTAAAGTTTTCAGGTGGAAAGTTTTATACCACCAACGAAGACTTAATACAAAATTTCAGGCATTTCGGTGGAATATATGGGGGCCATAAACTTCAAAATACAGAAAATCGGGAGGTACAGTTCTATGGGGGCTATATGAAGACGATAAATACCGATAAATTTCAGGTGGAAAGTTTTATACCCCCAACGAAGACTTAACACCAAATTTCAGCCCTTTCGGTAGGATACTTAGGCCACAAATCCTTGAGTAGGATTTTGCATATGGTTTTGCATATGCTCATTTTATGCAAATATGTCAAAATATGCAAAAAATTCTGGGCCTAATTCGTTTTATTTTGTGATAAAACGATTTTCGGGCTAATCAGATATTCTCTACGACCTCAGGATGCATTTGCATAGGATTCCGTTGTCTAGTCATTACCTAAGACCGAATGTCACGACCAATTATGTACCTGGAGAACAGCATGTCTACCTTGGCAGTTCCACATATGACCGCTACCCCCCATACAGTCCATATATGGTTCATTAGAGCCATGCCTCTGTTGAACGGCCTGGTGTAACAGGAAAACTAGTCTCGCACCTCAATTTCAGGAGCGATTCTTCCGCAGTACGTTGTAAACCATGTTATAAAGTCCAAAAATCATGTATTTTCAGCGGTTGGAACAGTAACGATCGGTATTTATTGCTACGTGGGCGTCTTCTGTTGCGGGGACTGTGGGAGAGTCTTGTATTATCATGACAACAAAGACTCAGGGGGCTGTTGTTACGCAGCATACAGCAACAAAGTACCAGTAGTGTTCCCCCATATGGACGAGTGCAGAGAAACCACTGAGATGCACCAATTCCACATTTATTGCCTCTCACCAAAGCTTTAGTGTGGTGGATGCGGATATGACAAACTGAGCACATCAATATTGGTACTGATTTTTTCCTCCGTCAGGACACGAATATGAAGCTCCCAACAAAGAAATATGATACAAACAAAAAAATATTTACACTGAGTCGCTGGCCGGAACGCGAATTTTGTATGGTTCCGGGTCAATCCGATGTCGAAAAACCCGCCGCCAAGGGATAGAAATTAGTTGGTACCTTTATTTGGTGGCAAAGTCAACTATTTTTAGTAAGGAATTATCTTATGAAAAAAATCTTCAAAATTTCATAAAATTGTCTATTTTTATCCACTGTTCAAAGCTTCCCTCATTTCGTCTGTCCTTTCATCACACACACCGAAACAAACAGACCAAAAACAGGAATTGCAATTTTTCATATCACTGAACATTTTGTGTCATTAACCCACTGACCAAGCAAGGCAAACACTAACCAAACAACGGCAACAACAGTAGCACCAATAACACTGCCACACAATGCGGTGCGGTAGCACTCGGAAACTATCAACAACCGCAACAACAACAACCATAAACTGGACTAAATAACAACAGCAACAAAAAAATAAAACATCATTCGTTCATTCAAACATAACAAAATGTTGAACAACAACATAAAAAAAACTAATTTTTATATAATAAATAAAAATGACGTTTTGTTGTTATGTATATCGGGTTCCAGGCAGCAGAGAAGAAAAACAAGGATTTTTGAAATAAGCAATGCCACCCGCCATCCATAATGAAAAGTGAAAAATCACTTCAAGTGATCCGTAAAATTAGGCGTGGCAGAGGAGGGAGGTTGTAGAATTGGATTACGGAAGAGTTATACATAGTTATATTCATGACGGACACTTCATTCCACAACAACAGTCCAGTTATTGTGTTTGTTGTTATCCACATCATCTGCATAACAGCTTTTTGTTGCCGTAATGTGTTTGACACTATCGCGAGTAAACAGGAAAGTAGTAGTCTGTGCATTCATTCACTGAACAGGGTCAGAACATCAAATCAGTGAATATTATTAAAATTGAATCGCATAAGTTATAAAGTAAACAATGTTGGCGATTTTTGTTATTGCTTATATTGAGGTGGCTTTTGAATGAAAGCACGTGATGAAAAACTGCGGGATTGAACATAAAGATTTAAACCATCCAATAATGACAATGATGTGTCAGGAGCCCATGCGTTACCAGTCGAAGGGTCTGAAATCGGAGACAAGTTGTTGAAAAAAATGTATAACCTTTAATTTGAGCTGTGTCCGGTGCACAAACAACGACAAGAGAATGTTCAAAAAACAGGAGAGCGTACCATGTTTACGACTTATTCTGATGTCTAATAATTGAACATTATCATCGCAAAATCCATAATTGGGTCTTTAGATGTTTTGGGTTATTATGTCACGAATCATGGGCTTCCCCACGTTGTAATCAGGACCACGATTGTAGTAAAGGGCTACAACTACAGTAACAGCTTTTAAACGTTTCTCAAAAAAAAACTTGAACTGTACTTAACAAATATGTATACTTTTGTGTGGGGGAGGTTCCTGAAAGTGTATACTAAACCATCCTTAAGTTAAGTTGAGCAAACCTGTATAAGGCCCAATTTCATTTTGGACGTTATGACAGACCTCCCTATCGAAGACCACAAAGTTAAACCTAATGCTATAGAATATAAGAACACCTTAAAGGTCTTTAGAATAAAATACCACCGTAGGGGTCTTCTATAGAATAGAAGACCGCAATATAGGGGAATAGAATAGAAGACCACCGTAGGGGCCTTCTATAGAATAGAATAAAATACCACCGTAGGGGTCTTCTATAGAATAGACAACCACCGTAGGGGTCTTATATAGCATAGAAGACCACCGTAGGGGTCTTCTATAGAATAGAGGACCACCGTAGGGGTCTTCTATAGAATAGAGGACCACCGTAGGGGTCTTCTATAGAATAGAGGACCACCGTAGGGGTCTTCTATAGAATAGAAGACCACCGTAGGGGTCTTCTATAGAATAGAAGACCACCGTGGGGGTCTTATATAGAATGGAAAACCACCGTAGGGGTCTTATATGGAATAGAAGACCACCGTAGGGGTCTTCTATAGAATAGAAGACCACCGTAGGGGTCTTCTATAGAATAGAAGACCACCGTAGGGGTCTTCTATAGAATAGGAGACCACCGTAGGGGTAAAAGTAGTTCTATAGAATAGGAGACCACCGTAGGGGTCTTCTATAGAATAGAAGACCACCGTGGGGGTCTTATATAGAATGGAAAACCACCGTAGGGGTCTTCTATAGAATAGAAGACCACCGTAGGGGTCTTCTATAGAATAGAAGACCACCGTAGGGGTCTTCTATAGAATAGAAGACCACCGTGGGGGTCTTATATAGAATGGAAAACCACCGTAGGGGTCTTCTATAGAATAGAGGACCACCGTTGGGGTCTTCTATAGAATAGAAGACCACCGTATGGGTCTTCTATAGAATAGAAGACCACCGTAGGGGTCTTCTATAGAATAGAAGACCACGGTATGGGTAAAAGTAGTTCTATAGAATAGGAGACCACCGTAGGGGTAAAGACCACCGTAGGGGTCTTCTATAGAATAGAAGACCACCGTATGGGTCTTCTATAGAATAGAAGACCATCGTAGGGGTCTTCTATAGAATAGAAGACCACCGTAGGGGTCTTCTATAGAATAGAAGACCGCCGTAGGGGTCTTCTATAGAATAGAAGACCACCGTAGGGGTCTTCTATAGAATAGAAGACCACCGTAGGGGTCTTCTATAGAATAGAAGACCACCGTAGGGGTCTTCTATAGAATAGAAGACCACCGTAGGGGTCTTCTATAGAATAGAAGACCACCGTAGGGGTCTTCTATAGAATAGCAGACCACCGTAGGGGTCTTCTATGGAATAGAAGACCACCGTAGAATAGAAGACCACCGTAGGGGTCTTCTATAGAATAGGAGACCACCGTAGGGGTAAAAGTAGTTCTATAGAATAGGAGACCACCGTAGGGGTAAAAGTAGTTCTATAGAATAGAAGACCACCGTAGGGGTCTTCTATAGAATAAAAGACCACCGTAGGGGTCTTCTATAGAATAAAAGACCACCGTAGGGGTCTTCTATAGAATAGAAGACCGCCGTAGGGGTCTTCTATAGAATAGAAGACCGCCGTAGGGGTCTTCTATAGAATAGAAGACCGCCGTAGGGGTCTTCTATAGAATAGAAGACCACCGTGGGGGTAAAAGTAGTTCTATAGAATAGGAGACCACCGTAGGGGTAAAAGTAGTTCTATAGAATACGAGACCACCGTAGGGGTAAAAGTAGTTCTATAGAATAGAAGACCGCCGTAGGGGTCTTCCATAGAATAGAAGACCGCCGTAGGGGTCTTCTATAGAATAGAAGACCGCCGTAGGGGTCTTCTATAGAATAGGAGACCACCGTAGGGGTAAAAGTAGTTCTATAGAATAGGAGACCACCGTAGGGGTAAAAGTAGTTCTATAGAATAGGAGACCACCGTAGGGGTAAAAGTAGTTCTATAGAATAGAAGACCACCGTAGGGGTCTTCGATAGAATAAAAGACCACCGTAGGGGTCTTCTATAGAATAAAAGACCACCGTAGGGGTCTTCTATAGAATAGAAGACCGCCGTAGGGGTCTTCTATAGAATAGAAGACCGCCGTAGGGGTCTTCTATAGAATAGAAGACCACCGTAGGGGTCTTCTATAGAATAGAAGACCACCGTATGGGTCTTCTATAGAATAGAAGACCATCGTAGGGGTCTTCTATAGAATAGAAGACCATCGTAGGGGTCTTCTATAGAATAGAAGACCACCGTAGGTGTCTTCTATAGAATAGGAGACCACCGTAGGGGTAAAAGTAGTTCTATAGAATAGGAGACCACCGTAGGGGTAAAAGTAGTTCTATAGAATAGGAGACCACCGTAGGGGTAAAAGTAGTTCTATAGAATAAAAGACCACCGTAGGGGTCTTCTATAGAATAGAAGACCGCCGTAGGGGTCTTCTATAGAATAGAAGACCACCGTATGGGTCTTCTATAGAATAGAAGACCATCGTAGGGGTCTTCTATAGAATAGAAGACCACCGTAGGGGTCTTCTATAGAATAGAAGACCGCCGTAGGGGTCTTCTATAGAATAGAAGACCGCCGTAGGGGTCTTCTATAGAATAGAAGACCACCGTATGGGTCTTCTATAGAATAGAAGACCATCGTAGGGGTCTTCTATAGAATAGAAGACCGCCGTAGGGGTCTTCTATAGAATAGAAGACCACCGTATGGGTCTTCTATAGAATAGAAGACCATCGTAGGGGTCTTCTATAGAATAGAAGACCACCGTAGGGGTCTTCTATAGAATAGAAGACCGCCGTAGGGGTCTTCTATAGAATAGAAGACCACCGTAGGGGTCTTCTATAGAATAGAAGACCACCGTAGGGGTCTTCTATAGAATAGAAGACCACCGTAGGGGTCTTCTATAGAATAGCAGACCACCGTAGGGGTCTTCTATGGAATAGAAGACCACCGTAGAATAGAAGACCACCGTAGGGGTCTTCTATAGAATAGGAGACCACCGTAGGGGTAAAAGTAGTTCTATAGAATAGGAGACCACCGTAGGGGTAAAAGTAGTTCTATAGAATAGAAGACCACCGTAGGGGTCTTCTATAGAATAAAAGACCACCGTAGGGGTCTTCTATAGAATAAAAGACCACCGTAGGGGTCTTCTATAGAATAGAAGACCGCCGTAGGGGTCTTCTATAGAATAGAAGACCGCCGTAGGGGTCTTCTATAGAATAGAAGACCGCCGTAGGGGTCTTCTATAGAATAGAAGACCACCGTGGGGGTAAAAGTAGTTCTATAGAATAGGAGACCACCGTAGGGGTAAAAGTAGTTCTATAGAATACGAGACCACCGTAGGGGTAAAAGTAGTTCTATAGAATAGAAGACCGCCGTAGGGGTCTTCCATAGAATAGAAGACCGCCGTAGGGGTCTTCTATAGAATAGAAGACCGCCGTAGGGGTCTTCTATAGAATAGGAGACCACCGTAGGGGTAAAAGTAGTTCTATAGAATAGGAGACCACCGTAGGGGTAAAAGTAGTTCTATAGAATAGGAGACCACCGTAGGGGTAAAAGTAGTTCTATAGAATAGAAGACCACCGTAGGGGTCTTCGATAGAATAAAAGACCACCGTAGGGGTCTTCTATAGAATAAAAGACCACCGTAGGGGTCTTCTATAGAATAGAAGACCGCCGTAGGGGTCTTCTATAGAATAGAAGACCGCCGTAGGGGTCTTCTATAGAATAGAAGACCACCGTAGGGGTCTTCTATAGAATAGAAGACCACCGTATGGGTCTTCTATAGAATAGAAGACCATCGTAGGGGTCTTCTATAGAATAGAAGACCATCGTAGGGGTCTTCTATAGAATAGAAGACCACCGTAGGTGTCTTCTATAGAATAGGAGACCACCGTAGGGGTAAAAGTAGTTCTATAGAATAGGAGACCACCGTAGGGGTAAAAGTAGTTCTATAGAATAGGAGACCACCGTAGGGGTAAAAGTAGTTCTATAGAATAAAAGACCACTGTAGGGGTCTTCTATAGAATAGAAGACCGCCGTAGGGGTCTTCTATAGAATAGAAGACCACCGTATGGGTCTTCTATAGAATAGAAGACCATCGTAGGGGTCTTCTATAGAATAGAAGACCACCGTAGGGGTCTTCTATAGAATAGAAGACCGCCGTAGGGGTCTTCTATAGAATAGAAGACCGCCGTAGGGGTCTTCTATAGAATAGAAGACCACCGTATGGGTCTTCTATAGAATAGAAGACCATCGTAGGGGTCTTCTATAGAATAGAAGACCGCCGTAGGGGTCTTCTATAGAATAGAAGACCACCGTATGGGTCTTCTATAGAATAGAAGACCATCGTAGGGGTCTTCTATAGAATAGAAGACCACCGTAGGGGTCTTCTATAGAATAGAAGACCGCCGTAGGGGTCTTCTATAGAATAGAAGACCACCGTAGGGGTCTTCTATAGAATAGAAGACCACCGTAGGGGTCTTCTATAGAATAGAAGACCACCGTAGGGGTCTTCTATAGAATAAAAGACCACCGTAGGGGTCTTCTATGGAATAGAAGACCACCGTAGGGGTCTTCTATGGAATAGAAGACCACCGTAGGGGTCTTCTATAGAATAGGAGACCACCGTAGGGGTAAAAGTAGTTCTATAGAATAGGAGACCACCGTAGGGGTAAAAGTAGTTCTATAGAATAGGAGACCACCGTAGGGGTAAAAGTAGTTCTATAGAATAAAAGACCACCGTAGGGGTCTTCTATAGAATAGAAGACCGCCGTAGGGGTCTTCTATAGAATAGAAGACCGCCGTAGGGGTCTTCTATAGAATAGAAGACCGCCGTAGGGGTCTTCTATAGAATAGAAGACCGCCGTAGGGGTCTTCTATAGAATAGAAGACCGCCGTAGGGGTCTTCTATAGAATAGAAGACCACCGTATGGGTCTTCTATAGAATAGAAGACCATCGTAGGGGTCTTCTATAGAATAGAAGACCGCCGTAGGGGTCTTCTATAGAATAGAAGACCACCGTATGGGTCTTCTATAGAATAGAAGACCATCGTAGGGGTCTTCTATAGAATAGAAGACCACCGTAGGGGTCTTCTATAGAATAGAAGACCGCCGTAGGGGTCTTCTAAAGAATAGAAGACCACCGTAGGGGTCTTCTATAGAATAGAAGACCACCGTAGGGGTCTTCTATAGAATAGAAGACCACCGTAGGGGTCTTCTATAGAATAAAAGACCACCGTAGGGGTCTTCTATGGAATAGAAGACCACCGTAGGGGTCTTCTATGGAATAGAAGACCACCGTAGGGGTCTTCTATAGAATAGGAGACCACCGTAGGGGTAAAAGTAGTTCTATAGAATAGGAGACCACCGTAGGGGTAAAAGTAGTTCTATAGAATAGGAGACCACCGTAGGGGTAAAAGTAGTTCTATAGAATAAAAGACCACCGTAGGGGTCTTCTATAGAATAGAAGACCGCCGTAGGGGTCTTCTATAGAATAGAAGACCGCCGTAGGGGTCTTCTATAGAATAGAAGACCGCCGTAGGGGTCTTCTATAGAATAGAAGACCGCCGTAGGGGTCTTCTATAGAATAGAAGACCGCCGTAGGGGTCTTCTATAGAATAGAAGACCACCGTAGGGGTCTTCTATAGAATAGAAGACCGCCGTAGGGGTCTTCTATAGAATAGGAGACCACCGTAGGGGTCTTCTATAGAATAGAAGACCACCGTAGGGGTTTCTATAGAATAGGAGACCACCGTAGGGGTAAAAGTAGTTCTATAGAATAGGAGACCACCGTAGGGGTCTTCTATAGAATAGAAGACCGCCGTAGGGGTCTTCTATAGAATAGAAGACCGCCGTAGGGGTCTTCTATAGAATAGAAGACCGCCGTAGGGGTCTTCTATAGAATAGAAGACCGCCGTAGGGGTCTTCTATAGAATAGAAGACCGCCGTAGGGGTCTTCTATAGAATAGAAGACCGCCGTAGGGGTCTTCTATAGAATAGAAGACCGCCGTAGGGGTCTTCTATAGAATAGAAGACCGCCGTAGGGGTCTTCTATAGAATAGAAGACCGCCGTAGGGGTCTTCTATAGAATAGAAGACCGCCGTAGGGGTCTTCTATAGAATAGAAGACCGCCGTAGGGGTCTTCTATAGAATAGAAGACCACCGTAGGGGTCTTCTATAGAATAGAAGACCACCGTAGGGGTCTTCTATAGAATAGGAGACCACCGTAGGGGTCTTCTATAGAATAGAAGACCACCGTAGGGGTCTTCTATAGAATAGGAGACCACCGTAGGGGTCTTCTATAGAATAGAAGACCACCGTAGGGGTTTCTATAGAATAGGAGACCACCGTAGGGGTAAAAGTAGTTCTATAGAATAGGAGACCACCGTAGGGGTAAAAGTAGTTCTATAGAATAGGAGACCACCGTAGGGGTAAAAGTAGTTCTATAGAATAGGAGACCACCGTAGGGGTAAAAGTAGTTCTATAGAATAGAAGACCACCGTAGGGGTTTTCTATAGAATAGAAGACCACCGTAGGGGTCCTCTATAGAATAGAAGGCCACCGTAGGGGTCCTCTATAGAATAGAAGACCACCGTAGGGGTCCTCTATAGAATAGAAGACCACCGTAGGGGTCTTCTATAGAACAGAAGAACACCGTAGGGGTCTTCTATAGAATAGAAGAACTCCGTAGGGGTCTTCTATAGAATAGAAGAACACCGTAGGGGTCTTCTATAGAATAGAACACCGTAGGGGTCTTCTATAGAATAGAAGAACACCGTAGGGGTCTTCTATAGAATAGAAGAACACCGTAGGGGTCTTCTATAGAATAGAAGAACACCGTAGGGGTCTTCTATAGAATAGAAGAACACCGTAGGGGTCTTCTATAGAATAGAAGAACACCGTAGGGGTCTTCTATAGAATAGAAGAACACCGTAGGGGTCTTCTATAGAATAGAAGAACACCGCAGGGGTCTTCTATAGAATAGAAGAACACCGTAGGGGTCTTCTATAGAATAGAAGAACACCGTAGGGGTCTTCTATAGAATAGAAGAACACCGTAGGGGTCTTCTATAGAATAGAAGAACACCGTAGGGCTCTTCTATAGAATAGAAAAACACCGCAGGGGTCTTCTATAGAATAGAAGAACATCGATGGGATGTAGGGAATTGACGTAGTTCAGAGGCTGGTCTGGCCTTAGTCGCATCCCGGATTACTCTGATAGGAGTTATGTTCCTGCATGCCATCTCTCAGCGTGTTTCGAAAATTGCCGTCAGATTCATCGGAATACCAGACACCTCGCAGACTCCCCAACGGCAGCAAACGGAGCATATTGCTGTTCAGGGTGCCAGAAATGCATCATTCCTGCAATTCAATTGGAATGGTATCCGCAACAAGTCAGCGAGATTGTAGACTTTATGAGAAACGTCATGTTCGCCGCATTTCCGAAAACAATCCTCGCCGCAACATGTAGATTGCACCAGTCTGTCCAGTACATAAATATCTCCCTTGACTCTAGTGGAACTGCCGATGTAGACGTGCTTAATGGGTACCTACCGCCGATGAGTAGCTGTGGTTTGCATTTAAGTCCGACATGAGCTTTGGCATTCCTAAGCAATGATCACCGATGTATTACTCTAATCGAAAAATTAATAGCTCCATTTTTTGTTCCGAGAACGAAGACGCTCCTCCGAGAAGTCTCATAAAATATGTGTCCTCACAACACGCCCTTCCGCTCAGACTACCCGACATCATAACCTCTGATCGCCGTACTTTTCTGAACCATTGGACCAGAACTTTCCAGACATACTAAGCAAACTGTGACGATTTTCCGGCTATTTTTACCCGATGTAATACCAAATTTCCTAGCGAAGATGACGGGACTGAGAAATGAACGTAATGAGCTCCATATTTTGCAAGGCGAAAAACGGCTTCTACGAGGATAAGTGGAGATTGTCACAGTAGCCAGGCATCACCATTGTAACACCCGGTCTGATAAATGACGAGGCTGACAACCCGGTCATTTCGCTCTGCTCTGACCATTTTCATATCATCGTCCCCTTTAAACCTCTAACGGCCGTACTTTCTTGCACCATGGAAATTCTGATTGGCAAGTGTTCATATAATTTACCAATCAGCGATTCGGAGAGCTGCCCATACCCTCAGATCCTCTTTTAGCTATTAAATCAAAAAAGGATGATAGAACGTGACATTCAAAGATTTGAAGAAGTGCGCCTTTTATTTTAGCAGACACTTCCAGCAGAGGCAAATCGTACATACCGAATATTCTAGAGGCACTACTTCTTCCCTTAATAAGAACTTATTTCCGAGTTGCCTAACATCATCATGGATTTGCCCATCATCATCATGTATTGCATTGTACCACATCAGCATTACACGCCATGTCATATATCAGTCATAGTCTCACTTGTCCTATCAAAGGCCATCGATACCGTCAACCATACAAAGCTGTTGGAGGACATAGAGAAGACTACCCTGTAATCATGTATGAAAATTTGGATAAACAACTACATGTATGGACGCCAGTCGTTTATGGAATTCAGAAATAATTAGTCAAAAGCCCATAGAATAAAACAGGGAATTCACCAAGTAGCCCACCTTGGTGAATTCCCTGTTTTATTTCCAGAACAATTAAATATTAACCTCTACCTTTCTTAAATTTCACGCCCTACGGACGATAGAGATCGTAATGTATGCGTCTGGGCATATCGTCCAAGACATATAGTCGAAGACATATCGCTCATTTACTCAATGAGTGACATAACTAGAAAATGTTTGCACCAAGGTTGTCCTCGCCTGTCCTATTAAGGGCTGTTCGAGGATTGTTTTGAAAATTTAATCGCAAATTGTCTGCTCATAGCTCGAAGCATTTGCAAAACCTACTAATAATTTTCTTATTTCCAAGATATTCGATGTAGTTCAACCATATAAATATTTATTTTGTTTTTTAGATTGTTTAAAAAATCACCATTCATTTTTACTTTTTTATTAGCATTTTCGTATTTGTTTTATTAATATTTTCTTTGAATAATAAATTTAATTTTTTACTTACAGGTATGTGTGTCCTCTTAAAATTTCAATTTGATATATTATTAATATTCTGAAGGCATGTTCAGTTAATGGTAAGCACTATAATATCCTATTTCTAACTATGAACAGATGAGCCATGGAAAATATTTTCAAGTGTAAAACATGGCAGATTTGACTTGGAGAAGATAATGTAAAACTCCAGCCAAAAATTTCTTATTTGAAACTAATTTGAATTTATTTATTTGTAAAATTATCTGAATTTATCCGTTTATGTTGGTTATTATGGTTGTGCAATGATGATGACATTGATATTTTTCATTAAAGCTAATCATCTTACACGAGTTGTAGGTGATTGTATAACAAACGTTCAAAGGTTTTTCTGCTTCTTCTTCCTCTGAGGATGATGATGTTTACTTCGTGGAAATAAACACAGCATTGGCATCTTATTAGGTACGATTAGATTAACACCATGACAACAAGTAAAATCTAAAAGAGATACCACAAACAACACAAGGCACAATATTTTTTAATCAAACTAAATTTGCTTGCAGCTACATCTACTCCTGTAGTGCGATTCTCTAACTTATTTTTTGAGTTACCGACAATTGTCGGCAAAATTAAAATGCTTATAATTTCGGTAATTGCCGATGTTTTTCGGTATGTTAGCGACGAATAAAAAACAGTCGTAAAGTTCTACCGATAGCAAAGTGTTGTAAAGTTTTTTTTCGAACTTTTCATTCATAATTTTACGTTTTAATTTTACCGATTTTTGTCGGTAATTCAAAAAATGTGTTAGAGAATCGCACTACTGTTGATGTTCTTGCTTTCTATAACATCCTTTTCAAGTATAACACTCTATAAATAATCCATTCAATTTAGTTACACGACGAACAACAAAACCAAATGAAAAATGCAAAGACTTAGAATAAGAAGCTTTTTTCATTTCCAAGAAATTTTTGAAAATAAAAAGACCAAACCGAAAAAAAACTCTAGCACGAGCTGGCATTCAATCTACTAAAACGCCTTCGTCTTCTATACCTTCTACTCTTCCCCCTTGCGAGGACAACGTAGGTAATCCAACCAATGAACGTCGCCCCATAGCAACCTTGCCATGAAATTTTAAATAACTTTTGTCTATGGCCAGAATATTCTGAGATAGACATTTTGTTTTTCTAAAACAAAACAGAAAAAATGGGAAACAATGGTGAAGAGTACAACAACGAAGTAAAAAAAACGCAAATTACCTTTTGGTAACGCTTCAGCTACATACTTACTTATGTATGAACCTACCAAAGACCGTACACATTCCAAGCAGCCAGCAAAGAGCAACGACAGGACCAGCAGCAGCAGCAGTAACATCATCTTTGTCGACATTATCCACATCCTAGCATCAACAGAAAACAATTCCATGTAACTTAAACAACGAGAATTTGAAAATAAAAGCAACAACCTGAATATTCGTACGAGGGAAATGTGGAAATGGCCGGTAAATTGTCAGTAAGTTGATTTACTAAAGGTCTCCCATATGGTAGCCCTTTCTCATGGAGGAAATCTTAAATTTTAAAAGTGCCTTACTACAAACATACATTTGCTCCCACAAACATCCCCGAAGAACATGTTAGACTTATTTTACATCAATTAGTACACCTCGATCCATATTAGCTTAATAGGGCCTACTTTCAATTTCCGAGTCCGAGCGGTATGGTGTAGAGAAGTCTTCATATGCTCCCCCTTACATATCCTCGAATACTTTTCCGATACTTTTCCTCTTATATCAGTGCGTGCCCGCCGATTCATATTAGCTTAATGGACATGGGACCTACGTTTATTGCCAACCACGAACGGCGTGTCTTACGACACCACTTATAGATATGTTTTACATGGCTGGAATACCCAGGAAATGTCGCCTCCACCGTTGGAAGTTATGATGTTTTTCCCGGCCTGGGTGTGAATCGAACCGCACTGGCAGATATTCTTGTTCTTTAAGGCTGATATTACTGCCATACAGTAAATAAGGGAACAAGAAATCAAATTGATCATATTGTGATAGATGGAAGATGGAATATTAATCGAGTGTGTTTAATGTACGATCGTTCCGAGGAGCAAACATACACTCGAAACACCACCTTGTTGCAGCAAAGATACGTACCATACGAGTATTAAACGTAGGTAAAGTATTACCCACTCAATGCAAACAGCCGCAAAATACAAAAGACCTCCACCAAGAGGACCCTATGGTACGAGGGTCACTAAAAACCTTGTGGCCTAGGAACCACACAGTGTCGCCAGGCGTCATTTGACACTTTTTTTAAAGTTTGACTGTTTTTAGCCTAAGCGTACTCAGGACAGTTTCACATACAAACCTGTGCTGTGTTGTTTACAATGACTTGCAAAAATCACTTTGCATAAAAAAGTGAATTTACTGGTGAACATTTTCGTCCGATAATTTTTCACAACTTTCGACGTGGATAATCACGGCAAGAATGGATTGATCAAATTAAATCTTTGTATGTCGATAAAGGTTTATTGAATTCAATCGTGGCCGACACTCGCTAAACAAACGAAGGTCGTAAGAGTCTTCCAAAAACGGTCGTTGTACCAGGCAAAATTAAGTCGCGCATGAAAGGATAATGCAAGATCGACATGTTATGTACCGTGAGATAGAGGCATCCTTGGGCATTTATTCTACTAACTAACATTTGATATTGCATGAACGCCAAAAATGGGGGTTTTCTCGTCGCATCCCGTGTTGGTCGGTGTAAGAAATTTCGAAAAAATACGCTGTGCTTCAAAATACGTTTATAAGGTGGATCCAGGTGACGAATCATGAAACTATACGTACTTAGCTGGCCCATTACAGAACATTTGTTCCATAGACCAAGACCGAACTGTATAGTGCTTCGCTTTCTGGAATACCGCGCCTTGTCATCTCTTCATCCACTTGTTTGCACCATATATTCTTTGGCCTGCCAATTCTGCGTGCACTGCCATGTGGCTCGAATTTATTCGTCTTTTTAGCGGGTTCATCATCGCTCATTCTGATTATAAAGCTTATTATAAAGATTGGTCCGTAGATCTTTCGAAGAATTTTTCTCTCAAACAAACCAAGTACTGCCTTATCTGCTAGCGCAAGTACCCAGGCTTCGGAACCATACATCAGCACGGGTAGTATCAGTGTTTTGTAAAGCGTTATTTTTGTTTGACGAGATGTGGCTTTGTTTTTAAACTGCTTACTTAAGCCAAAGTAGCATCTATTAGCCAGTACAATTCTTCTTTTTATTTCACAACTGATGTTTTTTGTTTTGTTAACGGCGGTGCCGAGGTATACGAAGTCTTTTACTACCTCAAAATTATAGGAACCAACTTCAACAGTTGGTCCGATCTCAATGGACGCATTGCGCGTCGACACCATCAACTTGGTCTTCTCGCCGTTTACCGCCAGACCCACTTTAGCAGGTTCTCCTTCGACCTTCATAAAGATATCTGTTACTTCTTTTACTGATCGTCCCATAATGTCTATGTCATCAGCATAAGCAAGTAACATGTGGCTATTGGTGTAGATTGTGCCACTTCTTTTGACGTTTGCCTCTCGAATAAACTTATCCAGCAGGATGTTGAAGAGATCACACGAGAGGCTGTCTCCTCCCTTGCCTGAAACATGTTTTGGTACAAAATTCTTCGGAGAGGTTCTTTTCTATTTTAACTGAGGATCACGTGCCATTTAAAGTCATTTTACAAAGCCGAATGAGCTTTGAGCTACAAAATTACAGAACAAAATCACGAGGAAAGAAATGGTGGTGTCCGCTCTTTACAACAATGTTGTGTTCCACTGATTTCGCTCCGACATTTCGTTCCGAAATTATGTCAACCACTTCATACAACTTTCGTTAAGATATCGTTACGATTTCGGATCCGACATCGACATAAGATGTCGGTACGATTGGTTTGCTGGGAATGCAGTTGGTGCCGATGGATTACCAGCCGAGCTGTTCAAAACCGAAAGAGGTTTCAGATAAGGAGAAAGCCTTTCGTGTGATCTATTCAACATCCTACTGGAAAAGGTTATACGGGATGCAAAAGTTAAAAGAAATGACACAATATACACCAATAGATGCTTATGCTGACGACATTAACATCATGTGTCGGATCAGTGAAATAAGTAACTGATATCTTTAAGATGTGTGTGAAGATAAAATAGATTTTAACTAGCGGAGACAAAAACCACATAACTAGTGGTATAAAAGTATAACAGTTGTATAACAGATTCGTACGAAGGTAAAAGCGATTTTGAAAAACGATTTTCAAGGATATACACTCCACGTCAGTAGAATAGAACACCTAAATTCTTGTTAATGTTTGCTTATTTATCCCAAAACGAATGAATCTGCGTTTTTAATCTTATGGGGATTTAAAGTCAATGATGTTCCGTATCAAACACAGAAAAAATTATGTTTCTAGCTCTTCGCGAAATGATTTTCTGGTCAATTTTCCGATAGTACTATGAAAAATAGGCATTTATTTTTGGTCATCAGGATAGAACAGTCACTTTATTTTCGCGAATTTTTGAAATATTAACGCCGAACCTTTAAACGGCAGACTTGTTCGAGGAAAACCCATTTTATTGAACAAAACATCATGGTTTTTGTATGAAATGTTGACGTTTTTCATAAATATTTTGAAAATGCTCCATCTTATCAGCATCCTAAGCACTCGATTGTATCCATCGAGGTTGTCTGTGTCATATTCTATATGATTCTGAAGAAATATGACATAACTGCGTGACTCCTATTGATATTCCGAGATGTTTCAAATATCTGTCAATTTAAACCCTTTAACGCTGTTATTTCGGTGTCCGCGGAATAATTTATAGGTTTTCTTTGGTGAAAAATGATTAGAAAGGCCTGCTTTATAGACTGAAAGAAAACTCGGCGTTAATATCTCAAAAATTCGCGAAAATAAAGTGACTGTTCTATCCTGATGACCAAAAATAAATGCCTATTTTTCATAGTACTATCGGAAAATTGATCAGAAAATTATTTCGCGAAGAGCTAGAAATATAATTTTTTCTGTGTTTGATGCGGAACATCATAGACTTTAATTCCCCTTAAGATTAAAAACGCAGATATTTATCGCAATGGGGTAAATAAGCTAACATTAAAAAAAAATTAGGTGTTCTGTTCTACTGACGTGGAGTGTATGTTTTAGACTATTGCTCAGGATAAAGAAAAGATATGCGCAGGCGGAAAGTTGAGGGTCCACTGGGCGAAATTTATGTCGCGTACCTACAGATTGCGAGCACAGCTAATTAGGCCATTAAGTCCACTATAAGAAAATAATAATTTGATTACAGGTTGATTGTATACATTTTGAAATATCGACCGTTTATGAAAAACCTTCATATATGTGGGTGGACCTATTGAGGGCCCCCCTAGGCGAAATTTATGCGGCGTACCAACAAGTGATACCTTAGTGATACCTAATTTTAATTGTCGAGTCCGAACGGTGTGGTGTAGAGAGGTTTTATGTGGCTGATATAAATACATTATGCTGAAGGTGTGTGTATACGCCTATGTGATCTTATCTGGCCTGGTAATACAACCTGGTCATTCATTGAACCACTACAACTGAACAATTTTCAAAAGAACGCATCTTCCAAAAAACAATAAAATTGTTCTTTCCTCAATTATTTCATTCCACCCCCTTTTTCGTCGTTATAACCTCAAAATTACTACTAACCAACCTTCATCTGTCCATCCATGCAAAAAATAGAAAATGAAAATCATTTTGATTACTTTTCAAGCGAAAACAATAAGAAGATTTCATTCCTCGTTGTTGTTGTTGTTGTTTAGTCTTACCAAATCTACAAAGCAAACATCCAACCTGTCCTGCAGTTGCTGCTTTCAAAACTCTTCGTCTCATCCAGTTGAGGGTGTGAGGAGAGGTTATAACGCCCAAGGGGTGACCTACAACAATAAAGGTATTCCGCTTAGATGTTTTAGAAAAAAAAAAAAACAAGAAAATAATAACTGCAAGACAATACACATTTCAGACACCACTCGCCCCCACACTGCTTTTCCATATCCTCCACATTTTTGTTGCCGTTGTCAGAAGTTAAACATGGTCGGTGAATGTCTTTTGGAACACCAGCATCACCATTATCCAAAGGCAGCAGCAGCAACAACAACTACAACGATTTTACGAGTCATAAATAGAAAACTTAAACTTGAGGGCATAACGTAGTAATAAAATCCCTAAAAGTGAGTCCAGTCAGCCAAAAATAAACGAACAAAAAGCTGAATTGTGACACAACAACAAGATAAACATACGGAGAAATGACAGGCATATAACTGCTGCGTTGCAGCAGGGCAGGACAATCAAAAAACATGAAGAAACCCACAGACGAAAGTCTACATAAGTCGTGTAGGTCATTCTACAGAAGTGGTGTAGGTCTTCCCTTTGGAATATCTAAAAATCTTCTCACAAAAGATCTGAAGATATACTCACAGAAGACCTGAAACTCTTCTTAAGAAGATATGAAAGATTTCGCATAGGAGACATTAAGACGTACATCTATTCTCCTGAAAGATATTAACCACTTCACAAAGAACACATGAATGGTTTCTCATAACATACATACATACATGTCTTCTTATAAAAGGCGTGAAACTCCTCTCGTAAAAGATATGAAGAAAGTGTTCGTATAGAAGCGATTAGGTCTTGGAATAGTAAGCATAAAAGTCCTCTAATAGAAGACATGACAGTATTCTCATAGAAGACACGAAAGTCTTCTCATAGAAAACAAGAATGTCTTCTCATAGAAGACATGAAAGTCTTCTCATAAAAGACATGAAGGTCTTCTCATAGAAGACATGAAGGTCTTCTCATAGAAGACATGAAGGTCTTCTCATAGAGGACATGAAGGTCTTCTCAAAGAAGACATGAAAGTCTGATAGGAGACAGGAAGGTCTTCTCATAGAAGACATGAAGGTCTTCTCATAGAAGACATGAAGGTCTTCTCATAGAAGACATGAAGGTCTTCTCATGGAAGACATGAAGGTGTTCTCATAGAAGTCATGAAGGTCTTCTCATAGAAGACATAAAGGTCTTCCCGTAGAAAACATAAAAGTCTTCTCATAGAAGACATGAAGGTCTTCTCATGGAAGACATGAAGGTCTTCTCATAGAAGACATGAAGGTCTTCTCATAGAAGACATGAAGGTCTTCTCATAGAAGACATGAAGGTCTTCTCATAGAAGACATGAAGGTCTTCTCATGGGAGACATGAAGGTCTTCTCATGGGAGACATGAAGGTCTTCTCATAGAAGACATGAAGGTCTTCTCATGGGAGACATGAAGGTCTTCTCATAGAAGACAGGAAGGTCTTCCCGTAGAAAACATAAAAGTCTTCTCATAGAAGACAGGAAGGTCTTCCCGTAGAAAACATAAAAGTCTTCTTATAGAAGACATGAAGGTATTCTCATAGAATACCTGAAGGTCTTCCCATAGAAGACATGAAGTTCGTCTCATAGAAGACATGAAGGTCTTCTTATAGGACATGAATGTCTTCTCATAGGACATGAAGGCCTTCTCATAGAAGACATGATGGCTTTATCGTAGAGACATGAAGGTCTTCCCATAGAAGAGATGAAGGTCTTCTCATAAAGTGCTCTAATAGAAGACCTGAAGTTCTTCTCATAGTATACATGAAGGTCTTCTTATAGAAGAAAGAAAACATAAAAGTCTTCTCATAGAAGACATGACGGTATTCTCATAGAAGACGTGTAGGTCTTCCCATAGAAGACATGAATTTCGTCTCATAGAAGACATAAAGGTCTTCTTATAGGACATGAAGGTCTTCTCATAGGACATGAAGGCCTTCTCATAGAAGTCATGATGGCTTTATCGTAGAGACATGAAGGTCTTCCCATTGAAAAGATGAAGGTCTTCTCATAAAGTGCTCTAATAGAAGACCTGAAGTTCTTCTCATAGAAGACATGAACTTCTTCTCATTGTATACATGAAGGTCTTCTCATAGAAGACGTAAATGTCTTCTCATAGAAGACATGAAGGTCTTCTCATAGAAGACAAAAAGGTCTTCTCATAGAAGACATAAAGGTCTTCTCATAGAAGACATAAAGGTCTTCTCATAAAAGACATGAAGGTCTTCTCATTGAAGACATGCTGCGATAGATGGGTTGGTCTCCAATTACGGAATTCATACTTCACCCTCGTACTGCTGCGCGACTGCATCTGTGTGAATACTTTTCACGTCTACGTGGTAGGCTCGTTGGTCTAGAGGTTCCCGTTTGTACCTTTTCATCTCTCTCTAGATTATGAAGATCCCTCCTAATGTGCCTAGATGAGGGAAGCCTTCCACTAAATCCTTAAAAATATGCTCATTGCGATAACACTCAAGCAGCACCCGGCCTATTGCTTTGTAAGATGCCTACAAGGTTTCTTTGTCAGCACCTCAAGTGCTGCCGGCCAGCAACTTGAGGACCTTCTTTCTACTTCGGATCTTATCGCAAATAGCGTTACAACCAACATTTTGGGGTAGTTTGTGCTGTGCATATTTTCATATTCATATTCCTCGGATAGAGGAACTGCACTAGGTCAAGATTCACCTCTGTTGGCATCCTTGGAGGGCTTCAGTAGCGGGACCACCATGCCAAATTTCTTTGCTTTCTGGTACTATATGAGTGTCTAAAGATAAGTTGAGGACATTTATTAAATACACAACTTCGGTTTCATCCTGTTGCAGAAGCATTACCATTGATATTCCGTGTGCACATACCTCTTCGCCCTATCACTCTCACAGTCCTCTATAAACTGTCGGTTAAAATAACACTCTCACCTCGTACGATCTGTTACTGTCACGACGTTGAAGGTTGTTTAAGTCGTTCTATCAACCTTCTTTTCCGGATTCGAGAGTGATTTGACCATTGTCCACAATTTACTTAATCCTGTACCAATATTGAATTGCTTCAGGTGGTCCAGCCACCTTGTCCGTTTATTTTCACCTACTAGCCTGTTGACTTCAAGAGCAAGTTCTCTAACTCTTGGGTTTTCAGAGTTCGTACGACAAAGCACATCACGCTCATTTGAGAGTCCTGTCGCCTCTGTTGGGATATTTCGGGTATTCGGGCAGCAGGTATGTAGCTAGTGGCTGCTGAAGTGATGATGTTCTAGAGAGAATGGGCAGCTCTCTGAAGCGATGATTGGTAAAATCTCTGAACCCTTGCCAGTAAGCTTCCCCATGGTTCAGACATACGGCTTTCGGGTGGGCTATTTACGGAGACGGTGATAGGAAGGTAGTCTGAGCCAAGGGAAACGGCGGGTTGCCAGCGGTCATTTATCTGACCCGGTGGCACAATGGTGATATCTGGTGAGCTGTGGCAATCCCTTCTTATCCTCGTAGGTGCGACTTCATCCATCGTGCAAAACATGGATCTAGCAATTTTCTCGGCCTTAACCTAGGACAGAATTTCAAAGCTCAGGACGGACATTGAATTCAAGTCCTCCTCTTCCGCTGCTTGTGCGATCCTTCCTTAAAACGTTGTAACCTTCGCAACGTTTGCAAGCTACAGGTGATGGCGAGCTTTGTTTTCAATTGAATTGCAGGAACGATGCGTTTACGAGCGCTGAACAACAACTACACGCAGAGAAAAAAATATGTTTGATCCAACAATATTCCAAGAGCAAAATATGTATTGTTAACATATTGTTGGATTCCTCATGTAGTATTGTAAATCCAAAAATAGTTTGTGTCAACTGAACAATATTTCTCTCTTTTCTTCGAAAATTTGTTTCCTTCTCTCGCTATTCGATGCCGTGTTGAAAAAACAATTTTGGTGAGTTGTGGTGTGTTTGTATGACATGCTGCCTTTACCTTTGTTTTTGTGTGTATGTACTTGTGAGACTCTTGTTTTTATTTGTTTCTGTTTTGTTTCATTCTTCTTTCCTTTTCATGTTTGTTATGGTGTTTAATTATTCCTTATGTTGTGGTGGGTGCTTGTGGCTTTTTGTTTGTCTTTGTTGTCAGCCAATGCAGCAAACCACGTATTGTGTTCATCAATGATTGCAATATTATACGCGACATTTATATCCAAGTTATGCGAAAAGTGTATATGAGAAGTATATGCACTCAAATCAAAAATTTCTGGGCTGGTTTTCTGTATTGACAATACTTTTTGTAAACAAAATTAGATTATGATAGTTCCTACAATCGGTATTGTTAACGATTTTAACAATATTGCGGAAATTCGAAAGTTGTTTTTGTTTTCTATGTTTGGAACAAAAGATGGTATTTTTGGATTTGGATTACAATGTTTGAACAAAACAAATACATTTTTGGAACCAAAACATATATTTTTGTTCCAACAAAAGCGAAAAATATTTTTTCTCTGCGTGTAGTGGTGTAATATTCTGTGTTTGTTATTGGTGTGACTGCGGGGGTGTCTCGATTTCTGACGACGAAGAATATCGGACTACGAAGTTGGAGCAACATTGAGAGACGTTCGTGTGCCGCATGCAGCAACATAACTCCTATCACAGTAATCCTCAAGACGACTATGGTCAGAGCGATCTCCGAAATGTACCCATTCCTTACATCCATTGCATCTCCCCGATATTGGCATGTGATGGATGCGGATTTGGCAAGCAGAACAGGTACATGACCCGGGGTTCATCTATATTCTGACACGGCATAAAAGAGCTCGGAGCAGCCATTCCGGGATAAATTACAGCTCCCATGGTGAAAAAATATACGAACACAAATACATAATTGTTGAGGTAACGACCGCTGCCGTGGGATTAGTTTCTCGTTTAGAGTTAAGCTTGATGATCGACATTTTTTTGCGAGTGAAAAATTCCCATAACTATCGCGGAAATGATCTTTTAGAAGCGTAGCCGAGGTGACTTCCAAGAAGTGACGCGGGTGTGGTCAATTTCTTCACAACTGAGGTCACTTCAGGGTGACTTCCGCGGCTATCGCCGCGCCTGTATTTATCGCCTAGGCGACACGCTTAAGTCACTTCTGCGATAGTTTTTGCTTGCAGGGTATGTCTGTGTCAAAGATTGGTTACCACTGCATAGTGTTTTTGTGTGTGTGTTTCCACCATCAACAAATCCCAAAACAATTTTGCATTGTTTTTGTGTTACTACGAGTATTCTGTGTCATGTCAGTCAAGGTAAAGGGGAAACTCACTGTTCTCCGAATAGCGAACAATAGCTGAAGCTAGGCGAAGAGGAAGCAAAAAAAGTTTTACGAAAACAATTTCATGCGTAAACATAAAACCCCGGGAAAATTGCAATTGTAGTTAATGTGGATGTTACGGTTCACATTGTCATTTTGGTTGGGCTTGGGGTGAGGTTCGAAAGCTGTGTATGTTAAGGTTAAGGCAACGCTAGTCACATTTTTTAGTTTAAATGGAAGCAATTCTGTTCCGTTTTACAAATGTTGAACGCCTCTATTTGCTTGGTTATTCATTCGTATTTCTTGATAATAGCATGCCAGAGGTGAGTAACTATGGCACTACTGTTGTAAACCGTGTTGTTCTCCCTTTGGCCTGGGTCATAATTTTATTTTTTGTCAGTAAATCGTAACATAAGATTATTCTTTGTTACCTTCAAGCGAAACAATGGGAGTTAAATGTGAAGAAGCTACCTAAATTAAGTAGTCTCTATGTTGAATGGAGAGAATAAATGTTGAGAGTGACATTAGGAAACATGGATACAATATTGAAAAAAACAAATGCATAAAATGTCGAAAAAAAAAAAATAAAAATTTAGTCAAATTATTAATTAGAAAAATATTTGAAAATTCCTTTCAGCTAAATGTTTAAGACTTTTGTCTCAAAATTATATTTTTTTTAATTTATTTCCCATTTTTACACTTGTTTACCCCATTGTGCAATTTTATATGTTATTTTCATTGTGAAGTTCTATGTCACTGTGCCTTTTCTTGCAAATGACAGTTGTCGTAATGGCAGTCATCATCTTTGCCAATGTAAGATATGTAATGACAGTTTACAGTCTGTCGCAAAAGTTAGTATACACCGTTGAAACCAAAATGTATTAGGGATAAATATCACTATAACTTATTGAAAACAACAAACAATTAGTTTTATTTGATAGACAAGAAGGTTGTCTTCCGTAATAACAATTAAAAGTGAGCAATATTTGCAGACATTAGCAAATGTACGGTTCGAATCCCAAAAAGACCAAAATTTATGTCGCAAAAGTTAGTATACAACGGAGAATCCTCGTGGAATTTTGTAAAAAATTCTTGATATATTTGAACAAAATGAAACTAAATCTGAACTTAAGATCATAAAGAGTATATTAATTGGTTTTAACGGCAGTTATAGTACTTATAGTGACAAGTCCAACGTACAGTGGATCGTAAAATCCACAAAAATTGGTCATCTACAAATACAACAACTGTAGCGACAAAATTCCGGGTGTTATGCCTTGTTTATGAATTTTAAAGTCATGAAATGCTCAAAAAATCTCTAAAGTTTCAATATGGGTGATCTTGATCGAGTTTCGACTTGTCCTGTTTGAAAAAACGGGAATTTCTTGAAGGAAACCCATACTTTTGCGGCCATTGTCCTTTTGAAACATGTAATAATCCTTAATCCTTACACATAAGGACTTTCCTTTGAATTAATTTTCTCACAAATTGTGTCCCTTTTCATATTCCCACCAAAAATAAATAGTAGGAGAACCTCAAATTCCGGTGTAAGTCCAACAGTGATACTCCACCACCACAAAAGGATGTGATAGCTCTTTTAACATTTTAATACAGAGCTTTCTCTGCTGTTATAACGCATCGATTGTGCAAAATCGTTCGGAAAAGCTGTGTTCGCTTCACTTAGGACCAAAATACAACTAAATGGATCAGTTAGAAGTAGTTCATTAGACATTAGTAGTACATTAGACAATAGGGACACGAGAAGCATGTCCGATACTGCTAAAAGGCCAGTAGGCAATATAACTGTAGGGCTTACAACGGACCTTGAGGTTCTCCTACTATTTATTTTTGGTGGGAATATGAAAAGGGGCACAATTTGTGAGAAAATTAACTTAAAAGGAAAGTCCTTATGTGTAAGGATTAAGGATTATTACATGTTTCAAAAGGACAATGGCCTCAAATGCATGGGTTTTCCTCAAGAAATTCTCGTTTTTTTGAACAGGACAAGTCGAAAATCGATCAAGATCACCCCATATTGAAACTTTAGAGATTTTCTGAGCATCTCATGGCTTTAGAATTCATAAACACGACATAACACCTGGAATTTTGTCGCTACAGTTGTTGTATTTGTAGAGGACCAATTTTTGTGGATTTTACGATCCAGTGTACGTTGGACTTGTCACTATAAGTACTATAACTGCCATTAAAACCAATTACTATACTCTTTATGAGCTTAAGTACAGATTTAGTTTCATTTCGTTCAAAAATATCAAGAGTTTTTTGCACAGTTCCACGAGGATTCTCCGTTGTATACTAACTTTTGCGACATAAATTTTGGTCTTTTTGGGATTCGAACCGTACATTTGCTAATGTATGCAAATATTGCGCACTTTTAATTGCTATTACGGAAGACAACTTTCTTGTCTATCAAATAAAACTAATTGTTCGTTGACTTCAATAAGTTATAGTGATATTTATCGCTAATACATTTTGGTTTCAACGGTGTATACTAATTTTTGCGACAGACTGTATATCTGTCTGCCTCAAAATTGCTATGCTTTACTATAATCACCGCCGCTGTTCACATTCTGCCTGGCTGAATTACTTGCTGGCTCTTAGCAATGGCATTCATTCGTTCATTCATTTCTTTTTCGTTTGTCTACATCCAACTACTACGACGAACAACTACATCTTTCAAAGTTACATGCCATAAAAAGAACCGTAAACTTAATAATACCTAATACGAATTGGAATTTATACTACGAGTACGAATGACGAGTACATTATAACATGAGAGTTTAGTTTAGTTTACCATCATCACCCATCTTGTGGACAAACATTTGAAGCAACAGCTCATCACTTTTATAGCAGGCATTCAGTAAATCTTCTAATTCAACCTAATGGAAATTGACATTAACCTTAGACATCAATATGGGGGGAATACAGTGGTCAAAATAGACTAAATTACCGAGTAGTAACAAACACATACATTTAGGCAACAAATGTATTGCAAAAACATAATTTGTAGAAAATTTCACATTTTAATTACTATACGGTTTATTTTGATCAAATCTCTTGCTATTGGTCCTCAAAACAATATTCCGTCAAAATAGGCAAAGTTTATTTGCGATTTGTAATAAATACGGTCACAAATAACAATTGCCCACTATCTGGAGTTGAGCTGGCAAACTATCGATATTCCCAACGTTAGATATTTTCGATATTTCATTTAAAAAATCGATAGCTATGCTTTTCGTGACATTTTGCACAAGTACACTTTGCCGACAGAGATATACCCTCAGCCTGTGTATATTGAAACAATTTTTCCCAAAATACGTATGTATTTAGGGGGTTTTAAAAATGTTGGGCGTTTGAACAGACAAAAATGTTGATTAGGATTAAAGATCAACAGTTTTGCGGAGGAGATACTAAAAGGAATGGATCGACATTGACCGTTATGGAAGTGGATCTCCAGCCACAACATATCGTGCCATAGGGGGTTTTTACACTCTTCGGGCTGTTTGCTCAGGAAGTATGGACTTGTCCCTAAAAAACTTTTACCATCGTAAATGAGGCAGCGAATGCAAGTTGCTTCAACAAAAATCAAAGTGATTCGATATCAGGTCTTAAAGTGAACTTATCCGAAATTTTGTGTGGGAGGTAACGGATGGAGTGGACAAATATAGCCCATATTTCAACCTGATCTATATCTGGTTTATATATTAGGATGTGTAAAGTATAGACCAATTCGGCCACTCCCTTCAAAAGTTACCGTACGAACAATTTTTCCGAAAATTTTTGAACTTTTGTGGGGGAGGTACCTGAAGAAGTGGACCGATATCTTCAAACTTAAACTATGTTGGGACAAAATATTACTAAAGCCATATTTTGGACCGAATCGGAAGATCCGTTCGAGGGTTATTTTGCGCTCCAACCACCTCACACGGTGTCATAGGGGTTTTTTGCAACAATCATGCTATTTTCTCGGGAAGTATGGACTTACCGTCGTATGGAGGGCAGTGAATACAAGTTGCTACAACAAAAATCAAAGCGATTCGAGAGATGGCCCTAAACTGAACTTTTCCGAAATTTTGTGTGGGAGGTACCCGAAGGAGTAGACCTATTGAGACTATATTGGAACCTCTTATTCCTCTGGTAGAAAGTTTACGCTATACAAAGTATGGACCAAATCGACACTACCTTCAAGAGTTATCGTGCGCACAAACTTTCCGAACATTTTCGAACTTTTGCGGGGGAGGTACCGGAAGGAGTGGACCGATGTAGCTCATCTTCGAACTTAAACTAAGTTTGGGCAAAATATTACGAAAGCCAAAATTTGAACCGAATCGGTTCATCCGTTCGAGAGTTATCGTGCGCTCCAGCCAGCAGGACAGACGGACATGGCTAGATCGACTCCAAATTGTCTGAAACACATTTCGTCCAAACATACTTGGGGTCTAAAACCATTATTTCGGTGAGGCACATTTTCATCGTATCAAAGTGTGTATGTATACCCTCCTTAGCCTAAAGGCTGAGGGTATAAAAAGGCACAAAAATACAATTTACTTTTCCGGAAAATTTGTACGTGTGACTACGGACTATCTTTTTCACATCCAAAAAACTGAAAAGCTGCTTAAATTCTATTCATTTCATTGTTGTAGGATCTTTTTCGAGTTTTTTAAATGGACCCAAAAAGTTTGTAATGTTGATATCAGGATTTTGGATCGAGGTATTTATCTGTTTAGTGCTGTTATATTACATATGAATATGTTTGGATCCAATATGTTTGGATCCAAACAAATATTTGTTTGGGACTGATTGCAAACAAATATATGTTTAGATCCAAACATAATTTGTTTGTCTCCAAACAAATATATGTTTGCAACATTTTGAAACATATCTCAATTTTATATGTACCAACATATTTTTATGTAAGAACATATTTATTTATTTTTATTTTTTGGTGGAGGGAGGAGGTCTCTCGCAGCTGCGGAATGTTGTTTTATAATAAAGAGATGCAGAAGCTTTGGTGGTGTGTATGCGGCAAACACGTGCTGTGTTTGTTGTTTTTAACCAACGTAGCAAGCGAAGAGGAAAAGAAAAAATTGTATTGATTATGTTGTTCCTTTTTCTTCAGTTTTCTAAACACAATCGTTGAGTAAAGACGGTAAAGTGAGTGAGGTGTGTGGGAGGTACCCGAAGGAGTGGACCGATTGAGTCCATATTGAAACCTTATCTGAGTCTAGTACACATTTCACGATGTGCAAAGTATGGACCAAATCGGTCCACAAATTTCCGCACAAATTTTCCGAAAATTTTCGAACTTTTGTGGGGGAGGTACCTGAAGGAGTACACCGATATGGCCCATATTCCAACTTAAACTACGTTTGTACAAAATATTACGATAGCCAACTTTTGGACCAAATCGCCTCATCCGTTTGAGAGTTATCGTGTGCATCAGGCAGACAGACAGACGGACGGACATTGCTAAATCGACTCCAAATTGTCTGAAACACATTTCGTCCAAACATACTTGGGGTCCAAAACCATTATTTCGATGAGGCACATTTTGCCCGTGTGAAAGTGTATATACCCTTTCTCCCCAAAAGTCGGAGGGTATAAAAATGGGACCACGCCAACTTTTTTCAATTTCAATTTTCTGGAATCTAGGTACTTCTTTGGAGCATAAAGACCCGACCAAGTCCACTTTTTTAATTATGTTATATCTCACCATTGCCACCGTAGTGCAATGGTATGCACACCCGACTGACACGCAGAAGGTTGTGGGTTCGATTCCCCGGCTAGGTAACATCAAATTTTCAAAGTTGCCAAAATACCCCTCAGTAATGTTGGCGACATTACAACGTCGTCTGATTAGAAGACTGGTTCAAATCCCTCATCGGTTAAGGTCCTTAATAGACTATTTATGGTAGTGACCCAAAGAAGAGGTGATAAGACCCCCCTGTGGCTTTTCTTAGCCAACTTAGTCTCTTTTTGTTATCCATATATTCCTTAGCATTTAGTTTATCCAGTGCTGACATTGTTGAAAGCGCCTTCGATGTCGATGTATACAGAGAGTGTATACACGCAAAAAAAATCGGCCTCTCTAACATATGTCCCAAACATATTTTGCAGCAAACATATATATGTTTGCAACAGTCCCAAACATAATATATGTTTGGGTCTGCAAATATATATATGTTTGGGTGGAAATAAATATATGTTTGGGTGCAAACAAATATATGTTTGGGTGCAAAGATATTTATGTTTGGGTGCAAAGATATATATGTTTGGGTGCAAACAAAGATATGTTTGGGTGGAAACAATTTAATGTTTGGGTGCAAACATTTTATATGTTTGGGTGCAAAAAAATACAAACCCAAAAGGCACAAAAAATAAAACAAACACATGCACCATTGGGCGCTTACTGAGAGCAAGGGAGCGAAAAATTCAATGTAAAACACTTTAAAATGTGTGCTCACTTGCTCTCAGTAAGAGCTCACTGGCTATCTCTATAGTATACACACAAATGTTGTGGTTTTTTATTAAAAGGCAAAAGAACAACAAACACATAGGTACATACAAAATTCCAAAGAAATACATAACACACTTTAATAAAAGAAAAACTGATTGAAATAATTTGTAGTCACACTTTTAAAAAGGACAAATATATAGAAACGTAGTTGAACGCTTCTCCTTAGTTGTGAAATAAAACAAATTGTCCTCTTAGTTGAAATCATCAGCGGGGAATCGGCATCTAGAATCAAATGATTATGTAATGTAATAAATAAATATGGATATGCCATATTCCAAATATACATAAGTATGTATGCAATTACCAATGTTAAATGCGATTTCTTCCTTGTCCAATAAAATAATTCCATTCAACTTTCCGATTCAATTATAAAATGTATTGGGCATTTAATTTAGTAAAAACACAATTTCTTTAAGAAAATACAAAACACTGATTTATTCACTCACTTTACCGTCTTGACTCTACAATGGCAACTAAAACACTGAAGAAAGAAAAAAAATATAATTCATATCATTTTTTCTTTTCTTCTTCGTTGGTTAACAACAACAAAACAAGAAACACACGAGTTTGACGCCTCTACGTCTGCTATTATACAATACACACAACTCTTTATTATAAAGCAGCATTCCACAGCCGCGAGAGCACTGTTATTACTCTCGTTGACAAACATCCTCTCTCCATCCATGAAAAAAATGTTCTAACATAAAAAGTATGTTTTACCCAAACATATCAAATTGAGATATGTTACAAAATGTTGTAAACATATATTTGTTTGGACCCAAACATATTATGTTTGGATCCAAACATATATTTGTTTGCAACCGGTCCCAAAGATATATTTGTTTGGATCCAAACATATTTCTAACATAAATTTTTCTGCGTGTACATAATTATTACGAAGGCTCTCTCTCCCCCTGTAAAGCGGTTTCCACTTCGATAAGATTTTTGGTATTGCGTATCTTGCCTTACCGGGTTTGGGGATAAAGGCTACAAGCAAGCGTTGTAGATGAAACTCATGATGGCTGGTTTAACCATGAGTTGTCCTTTTTTGTGCTACAGGGTTTCCTAGGTTGGATTTTGTCGGTGCGGTTTTCTCGGTTGTTTACAACCTTTTTCCCATTTCATTAATCATTAGTTTGGTTTGTGTAGGGGTACGGGCTATCTACCTGTTAACAAAATAGTTCCCAGGAGCTCCGTTTGGTGTTTTTTTGTTATTTTGTTGCATTTCTTTAGTTTTGCCCAGCTGTAATGGCTTGCCCTTGTTCCGAATTTACTTTGCCATCCAGGATTTTTCATAGGCAGACTCCTTTCTCGAAGGGGACAATAGGTTAATTTGTTAACAGTTCCGTCTACGTCCACCTAACTTAGGCATTCCTATTTTTCTTGCCCTAGTATTTCTCTTACTTATTTTCCGAATTTAGTCCAATTTGTTTTTTTACTGCCCAAGGTTTCAAGATTGTATACTACCTTTATATTTTTTGCTCTATCAGAGCTTGAGTTGCCGTCTCACCTTCATCGGAGGTTAATCGGGGAGACCTCAATCATAGGTTCTCCAGTAAGCGGGCGCAGATGCCGATCACCGCATAACACAGCTAGTCCCTGTAGTGCCTTTTGGTTACCTTGGCGTAAGTAGATGGCGGCTCCGTTCTTTGTGGTCATCTTCCTCTTCTGGAAGATCCTGGACTTCTTTTCTGAATCTCCGGTCATTCCAGAAGATTCTGTGGTCGCGCTCACCCTCTTCATGTCCGAACTCAACTTGTCAGCTTCTATCAAAGGGACTTTGGACAGTCTCCTGCGCGTTGGTCTTAACGAGATTTGCTAAGAACACTTGAAGGTGGGTAGCTATTTTTCTACTCGATTGAACGGTGCTCTGTTCCTCAGGGGATCTTATCCTCTTCGCCGCTTCCGAGGAAGTGGATGGAGTATTATTGACCTCCTTTCGTCGCGCCTTGTTCTTCTTGAACTTCCATCGTTGAGTCCCTGACCACTTCACTATTTTTCTTGTAAGTTTTGCGGTGCTCTCATTTACTTGTTCTACTATCCTGTGCACATCCTCTTTATCGGGTTTTCCACAAGGATTGTGTTTATTTTGCTATTGCTGTCGGATCGGAGTCAGGGTCACTCCCAGTCTTTGTTGGTTAAATCTCTATATATGTAAGCTTCCTTGTATCTCCACTAGGGTTATGACTTTTTGACATTTTTTCTCAAAAATGATTTCCTGTAGCAGGGATGAATGAACTTTTGCCTAATAATCACTACGCTATCGTTTATTCCATTGAAATATAAAAAAAGTTCACGCACAAATCGATTTTAAAAATATAATTTTTTGAAAAAATGTATGAAATGAAAAAAAATTTTTTTTTGCACGAAGAAATAAATATAACCCTACTAATAACTATAATAATGTTTATTTCATTCAAATATTGAAAAAGCTCATGCACAAACCACTTTGAAATTTTTTTTTTGTTTTTTGTTAAAAAATTATATCTTTAAATAAAAGCGTTTACGACATTTTTACGATTCTCAGAATTGAAGAAAATTAGTGAGAAATAAATGTTATGTCAGTTTAATTATCTCATGTGACTCTAAAGTTTAATTTCAATTGTATATCTGCTTACAGTGACTTCAAAAAATTTTCCATAATTTTGATAAATTCAAATTTTAAAATCATTTTGTGCGTGAGGTTTTTTCACCGAATCACCTTATAATTATGATTTTATGTAATCTGATGGCAAAACTCATCACGCTATGATACAGGGATATGAGGTTGTAAAAAAGTCATAACCCTTTTTCCTTAAGGTGTGCTTGTAGACGTACCTTCGACCACATATGTCAATGCACCCACATTTGCGGGATATGCTTGCTTACGATCGCTTGATGTGACTCGCAGTCAGTCATCTCGTCCCCCCGGTGTATGCCCTGCACCGTAACTTCTATTTCCTTTTCGTCTTCCATATTTGTTTTTTTGTTTTAGGGGAACACCCCCGTAGTCAGTTTTTTGTCCGCGGGAAACTCAATGTTTCTAGATACAGGTGATCGTACCACTCTTCCTCAGACTGATTATGTTACAGAGTAGTGGGGAGGCGCCCAGTAGGAGAACTAAAACGGTTGCCGTTTAACTTAATTTAGGCCGAAAATTTAGATAAAAACTTTAAAATGCCTGAAATCGTGTAGTACCGTTATATAAAAGCTATACCAAAACCTGGATTTATGTCCATAATTTTTGGTGGGGAAGTTTCTGCACCATTGGGAACTCCAAATACCAAGTTACAGCCAATTCGTCCTAAAAATGAAGATAAAATCCTTAAAACTCTTGAAATCGGGCTGTACCGCTATATGGGGGCTACACCAAAACCTGGACCTATGCTCACAATTCTTGGTGGGGTAGTTTCAGTACCATTGGGAACCCCAAATGCCAAATTACAGCCTATTCGGGTTAAAAATGAAGATAAAATCCTTAAAACACTTGAAATCAGGTGGTACAGCCATAAGCGGGCTATACCAAAACCTGGACCTATGTTCACAATTTTTGGTGGGGAAATGTCTGTATCATTGGAAATCCCAAATGCCAAATGACATCTAATTCGGGCAAAAATGAAGATAAAATCACCTCCGATAAAAATGAGTTACTAGATTTGAACTAAATCGAGTGGTACCGCTATATGGGGGCTATAGGAAAAAATGGACCCATATTGGATTTGGTTTCATATTCATGTGTTGTCATCCAAATCTGAAAAGTGTGCAAAGTTTCAGTTCGATTGGTCAACTTCAACTGTGTAGAAAATGGGTTATCAGGTTTGAAAAGCAAGTTAAATAAAACACCGTTAAAACACTGTAAAATGGACCAATCTTTGTTTTAATTCCATATTCATGTATTGTCATCCAAATCTGAAAAGTGTGCAAAGTTTTAGTCCGATTGGTCAACTGCAACTGTGTCAAAATTGAGTTACCAGATTTGAAATGCAATTTAAATAAAAGACCGTTAAAACACTATAAAAATGGACCAATATTGGTTTTGATTCCATATTCATGTATTGTCATCTAAATCTGAAAAGTGTCAAAGTTTCAGTTGAGTTACCAGATTTGAACTAAACGGACACCAAAGCAATTTAAATACAACACTGTAAAAAGGAAAGTTATTTTAATTTATTTGGCTAAACCCGATTTGCCTCCTTTAATATAGAATGCAAAACATATGGCATACCTAATTTATTTCATTAATTATAACCCATCTTCTCACTATTGTCCTAGATTTTATTAACCGTTTAAATAAAAAGTCAATTTCTCTATGATGAAAATCTTCTATTAATAAATTTTATTTTTTAATGCGATTTCTACTTCCATCTTCGACAACAGATTGAGAAGGAATTTGCATAACAGAACAAGAAACAATAGCGAAAAGAGAACACCAAAATAAAATTGCTAAATACAACAAACAAAAAACAGCTGCTCTTTCTCATGAACTACCTATAAAACCATCATCATCATCCACCTATCCATCCATCCGTCCATGCACTTGATAAAATAAGGTAAACATACCCCGTCTTTGATGCTGGTTTAAAGATTGGTAGCTATCGCAATGATGATGATGGTGGTTGTTGGTTGCGAGTAGTGTGGATATTGCTTTAAAAAAACGCTTTGTTGTTGTTATGTGCCTGTGGTTGTCCATAATCTTTGCAATATGACTCCTTGTATTTTAGCATTCAAGGAACACAACAACCTCTTCTTGTTGCACTGCTTCTCTTCAGCGAACATGAGGCAGGCAGTGTTGTAGACCAGACCACTATTAACATCGTTTAAACCTCTAGGGAAAACGTAGCAGGCAGGGTTACAAGAAAAGAACAATGAACTTGTGTTGTGTACTACAAAAACAAAATAAAAGAGGTAACAAGAAATCTGTCGATTATTTTTGTTTCGTTCATTTCTTTGCCATTCCTGCTGCTGGCTTGTGTCTGCTACATCAAATGTGCAAAAAGAAGGAAGTTCACAAACAAACGGCAGCAATTATAAACGATTTGATGTGTCTTTCTGATATTCGTACACACAGGTAAACCCAAGAGCAACGTTTAGAAACAAATTCAATACGAACATCTGAATGATGACTGACGACTGATGGTTGCTTGGTTGGTTAACTGGCCGCCTTAGGTTATTGAAATGGAATTGAATTTTGAAATCTAAGAAGATTTTTGCTTTTTGTTTTGTGAACAACAACGTCTTTGCGATAAAAATCAAACGGAACATTACTCCTATTGTAGCATCGAAAATGTGTAACAGATGGATTGCCAAAAACAGGTTTTATTTCGTTGATGAGAATTTTGAATATGTGCACCTACGTCCATACATACATATATTTAGTCAAGTTATTGCTTAAGGAATTTATGGAATTTCATGTTTTCATTGTGGTAATTGTGAAATTCTCAACTATAAGGAAGAATAATTGGTTGGTCACCTTGGTGGTTATAATATAACATATGTATTTGTGCCTGCAGTTTTATATAATAGATTTTCGAGGGCCTATGTATTACGAGGGCTGCACGAAAACTATCTGTCCTAGGCAACACGGCGTATTGCCACACACAGAAATAAATGGCCTCTCTAACATATGTCCCAAACATATTTTGCAGCAAACCTATATTTGTTTGCAAGCAGTCCCAAACAAATACAAACCCAAGAGCCAAAAATCCTCTCCACCCATAAAAAATATTTTCTAACATAAAAAATATGTGGTACCCAAACATATAAAATTGAGATACATATGTTACAAAATGTTGCAAACATATAACATACAATAAACACAAACAAATTATGTTTGGATCCAAACATATATTTGTTTGCAATCAGTCCCAAACAAATATTTGTTTGGATCCAAACGTATTTCTTACATATATTTTTCTGTGTGCAGGCGCCGTTTGAAATTTTTGTCGGACAGTTTTTAGCCTATACGTACTCAGGTTATTTTATCATACGACCTTGTGTTGTTTAAAGTGACTTCAAAAACTCATATTGCTAAAAAAATGAAATTTACTTGTGAACATTTTCGTCCGATCATTTTTCACAACATTCGACATGGATAATCACGGCAAGAGTGCATCGATCAAATTAAATTTTTGTATGTTGATAAAGGGCCATCCTATAGCACTATGAAAAACTGGTTTAATGAATTCCATCGTTGCCAAAAAACGAAGGACGTGAGGGTCGCCAAAAATCGGCAGTTGTGCCAGAAAAAAATTAAGCCGTGCGTGAACGGATAATGCAAGATCGCCATGTTATATACCGTGATATAGAGGCACCCTTGCATTTTTTCCACTAACTAAACTAACATTTGATATTGTATGAACACCTGGCAGCAAAAATGGATTTTTCTCGTTAGTTCCAGCAAAAATTGGACAATCGATCAAAAAGAGGCCCTTGTGGATTGGTGCAAAGAAATTGTGAATGAAAACGATCGTTGTGCTTTAAACGACGTTTATAAGATCGTCACAGACGACGAATCTTGGATCTAGGCTTAGGAGCCCGAAAACAGGAATCGGCCGTTTAGGTCTTCGAAAACGAGCTAAATTCAACGAAAGTTGTTCATGTAAAAAGGACTTCGAAGCAAATGGTCTCCTGTTTCTTCGGCAAAACTGACCGTTTGTCGACTATACGGCTTCAGAAATGTAGTACCGTTATTTTTGAGTGGTACACTACCATCTGTTTGCCAGAAGTCGCCTGAGAAATTCGAAAAACGAACAAGAGAAGACGAATCATTCTGCACCATGACAATGCGAGCTCTCACACATCGATTCAAACCAGCGCCTGTTTGACCGGACAAAACGTGGAATTTATGAGTCATCCGCCAATGACTTTATTTTATTCCAGCATATCAAGGAAAAAAGGCGTGGTCAACGATTTTCCTAGCCAGGAGTGGAAAAAGGGATTCAACAATTGGTTAGAACGCATGAAAAAGCGCATAAATCGTGCTGGAGACTACTTAAGAAAACAATAAAAACATTTTTGATGGAATATATACGCGTTTTCATTGTTAGGTCAGGTAGTTATCGTTCAGCCCTCGTACTACTCCGGTTCTAAATATCCTATTTCAATCGATGTTTTCCGTAAACGGCCAACAGGCTCATGTTCAATCGGCGACCTCTAACGATCTTCATCGCCCCTAAACAATCGGTTGAAAGGTAAACGGGTTTAGCTGGGCAGTTCAAATGATGTAGCGTCCCATGTGGTCCAATCGACCAATATTTCAGACGTCCATGTGATGTACGGTGTGGCTAGTAGATAGAATACATTCTAGTAGATAGAATACATTTGAAGGTCTTATCTAGTAGACAGAAGAACTTGCAATGTGTTCTCTAGTAGAAAGAAGATATTTTAAGGTATTCTCTAGTAGATAGAAGACCTTTTAAAATATTCTTGAGTAGACAGAAGACCTTTTATGGTTTTTTCAGTAGACTGAATACCTCTTAAGGTCTTCCAAAGTATTCAGAAGACCTTTTAAGGTTGTTTATAGTAGAGAGAAGACCTTTTGAGTCTTCCTTAGTAGTTAGAAGACCTTTTAAGGTAGTCTCGCCTCTTTTGGCATCCTTGGTCGGCTTTTAATGTATTCTATAGAATACAGATAACTTTTTAAGGTATTCTCTAGTAGAAAGCAGACCTTTTAAGGTCTTCTTTAGTAGATAAAGGTAAGGTCACATTAGGCAAATATTTGCTCAAAAGTGACAAATATTTGTTTGCCACAATTTGACCAGCAAATATTTTTCAAAGGCAAACAAGAAAACAGCTGATTTTGGGAAAACAAAACAATTTGGAAGCAAACAAAAATTTAACCAAATTGCTTTTAATGTGAACACCGTTCTGCAAATATTTTTCTCCTTTTTTGACAAACATTTATTTGGTCTTACAATTTGTTTGTAAGAGCAAACAAGAGCAAACATCTGCTGAAACACATTGTTGTCACATATTAAAAAGGGGCATATGACCATAAAATGACGAAATTTCTTGTAAATATATAATACGAAATCAATAATTAGTGAATAAAGAAATAAATAAATGGGAGGTGAGGGATTTAAAAAACCAAAAATGTTTTACAATCGATGAATCCGAGTTTCACCCATTCAGAATTCCCGAACTGCTAACATATTCTATATAGTATGATTGAAAATCTATATCCATAAGGTCGACCATAAAAATTAATTTACGTGGAAGCTGTGTTGGCATCAATGTAGAAAAATAGCTAAAAATGGGTAGAAGCCAACAAGTTTTTAATGCTCCCTTCTGATTTCTGGCTTAACCTTACATTTTATAGACATATGCTCAAAGAAAGACTCAAAGAATACTTCATGGGCAATGTGATACTAGTGTATCATTTTTCGATATATCCACAGCATCCACCTAAAATTGATGCTGACATTTTGAAGCCGGAATTTCGGGGTTTTTCAAAAAAACCTATTTTTTGAGTTTAAAATTTACAAGTGTTATTCAATTTCCTTTGTACACTGCGTGAATTTAGTTTTTTTACGCGACGGATCTAATGAGACCTTCCGCGATCGAATCCATCGACTAAAACCGCGGATATAGATACCTTGAAAATACGAAAATCGGCAAAAATGTATTTTGACGAATCGGCGTATTAAACCGCGATTTTCTTTAACATTTCTTACATAAATGGAATCGTTTATACGCGATTTTACCAAAAATAGAATGTGGACGCACATCCGCGGTTTGAAATAGGTGTATATAGACATATTTTTGATGGGTGCTACTGAAACCGGATGCGCATCAAAAATGGTGGGTTTTAGAAAAAACGCAAAATCTCAGAAATTATTAGACGTATTGGCATACATTACAATAGCAATTGTGACGTAATTATTGGTAGCGGTTACGCGGATTTAGTTTTGTTATTTATACATCCAATACTGTCTTGAAAACAACAACCGACGTTTTAATCCCGATTATCTGTCAACTTTAATAAATCAGTACAAAAAATCTTCTTTTTTTTAAAAATATTACCGTGGCAAGCTGTAAATAGCTGCGGTAAAATGTCAATTTTTTCGAAAAATTTTGAAGAAGCCAAACAAAGTGCCGCGATTTTTTTATAAAAAAATTCAATACAAAAAAACTTCGTTTTCTATGTTTAAAAACATTATCTTGATAACCTGTGTATTATTTTCATTAATAGAAAACGTTTTCATGGTAAACTGTCTTCACCCTTTTGGTTGAAATACTACGTTGACAACATTTAAATACAAATATGAATTCATAATAAACAAAATTGAAAGCTGTTTATAAAAATAATTTTCCAAGGCACAATGTGCCATAATTCACATACATTCGCAACAATACACAAATGAACTCATTCCGACAAGGCACTCATTGCCAAACATGTGGTCTTTGATTTGCCTTCTCCACAACAAACAATAAACACAACGCCATTTTTATTATTTTTCTCTTTTTCTCTCTCTATTTTTCTCGGCCAAATAATTTTATATTTGCTGGCAGTTTGCTCAAACAATTTCTGGGTGAAAATATCTCTTCAAATGTGAACACACGGCAAACATGTTTGCCCATTTTGTTATTTGTCACTGTTTGAACAAACAAAATGTGTCAAATATTTGCCTGTAATGTGAACACAAATAAAATTTTGTATGAAATTCACATTTGTTTGGGCAAATATGGGAAATCGAATTTGTACCAAATATTTGCCTAATGTGACCTTACCTTAAGTTGATTCGCCTCTGCTGGCTTCCTTGTCCGGCTTTTAAGGTATTCTATAGCAAACAGATGACTTTTTAAGGTCTTCTATAGTTGACAGAAGAACTTAATGTATTTTCCAGAAGACGGAAAACCTTGCAAAGTCATCTCTAGTAGACAAAAGACCTTTTAAAATAGTCTTTAGTAGACAGAGGACCTTTTATGTTTTTTTTTGTGATAGATTGAAGACCTTTTAAGTTCATCTCTAGTAGACAGAAGACCTTTTAAGGTTGATTCTCCTATGCTGGCCTCCTTGTCCTGGTTTTAAAGTCTTCTATGGTAGTCAGAACACATTTTAATGTCTTTTCTAGTAGACAGAAGACTTTGCAAGGTAATCTCTACGAGGGCAGTTCCGAAACTTCTTAGCCTAGCACAAAAAGCGCGGTATAAACAGAAAAAAGTAGTAGAAGACCTTCGGCAGAAGACCTTTTATGGTCTTTTTAGTAGACTGAAGACCTTTAAGGCCTTCTGTAGTATTCAGAAGACATTTTAAAGTAGACTCACTTCTTCTGGCATCCTTGTCCGGCTTTTAAGGTATTCTATAGCAGACAGAAGACTTTTTAAGGTCTTTAATAGTAGACAGAAGACCTTTTAAGGTATTCTCTTGTAGACATAAGATCTTTTAAGGTCTTCTTTAGTAGACAGGTTGATTCGCCTCTACTGGCATCCTTGTCCGGCTTTTAAGTTATTTTATAGTAAACAGAAGACCTTTTGAGGTCTTCTAAAGGTGATAGAAGACATTTTGAAGTCTTCCCTAGTAGAAAGAAGACCTTTTAAGGTCGATTCGCATCTTCTGGCATCCTTCTCCGGCTTTTAAGGTATTCTATAGTAGACAGAAGACTTTATAAGGAATTTTATAATAGACAGAATACCTTTTAAGGTATTCTCTAGTAGACAGAAGTCCTTTTAAGGTTGAATCGCCTCTGCTGGCCTCCTTGCCGGCTTTTAAGGTCTTCTATAGTAGACAGAACACCTTTTAATGTATAATTTAGTAGACAGAAGACCTTGCACGGTGATCTCTAGTAGACAGGAGACCTTTTAAGGTCTTCTCTAGTAGACAGAAGACCTTTTTTAATAGACTAAAGACCTGCTAAGGTATTCTATATTATTCAGAAGACCATTTAAGGTCGTTTATAGTAGACAGAAGAACTTTTGAGGCCTTCTGTAGGTAATAGAAGACATTTTGAGATCTTCCCTAGTAGTCAGAAGACCCTTTAAGGTTGATTCGCCTCTTCTGTCATATTTGTCCGGCTTTTAAGGTATTCTATAGTAGACAGAAGACTTTTTAAGATATTTTAAGGTATTCTCTAGTAGACAGAAGACCTTTTAAGGTATTCTCTAGTAGACAGAAGACCTTGCAGGGTCATCTCAAGTAGACACAAGACCTTTTAAAATATTCTTTAGTAGACAGAAGACCTTTTATGGTCTTTTTTAGTAGACTGAAGACCTTTAAAGGTCTTCTATAGATAGTAGACAGAAGACCTTTTGAGGTCTTCTATAGGTGATAGAAGATATTTGGAGGTCTTCCCTAATAGACAAAAGACCTTTTAAGGTCGATTCGCTTCATCTGGCATCAGGGACGTAAGCAGGGGGGGGGGCCGAAATGATTTGGTCGACTAAAATTTTTTGAGCTACTTTAACAATAAATAACGTGTTTTCTCTAAAATAATTTTTATTTTTGGAATTTTGAAAAGAAAAGTTACATTGTTCTGAAGGTTATGTACTAAAACTGTACTGTATGAAAAAGTTGTCTAAGAAATATTTAAATTTTTTTTGTTTGTATACTTTTTTTGAGAAAAACTTTCATTATTAAAAAAGTAAAGGGTCGACGAATTCTTTAAGGTCAGTTCTGAAACTTCTTAGACTATCAATGAAAGAGAATAGTTAGTTTTTCAAAAATATTTTTATTTTTCAATATAATCTCCTGAAACTTCAATACACTTAGTCCAACGCTTTTCTAGCAATTCTATCCCTTGATTCAAATAGTTTTCCTCAAGGTCTTCAAAACTTTACGAGTAAAGGTCTTTACGAGTAAAGGTCTTGAGGCTTTAAACTCATTCTGTATTCAAAAAACTACGACTTTATTATTGTCCGGATTGGAAGTGCATGAAATGACATGTTTACTGGACAAAGTGTACGATATATCAAGTGTTTTCCGTGGAGTATATCTCTAAAACCAATTAGACAATTGTTTTACTACTGTCGAGGTTTGAGCCATCCCAATACCAAACTATGATATCGATATTAATGTTATCAAACTCGACAATGACGTGATTGTCTTATCGATAATTTGCCATCACTTGTCAACCAAATTGGGAATAAGCAAGATCGTCTTGATCGTCAACACAAAACCAAAAATAAAAGTTTTAATTAGTGACCGCCTGCGTCCATATTTTGAAACGTTTGTTTTTATTTTTTATTCTTGTGTGGCAATTTTAAATTGCATTTGAATTACACCACGTAAGTATATTTGAAATACTTGTGGTGTCCTTTCTGTGTATTTGCTGTTTTGTTTAGTTGTTGCATTTCCCGCCAACAACGATTTTCTTGACCTTAATTTACGCCCGTAATTTAAGTCAAAATTGCAGATTCCTCGTCCTTTTAGGGGAAATCTGTACAACTACCTTTATTTTTTTATTATTTATTTAATGGAGAAAAATTTATTGTTGTGCGTCATAAAGTGCTAATATCTGCTATAAGTAGCCCACCAGAATTTTTTTCCTACCATTAACAAAGTTGTAGCTGAAAACAACCGTAAACGAAATTAATGCTCAAATATTGGTTAAATGGTATTAAAATCTGCTGTAATTTCGGTCTATAGGCTAACGATAAAAATGTATCTCATCGAAATAATCACCTTTGACTTCTCATATCTTTCGACAAAAGCCGCTTCAAATAATTTGACGTCGATTTAGCCCAGTTCGTTCTTCTGTCGGGCTCGAGCGTATGAGAACGGATCAATCGGACTTTAAGTCATATTGGTCCATTCCTTTTTCCCACAAGACTAAAAAATATTTCGCTAAAATGGTGCGCACAATAACTCTCGAAGGTCCAAATCAATTTCTTCGAGACATAAATTAGGCTCGAATATGGATTATATCGGTTCACTCCTTCAGGTACCTCGCACACAAAATTTCAATATCCGATTTCACCGAAGCTTTGAACATCCTAAAATTACTTCCAGACGTATCAAGTATCAAGTACCAAGAGGGTTTATATGCGACAACATCTTCGGATACCTCCCTCACAAAATTTCAACATATGTAAGTGCAATTTATGGGCTGTTCGAGAATCCATTGGACATTTTGACCAATGCTACTGCTTGCGGTCTTGGTTACAGCGATGTTCTATTTTTCGTGGTAAGTCCATGCTTCCTGACATAACGGTTCAAAAGCTCTAAATCTTACCATGACCAACTAAAATAACGGCTTGACAATATAACTATCAAAAGGAATGACTTCCAAAATTATGTCCACTTCCAAAATGGACCATTTTTTTATGTATCTTCTGCACAAAAGTGCAATAGTTTTGCGCCCTTATCGAAATCAAACTTATGAGCTCAGCATAAGCATTTAATCGCAACGCTCACAATCTTAAAGTTTTATACCCAAATGTTTCGATATTTTTGTCGGAAAGTTTATACGTCCAAAAAAGCCACGAAATTCTGAAACTCCCTGACTACACAATTTATAGGACAACAATTTTGGTTATGAAGCCCGTATTCTATCTGTCTATTGATATAAGTCTCAACTCACACAAGCTGTCGGCAAACCCGACTTATATTTTTAAATTGTTATCGAGAAAACAAAAGTTATGAATTTTCATAAGATTGCCTCCGCTGTGCCGACAGAAGTCATAGTCCTTGGAAAGTTTTAAATGTCATCGAGTTCATAAACATCTAATCGTACAATTAAGATAGAAATAAGGCGAAACAACAACCATTGGTATACCAGTAGAGCGATTCTCTAACTCAATTTTTGAGTTACCGACAATTGTCGGTAAAATTAAAATAATTATAATTTCCGTAATTACCGATTTTTTCGGTATGTTAGCGACGAATAAAAAGCAGTTGTAAAGTTATACCGATAGTAAGACTGTTGTCAATTTTTATTGAAATGTTCATATATGATTTTGCGTTGAAATTTTACCGATTTTTGTCGGTAACTCAAAAAATGTGTTAGACAATCGCACTACTGATGGAGTTTTTCGACTTAACCTATTTTGTCAGGACTTAACTAAAATTTTGCCGAGACAGAATGTTGATTTCGTAGTCTCAAACAGTACTGCGAGTAGAGTTCGGAGTCTATGAGTAGTAGTTGATTTCGCTCGACTCCTGATAAAAATGTTTTCTCTTTTTACACACATTTTTACTACTAAAAATGAGTAGATTCTTGCAGAACTGGAACAGACCATAAATGTAATTTTCTGAATTTTTTAGTTGGCTTGCATGGACTCTATCACTTCTGGTAAAATATTAAAGTTTTGGTGTTTTTATGACATAAAAGAATATTATTTTCTAACAATAGTTCGGTACAAGCCCAATCTGCACTCGCGGATTCGATTTATTCTTTTTTTTGGAGTTATTTATTTCAATTATTTAATGGTATACAAATAACATTAATAGGTTTTTAGATAGATCTTCTTATCAGAATCCTCGTGGTAAAAATGTGTTAAATTTGATAACTGAATAAGGCAAAAATAAGACAAAACTTTTTTAATGGGACTGAAGCTAATGTGGGATATATGGATATGTACTTTAAAGAGGAAGAAATAATGAAAATCTTTGAAATATAAACACTACTCGTCATTTATTATACTCTGTTCCAAATTTCAAAGTTATATCTAAAATATTGTAAACTATCTCTATTGAAATACTATTGAATACTTTGTATCAATATTTCATATAAAATTTACTAAAAGCCCTTTAAAATAGCTTTATGTAACGCTACACAACATTTTTTAATTTCATAATTTTTGGTCAAGTTGGCCCCCCCCCCCCCCCCGAAATGAAATCCTGCGTACGTCCCTGTCTGGCATCCTTGTCCGGCTTTTAAAGTATTACACAGTAGACAGAAAACTTTTTAAAATCTTTTATAGTAGACAGAAGACCTTTTAAGGTATTCTCTAATAGACAGTAGATATTTTGAGAATACTGAATACCTTTTAAAGTCGATACGCCTCTACTAGCATCTTGCCTTGCTTCTGTAGCGAGAACACCCTGCCAACTTTCCAGGCTTCTGATATAATTTGAACTCCTGTTCCATACAGTTGCTTAAGCATTACCATTGGCATTCCGCGTGGGCTCAAAACTTTGGGGATTTCGCGTTTCTGATGATATCAGCAACAATGTTCATCGTACATGGATGGTAGTGGTACCTCTTCTCTGCTGAGAAAGCTCGTTTACGGAGATACATAATTCTCTTAACCTTATCACTCTCAAGGTGCTCTATAATCCAGTGCCGAACAGCCATTTGTCGCTGGTTACGAAGATTTTCGGCAATTCACACAAATACGATCCGAACGTAAAGAAAGAGCGTGCAAGAGAGAGCAAATATTTTGTTTTGTTTTTATTTAGTAGCTTGCGTGCATACAATCTTACTAACACACTGTCATAAATTACCAATGTTTTGAATACATTCACTTTTATGGCTTCGCTCTTCTTGGTCGGCACTGCTATAAACTGGCGGTTAAAATAAGACGCGCATTTCTTTGGGTGTGTCACATTCTTCTTTCCCGGATTCGAGAGCGATTTAACTATTGCCCACAATTTACTCAATCCGGTACCAATGTTGCTTTGTTTCAGGTGGTATAGCCACTATATCCTCTTGTGAGAGTAAGTTGTCTTAACGTTCATACAACGGTGCTCACCACTAGTCTCGTCATTTTCTAATCCCGGCGCATCTGCTGGAATTCGATTCTAATTTCGGGTATTCGAACGGCAACGAGCGGCTACTCATTTATTAGTCCCGTCGTCTCTGCTGGGAAATTTGTTGTTATTTCAGGTAGTCGAGCAGCAGGTATGTAGCGAGCGGTTGCAGTCGTGATAATGTCCCGAAAAATTCTCTCAATTACCCGAGTACCCGAGGGACTGAGAAACTCTTTGAACTGTTCATTAACCAATTCTCTGAAAGGCTTGTCAATCAGCTTTTCCCTTGGTTCAGAAATGTTTGGCAGTCAGAGGTTATGAAGTCGGGTGGTCTAAGCCAATCGAACTGACGGGTTGTCAAGGCACGCCATTTGTCAAACCGAATGTCACAATGTATATAGTCACATCTGTTCATCGCCGGTATGAACTCATTTGAGGCCTAGGTACGTAAGCGGCTGCGTAAGGATCTTACTTGTCCTGTATAGACCTATCGCGCTTTAGCTTCACTCTATTTACCCATACATGGAATGAGGGCGTAAGGTGTGGAACTTTCGAGGTAGAGGTTCTTAACCCTGCGTTTACAAATGCCAGGACAGTTGACTTCATGTATTGATTGTCAAAATCCCAAAACTTGCCTGTGGTGACGTAGGCGTCTGGACGCAAAAACATTTGGAAAATTATGAATGAAAATCATCGATTTCTTTTTGTTTTCCGTTCACATATTTTGTTCTTGTTCATGTTCTTTTGTTTTCAACACATTTCAATTATTATCTCACTTATTTTTACAAAAATGTCAAAAAATTTGTTAACCCGACTGTCTGTGAAAAAATGATGGACAGCTGGAAGACAGCCGACAAATTTATGTATGTGTTAGTAAATCAAGGTTGTATTTGAAGACAAACTCGGGAACTGTGGTAACACTGAAACAGTCTGGACGTATTGTTTTCGAGCGGAAAAAAATCAAACTTCAAATTAAAATTTTACTGGTAAATTTTAACTGTGTAGGCATCAAAAGTGCATTTTCGTGCATGAATGATGCCTTCATCTTTGCCTGATATGGATTTTGATGTGGCAGAAGAGGTGGCGTCAACTTCCATCAACAATGATTCTGTTGCTGGTAAAGCAACAACAAAGCCCAACAACATTAGCAACGCAAATGATCGAAAGAGACTTCGCATTGATAATGAGATCTCGCCACTAAACATTGACCTTTCCCAACTAAAGGAAAAACTATCAAACCTTGATCCAAAAGATCATAATAGATTTGGCATTCTCAGTGTTCTAGCGGATGTCAACATTCAATGTCCCCCTGTTACGAAGGAAACACAAACACCAAGTAAAAACAAAAACGAGTCAGAACCAAAAACAAAATGGTGCCCACCCATTTTTGTCTACAACGTTGACATGAAGACACTTGTTAACACACTCAAAGAAACTATCCCCGAAGGCGGGCTTAGAGTCGTAAATGTTAATAAAAACAAAAGTAAACTATACTTTGCGGACATCAAAGTACATTATTCTATGATGGCTATTTTGAGGGAAAAAGGAATCCACTCGTATTCATTCACTCCAAAAGAAATGAAACAGATTGGCCTAGTTCTAAGGGGCCTGTACTCTTACAATAACCCGGATGAGGTTAAAGCTGAGTTGGACTATCTGGTGCCAAACACTGTGGCAACTGTAACGAAATTTACAACACCTGCTTCTACAAAAAGGGGTACCGATACTGGCTTGTTTTTAGTATCGCTACTGCCAGGCAAGAAATTAGGGGATATTTCCCATATTCATAATATATGGTGCCAAGATGTCTTTTGGGAAAAACCCAAAAGAAAAGATAGCGATATTCAATGTCATCGATGTCAGCGGTGGGGTCATATCTCCCGCAACTGCAACTCAAAATTTAATTGCGTCAAATGTGACAAACTGCATGAACCTGGAAATTGCCAAAGAGTACGATCAGACTCTACAGAACCCTTCTGCACAAATTGTAAGACATTTGGGCATCCAGCCAATTTTAAGGGCTGCCCAGTCTATAAAAAATACATTGCAGCTAAACAAAGTACAAAGGCTAAAATGCAAAATGAAAAAGTCATCGCCATCAAAAATGTTAACAAAGCTGTTAATATGTCGTTGGTATCACCCAACAAATCATTCTCAAGCCATTTCAAAGCTACAAACTATCGATTGTGGACGAATTCCTTCAGCTAGCTAACTACTTCTTAGAACCAGAGGAGTTGACATTGGAGCAAGAAATTTCAAAATTTCTTAATAATTTTAAAAATATGGAGAAAGCAAAAGCTAAGGCTGAGTTCTTACGGATTCTGAACAAAGTAAGACTTCAATATGGACCATAAAATCTTAAATTTATTAACATTCAATGTCAGGTCATTAAACGATACGAGTAGACAAATTGATCTGCAAAGAACGCTCTTTCACAATAACATCGATGTGGGTTTTGTACAAGAATGTCACCTGCGGAGGAATAGACGTATTAAAATTGAGGGTTATAATATAGTAACGGATCACTCACCCCTTGGCGTAGCCATTCTCATAAAAAGCTGCATACAGTATACAAAAATAGTGGTCAATGGTATTGGTTTAAACACCTGTATTATACAGGTCGAGTCAGTGCAGAATAATAGTCGGAGAAGAATTGCTTTGGGCTCTATTTATATCCCATGTAATTATCCACCACAGCGGCTCGAGTCTGATCTGGATAAAGTCCTCCAAGCTTGTGCGAATCTCGATGGTTTCATTCTTGGAGGTGATTTAAACTCGAGGAGTCCAAGTTGGGGAGACTCTTTGGAAAACTCCAATGGAAGAATCTTAAAGTCATGGCTGCAAACCAATATTTTGGATGTAATCCGTATTTGTGATGTGTCTCCTTCATTTCCAAATGGTCCTTCATATCTAGACCATTTTTTAATTAGCCCAAAATTGGTCGACTTCGCAACTAGGAATTATTCTATTTCATCCTTGTCTACGTTTTCGGATCATTTCCCGCTGAAAATGAAAATAAAACTTGAATGCAGTGACCTGGTACTAAATACTCCACAAACCTTCATAAGCTATAAATATACCAACTGGGAAAACTTCCAAGAGGATTTTAGTCGTGTCGCCAATAGAATATTTCCACCTACTGATGCAAGGCTGTATAACGATGAAATTGATGCTTTCATTGAAACGTTCAACACCTGTTTTACATCAATCCATGAGGCTCACTCTCAGAAAGTAGAAGTGAAAGACGGAAAATTTCCGCTTTCAGAAAGATCAAAGTGAAACATCAATGGCAGAAGGAGCTGAAGAAAATATTCCATCGGACCGGAAATAGGCTCAGTAGTGAGTATAGAATTATTTCCAAACAGATACAGCTTCTGAAAATTATTATAAAAGAATCTATAAGAATGGAGGAAGCGCAAATAATCAACAATCGTTTAGAGAACATCAAACCTGGCCCATTGGCTTTTAAGGAAATTTTCAAGTTCACCGGAAGGAAGAAGTCGCCATTTTGTCAGCAGTTAAGCGTTGATGATAATATTGTATCCAACACATCTGAAATAGCCAATCATTTTCATCAGCATTTCGTGTCCGTTTTCCGCGAAACTGTTCCTGCTTGCCCGGTGAGTGATCTAAATTCCAAAATTTCCTCCTTTATGGTTCCAATACCGCAACATATTTACTCTTTCGATAGTCACTTCAATTCTATTGATAATCCTGATCAGTATCATTTTACAAACCCTGAAAAGATAAAAACTATTATTCAGAAAATAAACAACAAAAAATCCTCCGGTGTTGATGGAATATCTAACTTTGTGCTACGCAAAGTTCCAGATACGGTAATAAACTTTTTAACCTGCATCTTTAACAATTCCATCAACAATGGCTACTTTCCTAGTGCATGGAAGTTGGCGAAACTCATTCCTATTAAGAAAAAGGCGAATAGTGCAGTAGTCTCCGATTTTCGCCCAATTTCACTTCTGTCCAACGTGGGGAAATTGTTTGAACACATCCTGAAAGAAAAACTGGAAAACGAGTTTATCATCAATCCTATTTCAAACTTCCAATTTGGTTTTCAAAAACAACACTCAACACAGCACGCCCTTCTAAAATTCCAAAGTGACATTACGTCAAATTTGAGAAATCAAAATTGTACAGTACCTATATCCTTGGATATAGAGAAGGCGTTTGATTCTGTCTGCCACAATGGAATCATCTACAAACTAATTGATTTAAGGGTGGACCCCTTCTTAGTAAAAATTATACATAATTACCTGTTGGATCGAAAATTTTTTGTTCAAATAAACGATAACACATCTCCAAATGGATTGGTCAGTAGCGGAGTTACACAGGGAAGTGTGCTGGCTCCTTTTCTGTTTAATCTTTTTCTCAACGATTTCCCTCACACTACTACACATTCAAAAGCGGTGCTTTATGCTGATGACTGCTTGATTTTCGCTCATAACACCTCGCCTGAAGAAGCTTTACGGTTTGCCTTTGAACATTTGGAGCATATTAACCAATATTATAAAACTTGGGGCATAAAAATTAATGCTCTGAAGTCTGAAGCCATCTGCATCAGGAATGCGTCAGGGAAATGCCCGAGGTATGTTGTGCCACAAAGTAAACAACTCAGATGTATTCTTGATGGAATAGAAATTACCTTCAAAACAAACATCAAATATTTGGGAATCACATTTGACAAACTCAACAAGTTCAACTTGCATGCCAGAAATGTACTACAAAAATCAAAACAATTGGTTGGTGGGTTTACATATCTATTTAACAGCAAATACTTACCACAAAAGACAAAACTTCTCCTCTACAAAGTCGCCATAAGGTCAGTGCTGGTATATGGGTTTCCTATATGGTTTTCCATTTCTCCAAGTGTGGCTACTGAACTGGAAATATTCGAACGGAAGATTTTGAGGAAATGCATTCAAAAAAGGTATGAAACCCCGACCAAAATGTTTGCAAATACTTACATATACGATATGTCTGGAACACAGCCCTTCTGCTTATATGCGTTGAATCTCCAAAAGCAGTTTGTTGAAAAACTAGCTTCTCATTGCAATGGCTTGGTAAACGAAATCTATCATCTTGAAAGGAACAATTCTTGGTCATCAGTATCCTATCTATCAGCAATTGGAGTTCTAAATGAGTGCATTGAAAGCGTTCCAGATAGTACTTCACCACAGTTCTACACTAAAACAACCCCAGGCACTCATAGGGGATAAACAAAAAAATAATACGAATATTTAATTATCTGTGATATTTAGTTTTATATATTTAAAACGCTCGCTTAATTATTTACATGCAATATTTTATCATACTCTAAATTAATTTTGTGATATTTTTATTTTCTCACTTTATACACTTTGTACTATTCGCGATATACTTTGTTATTATTTACTTTTTCAATTGTATTATACTTTGTATTGTTCGTCATATACTTTGTATTGACGCATGCTATTTTATTGTTTACGTTCGTAAATGCTCTGTTTGACACTCGCTAAACAGACACCTATTTGTTTTTGTTATTTAGTTTTAGTATTTATTTATTGTATTTGACAGTTCGTCGCTCTGTCAGAAACCGTACAGGCCGGGAGCAAGCCTTTTCTCTTTCATTTGTGTGTTTTCACAAATTCTATTCTACATCGTTCGCAAAGTTGCATACCACATGCATGTGTTAGAATAAGACGTAATAGTTCTAAATATGTATTGTTAATCATTCGCTGTACATTACACTATTATTGAAAAGAAGAAGACTCAATAAATTCGATTACTTACTTACTTACTTACTTACTTGAAGACAAACTCTCTGGTGTAAACGCCTAGTAAGGCCTAGGTACATAAGCGGCTTACTTTCTTTCTCCGCTTCATTTCTGATAAAAAAGGCCGAGACGATTTCGAACCATGTTCCCCTTTTATTTTAATTGTAATTAATCAGAAAAGAAGCGCGGATCAAGTAAGCCAGCCGCTTATGTACCTAGCCCTTAAGAACCTCTACCTCGACAATTCCACACTTTACTTCTACCCCCCATTTAAAGTACGGGTCACTAGAGTCAAGCTGAAGCGAGTTATGTCACTACTGGACAGGCAAGTACGTTGTAATTGTACCATACACCACTATAGGAGACGATCTGGCTATGTGTGTCCGTCCGTCTGTCCATCTAAACGTTGTAATCACGCTACAGGTAGCAATTTTAATCCGATCGTCACCAAATTTTGGTGATGGTCGGATAATATTCAGGGGTCGGAATGGACAATAAACTTATTTGGAGAAAAATTCAACATTTTATTTCAAAGCGAATATCTCCGCTTCTATAAGGGGTATATAAAAAGCAAAACCTAATGCTAATGAAAGTAGAAAATATCACCTTTGCAACGATGTAACGTAGGTTGTCGTAGGTGGTCAAACAACGAAACGATGGAATTTTGATCGGATTTTTACGAAATTTTGGGGGCTGATGGGGGTCTCATAGAGACAGAAGCCTTTTATTGATGGTTGGCGTACATCCCACTTTTCCATTTTTTTATTTGAGTTGTCTGACGATGCACTTAAATGCTTTTCAACAAAATTGAACTATTAATGACGACATTCAGATCAAAGTCGCTAATCTATCCCAATTTTTATATTTTGAATTTTACCAGTCAAAAGCTTTATGCACAGGGGTAGTGGTGTAGGGTATCACATAGTCGGCCTCGACCCGAATATAGCCTTGGTGATACCCTACCCACTTGTTAACCATCGCAAGGGCGTAAGTTACGGGTGATGGTGAGCAGCCGACATAGAATGTTTATAGTCTCCCCAACTTTGTTGCGGAGAACGTTGCAATGGAATTGCAGAAATGATGAATTCCCGGCGCGTTGAAAAACAACATTGGGTGTAGGATGCTACGTTTGTTGCTGTTGGGGAGACTGCGGGGTTTTTCGTATTCCGATGACAATAAATCTGATGACGAAGTTAGAGACACGCTGTGATATGTTCTGATGCAGCAACAAAACTCCTATCACATCAGTTCTGTACACTCATCTACATACATTACATCTCACCTATGTTGACATGTGGAGGATGCGGATCTGGCAAACATATCCATTTTCCAGTGATGTTCTCTATCCCGGAATATACGAAAAGAGCTAGGAAAAGCTTTTCCGAAAAATTTTGCGGATCCCACTGTGGAAAATACACGAAGTGTCAATTCGTTTCCGAGCTTTGAGACCCGTGAAAATGATAAATAACTGGTAGGTCAGCCAACGTCAGTATCTTACATTTTTATAGGTTGGAGAAATCATATTCCCAAATCAAAAAAAAAAAAAAGAAAAGCTCAACCTCTTGAAACCTTTTCCAAAAATATCCTTTTTATTGTCTATGACGAAACTATAATAAAATTCCGGGCTAATAAAATCCCACAAAAGAATGACATGTTAACACCAGCAATTTCCTTTATTACACAATAAATTCTAAAAATAACACGGAAAAGAAGTACCCAAAAAAGAAAAGAAAAAAATTAAAATACAAACGAATTATAGCGACATGAAAACATCATTTGTAAACTCACGAAGCATGTAGCAAAGAGCTAGAAAAGGAAAACTAAAACCAATCCATCATCAACATCTATCACACCGGAAACTCTAATGAGGATAGTCACATTACAACTTCTACTTTGGCGGGATATGAAATCATTTTCGGCGGCTTTCTTTCAATTGCTGAATGAGTGAGAGTAAGGTTCATTTGGTTTCACACTCACACATACTGTCAATACAAACCATTGAAACGTGCATATGTGACGGCGGTGGCTCATTTTGGTTGTTGATGTAAGGTGCCGTTTGGGTTCTAAAAGGTTGTTGAACTCTTATTTAATATCCTAATGGAAAAGAGAAGAGAAAACATAACACGGTTGTGTTAATGGTTTTGAGCATTGTCGCTCTTTGTAGAGAGTTCAAATATTTCTAGGTCAAATGTTTGCTAAACCTGATAGCATTTGACCTGAATCCATAAAGCTACAAATTTTGATGAAATAAATTATTTTAGTCTGTCTGTGCTTCCTCTTATCTCTGTCGTATGGAAATGCCTGAACTTCGTTCAATATACATAATGTATTAAACCACTAATCCAAATTTGCGTTTTAAAATATAAAACTTTTTGAAGGAAGTTAAGGCATTTTCAAACGGCAATTGGCGATTGCTTTTTATTTTTCTCATCTTCTTTCTGTTACCATTTCTCTAACTTGAAAATTAATTAATGAAAATCAAAAAACATAAACAAACGCCTCAAAGATGCTCACAACAACAAACATTACAATACTTGTAAGAAAATTTTGGACATTTATAATGAATCTAATGACCCTTGTCAAACAACGACGACGACGACGACACACAATGTGACCGACCCAGGTCTTTAAACGGCAAAGAAATTAAAACAGCATTAGCGGAAGAAGAAGCCTTGCTTTTTCATTCTCAGCCCCACAACCACTCACACACTTGGTTTCATTGGCAGGTTTCGTATTCTTAGGACTTGTAGTAGTTTGTTTATGTTTTGAGAGTTTCCAAACAAACAAACGAAATCACTTGCTGTGGTTATGTGAAGTTCATTGGCCACCAAGAACAAATCGCCCGGCAGCCAGCCTGGCATGAAATAGCAGCAATTTAATATTAACAGCTTTTTTTAATGGAAGTGAAAACTACTTGTTCTCATTGCCATTAATGTTGCTCTCGGGCCATTTATTTATATTTTCAAAATATTATTAAAACAAAATTAAAAACAATTCAAAAGATATGATCACCAACCATTTCGGGCACTGCTAAATAATAATGGAAAATCAAAGAATCGCACAGATTTGTTTGTAAAATAAAGAGATGTGATTGGCTATTTCCATAACAGACGGTTGGATGAAAGGCACCACAGTTTGTGAAATTGATAATTTATAATTGAAATTTTATTTTCAATTAACCTGCACCCCATGGTTATATTAATTAATAATATTCAGTAAAAAATATATTTTTGTTGGTGGAATTATAGGTTTGTTGTGGACATTTTGGGGAAAATTATACTCAAGTCAAGCCCTTCTGCTTTATTCAGAGCTCCGAAATACTCGCTCGAATTCTACTCGCGAATGAAATTCGAGCGAGTTCGAGCGGGAGTACTCGCGCGATTAGAAAATATAAATCGAGTTGGGTGGGGGGTATGTTGAGGGCGGGGAAGTTGCAGTTTATGACCAACTTTCGGATACTGCTGACATTTTTGCTGCAAATGTTGCTCGTGGTCCCTATTACGATGGTACAATTTTCGGGGACAAGTCTAAAGCTCTAAAAACCCTGCCGTCACTAACTAAAATTACTGATAACCACGATAACTTACGAATTGAGTATCCGATTTGGCCGAAAGGTTGCATATCGTAACATTTCTTCTTCAGTAGAACCGGGTCAAACCCGGTTTTTATATCTGGCCTTTTGGGTTGAATAACCGACGAACTGAATCCGCCTCCCATGAAAATTATTCATTTCCGTAATCAGCGCAACAAACCTTCGGGCCAAAAATACGAAAAGATCAGAATGATTTTGTTGGGGCCGTTCCCGTTGGGCTTACGATTACACATGTAGCTTAAATGGGCTAATTTTGCATACAATTAATCTAACATAGAATAACTCTACTAAAGACTATCCGATTTTATAGAATTTTTTTAGGTAAGTTTTAATTGCGCTCTTCAAGGGAACATATATTTTTGGAGGAGACAGAACCGGTAACCCCGGTTATTTTAGCCGGTTCGCCGAGTAGCTATGAAATAATGTAATGCTAGACGTTTCAAACAAAAAATATATTACTTATTAAAATTATTCAAACATTATAAATAATACTTCTTTTCTATAAGTAGGCTATATAGCCGAGTAGCTATGAAATGTTATGCTAGTTATTTTAAAAACATTTGAATTAATTCTTTAAAATCATTAATGTATATTACTTGTTAAAATTATTAAAATATATGTAATTACTTAATTATATTTTCGAGTAGCTATGATATTCATGTGGATTCTTTGTAATTATATTTAAATTGGCCATAGAATTGTAAACTGGCTTTAATTGCAAAGTAAATAAATAAATAAAATATATAAATAAATAAATAAAATATGTGCATATTTCCCTTATATGTGCATAAAAATTATGTGTTTTAAGAACCGCTATATCTCGAGAATGCACAGTGGATCCACTTGTATGGAGAAAGTGGCCAAAAATATTTAGAGTGTAAAAATCAAGCCAATGCGCCGATTACAGCTTTGTGCTGCTGCGAAGAGTGTTTTAAGGAACCACGAGCGTGTCATTCTCCCCCCTTTTCCCCTCTGGAGGGGGTATAAGGTAAGAATTGTTTTATGCTGTTAATACAAAATGACATGAACAAAGGTCCCGATTATCTTATGATGCAATAATAGGCTTGGGAAAACAAAACAATCTCCAAAACAACATAAAATCCAACTAATTTAGCGGATTAAAAAAATCAATAATTTTGTCTGAAAATTGGTAAAATTTTAAATATAGATCTTATAGCGTTCTTCCTGGAAGGCACATACCGCCAACGTAAGACTAAATTGGAAGAAGATTTCGTCATCTTGCCACTAATGCCAATTATGTTAATGTACGTGGTCAGATAACAGAGTTATACGCTAATATATACATAGAAACCCCTATTCTAGGGCAGCTTTAGTCAGCGACCCACCATTTATAGTCTGGCACTATATGGCAGCTGATTTTAATACTGAATAATCTTATACCCATGACCTACTCTGAAAATAATTCCCGAGGTGGGCACTGGTGGGCATCATGACTAAAACCTTAGGTCAAATTTAAGTATGTATATGATCGAATTGGCATTGCAAAATGCACTAAAAAATATGCAGCTAACTAGAATTCCACAACACGCTAGAACACTATTTTTTAATGAAAATTAAGCTATAACCTCCTCCTTGAAATCCACTATTATATTTTGCTATACGTATTAGTTTCGCAATATTTTGAATATATTTACTTGCCCATAAAATATAGGTTGTACTCACAACAAAAAATATTAGTCAAATGTTCCCACTTTTGAAGCTATTCTTAAAAAGGTCCATGTCATAGCTGTCAGTGTTGCCGAACCGAAATTTTGGCATTCATTTTTTATTTTTGGCCAATGGGTGGATCCACTGTGGAATGGTTCCTTCCAGGGAAAAAAGGCCAAATTTGTAGATAATTTTCCTGTCTACAATATTTACTTTAGTCACTTTTTGATTAGACCAACCGTTTTCAAATAATAAATCCGAAAACCAAAAAAACCCTTTAAATTTTACCTTTGACCCAAATAACTTTTTTTGCACACATTGGATCGATGGGGACTTTTAAAACGTTGCTTGTAATGGCAAACCCTAGCTCTCCACCAAAGTTCAGCTCTGTGGGAATTTTTACTACTTCAATGTCTTTTTTGACTGGGGTATTAGCTGAACAGTTAAACAGATATAGCCTGTCGTGCGGTCCCAGTCCACATACACACAGAAAAAGGCCTCTCTATCATATGTCCCAAACATATTTTGCAGCAAACATATATTATATAGCAGCATCCGGCAAAAAGGGGCACACGTGCCCTTGATGAGAATAACAACAGAACAACCACCACTCAGTCTTCGATCAGAAGTCAATGAAGAAGGTTCTGCTGTCGCTTGTTTCAACGATTTTTAAGTTTAGCAATGCATTAACGCACACGCTGTTTGTGGAGAGAGCGAGAGAGAGTCGTATGCGTGAGGCCGCAAACAATGCGTTTGTATTAGTACCGTTACCTGTTATATACACATTGAAATGTATGCTCACTTGCTCTCAGCAAGCGCTCACTGGCTATCTCTAACATATACACACATTTATAAATGGTGGTGTTTTATTGAAAGGCATAGAAAAAAAGCAAAAAAGACACATAGGTACATACAAAATTCCAAAGAAAGACAAAACAGACTTTATATGTATGTATATGAAAAATGTATTGATGTAATTACCAATATTAAATGCGATATCTTCCTTGTCCAATAAAATATTTCCATTCACCTTTTTGATTCAATTATAAAATGTATTGGACATTTAAGTTACTAAAAAGCATAATTTCTTTAAGAAAAGACAAAACACTGATTTATTCACTCATTTTACCTCTTTACTCAACGATTCTCTCTAGAATACTAAAGAAAAGAGACCAACATAATTAATGCCATTTTTATACCCTCAGCATTTATGCTAACGAGGGTATATACACTTTCATACGGGCAAAATGTGCTTCATCGAAATAATGGTTTTAGACCCCAAGTATGTTTAGACGAAATGTGTTTCAGACAATTTGGAGTCGATTGAGCAATGTCCGTCCGTCTGTCTGACTAGCTGGCTGGTGCGCACGATAACTCTCGAACGGATCAATCGATTCGATCCAAAATTTGGCTTTTGTCCAAACTTAGTTTAAGTTCGAAGATGGGTTATATCGGTCCACTCCTTCCGGTACCTCCCCCACAATGTTCGAAAATGTTCGCTTTGATTTTTGTTTTAGCAACTTGTATTCACTGCCCTCCATACGACGGTACAAGTTTCATCAGGGGCAAGTCCACACTTCCTGAGAAAATAGACCCAAAGTTGCAAAAAAACCCCTATGACACCGTGTGAGGTGGTTGGAGCGCAAGATAACTCTCGAACGGATCTGCCGATTCGGTCCAAAATTCGGCCTTAGTAATATTTTGTCCAAACATACTTTAAGTTCGAAGATAAGCCATATCGGTCCACTCCTTCAGGTACCTCCCCCACAAAAGTTCAAAAATGTTCGGAAAAATTGTTCGTACGGTAACTCTTGAAGGGAGTGGCCGAATTGGTCCATACTTTACACATCCTAATATATCTACCCGATATAGATCAGGTTCAAATATGGAGTATATTTGTCCACTCCATCCGGTACCTCCCACACAAAATTTCGGATAAGTTCACTTTAAGACCTACAATCGAATCACTTTGACTTTTGCTGAAGCAGCTTGCATTCGCTGCCTCAATTACGATGGTAACATTTTTTTCAGGGGCAAGTCCAACTTTTTGAGCAAACAGCCATATGTATTGGCTGGGGATCCACTTCCATAATGGTCAATGTCGATCCATTCCTTTAAGTATCTCCTTCGCAAAACTTTTGATCTTTAATCCTAATCAACATATTTGTCGGTTCATACATCCACAATTTTTAAAACCCCCTAAACTCATACGTTTTTTTGGGAAATTTTTTTTTCAATATACACAGGCTCAGGGTATATCTCTGTCAGCAAAGCTGACTGATACTTTTTTACTTGTTTTCTTTTCCTCTTCGCTTGCTACGTTGGTTAACAACAACAAAGCACAAAACACACGTGCTTTACGCATACACATCACAAAACTTCTGCGTCTCCTCCCAGCAAACCAAATGTCGGATGTCCGACACATCTAAACAATTTCGGAAGCAAAATCGTTCAGATTTCGTTCCGATTTCTATAAATTTTTCGTAGGGGAATTCGTTCAGATTTCGTTCCGATTTCGGAGAGAATGTCGGAAATAAATTTCCCTTCGAATATGCTGATAGACTCGGCTTATCTTGCCTTTAGGGTGGAGGAGAAATTTGGCATTTTCACCACAGGTAGCCCTTTCGGTCCTGATTCCAACGGTGTATAAATTTTGGACTTTTATAAAGATTAGCTACCGTTCTCAGAAAAATTTAAAACGTTACCACAGCTAGTGTTTTTATACTGATTTCAACGATATATAATTTTTTCTGGGAAATGTATAGTTCCCGAGATATGGCCATATGACCATCTGAAGTTCCGAAAATTCCCTTGTTTAAAAGCCTGCTACTTAGAGAAAAATTAAAAAATTAAGAGATAGGAGAAAGTCTTAAATCCCCGGCCGAATCCGCCTACTTAGAGAAAAATTTACAATTTAAAAAATACGTATTTCTCGGGAAATGTGGACTTTATTCTAAAATCGTTTAGAAATCTTTACGATGATTCGGAAGGAACCTCTGATTTTCATACGACATTATTCGGAAATCGTTCAGGAATCTGTACGAAAATCTGGAAGAAAAAATGCCCTGTAACGTGACCGCTACATTGCAAAACCGCCCCTCTGATATTACATCCAGTTTCAATACAAAACTACCTTATCAGTGCATGCATAATCCCAACTTCATGCATAATTACAACTCCATTCATACATTATTTAAACTCAAAATAATTCTCATTCACTTCGTAAACCCAGATGGATAAGATGTTTGGTTTTCGTCGCTGAATTTGTCGAGTGCTGGCGTTAACCGACGTGAAAGAGAAGACGTGTGGCATTGTCCGCAGTCCAATTCGATTCAACCGAGGATTACTTAGCCATCGACCTTGCGATACTTTCGCTCCTGCCGATTCGTTCGCTCCTGTCGATTCGTTCGCTCCTGTCGATTCGTTCGCTCCTGCCGATTCGTTCGCTCCTGCCGATTCGTTCGCTCCTGCCGATTCGTTCGCTCCTGTCGACTCGTTCGCTCCTGTCGATTCGTTCGCTCCTGCCGATTCGTTCGCTCCTGTCGATTCGTTCGCTCCTGTCGACTCGTTCGCTCCTGTCAATTCGTTCGCTCCTGCCGATTCGTTCGCTCCTGTCGATTCGTTCGCTCCTGTCGACTCGTTCGCTCCTGTCGATTCGTTCGCTCCTGATGATTCGTTCGCTCCTGTCGATTCGTTCGCATCCATCCAAGATTGTTCGTAGCATCAGCCAATCAATATACACTACATCCCTGACTAATCTCAAAACTATTGAATATTCATATATACGTAATTGTATCAATAAACCATTGAAGCACAATTAATTGTTGTTCTTACTGGGGGTTCGTGGGTCTTTAAGTCGACCCTGGAAACGGCTGAGCTAGCCTTCGGTAAAACCACTCGTTATAGCCCCTTCTGAATTTCCCAAGGATTTTCTTCCTATTTCGTTCCGAATTCTAACCTAAATCTATCCGATTACGCTCCGACATTTCGTTCCGAAATTGTGTCAACCACATCATACAACTTTCATTACGATATCGTTACGATTTCGCATCCGACATCGGACGTATCGTCCGAATTTTGTTCCGATTTCGTTACCATGTCGGTACGATTGGTTTGCTGGGCTAGTACACCATACACCAGCCAAGATCACCCACGGATTGCCTTAACCAAATTTAAATGGAAGGTGCCTACACCTGGGAAGTTTTTGCAGATTCTGAAACTACAATGCTCATAGATGAGAAATATCAAGATACAAAAAAATCGCCCGAGGGATTTTCAAATAAATCGCGATCAAAATTCACAATTTTAGTGTTTTCTTAGGTTTTCACGATTTTGCTTGGAAACCGCAAGTCGTATCGAAATGAGCCTAAAGAAAATATTGTAGCTGTGAAAATTCTCTACAATACTGACCTTTAGGTTTTTTTGTAGGTTTTACAATTTTTGAGATATAGAGGTTCAGTTCAAATTTTTAGGTTTTTATCTTAAGTCTTCAAGATTTGGTTTGGAAACCGCAAGTCATATCAAAATGGGACTTAAGAAAATGTTAAAGCTGTGAAAATTCTCTACAAGACTGGATGATTTTTTATACCCTCCACCATAGTATGGAGGGTATATTAAGTTTGTCATTCCGTTTGTAACACATCGAACTAATCATTTGCGACCCTATAAAGTATATATATTCTTGATCAGGATAAAATTCTAAGACGATCTAGCCATGTCCGTCTGTCCGTCTGTCCGTCTGTTGTAATCACTCTAGCGTCCGCAATAATTGAGATAGAGTGCTGAAATTTTGCACGCGAGGGTCTTTTTTCCATAGGCAGGTCAAGTTCGAAGATGGGCTATATCGGTCCACTCTTTGGTATAGCCCCCATATAACGGTACCTCCGGATTTGAGGTATTTTGACGTTCTTCGCCACATTTGCAGACCGAATTAGCTATAATTTGGCACTTAGGGTTCCTAGTGATCAACAAACTTATATCCTAAAGGATATGGCCATAGGTCCATGTTTTGGTATAGTCCTCATATAACGGTACCCGATTTTCGGTATTTTGAGAATCTTAGCCACAATTTTTAACCGAACTATCTGCAATTTGACATTTCAGGTTCTCAGTGGTCATGAAATATCTCCACGAAACATCGTCAACATAGGTCCATGTTTTGGTATAGCCCCCATATATCGGTACCTTCCGATTTCGGGATTTTGAGAATTTAAGCGACAATTTTTAACCGAATTAGCTGTAATTTGCCATTTAAGGTTCTCAGTGGTCATCTCCACCAAACATCGTCATCGTAGATCCATGTTTTGGTATAGCCCCCATATAACGGTACCTCCCGATTTTCGGTATTTTGAGAATTTTAGCCACAATTTGTAACCGAACTATCTGCAATTTGACATTTGAGGTTCTCAGTGGTCATTAAACATCTCCACCAAACATCGTCAACATAGGTCCATGTTTCGGTATAGCCCCCATATATCGGTACCTCCCAATTTTCGGTATTTTGGGAATTTTAGCTAAATTTTTTAACCGAACTACCTGTAATTTGCCATTTGAGGTTCTCAGTGGTCATGAAATATCTCCACCAAACATTGTCAACATAGGTCCATGTTTTGGTATAGCCCCCATATAACGGTACCTCCCGATTTTCGGTATTTTGAGAATTTTAGCTACAATTTGTAACCGAACTATCTGCAATTTGATATTTGAAGTTCTCAGCGGTCATTAAACATCTCCACCAAACATCGTTAACATAGGTCCGTGTTTTGGTATGGCTCCCTTATAACCGTACCTCCCGATTTTCGGTATTTTGAGCATTTTAGCTACAATTTTTAACCGAACTAGCTGTAATTCAACATTTGAGGTTCTCAGTGGTCATAAAATATCTCCACGAAACATCGTCAACATAGGTCCATGTTTTGCTATAGCCCCCATATATCGGTACCTCCCGATTTTCGGTATTTTGAGAATTTTAGCTACAATTTTTAACCGAACTAGCTGTAATTTGCCATTTGAGGTTCTCAGTGGTCATGAAACATCTCCACCAAACATCGTCAACATAGGTCCATGTTTTGGTATAGCCCCCATATAACGGTACCTCCCGATTTTCGATATTTTGAGAATTTTAGCTAGAGTTTTTAACCGAAATAGCTGTAATTTGACATTTGAAGTTCTCAGTGGTCATAAAACATTTCCAAAGAAACATCGTTAACATAGGTCCATGTTTTGGTATAGCCCCCATATAACGGTACCTCCCGATTTTCGATATTTTGAGAATTTTAGCTAGAGTTTTTAACCGAAATAGCTGTAATTTGACATTTGAAGTTCTCAGTGGTCATAAAACATTTCCAAAGAAACATCGTCAACATAGGTCCATGTTTTGGTATAGCCCCCATATAACGGTACCTCCCGATTTTCGATATTTTGAGAATTTTAGCTAGAGTTTTTAACCGAAATAGCTGTAATTTGACATTTGAAGTTCTCAGTGGTCATAAAACATTTCCAAAGAAACATCGTCAACATAGGTCCATGTTTTGCTATAGCCCCCATATATCGGTACCTCCCGATTTTCGGTATTTTGAGAATTTTAGCTACAATTTTTAACCGAACTAGCTGTAATTTGCCATTTGAGGTTCTCAGTGGTCATGAAACATCTCCACCAAACATCGTTAACATAGGTCCATGTTTTGGTATATCTACCCATATAACTGTACCTCCCAATTTTCGGGAATTTTCAGTGGTCACGAACTTTCTTCACTAAAATTCGTCAACATGGGTCCATTTTTGAGGGTCTACATTGTTTTGATGAAACTACCCTCAATTTGACTCTTGAAGTTCCCTGCAGCTATAAAACTTTTCCGCCAAAAAATTTAAAGATAGGTTGACTTTTTGATATAGTCCCGTAGGTGGTACCTTTCACCTAGCTGAACACATTTTTTAGATTAGATTAGATAACACTGTGCAACAAAATGGAGGTGAAAATCTGGGGCACGGAAAATTCCTCTTGGGGAAGAAAGGCCTTGGTGAGTATATTATGAAACCCGAAGGACTGATCCGTCGTGAATCGAACTTCCGCGTTATGGCGTGATAAAATTTTTTAGAGACCCTGTGGGCAATCATGAATTATCGTTATATCTTTGTTCACTGTTGCTTAAGTGCTCTACAAAAACAACAAACGAAGATATAATGCTAATTCATGATGGCTTACAGGGTCTCTTGCAAAATCTTCATCACGCCAAAACGCGGAAGTTCGACTCACGGCGCATCTGTCCTTCGGGGTTTTTCATATACACACACCAAGGGCTTTCATCTCCAAAAGGAATTATCTCTGCCCCAACATTTGTGTTCACAGTGTAATTTAAGCAATAGTGGGAGGCAGTAGGAGTCTATCCATTGTCGAAAAGTTGTTCCTTCTAAAATTGTGAAAGGACCCTAATTATTCCATTTTAATTAAGACTATTTTATGGTGGAGGGTATAAAAAGTTCGGCCCGGCCGAACTTAACGACTTTTTACTTGTTTTTCCTATGTTGTACTATTTTCAAGATATATAAGTTTAATTTGGGAAATTGCAGTAATGACATTGTTTTATAAGGAGGCGATACAGTCAGTGTATTGTCTCAATTTGAACATCTATATCTCAAAAACGGTAAAACCTACGAAAATGTCATACAGGTCAATCTTGTGGAGAATTTTCACAGCTACAATATTTTCCTCAGGCCCATTTACATAGGCAAAATCCAAGCAAAATCGTGAAAACCTAAAGAACCCCTAAAAATGTGGACTTTACTCGCGAATTATTTGAAAATCCCTCCGACGATTTTTTTGTTTCTTGATATTTCTCATCTATGAGCATTGTAGTTTCAGAATCTGCAAAAACTTCCCAGGTGTAAGCCCCTTCCATTTAAAATTAGTTAAGGCGCACCGTGCACCCATATATGTACGTTAACGTGACTGCAACAACAACATATTTTCTCTTTATTCTCATGTATCGTGGATTAGCAAAACGAAAGACTCGCTCAGAGAGACTAACGCACATATTTTGAGTACCACCGCCATACACACAGCTCTTTATTATAAACCGGCATTCCGCAGCCGCGAGAGCTCTGTCAATAACACTCTCTTTGACGAACATCCTCTCTCCACCCATGAAAAATATTTTCTAACATAAAAAATATGTTGGTACCTGTTTAGGGTGGGGTGAGGGTTTTTGGTTGCCTAGGTTTGTTTTTATTTAGTTTTTTAATTTTTATATTCAATAATTTGTTACCCTTGTTTTGTTCCTTTTAATTAATAAAAAAGTTTTAGATTTAGGGTTTTTTCACAAAGTTTTTATTCTAGGTTGGTTTTAGTTTTATTCAAAATTTCATATTTTATTTTTAATTCAAAATACTATTTAATTTATTATATTTAATTTCGATTGTTGTTTTTATTTATTCTAGCTTAATTGTGTTTCGATTTTCTTGAAGTTTTGTTCCAATTCTTGTTAATTGTTTTAGAGGTCTATGTTTCCCTTTTGTATTTATTGTTGTTCTTCTTGTCTTTTAGGTGCAAGCGATTTGATGCTAATTGTCTGACTGACTCTTCAATGCAATGAAGATGTCATGAGAAGTCCAAACTGAGATAACTAACAACAACACTATACGTCTGCTGCCTACGTTGATCTTAATATTAACGTTTGTATGTGGGTATGCATTATTGTTGTTATTGTTATTTGGGAACAAAAAGAAGTAGGAATAGAATAAAAAAACAACATTAGAGAGGTCCGTTTGTTTTGTGGATCGTAAGAGAGTAGCTGTTGTTGTTAGTTATTATTAAAGTGGATTGTACAAAAGAAGAGAAGGTGGACAACAAGTAGAGAGGTCAATGAACATTTGCAGTGGCCTTGAAAATATTTGCGAATATTAAACAATAGAAATTGATTATGGGCCACTCCATTCCTTTTTAGCCTTATGTCGTGTACATGTAATACATGTAAGCAATTAACAAAGGTTATGGTTTAATGTCTATCGATGTACATTAAACATACCGGCCCCTCCGTGATGTGTTGATACTTCATTCTTACAGATGAACTCCTTGTGAAAATTTTATTATGAGGTGGTCTGGTATTAGACAAGACTCAGTTGAAGATGAGTTGGATTTTGATATTATCCTCCACATTTGTTGTTTTGTTTTACAATTTTGGCCGGAGGCACGTCTGTTATAAATGTCAGATCGATTATTTTGCTTTTATGAACCTGATGAAAATGTTGGTGTTCGGTAATTTGTTCAGAGATGTGCTGCTGTGCAGGCCCATGAGGAGACTGTTACAGGTGAGGCTTTTAGTTAACAGTCTGTTGTACCAGTTCAAAGTAGATGTGGCGCAAGAAGGTAGCAAATCTGCAAATAAGGAAAGTGAATAAAATGTCGACTTGATTTTGTAAATTATTAATAAAATTTGTAGAGGGCTTGAATTTTCATATGACAAAGGATTTACGAAGATCTTGCAGCAGGATGGCGGCGATCAAAGTTGTTCCATAAGTATTGATGTTGTTTTCCTTTTAATCAGGAGGTCGGATTGTACTTGGAGGTCGTATTTCAAACTTACTGGAATCGTGGATGTCCCATTTAAGTGTTTTAATAAGTTGGTGACTAATTTTGTTGGTAGACGAACTGGAGAGTATGGTATGAAGTTATTTGGGAAGTCATCGTTTGGTTTTGCCAAATCTGAATAGAATGAGAGCGAGTGTGTATTCGGTACACATGTTGGAGATTTTGTTCTAACGATTCGAAAATATGAAAGCAATTTAAGCAAGCAAACTGTTTGAGGTCGGTTGTTGCTCATTTCGTCTGTTGGTTTAAGTCGTGTTTTCCAAGAAGTTTTTACAAGCATTAGATTGCTGCTTCTGAATCTTCTCTGCAAATTTATATGTAATTTCCATATGATGCTATAAGTTTGGTGGCGTTTGCGTTTTGGTAGGAGTTTCGTTGGATGTAGTTTTAATCTATGATTTCGTTGACTTTTGCTATGTGAAATCTCTTTTTTATATTGCATCTCCAAATGTCTGTTGTTATCATCCGATTTAAGTTGTAATGTGGGTCTTGATTTTAGCAGTATTGACTGATCCGGTGGTGTTTTTCCTGTCCATTGGGAAACATTGTTTAGAGTACGTATGATCGCCGGTCGGTGGAAGCGTAAATTTTCTAGAATATTGAACGTAAAATTATTAGTAATATAAAGTTTTGTAGGTGATAAAATAAATGACAAGGTTCTTGGATCAGGACTGCAGACGTCTAATTTGGTGCTAGAATTTATTTCCAAGCGACATGGGAAAACGCAAGCTCTTGTTGATGTTTCAATAGCTGATGGATTTTCGCCTAAGACGCATGTGTGATGGTTCCTCATCGAAAGTCGTTGTTGTAGTTCGATAGAAATATAGTTTGATTCGGAATCATTGAGATATGGCCGATTAGGGTTGTATCGCTTGGTTGTTGGATGATTATTGGTGTGTAAACTTGAACAAAGCAAATTAAACATTGAGGTCTTTGAAAAAGGAACGCAGACGTCTAATTTGAGGTCAGGTTGCAATCGCGCGCAAAGTGTGAAAGCACAAGCTTGGGTTGATGTTTCAATCACTGCTGGATTTAGGCCTGAGATAGGTTTTAGATTTCTCATTGGAAGTCTAAGTCGCTGCTCTAGGTCGCCAGATATATATGTCAATCCGGAATTGATAATTGCGCGGATTACGCATGTCTGACTCTTGGACTTAACTTTCGCCAGAGAAGAGGATAGCAAGGTTTCTTCCGATTTTGTTTCTTCATCGCGAAGATCTAATTGTCTAGGATGACTTGGTTTAGTGTACTTTTTATCACGTTCCAATATGGTATGAGGTCTATCCTCGCCACGAAGGAATTGCAAAGTTGTCAGATTTGATTGATTAACCGAATGTAAAGATAACTTAGGTGCTTCTGATAGGTTTTGAGATCTATCCCGAATTGCTCTAAGATCATACGATGCCAAATATTTTGGTTCAATAACAAAATTGGACAAGAAGGTCTCGACTGATATCTTTTGAGGATTACACTGAAGAGCTGAACCAGTCAATTTTTTTGTTTTACTTGTTGTTGTGGTTAACAAGATGTCTTCAGGTAATATTCGATGTATATCATGGGAAACTGGTAATGTATGTTGTGTTTTAGGATATGTGGACTGTATATTCATATGTGCTTGGGGTATTTGATTTTGCTTGGAGAAAATAATACCGTTTTTAGAGGAGGAATCATTGTCAATTCTGGAGTTGATGGAAGCGAAACAAGATTGATAAACCTTAAAGGCGGATTTGAAAGTGTCCCTTAAACTAGTAAGGTCAAGAGGTCTATCTGCTTCTTTGACGTCATGATCCCTGCAATCTTCATAGGAATGTCTAACTTCTGACCAGATGTAGTCTAAATGTGTTTTGAGTACTTTTAGCTCATGGACATTGTCTTCCAATGATCTGTTTACTTGTTCTTCGAAGTCAAGTAAGTCGTCGAACAAGTTAATGAATTTTTCATGTAGAACCATATTTGTTTATATTTAATGTAAAGTCAAAATACAGCACAAGTTGTAAGTATTCACAAATGAAGATTAAATTTCTTGTAGCTACTTATCCAAAGGAATGCAAATAGTATGGCATGAATTTTAGTATCTCCAGATATCGCTAATGAGGTCAGATGTGACAGCTGTGGTGAACACTTAGATTTTCCGATTGTTTTCATACTTGCTTGACATTTTGTTATTTCTGCAGTGTGAAGATGTACATATATGTGTATGTACTTGTTTGTTAGGGTCCAGGAAAGTAGAAAATAGAAATAAACTGCCGTTAGGTGGATATTACTGTAGCTTCATCCCAAAAGGTTGGCCAAAAAATTTTCGGAATGCATTTGAGGTATGTAGACGAAATCAATTATTAAGGTCAGAGACTTTGAAATATTATGCTCACAATATTGCACGGGTTTATAATTTTAAATGTTTCTTATTTTTCAAAATTGATCTGGTTGTAGAAGTCAAACATTTTTTTTTTAATTGATGAAAATGTCGATGTTTTGATTTATAAAACTGAGGAACAAATGTTTCTTGAAGTTAATCCACTTTTTTCATTTAAAAAGTTATGCCATTTTCGCTTAATTCGCTGAATAATAATGTCACTAGCACGACTTTTTGTAACACTGCAACTCTAACACGATTCGGCTCGTGGGGACCAAATGTTTAGGGTGGGGTGAGGGTTTTTGGTTGCCTAGGTTTGTTTTTATTTAGTTTTTTAATTTTTATATTCAATAATTTGTTACCCTTGTTTTGTTCCTTTTAATTAATAAAAAAGTTTTAGATTTAGGGTTTTTTCACAAAGTTTTTATTCTAGGTTGGTTTTAGTTTTATTCAAAATTTCATATTTTATTTTTAATTCAAAATACTATTTAATTTATTATATTTAATTTCGATTGTTGTTTTTATTTATTCTAGCTTAATTGTGTTTCGATTTTCTTGAAGTTTTGTTCCAATTCTTGTTAATTGTTTTAGAGGTCTATGTTTCCCTTTTGTATTTATTGTTGTTCTTCTTGTCTTTTAGGTGCAAGCGATTTGATGCTAATTGTCTGACTGACTCTTCAATGCAATGAAGATGTCATGAGAAGTCCAAACTGAGATAACTAACAACAACACTATACGTCTGCTGCCTACGTTGATCTTAATATTAACGTTTGTATGTGGGTATGCATTATTGTTGTTATTGTTATTTGGGAACAAAAAGAAGTAGGAATAGAATAAAAAAACAACATTAGAGAGGTCCGTTTGTTTTGTGGATCGTAAGAGAGTAGCTGTTGTTGTTAGTTATTATTAAAGTGGATTGTACAAAAGAAGAGAAGGTGGACAACAAGTAGAGAGGTCAATGAACATTTGCAGTGGCCTTGAAAATATTTGCGAATATTAAACAATAGAAATTGATTATGGGCCACTCCATTCCTTTTTAGCCTTATGTCGTGTACATGTAATACATGTAAGCAATTAACAAAGGTTATGGTTTAATGTCTATCGATGTACATTAAACAGTACCCAAACATATAAAATTGAGATATGTTACAAAAGGTTGCATGCAAACATATATTTATTTGGACCCAAACAAATTATGTGTGGATCCAAACATATATGTTTTTGCAATAAGTCCCACTCAATTATTTGTTTGGATCCAAACATATTTCTATCATATATTTTTCTGCGTGTACAGAACATGTGTTGGCTATCGTGCTGTCAACTCGAACTCAATACGAAATAAGGCGGCTGCACCGTGCCGATGTCAATTGGGCCAAAATCACTCATTTGTGTGTTGGCAGCTGCAAAACTGCAACTGAAATAAACTGGTAAAATTTTCTCTTCGATAGGACAATAAATGTGGCCTTTAGAGCAATTTCGTGAAAATTCACCTTTGACCCCATACAAATTACCATGGAAACTTGGAGACCCCAGTGGCACGTGTTAACATATTCCGATTGGGCTCAAACGTTGGCAGTTTTAAAGTCTAACAAAACTAAACACTTTTGGGGATGCTGCATAAAAAAATCCTACATCCATTTTTTAAAACCACCCTAGTAGTCCGGTCAAAATAGACATGCGTATAAGGGGGAAATAGCAAAAATTCCCACAAAGCTGAATTTTGGTGGAGAGCTAGGGTTCACCATTAGAAGCAACGTCCTAAAAGTCCCCATCGATCCCATGTGTGCAAAACCTGTTATTCGGGGTCAAAGGTCATTTTTGGAGGCATTATTCAGTTTTTTTAATTTTTCTCAAAAACGGCAAGACTTAGCAAAAGCCGGCTAAGTTGTAGATTTAATAATTGTCTACAAGAGTGGTCTTTATGATTCTTAAAAAAGACTTACCATTTTCGAGATATCGCGATCTAAAGGTCAAATAAAAAATTAGCCGCGTAAGTACATTATGAGATGAGCCGGTTAAAGTAGCGACGTGTTAGATACTTCCGTAAGCTTTCAAACGATATCAACTTTGCAGTAATCGGTTCAGTAGAACCGGGTCTAACCCGGTTTTTAAATTTGGCCTTTCGGGTCGAATTACCGGCGAACCGGATCCGCAATAGTTGAAAATTATACATTTCCGTAATCAGCGCAACAAACCCTACCTTCGGACAAAACTTGAAAAAAATCGGAGAGTTTTCGTTGGGGTCGTTCCCGTTGGGCTTTCGATTACACATGTGGGTTAAATGGGCTATTTTTGCATAAAATAACTCTAACATTGAATAACTCTACTAAACACGCTCCGATTTTGTTGAAATTTTTTTAGAGGATAACTATAATTTCGCTCTTCAAGAAAATATATATTTTTTTTGGGGACAGACCCGATTACTTCGTTTATTTTAGCCGGTTCGTCTGAATATGTGCATATTTCCCTTATAAGTGCATAAAAATCATGTGTTTTTTAGAACAGCTATATCTCAAGAATGGTTCCTTCTAGGAAAAAAATTATAAAGGTCAAACTTGTAGATAATTTTTCTGTCTACAATATTTACTTTAGACACTTTTTGATTAGATCAACCGTTTTCATGAAATAAATCCGAAAACCTAAAAACCCTTAAAATTTGACCTTTGACCCCGAATAATTTTTTTTTTTTTGCACACATGGGATCGATGGGGACTTTTAGGACGTTGCTTCTAACGGCAAACCCTAGCTCTCCACCAAAATTCAGCTTTGTGGGAATTTTTGCTATTTCAATGTCTATTTTGACCGGACTATAGTAAGTACTAGTTACGAGTGCAAAACAAATCTTAATAAAACCTTTGTTGAGGTTATTCTTTAGTCTTCATTACAAACTCGTGCCTATTTTATTACTTGCTTTATTTATGTATCACACTTTATTTACTAAAGCCAATGCAACAAAACAAAAAATACTTTTTTTCTAATATTTTTGTACACACTTTCTAGTTTTCAATGCCAATTTATTTTTCTGGCTTTCAGCCAAAACAACTATTTTTCAACACTTTTCAAAAAACAAAAACAAATTATGGTGCATGAAATTCCTAAATAATAAAATGACGTCGATGACAACAGGAAAAAGTATTCACGTATTTTTTCGAATCCAGATTTTAATTCAGTTGTAGTATTTATTTAGAAGTTGTGCTACATTTAAATTTAGACTGAGGGATTGCATTTACTTTGAAATCTGAAATCGTGTAATGCGCCTAATTATATTGCTGCAATTTGCAATGTTAATAGATTGGAAAATTGCAATTTAAATGGTGTAATACATCGGATAATTATTATTTATATATACGATTTTGTAAAATTACACATTTTAGTAATATTTAAACGCATTAAGAAAAGGGAACTTTAGGAAAAAAATACCAAAAAAATTAAACAAACATGTGTATGTATATCTTTTATTGTAATTAATAGAAGACTGAAACATCTTTCTAGAAGACGTTTGTTCCAACCTTCTTAATGCCATATATTTGCCAAACATAAAATCTTTCTTAATTTATTTTTGTATGCATACATTCTCCATTCAATATTTCATTACAAAATGTATTTTCTTTTCATTTCAGGTATGTTTTAATTTTATATTGGTGGCTTTTATTTGGTTAAGTATACTTCCTATATTTGCAAATATTGATTTTGGTTATCTATAATTGATATCTCAAATGAATATAAAGACATCAATTCCTATCTAATTGCCATTTTGACAAACATTCTTTATTTCTGTCGAATTCAAAAGCCGTATTTATATTTTTATATTTTCGGAGCTTTAAAATAATCCACCTGCATTATTTGTAATGCATCTATTCAAAATGTTTGTTTTTATTTTACATATTTCCTCTTTAATAGACTCATTATAAAGTATGTATGAATGTGTGTACATGTTTTGATATAGTGTATAAATACTGCATTAATTGAATATGTGTAACTTCTATATACACATGAAAAAAATGAAGTTTTAAAATTTGTTATGGATGGTATGGAGGACAGTTGAAAATGTAAAACATAATCGAAAGCACCATGAACAGGCCATGTATACCGACATCAGATGCCAGTTCTTCATAATGGTAAATTATCAGATACTTTTGAGGTTTCTGTCACCAATACTTTTCATCCTTGTCAACGACGATGTAATGCGCTCAGCTTTGAATGGCAGACGTGGAATCCAGTGGTCACCGTTTAAACACCTGAAAGACTTGGAATACGCTGATGACGTATGTCTACTGAGCCAAGTAACTATTCACCTGCAGGAAAATATCAACTCCATTAAGTCGCGTTCAGTCGGGCTCGAAAAAAACATCTTAAAAACTAAGTCCATGCCGGGAGTCTATAGAGAGAACACTGATTCCAACATCCGCATTGACAATGTTGACATCGAATGGATGGACAAATGCAATTACCTTGATAGCCAAAAAACGATAAAGGGTGGAGCTGAAAAAGACATCAACGTTCGATTAAATAACACTGTGCAACATTTTTAAGGTAGTATTGTGCAAATAATTTGAGCTGAGGATTTTTTGAAAGTACAGACCCAAATGTCAAAAACCCTAGTTGGGTTTTGATGTGTCAGATCCAGATTGGATTTTATGACCCTATCTGAATATGGTTAAGTATTGACTTTTTAAAGGAATTCTGGGCTATATCTCTGAAACATATGTGAATCTTCATCTGATCTCTGAAGCAAATTTGTAGATAAGGGCAAGCATAAAATATTTCAAAAAATAATGAACTCGAAAAACTACATCCATTGCCTCAAACTTTATAAAGTATCGAAAATTTCCATAATTGTATTGTATACATTTCGCACCATATCTCCAAAACGGTTAATGTTTTATTAAAGTTTTCTTTTGGGAAATATTCGCTGGAATATACCACTATGCAACACTGAAAATGCAAACAACTTCTAGTATGCATTTTTTGAAATTACATATTTAGAATACAAAAACCCTAGTAGGGTTTTGTCCTGTCAGATCCAGTTCGGATTTTATGGTCTCATCTAAACCGGGCTAAATCTACACTTTTTTGGATTTATTAGGCCTTTATCTCAGAAACGAATAGGAATTTGGCCTTGCTGTCTTAGCAATATTGTAGCCCTAAACTAGTAGAACTTATCTTTTGAAAAAACCACATAAGAAAAAGTCCCTCTAGGGCATCAAAATCTATAAAATATAGAAAATTGTACATAATTGCTGAAATTCTTGTCAGTATCGGCTAAACTATTGGGAGTTGAACCAAGTTACCTTTTCCAGAAATCTTCAAAATAAAGTTCTCAACAATTCTTTAAAACATTCTGAAACTCTAAAATGCTTACTTCATGTTGTTTCAGCGGTATTTTGCATAATTTCTTTTACAACACGTATTTCAAACACAGTTCACATCAACAGTTTGTTCTCGCATTTCGGATTTCACTACATTATTGACATTTTTATTAAATCGTCGTTGAAAAATGTACTGAAAACAACAGCATAGAGGCATTTTACAACAATGACATGTTCTGAATAGTTGTGTATTACATACCAGGGGATATTTTTCCAAAAGAAAATATTCAGAAAAAATTAATGGTTTTGGAGATACGGTTCGAAATGTATAAAAATTGTGGAATTTTTGCATACATTTTGAAATGTGAGGCAATAAATGTAGTTTTTCGAGTTCATTATTTCTTCAAATATTTTATTCTTGTCCTTATCTACAAATTTGCTTCAGACGTCAGAAGAAGATTCGCATTGGTTTCAGAGATATAGCCCCGAATTTCTTTAAAAACTCAATATATAACCATGTTTAGATGGGGCCGTAAAATACGAGCTGGATCTGACACAACAAAACCCAACTAGGGTTTCTTGTCGTTTGGGTCTGTACTTTCAAAAAATACTCAGTTCGAATTGTTTGCACAAGATCACGTTAAAAATGTTGCACAGTGTAATATACAATTCTTTAGAACATGCCATTGTTGTAAAATGCCTATATCACGTTGTGTTGAGTATATTTTTCAACGACCCTTTAATAAATATGTCAATAATGTGGTGAAATCCGAAATGCGAGAATAAACTTGAACTGTGTTTGAAATACGTGTTGTAAATGATATGATCAGAGCTCCAAATTTGCTCGTTTTTACTCGCGAGTGAAAAGTACTCGCGAATGGGAGTACTCTAAGAGTGCGTGTAAAAAGTCCGATTTACAAAAAAAAAAAAGTTTACAAAAAATTTGGTTCCAGCTGCATATATTTGCATTTCCGTGTGTGACATTAAAAATACTGACGATGCCTCTGCTCGTTTCAGTGAATATGCCGTATTACTGTATTCTCAGTTTCTTCTTTGTTTTGTGTTTTAATTACACTGTGCAACAAAAGTGGAGGTGAAAGTCTGGGGCACGGAAAATTCCTCTTGGGGAAGAAAGGCCTTGCTGAGTATATTAAGAACCCCGAAGGACAGATCCGCCGTGAGTCGAACTTCCGCGTTATGGCGTGATGAAGTTTTTGCTAGAGACCCTGTAAGGCATCTGAAATTAGCGTTATATCTTTGTTAACTGTTGTTTTAGCTTATTTATGAGATGACATGTCTGCAGTCGAATCGAATGAGGATTATTTTCGTAGGGCACTTCGATCTTCTAACTCGCTTCCTTCAATGTCCTTTTCGTCCTTTATTTTAAGAGCCGCTATAAAAGTACCCCAACATGACGTTTTTCAGCTTCGAAATGTTCTGCAAAAATGTTGCTCAGAAAATTTTAGGTACGGCTCTCATTGACAACTAATCGAATTCGTCGCGTTTTCGTGGTCGTTTTGTGCATTTACCCGGTTTCAGAAAAAGACTTTATTTTGTTTTTTTTTGTATATTCGTTACAGAACATACAAAAACACAAACCACAGTTTTTTCTGAGCAAACAGGAGTAAATGTCAAAAATGACTATGAAAACGCGACAAAATCGATTAGTTGTCAATGAGAGCCGTACCTAAAATTTTCTGAGCGACATTTTTGCAGAACAGTTCGGAGCTGAAAAACGTCATATTGTTGTACTTTAATAGCGGCTCTTAAAATAAAGGACGAAAAGGACATTGAAGGAAGCGGGTTAGAAGATCGAAGTGCTCTACGAAAATAATCCTTATTCGATTTGACTGCAGACATGTCATCTCAAAAATAAGCTAAAACAACAGTGAACAAAGATATAACGCTAATTCCTGATGCCTTACAGGGTCTCTAGCAAAAACTTCATCACGCCATAACGCGCAAGTTCGACTCACGGCGGATCTGTCCTTTGGGATTTTTAATATACTCACCAAGGGCTTTCATCTCCAAAAGGACCCAGCAAAATGTTCGATGACAAATCATGGGTTTATTGTCATAGCATTTTGCACCAGTTCATCATCATAGCATCTTGCACCAGTTCATTGTCATGGCTTCTTGCACCAGTTCATTGTCATGGCTTTTTGCACCAGTTCATTGTCATGGCTTCTTGCACCAATGCTTTGGATCCGGATTTTCGCCAATCAAAAATAAAATTTGCAATACAAATATTTAATTTGTTGAATTAATAAGAATACAATGCACAGATGATTTGTATCGCCAGATGATATTTTTCTTTATTTTTTATGTAATTTTCAAAATTATATATTATATTAATTTGCAATATCATATTTATCTCTTCCGATGGCTGCAAGATATTTCTTTCAACTTGGGGGTTCCGTTTTTCCAATATTCGATAAATTATATGTCAATCTCTGAACCAAGCTCATCATTTGGGAAATCTAGTATAAATTTTAATTCTGTTATGTTATTTCAAAAGAAAAAACTTATCCTGTAATAGTTACCATGTTATGGTCTCTTTTATACTTATTTTACCGATCTTCTACTTTGCTTCTCTAACTTTGGATGCCATGTTTTATGATATCATATCAAACTTGATCTTTCCATTGGAGTTTTGTTCTTTCCTCGGGTGGCGTAACGTCAAATGGCTCTTATTCATATGCCGGTGGCATCTTTATCCATCCTGTTAATATGGCCCAACCAACCCAATAATTGCAGCTCGATATGTTTTACCATATCGGTGTTGGTCCACCAGCCGCTCGTGGTTTATAGACCGGGTCTTTTTCATACTTCTTTTTAATATCCACAAAACGAAGCACGTTTCCAAACACAAAATATATTTTTCTTTTGTTCTATATCAATTTACATTGTATTTTTAATTAAAGTATATAAATTTTGCCACTATCGATCACTTTCATCTGACTTTTATTTTAATTTTAACAATTACTTTTGCAAGTATACAATTATTCGGGTACATGAGTATTTGATAATTTATTGTGCGGGTACTTATCAATTTATTTAAACTCATGACAATATTATGACAAAGATCGGATCTTTCACCACTTCAATTTCACTCATGAAAATTCGATGAAAAATATCGGATATATGATTGATGCTACATTTAATATGAAAAACAAGTAAAAATGTAAAGTTCGGTCGCACCGAACTTTATTATATCCCCTTCCATGAAATATTCTGACCTCAAATGGAATAATTTGTTTCTTTTCTTGTCCACGATACCAGTCGGAGACGTGTTTTTGACCACTAAGAACTCCAAATAGCAAATTACAACTAATTCGAACAGAAAATGTAGATAAAAACCTCAAAATAACTGAAATAGGGAGGTACCGTAATATGAGGCCTGTACCGAAACCTGGACCTAAGGCGCTGAAGGCTTTTGATCATTGAGAACTCCAAATGGCAAATTACAACCAATTCGGGCCGAAAATGTTGATAAAATCTTCAAAATACCTGAAATCGGAAGGTACCGTAATACGAGGGCTACACCGAAACCTGAACCTAGGACCACAATTTTTGGCGAAGAAGTTTTTGACCATTGGGAACCCCAAATACCAAAGTACAGCCAATTAGGACCGAATATGTCGACATAATATGTAGATATAATAAGATATATAATACTATAGGAAAACTAGACCCATAATGATGAATTTTTTGGCTAAGGTATTTATACCCTACACCACTATGTGGGGAGGGTATTATAAGTTGGTTTTGGCCAAAAAGTTTGTAACGCATCGAAATAATGGTCGCAGACCCATACTTATATATACCAAAATTAATGTCTCGACGAGCTGAGTCGATCTGGCTATGTGTGTCCGTCCGTCAGTCCGTCCGTCCGTCCGTCTGTCCATCTAAACCTTGTAATCACGCTACAGGTCGCAATTTTGATCGGATCGTCACGAAATTTTGCATGTTGATAGGGGTCGCGGAGGGGAAGAAGCCTATTGATTTGGGTGATGGTCGGATAATATTTAGGGGTCGGAAAGGGCAAAAAACTTAGGTGGATAAAATGACAACGTTTCTTTCCAAAGTGAATATCTCAGCTCCTATATGGGGTATACCAAAAGCAAAACATGACAATGAAAGTAGAAAATATCACCTTTCTAATGATGTAAAGCAGGTGCTCGTAGGTGATCAACCAACGAAGATATCACAATAGAATCAGATAAAACACCAATTTTCATTTTTGCGATTTTAATTATATTGACTAATATCACAGCTTTGGTTGAAAACTTTCCAAAAGCAAAGTCTGACTCTGAGAGTAGAAGATCCCCTCTTTACAATGATGCAAACTAGGTCGGCGTTGGTAACCAAATAACGGAGATATCGCAATAGTCGGTAATACATCCCATTTTTCAATTTTTTTGGAAATCACGCTACAGGTCGCAATTTTGATCGGATCGTCACGAAGATTTGAGGGTTAATGGGGGTCTCATAGATGAAGAAGGCTATTGATTTTGGTGATGGTCGGATAATAATTAGGGGTCGGACTGGGCAAACACTTATTTGGAGAAAATTCAACATTTTATTTTAAAGCCAATATCTCTATTTCTTTAAGAGGTATATCAAAAGCAAAACCTGGCAAGGAAAGTAGAAAATATCACCTTTACAACGATGTAAAGTAGGTTGTCGTAGGTGGTCAAATAGCAGAGATATGGCAATAGTCGATAATGCATCCCATTTTCCGACTTTTTTGTAATCACGCTACAGGTCGCAATTTTGATCGGATCGTTACGAAATTTTGGGGGTTAATGGGGGTCCCAAAGAGAAAGAAGCCTATTGATTTTGATGATGGTCGGATAATATTCAGGGGTCGGAATGGGCAAATACTTATTTGGAGAAAGGTCAACGTTTTATTTCAAAGCCAATATCTCTATTTCTTTAAGAGGTATATCAAAAGCAAAACCTGGCAAGGAAAGTAGAAAATATCACCTTTACAACGATGTAAAGTAGGTTGTCGTAGGTGGTCAAATAGCAGAGATATGGCAATAGTCGATAATGCATCCCATTTTCCGATTTTTTTGTAATCACGCTACAGGTCGCAATTTTGATTGGATCGTCACGAATTTTTTGGGAGTTGATGCGGGTCCCACGGAGGAAGAAGCCTATTTAGTTTGGTGATGGTCGGATAATATTCAGGAGTTGGACTAAGCGAAAAGCTTATGTGGAGAAAAGTCAACTTTTTTTATGCGAATATCTCCGCTTCTGGTTGGAGTATTCCAAAGGGAATACCCGTCAATGGAAGAAGAGAAGATCTCGTTTATATTGATGCAAAGTATGTTGGCTAAGTGAGCAAACCGAGATATTGCAAAATTCAGTAATATACCCAATATTTCCATTTTTTGTAATCACGCTACAAGTTGGAATTTTGATCGGATAGTGACGAAATTTTTGGGGGTAGATGGGGGCCCCACAGAGGAAGAAGCCTATTGATTTTGGTGATAGTCGGATAATATTTAGGGGCCGAAATGGGGAAAAACTCATTTGGAGACAAATTCAAAGTTTTATTCTTTGTGAATATATCGGCTTCTAGTAGGGGTATTCCAACGGCAAAGCCTGTCAATGGAAGAAGAAAATATTACCTTTACATTGGTGTAAAGCAGGTTGACGAAGGTGGTCAAACAAGGGAGATACCACAATAGTCGGTAATGAATCCAATTCTTCCATTTTTTGCAATCAAGCTACAGGTCGTAATTTTGATCGGATGGTCACGAAATTTTGGTTGCTTATGGGGGTCCCAGTGAGAAAGGGGCATATTATTTTTGGTGGTAGTCGGATTATATTCCCTAAAAGAAATGTTTACCAGTGAAAAGTTTTTGCACAGGGGTAGTGGTGTAGGGTATCACATGGTCGGCCCTGTCCCGACTATAGTCTTTTCTCACTTGTTTTTACTTATTTTTAGCATATACTGAAAAAATCAGATTAATCCGACGATTATAAATATTATTGTCGCACTTTCCCACACAAGTGGGACCACTGTGCAATGTGGAGACATGACCGTGGGAGTAGATAATTTGGTTTACATATGCGGCTACGAGAGTTTTTAGGTCTTTCGGTTAAATTCTCATTTAAACGAATTCATCAGTCACACTTATTCTTGAGCTCGAGTCGTCATAAAATTGGGGAAGGGTTCTTTGTTTCAATACAAAGAACTAAGAGAACTGATGAGTCCAAGTGGCGTTGGACGAAACTAGTCTTCTCTGCCATCCCCTAAAATAATATATTTTAACTACATACCACTTTAAACTTGTGGTTTTTAAATTTGAAAACAACAAATATGAGATTAAGCTTGACTTACCTACAAATAGTAAGTAAAACACACATCTCAACAAAACTGCAAAAGTGAATCTAAAAAAACTATTAATTATAAAATATAGAAACATCGTTGAACGTTTCTCGTTAGTTGTAAAATAAAACACATTCTCCTCAAAATTGAAATCATCAACGGGAAATCGGCTTCTGGAATCAAATGATTATACTTCTAATGTAATAAATAGGTACATCCATATTTCAAATATATGCATGTCTATGAAAAATGTATTAATGTTATTACCAATATTAAATGCGATTTCTTCCTTGTCTAATAAAATATTTCCATTCACCTTTTTGATTCAATTATCAAATGTATTTGGCATTTAATTTACTAAAAAGCACCATTTCTTTAAGAAAACACAAAGCACTGATTTATTCACTCACTTTACCGTCTTTACTCAACGTCTGCCTAGGGACAACTGAAGAAAAAATAACTTTCTCGCAAAAATAACAAAAATAATTCATACCTTTTTTCTTTTCCTCTTCGCTTGCTAGGTTTGCTAAGAGGTAGTTTACACTAACTATCAATATCATATATCGTATATCAGTCCACGTTCTGATATAGCCCCAATAGAACGGTACCACCCGATTTTCGGTATTTTCATGGGTTTGGCTTCATTCATACATTAGCTTCATTCAGGTAGGTAGGGTGCGATCCTGGCTTTTTTATTATTCTGGTTTAGTTAGCCCCAAGTCATTTGGTATAAATGTCGGGGTGGCTGATAACTTGAGTATCGCCCTAAAAATGTTTACCAGTGAAAAGCGTATGCACAGGGTAATGGTGTAGGGTATTACAAAGCCAGTCCCCTTCCAACTATAGCCTTTGCTCTAGAGTTGTTAAAATCTAGTTCGTTTTACCTATATTATATCTTTGTTTTCATGAAATAAATCAATCGCAAACGAACTATGGTACTGAACTAGTTCACTAGATTTAACAACTCTACTTTGCTCACTAGTGTTGTTGTACAGTCATAGACTGAGTGTATTTAGCCGTCAACAAAAGGGAATCATTAGTTTTTATACCCTGAGCATTTATACTAACGAGGGTATATACACTTTCATACGGGCAAAATGTGCCTCATCGAAATAATGGTTTTAGACCCCAAGTATGTTTGGACGAAATGTGTTTCAGACAATTTGGAGTCGATTGAGCAATGTCCTTCTGTCTGTCTGTCTGACTGAAGCGCACGATAGTTTTCGAGCGGATGAACCGATTCGGTCCAAAACTTGGCTATCGCAATATTTTGTTCAAACTTAGTTTAAGTTCGAAGATGGGTTATATCGGTCCACTCGAAAATGTTTGGAAAATTTGTGCGCACGATAACTCTTGAAGGGAGTAACCGATTCGGTCCATATTTTCCTCATCGTAAAATTTATACCAGACATAGATGAGGTCCCAATATGGACTCAATCGGTCCACTCCCTTGGGTACTTTCCACACAAAATTTGGGAAAAGTTCAGTTTAGGACCAGCTCTCAAAATGCTTTTATTTTTGTTTTAACAATTTGTATTTATGGCCCAGCATACGACGGTACAAGTTTCATTAGGGGCGGGTCCATACTTCCTGAGTAAATAGCCTGAAAGGTACAAAAAAAAAAAAACTCTTATGACACTGTGTGTAGTGGTTGGAGCGCAAGATAACTCTCGAACGGATCTGTCGATTCGGTCCAAATTTGACCTTCGTAATATTTTGTCCAAACATAGTTTAAGTCCGATAATAAGTCATATCGGACCACTCCTTCAGGTACCTCCCCCACAAAAGTTCAAAAATATTCTGAAAAATTGTGAGTGACCGATTTGGTTCATATTTTACACATCCTAATATACCTACCCGATATAGATATGTTCGAATATGGACTATATTTGTCCACTCCTTCGGGTACCTTCCACACAAAATTCCGGATAAGTTCACTTTAAGACCCGCTCTTAAATCACTTTGATTTTTGTTGAAGCTACTTCCATTCGATGCCACAACTACGACGGTAAAAGTCTTTCAGGGAAAAATCCATACTTCTTGAGAAAATAGAACGAAAGTTGTAGAAACCCCTATGACACCATGTGTAGTAGCTGGAGAGCACGATAACTCTCGAACTGATCACCCGATTTGGTCCAAAATTTGGCCTTCGTCATATTTTGTCCAAACTTAGTTTCAGTTCTAATATGGGCAATACCGGTCCACAACTTCCGATACTTCCCCCTAATATTTATAAAATGTCGCTAAAATTGTATGCACGATATCTCTTGAACGGGCAACCAATTTGGTCAAAACTTTGGATCTCCTAATATTTTGTCAAAATTTAGATTGGCTTCTAAAATGGCCCGTATCGGTCTTCTCCTTATGGTACCTCCCCCACAAAAGTTTAAAATTTGTGTCTTAATGCAGTTTAGGGTCTGTTCAAAGATCCTTTGAATATGAATACCGATGTATTCAGCAACACTTTTAAACTATAATCCTAATCTATATTTCTGTCGACAAGTTTAAATGACCTAAAAAGGGCCATAAAATTCTGAAAATATTCTAATTCGATCTGTCGTAAATAGGCTGAGGGTATATCTCTGTCGGCAAAGCCGACTGATACTTTTTTACTTGTTTGTTGTTATTTTTGATATCGTAGGCTGAGAGTATATTTCTGTCAGACTGGTCTGACGAAAAGCATGATATTTTTGTCCCTAATACATTGTGAGTGCAAGGGTGCGTAAGTCTTATGTAATTTTGTGAAACGTATACGATCGACAGTACATGAATTGATAATACTTATACAACCCAAGGGTCATAAAGAGTAAAATATGTGATTTAAAAAGAATAGTTTGTTCTTCTATTCATACTGGATTTTATGCATATAAATTTCAAATGCTATAAATGTGAAGGAATATCGAAAACATGACAAAATATGCAAAAATATGTATCTTTCCAATTTTGAAAACAACGTTTTTCGATATAGTTAGCCACCAGCTTTGAATAATTTACTTAAAGCTAAATTTTCTACGTGTATAGAAAATTAATGACTGGCAGGCAACAAGGTATGCAAAGTATTCTATTAAATGTTCATTTACCTGATATGCAAATATTAATATAAATACAGTTTGACAAGGAATTGTTTTCAATACTGCAATTTTTTGAAAATTACTTTTTTATTAACAAATTACAACAACAAATTAATAGAAAAATGTTAGAATTTTTGCACACACTATTTTGCCTACCTGTTTTCTTTAAACTTATGACAATAAGTAGAGAAATTGACCAAAAACAACAACAACAAAAACGAAAATGCGAGGAGTACCTCTTTTTATGACGCCAAACAAATGTTTTCAATCTCAATGGATGCATCATAAAATCGCGGTTTTTCCCGCGATTTTTTTGCAATTCGGATTTTTTATGACTTTTTATTCAAATGATGGTATGTAACCTTCACGTGTAATGACGTTCAGTCGTTAGTGCATCAACGGAAGTGTAACAAAGAAGTCATATTTAAAGAAAACAATGCCGGGAAAACGGGTTTCGGTAGACATTATAAATTTGGTTTATTCCAACTATATGAGTGGTAAATCTGTTCGAGAAATCATTGATATTACTTCCCTTAACCAGAGGACTGTGTATAATATCATATACCGGGCCTTAAAAGAAGGAAGACTATATCTGAACTCATCACCAGGAAGCCCAAAGAAGATATCACGGCGTATTGAGAGGGTTATACTTAAATCCGTCTACGATAACCCCCAAATTAGTACAAGGGAATTGTCCCGTCAACTAAAAAGGGATTTTGGACTAAGTGTGTCCTCCGAAACAATCCGGAAGGAGCTTATAAACCACAAATATTCATCAAGAGTAGCTAGACAAAAACCACTGCTCTCACAGCTAAACATCGAAAGACGGTTAAGATTCGCTATGGAGCACATTTCACACCCTGAAGAGTACTGGGAAGACGTCATATTTTCCGATGAGACGAAAATAATGCTATATTATCATGATGGACCACAAAAAGTTTGGAGAAAACCTCTGACAGCACTTGAAAAAAAAATGTAATTCCTACCGTAAAATTTGGAAAACTTTCAGTAATGGTGTGGGGCTGTATATCCAGCAAAGGAGTCGGTGAAATACGGATATTGGAAGAAACTATGACTAAGGAGGTTTATCTTGATGTCCTAAAAACTAATTTGACAGCAAGCATTCAGAAGTTCGGGTTTTTTGACCCCGAAAATACGAATAAGTCCAAATACAAATACTATCAAGATAATGACCCCAAACATAAATCTCATCTATGCATGTCCTGGTTGTTATATAACTGCACAAAAGTTATTGATACCCCTCCCCAGAGTCCTGATATAAACCCTATTGAAAATTTGTGGGTCCATCTGAAGAAAAAAGTTGGAAGAAGGTCGCCTTCTAATAAAGCCCAATTAATTAAATTTATTAAGGAAGAATGGGAAAAAATACCCCTAGAATATGACATCCCCAAACTTATTTTTTCGATCCGCAGGCGGTTACAAGCTGTAATTGATGCTCGAGGTGGGCATACTAAATATTAGTATCGAAATGCCGAAAATTATAGTAAAATTAGAAAAATACTAAATTTTGAAAACATTTGTTTGGCAGTACAAAAATGAATTATTTATTTTATTTTGTAGTTTTAAGATATATTTTTAATAAAATTAAAATATTTTTGAATTTTTTTATTTTTGAATTTTTTTTATAAGTATACATGTATACCAAAAAGTCTGTGACGAAATATATTTATATTGTTTTAATTTTCTTACCAAAAAACAAGTATTTTATTTCAAGTTTCGTTATTTTTTTGTTTTGAAAACAATTTCTTGTCAAACTGTATGTACGCATATGTATAATAGTTATAAACAACAAAACACCAAAGGCAATACCAGATTATAAAACATGTTGAAATATGCATCACTAGTGACAACAACAAATACATGTAATATATACGTGTATATGTATATAAAATATATGTATTACTTAAATATTCAAAGGATATTTTCAGCAATAGCACAATAAACTCGAAATATACCAACATTATGTGCGTTTGTGTACTTGAAAATCTGTACTTTTGCGAAATGTGTATTCATGTGTATTTTACAACGGGTAAATATATGTATGGATGCATGTTATGTGGGTATATAATGCAATACATATGTATATTTATTTTGTGTACATGCATTTGCACTTCTCTACGAATTCATGCAAATTTCGAGATACATCTCCACAGGAATGGATGTATTTCAAAAATCAATATTTGCCTTAAAATAAAACACAAAATAGGGAAAATGTATGATTACATAGCTGCTCACCACTCCCGCACTCCCGCTTCATCAAATTCTCAAATGAAAATCCATTTGAATTTCCGATAAAATTGCAAACGATTTTGTGAAACTGACCAATGCTGCGGCTGTTCCTGCTGCGTGTGTTCTTGATGTCGTTGTTGTTTGTATATTCCCTATGCATCCGTTAACAACTTTTAGTAATTACAATTACAGTGGAACATTTGGAAAGTTAAGGTCAATGATATAAAGTTTAATACCAATCAAAATTGTAGAGTTTTGCCCTAGTTAGTTTAATTGAACGAACTAGTACACTATGTAGTTCGATCGCATCATTTGCATGAAAAAAACTACGTATAAGTGATTTCATTCGTTTGTTTTCATGAAATAACTCCTACGTTTAGGAACTAGGACATTGAACTTGGAACTAGATTGACCAACTCTACTTAATTGAGGTGCTTTTAAGCACTTTGTTGTTCTTATCTGTCTTCAAATAAGTGCTTCAAAATTATTAATTAGACGGCTGGTAAGCTTTTATATTTTTAGAAATTAATTTCTTATAGTTATTTTATTATTATATAATTTTTTCTATAATTGTATTCTATTAAGTCAATTAGGTTACACTTATAATCGGACTGCTTTCATTGATATGAAGTTTGTCTTTGGGAATGGTTATTTAAATGCATTCCACTGTTGTGGTCAACATTTGCACACCTGTTCGGACAGACGAATAATCTCAAACAAACTCAGCATGAATTAAAATGAGAAAAGTGAATGCTTTGCTGCTGCAACTCATGTCCAAATACATACTACGTTGTGTAAAATACTAACACAACCACGTTCTGGAGATGTGTGTGCGATGGTTTGGTGATGAGTTTTCAAAGTTTTATTTCGCATTAAAAAGTAAAATATTTAGCCAAATTTAATTACAAATGAAAGAACTATTCTGGAGCAAAGCAAAGCAAGTATAAGCAATATTTCGTTGTGTTACTAATACGACTAGTGGTATTTACAAATGTATATTACTTATACGCTATGTAGTATGAAAAGACCTAATGTTTATATGTATTTATTTATGATTGAAATTTCAATTTGGTGTATTATGAAATATGTACTTCTTGAACTCTCCTTTCGCATAGTCGTGTTGCATTCATAACCACACAAACACACACACAAACTATGGCCTACTCAAAAGTAAAACCACAAAATATTCCTTTGATATTTTAAATTCTTCTTATGGTCAGTATATACGATATTAATTATGTATGTATGTATGTTGATATGCCATGGATGCTGAATATTACATATTTGCTTATAGAATCCTGTACAAAAGGAACAAATGCATAGTTGTATGCCTTTAAGACAAATAATAATGCATTTCAATGTTTGATGCAAAGAGATTGAGAGGAAAAGGTCTTACATGTTTGAGGATTGTGAGTGAAGGGTAAATTAATATAAGTAAAAGTGACGTTAAATTCGACGGGACCGAAAACTTTACAAACATTTTGAACTACGTTGGACGTTAGCCAGTGCTCATTAAAATGGCAATGACGTTGTTTTATATAAGAATCATATCGATTGGTGAAGGTTACTACCTCAAATATGGTTATTTAGTCATGCAGCTGAAGGTTCCTATACTTGTATAACCGGATGAACTGTTTTTAGGCGTACAGAAATAACACCTAAAATTGAAAATATGTCGCACAGTGTTGCCGCAGTGGACAAAAATCGAAAAATTTGATGTTAACTTCTATATATGTTTACGTTTCTTTCATACAGTAAACACATTAGTAGACAGCGGAATCCTATGCAAATGCATATATGGTTAGGATGGTCGTAGAGAAATTCTGATTAGACAGAAACTCTTTTTATCACAAAATAAAACGAATTAGGCTCAGAAATTTTTGCATATTTTGCATATCGTGCATTTTTTTTTACATATTTTTACATATTTGCATAAAATGAGCATAAGCAAAACCATATGCAAAAATATATAAAAGGATTTGTGGTCTAAAAATTCCACCGGAAATGGCTGAAATGTGGTATTAAGTCTTCGTTAGGCGTATGAAACTTTCCCCGAAACCTCCCGATTTCCGATATTTCGAAGGTTGTGGCCTTAACGTCACACTTAAATGGCTGATATTTTGTATAAATTCTTCGTTGGGAGTATAAAACTTTCCACCTGAAATTTGTCAGTATAGGTCCTCGTTTTCATATAGCCCTCATAGAACGGTACCTCCCGATTTTTGGTATTTTGATAGTTTTACCCTCAATATCCCACCGAAATGACTGAAATTTGGTATTTAGTCTTCGTTGGGGGTATAAAACTTTCCACCTGAAATTTGTCGCTATAGGTTCACGTCTTCATATAGCCCCCATAGAACGGTACCTCCGGATTTCTGGTATTTTGAAGGTTGTGGCCTCAATTGCTAAAATGGCTAAAGTTTGGTATTAAGTCTTCCTTGGGGGTATAAAACTACCTGAAATTTGTCGGTATAGGTCCCCGTCTACATATAGCCCCCATAGTACGGTACCTCCCGATTTCCGGTATTTTGAAGGTTGTGTCCTCAATATCCCGCCAAAATGGCTGAAATTTGGAATTAAGTCTTCCTTGGGGGTAAACAACTTCCCACCTAAAATTTGTCGGTTTAGGTTCAAGCCTTCATATAGCCCCATAGAACAATACCTCCAGATTTTCGGTATTTTGAAGGACTTGCCTGAAAAGAAATTTTAAACAGAAAAATTGTACCTATTATTGAAATATTTTGCATATGCAAAAATTTATGCATTTTGCGTAATTTTGCATATGTCATATGTTTCGATTGCAAATTAAACTTAATATTAAAAGTTTTGGATGGGGATTTGATGGGTGGGCTATAAATATAACATTTTAGTACATTAAGTTGACATCAAGTGGACATGGGCAAAGTACCGTTATCAAGAATTAAAAATTTAGATTTAATAAAAACAAGTAAAAAATTGTCAGTCGGCTTTGCCGACAGATATTTACACTCAGCCAATGTGAAGTGAAACTTTCAAATACGGACAGATCGAATGTATTTAAGGTCTCTTCTGAATTTTGTGGCCCTTTTTGGATACTTGAACTTGGATTAGGAATTAACTGCAGTTAGACACAAATGTTGAACTTTTGTGGGGGAGGTACCCTTGGGAGGACCGATAAGTGCCATTTTAGAAGTTAAACTAAATTTTGACAAAATATTAGGAGAACCAAAGTTTGGACCAAATTGGTTGCCTCATTCAGGTGATGTCGTCCTAACATTATAGTGACATTTTTTAAATATTGGGGAGAAGTACCGGAAGTTGTGGACCGGTATTGCCCCATGAAACTAAGTTTGGATATAATATGACGAAGACCAAATGTTGGACCAAATCGGTTGAACAGTTCGAGAGTTATCGTTCTCTCCGACTGCCACATATGGTGACAAAGGGGGGTTTACACCTTTCGGGCTGTTTTCCCAAGAAATATGGACTCGCCCCTGAAAAAACGCTTACCGTCTAATGGAGGTAGCGAATGCAAATCGCTTCGACACAAGTCAAAGTGATACGAGAGCAGCTCTTAAAGTGAACTTATCCGAAATTTTGTGTGAGAGGTACCAGAAGGAGGAGACAAATATTGTCCATATTCGAACCTGGTCTATATCTGGTAGATATATTAAGATGTGCAAAGTATGCATTACATCGGCCACTCCCTTCAAGAGTTATCGTGCGCACAATTTTTCCGAACATTTTTGAACTTTTGTGGGGGAGGTACCTGAAGGAGTGGACCGATATGGCTTATCTTCGAATTTAAAATATGGTTGGACAAAATATTAGGAAGACAAAATTTTGGACCGAATCAGCAGATCCGTTCGAGAGTTATCTTGCTCTCCAACCTCTACACACGGTGTCATAGGGGCCTTTTGCAACTTTCAAGCTATTTTCTCAGGATGTATGGACTTGCCCCTGATGAAACTTGTACCGTCGTATAGGGGGCAGTAAATACAAGTTGCTGCAAAAAAAAAAATCAAAGCGATTCGAGAGCAGGTCCTAATCTGAACTTATCCGAAATTTTGTGTGGGAGGTACCCGATGGAGTGGACCGATTGAGTCCATGTTGGAAACTCATCTTAGTCTTGTAGAAATTTCACGACGTGCAACGTATGGATCAAATCGGTTACTCCCTTCGAGAGTTATCGTGCGCACAAGTTTTGCGACAATTTTTGAACATTTGTGGGGGAGGTACCTGAAGGAGTGGACCTATATGGCCCATCTTCGAACTTAAATCAAGTCTGGATAAAATATTTCCATACCCAAAATTTGAACCGAATCGATTGATCCGTTCGAGAGTTATCGTGCGCACCAGCCAGACAGACCGACAGACAGACAGACAGACGGACGGACATTGCTAGATTTACTCAAAATTGTCTGAAACGGATATCGTACAAACATACTTGGGGTCTAAAACCATTATTTCGATGAGGCACATTTTTGGTCGTATCAAAGTGTAAATACCCTCTTTAGCCTAAAGGCTGAGGGTATAAATATAAATTTTTAATATTTCGTAGAGTATATCATTTGATTGCCACCTATTGGCACCTTGGCTCTTGATTTCCGTTAATTGGACATCTCTTCCGAAGCGAAATGTGTAAAAACATTCTGCTCAACCCTGCAACCTTCTGAGATATATCGGTTCAGATTTTTATATAGCCCCCCGATATATATATATCTTCCCCCGATTCGCTCAATTTTTGATGAATAGCCTTCAAATTTAACATTGGATGTTTCCTCAGGCCCCTGTTCAGTTTTACCATTGACCTAGGTTGATGAATGTTTGCACAAGTACTTATGAGGGTACATGAATGAAAAATATTAACTTTGGTCTATATCGGTTCAGGTTTGAATATGGCTTCCATATATAATTTCGCCCGATATATACTTCAATTACGAATAATTACGTCACATTTTCCTAATTTAATCAATATCTCACATAAATTGCGTGTTTAGTGCAAAAATTGGTAAAACTGAAAAGGGGTCTAAGGAAACATCCCATGTTACATTTGAAGGCTATTCATCAAAAATTGAGCGATTTATAGAAAAATCGGGGAAAGATATATATGGGAGCTATATCCAAATCCGAACCGATTTTTACAAAAATTGGTGTAGCTATTCAGGGGCCTAAGAAAATAACACATATTAAATTTGAAGGCTATTCGATCAAAATTGAACGAGTTGTAGTAAAATCGGGAAAGGATGTATATGGGGGCTATAACCAAATCTGAACCGATATGGACCAAAGTTGATATTTTTCATTCCTGTGCCTTCATAAGTAATTGTGCAAAAATGCATCAATCTAGGTCAACGCCTTCTATTTTTGTCCACTTCTGTATGGAAGCAGCAACACTGCGTGGCGTAAGCAGGTATGTACCTATATGGGAAATAACAAATTTACTTTGACGTTTAGGACCAATTTGCCTTCGCTACAAGAAAATTGGGAGGTTAATAATTTTGATATGTAACTGATTTTTTAGTGCTATTTTTTCACAACAAATCGTGTTCATGCGTAATGTTGCTATTAACAAACAAACAAAAATTGAACGAATATTTTCCGTTGTTATGCCATATCAATGCAGTGTATTATAATGAATAAAATCAATTCAGGAAAACTTTGTATTTAGTAGCGGGTTTTTGGATATAAGCCAGAGATGCAAATCATAAGCCCCGCCAAAAGCCGGCGGTCTAGGAAAACATTAAAGTAAGGAAAAACTTTGAATCGCCTAGCCGGTTTTTGGACATACCGCAGATGTGAAAAATTGAAGTCGATTTTACCATGTCCGTCCGTCAGTCTGTATGTCTGCCTGTCCATAAGTTTACCCTCCTAATATTTTGTCCTAACTGAGATCAAGTTCGAAGATGGACCCCATCAGTCCCCTCACTTTCGTACCTCCCCCACAAAAGTTAAATTTTTTTTTTTTACAAAATTGATGAACACGACAGGACTCGAAGGGAGTAACCGATTTGGTCCAAACTTTGCACATTGTAATATTTCTGCCACACATAGATCGGAATCGAATATGGACTCAAAAATTTCGGAAAAGTTCAGTTCAAAACATGTTCTCCTATCGTTTTTATTTTATTTGCAACATATTCTTATCGGGCCTCTATTACAACGGTAACAATTTTTTTTCAGCGGCAAATCCCTATACCCTAGACAGACGGCAGAGTTAATTTGCATTAAAAATGTCCTAATTTGAATTAAGTTTTCACCCTGACAGACGATAGTTTCTGCATTTATAAAACAGCTGTTTGTGTTGCTTGTTTGTACCGAGCAGACCATTTCATAAAGCTTTACAAAAGTTCGCCAAAATATGCGAAACAAATACACTTTCTACCATTGACCTTTTCAAAGCATAAATATATTTAATTAATTCCCGATATTTTTGAGTCTTTTTAATATTATAAAAATATTGCAAAACTTTTGTTTCGATTGTTTGAGTGGAGTATTCCCCCATTGGCTCAACTTCATTTATTACCCTCTATTACAGAGAGTAATGTTTTTCAAAACGAACTGACAGTGTTGCAAAATTTAACTGATCGCTACCAATATCATGATTTCATCCCGACGAAGGGAATTATCAATTGGCTTCTCAGTTTTTGAAATGATGCCTTTTTAGCGAAAAACCGAACTCTTTCATGTCAGCACGTATCAACTAAGAATTCTTCGAATTCTGTGAGTTGAAAAGAACACCAACACAGTTGCCTGTGAGGTTGTTATTGGAATTTTGTTTTTTTTTTTTTTGTTTTTAACAAAGCTCCATTCATTCGCCCGTGCCTCGGCTGTTTTTTGTTTGTTTTGTTTATTGTTGAAGTTCAATCTCATTTTCGATTGTTTGAGTGGAGTATTCCCCCATTGGCTCAACTTCATTTATTACCCTCTATTACAGAGAGTAATGTTTTTCAAAACGAACTGACAGTGTTGCAAAATTTTACTGATCGCTACCAATATCATGATTTCATCCCGGCGAAGGGAATTATCAATTGGCTTCTCAGTTTTTGAAATGATGCCTTTTTAGCGAAAACCCGAACTCTTTAAGTGTCTAGTATTCTCATATGAATGAGAATCACACTCACTTTTCGGCTTTTCCAAAGAAACACCAAAATCAAAATATTTTGCAACATCAAAACATTGCAAAACTTTAAAAAAAATTTGAAGAAGATATAATTTTTGATAGAATTGGTATGGTGCGTAATGAAGTTTGTGAAAATAAAAATTTTAAAAAGAGATTTGTTAGAAGGCGTGAAAAACGATTAGCTGCTATTCTACTCGCAAAAGGCCACTACTTATTTTAAAGAAACGCGAAAACTGCTGATTTGCTTTCCTTTTTTATTTTCTTAAACATGGAAAAGACAATTGATTTTTAACAGCATTGCCATATTGAAATTGCTAAATTCAGTTTAAATTCCCTTTGATTTTGTGCACTAAGAATGTGCGAATTAATTTGAATTAAGGCAGTTAATGCAAATTAACGCTGCCGTCTGTCTAGGGTATTACTTCCTTAGAAAATGCTGCAAAAAAGCTTTAATCCAAATACATGTCTTTGTATACGTCCAAAATGGGTCACAATATTCTGAAACACCCTAAATACATGCCTTTTGGGAAAAGGATTTCAGTTGTGTAGATGAATGTTCCAATAGATGAAAGTTTCAACTCACACAGGCTGAGGGTATATCTGGCAAAGTCGACTGATGAGCACGTGTACTTACGAGTTGAGAATCCGATCCGAAATTGTGTATATCGTAAAATTAATTCCAAATACAAATTCCAAGCAGTTCTATATGGGTCAACAACTTTATTTTTTTATTATTTTTTTATTTAGTCTCTGACACAGTTTTCCAAAATCTGTAAAAAAATCTTATGGTGACCTAATAAAGTGGCGGGTGGCTAGCATTGACTTTGGTCCAATCTTTCCTTTGGTCTAAATCTTTCCTGTACCTCCCTCAAAAAAGGTCAAAATTATGAGCTTAGGGGGTGTTACTGTATTGTTTTGAATTTTTCAACGTAGGTCGTCTTAGTGATTTCGATTATAACGATTAATTAAATTTTTACTTAGGTTCCTAATTCTGACATGCTTCAATGACTTGAACATGCTATCGAATGTGGTTCGGGGGATCTTGAAGTACATTTAGTGGCATTCTTATATCTGAATTCCAGACATTGGCCAATTAGATTGGTACAAAACACAATCTTACTTCATTGATGTTTATTTCGTCATTACTAAGCTTCAGCATGGTGGATACCATGGGCAACCATGACCGTGCATAACATCATAATAATCCAGATTCTTGTTTTACATGTTTGCCTCTATTCTATTCCCTCTAATTTTTATAAAAATACATACACACGTAATGCACGTTTTTGTTATTAGCACATGCTTTCTTCCACTTTTTCACTCTGTGTGTTCGAAGAAGATAATCAAAAGCACTCCATTCAATGATTATTTTATTCCAATGGCATTACCTTCATTTGAATCATTAACACTTTTGTTCGAATTTGTTCGGGTAATGGCTACATTTTTTGTCTCTCGCTCTGTATTAATCCGATTTTCATGCCATTTACATCATCACATCCTTCCATTAACATTAGTCCCTTTGTCTGTGATTTGTCATAGAAATTGCAAATAATTGGAACGAGGACTTTAGAATGATGCTTTTGTATATGGAGGACCAAACGGTGGGTGCAAATATCTCTGCTTGTCATAGATGTCATCAAATTATTTTATTTTTCCTATCACAGACACCGCTGTAAACATCAACCTGTCAAGTGTCCTTTCGTTCATTGCGTTTTATGTTTCACTGTGAAATTACAAAATCATAGCCATCATAATCTCATTTCATTAGTCTGAATACTTCTTCCCTTCCATCCCCGCAGGTAAGTACTACTTCAATTATGTCTCAAGTGCTTTATTTTTAGTAAATATTTGATTTGATAAAATTATGGTTGTTTGTTGTAGACTATATTTTTTAATGTTTTTGTGTTGATTAGGTAAGACGGAGTTATTATGCGAGGGGCATATTAGTATTACAACATTAACCTATGTTCTGCTACTAGAAGGTCTTACCCATGTAAGACCTTCTGTTGTTCGATGAAGATACCACTTGGTATACTACAGGAAGCCTTTCCGATCTACTATGAGCAGAGTTTCTAATCTTTTTGAAAATACCTTTTGGTCTTCTATAAAAAGACCTTCTGGTTTACTCATAGCAGTCATATATGTGAAGGCCTTCTTTGAGAGACCTTCTCGCCTTCTACGACAATATCTTCTGGTCTTCTATAAGAAGTCCTTGCGGTTTCTATAAGAAGTCATTGCGGTCTTATTTAATAGATCTTCTGGTGTTCTATAGCATTTCCAAATTAAATGAAACCTTTTCCAAATTGAATGAAACTTTTTCCAAATTGAATGAAACCTTTTCCAAATTAAATGAAACCTTTTCCAAATTAAATGAAACCTTTTCCAAATCAAATGAAACCTTTTCCAAATCAAATGAAACCTTTTCCAAAACAAATGAAACCTTTTCCAAATTGAATGAAACCTTTATTTTTATTGAAAGAAAATAGCCAGAATATTTTGAAAAAAGAAAGAAATAAAAAATTATATGGGGTTTCAAAAATTTTTTACTTAAATTCTAATCATATGTAATGACCTAAAAGTGCAACTCGCTGCATGTTTTGCTTCCTTGAACTTACACTTTTTATAATTTTTGGGCATCAATTAAGGTTATAGCGTAATAATGCTAAAGAGAGAATTGAGGTTTAAAAAATTGATAATATATAATAACAGGGACTAATTGTATTACCTAATGAAGTGGTTCACGATTTGCTGCTTGTGGAATTTTCTCATTACATAATTGGAGCAGTCCTGTTTATTGAGATGTTGGTTGCTATGCTCAATCACGTCAACGATATTACGATCTATTGTCTGATCGCTTAGTACCACTCTGGTACACAATTTTATTTTTGAAAATGCCTTTACTATTGGGTTCAACATTGCTGAATATGGCATTAAAAATTTAAAATTACACCGGTTTAATTCTATCGTTATGTGTATTCGTTTACTTATTAAGTTATTGCATAAAAATTATCCTAAAAAAAACTTTCAAAAATAAAATTGTGTGCCAGAGTCGTACTACGCGATCGGATAATAGATCGTGATACCGTTGACGTGATTGAGCATTGTATCGAACAGCTCAAACAACAGTCCATGATTACAAAATCGATTAGTTGTCAATCAGGGTTATACCTAAAATTTTTGAAGAACATTTCGAAGCTAATAACGTCATCATGTGGTACTTTTATAGGGGTTCATAAAATAAGTGACGAAAAGGACATTGAAGGAAGCGAGTTAGAAGGTCGAAATGCTCTACGAAAATAATCCTCATTCGATCTGACTGAAGACAAGTCATTTCATAAATAAGCTAAAACAACTGTTAACAAAGATATAACGTTAATTTCAGATGCCTTATATGGGCTTCAGCAGAAACTTAATCACGCGATAACTCGGAATTTCGACTCACGGCGGATCTATCCTTCAGGATTCTTAATATACTCACCTAGGGCTTTCATCCCCAAAGGAATTATCTCTGCCCCAGATTTTCACCTCCATTTAGTGTCACAGTGTTATTAAGAATTTTTTAAACCTAAATTCTCTCTTTAGGATTATTTCGCTATAACCTTAATTGATGCCCAAAAATTATGAAATGTTTATGTTCAAGGAAGCAGAACATGCAGCGAGTTACATTTTTATGTCATTACTTAAGATTAGAATTTAAGTAAAAAATCGTTGAAAATCCATATAATTTTTATTTCTTAATTTTTTCAAAATATTCTGGCTTTTTTCTTTCAATAAAAATAAAGGTTTCATTCAATTTGGAAAAGGTTTCATTTGATTTGGAAAAGGTTTCATTTGATTTGGAAAAGGTTTCATTTGATTTGGAAAAGGTTTCATTTGATTTGGAAAAGGTTTCATTTAATTTGGAAAAGGTTTCATTTAATTTGGAAAAGGTTTCATTTAATTTGGAAAAGGTTTCATTCAATTTGGAAAAGGTTTCATTTAATTTGGAAATGCTATATAAAAATATCTTCTGGTCTTCTATAAGATGAAGTTCTATTATTCCTTAAAAAACCTGTGGTGTCCTATAAGAATATCTTCTGGCCTTCTATAAGAAAACCTTCTCTGTGGTCTTCTATAATAAAACATTCTGGTCTTCTATAAGAATACCTTCTGTCCTTCTCTAAGAATTCCTTCCGGTCTTCTATAAGCATACCTTCTGGCCTTTTCTAAGAATACTTTCTGGTTTTCTATAAGAATACCTTTTGGCCTTTTCTAAAAATACCTTCTGGCCTTCTATAAGAAGACCTTCTGACCTTCTATAAGAAGACCTTCTGACCTCCTTTAAGAAGACCTTCTGGCCTTCTATATAAAGACCTTCTGGCCTTCTATAAGAAGACCTTCTCTGTGGTCTTATATAAGAGGACTTTTGGTCTCCTATAAGAAGACCTTCTGTCCTTCTAGAAGAAGACCTTCTGGCCTTCTAGAAGAAGACCTTGTGGCCTTCTATATGAAGACCTTCTGTTCTTCTATAAGAAGAAGGCTTCTATAAGAATACCTTCTGACTTTTTCTAAGAATACCTTTTGGCCTTCTATAAGAAAACCTTCTGGCCTTCTATAAGAAGAACTTCTCTATGGTCTTCTATAAGAGGACTTTTAGTCTCCTATAAGAAACTCTTCTGGCCTTCTATAAGAAGACCTTCTGGCCTTCTATAAGAAGATCTTCTGTTCTTCTATATGAAGACCTTCTGGCCTTCTATATGAAGCCCTTTCTAGCTTTCTATAAGAACAACTTTTGGTCTTCTATAAAAATACTTTCTGGCCTTCTATAAGAATACCTTCTGGCCCTTTATAAGAAGACCTTCTCTGTGGTCTTCTATAAGAGGACTTTTGGTCTCCTATAAGAAAACCTTCTGGCCTTCTATAAGAAGACCTTCTCTGTGGTCTTCTATAAGAGGACTTTTGGTCTTCTGGCCTTCTATAAAAAGACCTTCTCTGTGGTCTTCTATAAGAGGGCTTTTGGTCTCCTATAAGAAGACCTTCTGGTCTCCTATAAGAAGACCTTCTGGCCTTCTATAAGAATACCTTCTGGCCTTCTATAAGAATACCTTCTGGACTTCTATAGGAAGACCTTCTCTGTGGTCTTCTATAAGAGGACTTTTGGTCTCCTATAAGAAGACCTTCTGGTCGTCTATAAGAATACCTTCTGGCCTTCTATAAGAGGACCTTGTGGCCTTCTATAAGAAGACATTGTGTCCTTCTATAAAAAGTCCTTCTGGCCTTCCATAAGAAGACTTTCTGGCCTTCTATAAGAAGAGCTTCTGGCCTTCTATAAGAATACCTTTCGGCCTTCTATAAGAAGACCTTCTCTGTGGTCTTCTATAAGAGGACTTTTGGTTTCATATAAGAAAACCTTCTGATATTCTATAAGAATACATTCTTGCCTTCTCTAAGAATACCTTCTGGCCTTCTATAAGAACACCTTCTGGACTTCTATAACAAGTCTCTGTGGTTTTCTATAAGAAGACCTTCTGGCCTTCTATAAGAATACCTTCTGGCCTTCTATATGAAGTCCTTCTGGCCTTCTATATGAAGACCTTCTGGCTTTCTATAAGAATACCTTCTCTGTGATTTTCTATAAGACCTTCTCTGTGATCTTCTATAAGAAAACCTTCTGGTCTTCTATAAGAATACTTTCTGGCCTTCTTTAAGGCTTCCTTCTGGTCTTCTATAAGAATACCTTTTGGCCTTCTTTAAGAAGACCTTCTCTGTGGTCTTATATAAAAAGACGTTTGGTCTCCTATAAGAAAACCTTCTGTTTTCTATAAGAATACCTTCTGGCCTTCTCTAAGAAGACGTTCGGGTCTTCTGTAAGAAGTCTCTGTGTTTTCTATAAGAGGACATTCTGGTCTCCTATAAAAAGACCTTCTGGCCTTCTATGAGAAGATCTTCTGGCCTCCTATAAGAATACATTCTGGTCTTCTATAAGACGACCTTCTGCAAGAAGACCTTCTGGCCTTCTATAAAAAGTCCTTCTGGCCTTCCATAAGAAGACCGTCTGGCCTTCTATAGGAAGAGCTTAGGGCCTTCTATAAGAAGACCTTCTCTGTGGTCTTCTATAAGAAGTCTTCTATAAGAGGACTTTTGGTTTCATATAAGAAAATCTTCTGCTCGTCTATAAGAATACCTTCTGGCCTTCTCTAAGAATACCTTCTGGCCTTCTATAAGAACACCTTCTGGCCTTCTATAAGAAGACGTTCGGGTCTTCTATAAGAAGTCTCTGTGGTTTTCTATAATAAGACCTTCTGGCCTTCTATATCAAGACCTTCTGGTCTCCTATAAGGAGTCCTTCTGGTCTTCTATAAGAATACCTTTTGGCCTTGTATTAGAAGACCTTCTGGCCTTCTATAAGAACACCTTTTGGCCTTCTATTAGAAGACCTTCTGGCCTTCTATAAGAATACCTTTTGGCCTTCTATAAGAAAACCTTCTGGCCTTCTATAAGAAGACCGTCTCTGTGGTCTTCTATAAGAGGACTTTTGGTCTCCTATAAGAAGACCTTCTGGTCGTCTATAAGAATACCTTCTGTCCTTCTATAAGAGGACCTTGTGGCCTTCTATAAGAAGACATTGTGTCCTTCTATAAAAAGTCCTTCTGGCCCTCCTATAAGAAGACCTTCTGGTCGTCTATAAGAATACCTTCTGTCCTTCTATAAGAGGACCTTGTGGCCTTCTATAAGAAGACATTGTGTCCTTCTATAAAAAGTCCTTCTGGCCTTCCATAAGAAGACTTTCTGGCCTTCTATAAGAATACCTTTTGGCCTTCTATAAGAAGACCCTCTCTGTGGTCTTCTATAAGAGGACTTTTGGTTTCATATAAGAAAACCTTCTGATATTCTATAAGAATACCTTCTTGCCTTCTCTAAGAATACCTTCTGGCCTTCTATAAGAACACCTTCTGGACTTCTATAACAAGTCTCTGTGGTTTTCTATAAGAAGACCTTCTAGTCTTCTATAAGAATACCTTGTGGCCTTCTATAAGAGGACCTTGTGGCCTTCTATAATTAGACCTTCTGGCCTTCTATATGAAGACCTTCTGGCCTTATAGAAGAAGACTTTCTGGCCTTCTATAAGAAGTCTCTGTGGTCTCCTATAAGGAGTCCTTCTGGCACCCTATAAGAATACCTTCTGGCCTTCTATAAGAACACTTTTGATCTCCTATAAGAAAACCTTCGGGGCTTCTATAGAAAGACCTTTTGGCCTTCTATAAGAAAACCTTCTGGCCTTCCATAAGAAAACCTTCTGGGCTTCTATAGGAAGACCCTCTGGCTTTCTATAAGAAGACCTTCTGGCCTTCTATATGAAGACCTTCAGACCTTCTATAAGAAGACGTTCTATAAGATGTCTCTGTGGTCTTCTATAAGAAGACCCCCTGGTCTCCTATAAGGAGTCCTTCTGGTCTTCTATAAATGGTTTTGTGGTCATCAATAAGTGGACCTTCCGCTCTTCTATAAGAAGATCTTCTGGTCTTCTATAAGAAAATCATTTGGTCTTCTGTATGAAGATCTTTCTATAATTTCGCAAATAAACTCATAACGCCCCATGAAATAGACACTTTTAGAGATATTGCATTTATTTCAAACACACCTTTCAAATAACCCTTCATATCCCATTCAACCAATAATTCATGACAATATTTTCCATCCAACTGATTCTGTCTATAGGGCATTTGATGACTAAATCATTGTGTAATGGCAAAGACAAACTCTCCGCATTATTGAAGTGCAATTGGAGTGGAGTCTTTGTTGCCTTGGGATGATTGTGGATAATTCGTTTGAACTTTACGCTACAAATGTAACCTTTTCAGCAAGGCCGTAATAATATGGAAATACTCTAAATGGCAAATGAAAAGAAAGTAAGCCTCGAAGGTTGGGCAGAAGAAGGAGTAGGACGTAAATGGATTCTGAGCAAATACATATTAGCATCATCATCGTCAACATCATGGCAAGTCACATTGGGCATTAACCACATTTACACTCTCATGGCTCAGAGGCAACGAATGACATTTTCATCATTGCCATCACCAACAATTGTGTTCCACACACCCACCCCACCCTTTATTGCCTTTAAAATAACCAAACTCAGCCGTTAAATCATCAAATGGGTTTGCACTTATAATCACCAGACATTTATTAAAATTGTTGCCATTTGTCGATGTTGTTGCATTTGGTTTTGTAATTTTGATGGTAACAACAACAATAGTGGTGATGGCGGTTGTTACAAATGTTATTGTAGACTTTATCGTACGTTTTTTGTTGCTACTGTTGTTGTTTTGTGTGTCTATCGGAGGATATCCTGATTGCGGTGAGACAAATAACACATGTGTCACCACACCCATTGATGACCATTGTCCGTTTCGTCGTCAATAACATCCATCGAAAGTCCTTTACCCTTTGCTGGGATTATGACAGGCTTTTGCTAGTCCCTGCACTTGCCATTTTGAACTGTGGCAAAATGTTTAATAATACATAACATAGAGTTATGTAAGTAAATTTATGTTATGTGAGTACTGGATGTTAGACAGGGTCTAAGTGCCATAGAATAGAGAGCCGATATACTGGAAGGTCTTTGAATACTGTTGTAAATGAACAACTTTTGAGGTCTTTCATAAACAACAGGTCTATTGTATTCTTCTATGGAAGGAAGACGTTTTTGGGGTCTTTTATATACCGAATGCCTTTTAAGCTATTTAATAAACAGAGGGACTATTGGGGTCTTCTTTGGACAGAAGCCTGTTTGGAGTTTTCTTTGGATAGAAGAATGCTTGGGGTCTTCTTTTAATTGAAGACCTTTGAGTTCCTCATTGAAAGGACCTTTTAAGGACTTTTATGGGAAAAAGCGCGTTTAAGGTATTCTTTGCGTGTTGAGCTCTTCCAAAAAACTGGATAAAAAACATTTTTGAAAAATTCTTTTTATATAATACAGTTTGAGTTGAACCCTTCATATCTTCTACAAAAACGTTTTTTTGTTCTCCCCGAGATTATCTTAATGTATATTTATGGTAAGACGTTCTGATCTTCTATATAAAACCATGTTGGTCTTCTCTATGAAGTATTTCTGATCATCTATATGAAGCCCTTCTGGACTACTATATGGATACCTTGTGATCTACTATGGAAAGACTTTCTGGCCTTCTATGAAAAGACTACATTTTATGTGGAGGCTTTTTATAAGTAGGATCTGTGTTCATCCACGAGAAGACTTTCTGGTCTTCTATATGGAGTTTTTTATAATGGGACAGTGTGGTCTACTATTGGAATACCATGTGGCCTTTGACAAGAATTATGACATGAGAAGAAGACCTACTCGTATTCTATGGAAAGACATTCTAGTCTTTTATAAAAAGACCTTCACGTCTTCCAGAAGAGATTCTTGTCTTCTATATGAAGAACATCTTTCTTCTATGGGAATATCTTCCAGTTTATTATGAGGAGACCCTGCCGTCCTCCATAAGGAGGCCTCCTCGTTTTCTATGAGGAGACCTTCTCGTCTTTTTTGAGAAGACCTCGTCTCCGAAGAAGACCTTCTTGTCTTCTATAAAAAAACCCTTCTCGAATTCTACAGAACACCTTCTCGTCTTCTATGAGAAGACCTTTTCTTCTTCTATATGAATACCTCGTCTTCTGTAAAGAGATATTCTCGTCTTCTATAGTAAGATCTTCGCTTCTTTTATTAAAAGGTTTTTCGTCTTCTATTAGAAGACTATATCGTCATCATTAATAAGGCCTTCTCAGGAGACCTTCTCTTCTTGTCTTCTATTAGAAGCATCTGTGTTCTTTTATAAAAATACCTTCTGATTTTCTATAAGAAGTTTTTCTGGTCTTTTATAAGAAGAGCTTCTGGCCTTCTATGAGAAGAGCTTCTGGCCTTCTATGAGAAGACCTTCTGGTCTTCTATAAGAAGACCATATGGTATTATATAAGGTACCTTATTGTCTTCTATACGAAGAAGTTCTGGTCTTATATAAGAAGCATCTGTGGTATTTTATAAGAAGACCTTCATGCCTTCTATACGAAGACCTTCTGGTTTTCTGTAAGAAGACTCCGGGACTCCTATATGAAGTCCTTCTGGACTCCTATATGAAGACCTTCTGGTCTTCTATAAGAAGACTGTTGGACTCCTATTTGAAGTCCTTCTGGCCTTCTATAAGAATACCTTCTGGTTTTCTATGAGAGGACTCCTGGACCTTCTGGCCTTCTATAAGATAACCTTCTGGCCTTCTATAAGATGACCTTCTGGCCTTCTATAAGATTACCTTCTGGCCTTCTATAAGATTACCTTCAGGCCTTCCATAAGATGACTTTCTGGCCTTCTGTATGATGAACTTCGGGCCTTCTATAAGAAGTTGTTCTGGCCTTCTATACGAATATCATCTGGTCTTCTATACGAAGATCTTCTGGCCTTCTATACGAAGACCTTCTGGTGTTCTATATGAAGACCTTCTGGTCGTTTATACGAGGACCTTCTGGTCTTCTATACGGTGACCTTCTGGTCTTCTATACGATGACCTTCTGGTCTTCTATACGGTGACCTTCTGGTCTTCTATACGATGACCTTCTGGTCTTCTATACGAAGACCTACTGGTCTTCTATACGAAGACCTTCTGGGCTTCTATACGACGACCTTCTGGTCTTCTATACGAAGTTCTTCTGGTCTTCTAAAAGAAGACTGTTGGACTCCTATATGAAGTCCTTCTGGCCTTCTATAAGAAGAAGTTCTGGCCTTCTATACAAAGACGAATACCTTCTGGTCTTCGTATAATAGACCATTCGGGCCTCCTATAAGAAGACCTTCTGGCCTTCTATAAAAAGTTATTCTGGTCTTCTATATGAAGACCTTCTGGTCTTTTATACGAGGACCTTCTGGTCTTCTATACGGTGACCTTCTGGTCTTCTATACGGTGACCTTCTGGTCTTCTATACGATGACCTTCTGGTCTTCTATACGAAGTCCTTCTGGTCTTCTATACGAAGACCTTCTGGTCTTCTATACGGTGACCTTCTGGTCTTCTATACGATGACCTTCTGGTCTTCTATACGGTGACCTTCTGGTCTTCTATACGATGACCTTCTGGTCTTCTATACGAAGACCTTCTGGTCTTCTATACGAAGACCTTCTGGGCTTCTATACGAAGACCTTCTGGTCTTCTATACGAAGTCCTTCTGGTCTTTTAAAAGAAGACTGTTGGACTCCTATATGAAGTCCTTCTGGCCTTCTATAAGAAGATGTTCTGGCCTTCTATACGAAGACGAATACCTTCTGGTCTTCGTATAATAGACCATTCGGGCCTCCTATAAGAAGACCTTCTGGCCTTCTATAAGAAGTTATTCTGGTCTTCTATACGAAGACCATCTGATCTTCTATAAGAAGACTGTTGGACTCCTATATGAAGTCTTTCTGGCCTTCTATAAAAAGACCTTGTGGTTTTCTATAAGAAAACTTCTGGACCTTCTGGCCTTCTATAAGAAGTTGTTGTGGCCTTTTATACGAACACCATCTGGTCTTCTATACGAAGACCTTCTGGGCTTCTATACGAGGACCTTCTGGTCCTCTATAAGAAGACATTCTCGTTTCTATAAGAACACCTTCTCATCTTTTATGAGATGACCTCTCGTCTTTTACAATAAGAGCCTCTTGTATCTTATAAGAAGGCCTTCTCGTCTTTATAAGATGAACTTATCGGCTTTTACGAGAAAACCATCTCATCATCTATAAAATAAACTTCTCGTCTTCTATAAAAAAAGTGAAAACTTATTTTTTGGAAACACCTTCTCATCTTCTATAAAAACATCTTTTGGTATTTTATAAGTTTCTGATAAGGTCTTCTTCTATGCCAAGACCTTCTAGTATTTTTCAGATGACCTTCTTGTCTCCTATGAGAAGGCCTTTTCGTCTTCTATGAGATAACCCTCTCCCTTTAAGAAAATACCCTCTCATCTTCTATGAGAAGAAGACTTATATGAGAAGAAGACCTTATTGTCTTTTTAGAGAAGACATTTCCGCCTTCTATAAGAAGACATTGTCGTTTTAAAGAAGTTAAACTGTACTTGGTAATGGTGAAAAATGCTGCTGTTGGAAAACTAGACTTTACGTGCCATACATTGCCCATCTGCCAATGTCCAAGTTTGTTACCTGTTATGACAATCGTTGCCATCCAGCGTCGTCCATGTCATTTCATCGTTAATAATTGATTTCATATTTTTTGTATATGGACATATTTTTTATGCTTTTGCGTTTATGTTCTGTCTGCAGGACAATAATTAATGTACTACACGCCGTTGTTGTTGTTGTTGTTACTGTCTCCTCTTGTTACGTTATGCAAATTCATGGTTACAATGATGTTGTTACACATTTTATCTGCTATTTTGATGATTTTGTATTTGTTCCATCCGCCAATACCAACATTAGTCAGCCCCGTCTGTTCCCTATAACGTCGTTCTGCCCCTGTTGTTAGTTGTTAGTGGTTTGCTGATGATACAATTCGGAAATAATTAGTCTGTAACTCCCTATGGGTTAATGATGAGTTCTGGTGATTGTTAGATAATGTTTACGCTCTTTGTGTGTGTGTTGGTTTGGTTGTCGTTTTGTTGGTTAGTTTAGGGTCAGTCTGAATAAAATTGGTTTTGCTTTTGCCCGGGTGAATGTGTGCGGTTGTTTGTGAACCTTATCTCTTAATAGTGATTTTTATACGTTTTTAATTATTGTCAGCTGCTAACGAGCTACAACCATGACCATAGTTTAATTTTCGTAACAATACGACAAATAATGTCCCAATTGGTTGAATTGCTAATAGTTTTATCGTCGCCACGTTTTATATTTAGATTAGAACATTACAAGTTTAACCGCAATTGTTGAATAAATGAAAATAGTTGAAAATGATTTTGAAATTTGTGATAGTAGGGATTTGTTTGAGTTGCCTTTAACGAGAATGGGTTAAAGATTCTTTAAAATTTACGTAATTTTGATCTTTTTAAGAAATTTTTGTATCTCACTAAAGTTCGCTACTGAAGCCAGGCAAGTTGGATCGTACAGACTGATTTCGATTTTGTCGCCCGTAGCAAAGACCCTTGAGGCTTTACTCCTACCCAGCGTCAAAAATTGATATCCACTTGCCGATCATAAGCATGGGTCCCGTTAGCAGCGCTGCATGCCATCACCACACATACTAGTCGAGGACCCAACCAGAGCAAGTTGTGTGATAGAACAGTGATGGTGGTACTTGACTTATAAAAAGCCTTTGACACAGTCAAGCATTCCACGCTTGATAATCAATCAGGAACAAGAAATCCAAGCATCGTAGAGTGAAACGGGAATATCCCCAAGGATATCCGGTATTGCGCCCCTCCAGACGGCACTGATATTGTCATCAAGTACCTTCTCTGATGCCATTCGTGAAAGGCTGAACTCCTATTTGACCGATCTTACCACCTTCTTCCACACGGGGAATATGCAAATATACGGCCACTCTGTTCACCACATTGATGTCTGCAGAATTCCGACCACAAACAACCCCAAAATTCTAGGGGTCACATTCGACAGCACGTTCATGTAGTCCGCGAATTTCACAGCTATCTGCGATAAGCTGAGATATAGGAACAATATCATCAAGTACCTAGCTGGCAGCACTTGGGTTGTAGATGAAGAAACTTTGTTGACCACATATAACTCGATAAGTCGGTCTGTGGTAAGCTACGCGGCTCCAGTTTGGTCAGCGAATATAAGTACAACTCGAAGGAAAAAAATTCAAACCTGTTACAACTCCGCTCTGAGAACTTCAACAGGGTGCCTCCTCATATCTTCAGCAGACGATATACATGAGGAGACAGATATTCGCTGCAGTAGTACTTGCTCGGATGTTACCGTAAGAGCCATCCTAATCACCATATGGTGGATAGTACCCTCACTCAGGCATGTCAGGAGGGATCTTCATGATCAACAAAGAGAAATCCAACGTTACAAGAGATATCAAAAAGCCTATCAATCAGGTTTAAATAACATTCACACGAATGCGGATGTCATAAACAACTAACGTGGGAATGTTGTCCTTGGAGAACACGCCCCATCTATTGCAGCTGAGGAACGTCAGCTGCCACGACAAACCAGAGTAGTTTTGGTTCAAGTACGGTGCGTGATGATGCAGTAGTCTGAATTCCTTACGGCAAGGATCGAGGACAACGTGCAAAATATCCTTTTGAATTATCTTACCAGGCTCACCTAACAAACTTCAGACACATTCCAAGAACGGAGGATAGACCCAGAGACAGATTAAGCAGAAAAATTAACATAAAAAACTAAAATAAAAACATTGTTACAACAACAAAATCTTCCTTACATTTGTTCAAAATTTTGAAATAAGTTAAATTAAATAAATTTAGTAAAAATAATAGAGAACATTATGCCCACGATAATTGTCGCTAATACTGTGGTTAAATATTTGGATAATCGCAGTGCACAATTCTAAAGGAAATTCCTAGCATAAAAAATGTGACTTACCCCATTGAATAAACTAAATTTCTAAAAATATATATTACTATCAATAAATTCTATACCTACCACCACAAATGTTTTTTCCCTACACCTTTTAATTTTGGTATTGCGGTTTAGCTACTAGCACTAATTGTTTGGCCATGGGTCTCTGACAACAAAGCCAACAAAAACAAAAACCCAACTTTTTTAGTTTTAAAAACTATTGATGTGCGTTACTTTTTTTAACCAGACAGTTTTATTTGCTGACAATTGATTGTTATTACGATTGGTTTTGCACTTTCCGGGGAGGACGAACGAATAGAGGAGGGTCACAGAAATGACTTGTCAATGTGGTATGTTTTCATACGTCATAAACAGCACAAAAGCAGCAAACCAACAAACCAATCGACCAACAATTTTTTTATTTATTTATTCTGCGTATTGATAACAGCGAGAAAAAAAGCACGCTTCAACTTTGGAACAGCTGTTGTTGGTTACAATTCAAAGGGAACTTTAACAGGGGCGAGGAGAAGAAACAAACAAACTATACGAGTATTATTTACAATTGTTGTCGGAGGTTCCAGTCAGTAGTTGCATCTGTTGCTTTACTTTATTTCCCTTTTGTTTTGTGTTAATCCTGGGCATACAATCACTCATTCAGTTTTTCGTTGTTTGTTGATTGCATGCGAATGTCCTTAACGCGCTTTAGAAATGCATTATCGCAACTCTTCTGTTGTATGGAGTTTTTGTTCTATTGTTTTACCATTACATTGAATTTGGAATTGCATACGTCGCTGTTTGTGGTATGTTGTCAATCTGCGAGGACGGCGCTTGTATTTCATAATTCAACCCTTTGATTATTGGTGGCTTCGCAGGAGTTTTATGTATGTGCATGGAATTTTGCATATCTTTAGATTTTGTTATAGTGTTCATATAGACGTTCGAAACAGGGAACCAACTATATAAGAAAAGGTCATAATTGAAACTATGAAAATGTTCCTCTGCTCCTCTGCGATTGGTAAAAATGTGGATCCTTTCATGTAAACAGACAGTCAGTCTTTATTCTCATTGAGGGTATATGTAGTTTATAGTTTAACCCTTTGAACCCCCTCAATTTTTCGTAGAGATAAAATTATTTTTCATATTTATTATGATTAGTAGTCGCAAAAAAGGCCTCTACGAAAAACAAAAATCTTAAAAATTCCTCGTGGTTCGGGAGTTACCAAATGTTGCCTGCAGGCAACAGTGGGCCATTGTGGTTAAAATGAGCAACGTTTGTTTCTTAAGTCTTTGTATTATCGTTATATTTTTTATTATTCATGATGTGAAAAGCATAAACTGATGAGTTTGTTTAATTTTAGAGGAAAATTGATGGAAATGGAATGGAAAATTGGTATAGGAGAAAAAAGTATAAAAATCTAATATTTTCAAAAGTTTTTGGCTATTTTCGCATTTAAAAACCGTTCATAGACATTTCGTATGATCCAGAATGTTGTTTGCTGATATCTTTGCTACATTATTGTGGTTGATTGTTTTCTTAAATGTTGAACGGTTTAGTATCTGTGGAGCGGAAACATGTCGCATTTGTTTAGCTATTTTGACCATTAAGAACCTTTTCAACAGAGTTTGTATGTTCTAGAAAGTTGTTTCTTGAGATCTGTTTCAATTTTGAAAATTTTAGCTTGAACAGGATTTCGAATGGATTTATGTGTTCACAATTATTATTCTTTAGGACGAAAGCTACAACTGTGCCTCCACGAGTAATCCCAAATTCCAAACGGTTTAGAAGTTATGTCGTCGGTGTCATGCTTAAGTGTTCCATACTCCATTTATTGACTTTTTGAAGATAGAAGTGGTTTCCACGGTTTTCCGGTATGCTCTTCCTGAATTTCCGACGGCTTTCTCCTATCTGCTCTAGTTTTCGATATATCCACGCTTCGACGCGAAAGCTTAATTTTTTTCAGTTATAAAATTAATATTTTAAATTGTTATGTTATGTCTGGCAACATCGTCCATTGTAATATTCTGGTAGTTCCTCCTAGGCATGACCTACTACCACATGATATCCCAGCAAAAATTTGGATCCGGTAGTCATTACGTAACCCTTTACAAAGTAATGTAAACAAACTTCTTTTCAGATTACATGTAATCTGAAAAGTAATGGGTTACTTCTTAAAAAATTTTCAAGGTAAACCTACTTACTTTACTCCTCACTAAGTAATGACGACGGTGGCACAGTAAGTGTGTGTCCGACTATAAATCCTAGGGTTGTGTGTTCAACGCTCACCGTCGGCACGCGAGTTTTTTTTAATTAAAAAATAACAATTCGTGGTGCACATGTGCTCTGCACATTTAAGTTCTTAAGCAACCCTTAATATTCGTGTGCGTGGCATAGTGTGTAGTGTCTTTGGCTAGAAATCAGAGGGTTCGTGGGTTCAATTCGGGCAGATAGCGAAATAAAATAAAGTAAAATAAAAGTAAGATATGTGATGAAATTAAAAACAAATTCTCTACATCAACTGTCTAAAAATATAATTTTTTTCACCTTACTTTTCAACTTCTAGTGGCCACAGAATAACTAGTTATTCTAGTGGTCATAAAATAACTACAAACTGAGTGCGACATGCCCTTGTAAAAATAATGGGGAAGAAAGGGGATTTGAGAGTAGTTACGGCTGCCAAAAATCCCTTACGAAACCCATGATTCTGGGAGGACTTTTTTGCTGGGATCTCTCTTCGACCTGTCATTTCCAGACTGATCAACAAATTTTTGATAGAAAGAACTTGGGCACCCCATCATTGCCTAACGGAAAACGTCCTGACCATTGTTCACAATTTACTTATTCCTGATCTAATGTTGCATCTCTACAATTGGTTCCGGTTGTGTTCACCGAGCAATCTTTTTACTTCATCGAGCCAAGCCCAGTGACCCCAGAGTCAGACAGCTTCACTGGGGTTGGCTCGGCGAAGCTTAGTTGCTAGTGTATTTTACCAGCAGGTATATAGCAATCGACTATATGATTCGTGAACTCTCTGAAACTGGTGCAATTGAGGCGATGAATTCGTACGATCTGCTGATGGGGACCATTATAGGAAGATGTTCTGACCCAAATTGGAGACAGTCTGACAGAAATTGTCAGGTGACGTGATTTTTCAGACCATGTGACACCATGGTTATATCTAGCGAACTGTAGCACTCTCCGATAATTCTGGGAGGGGCGTCCTCGTTGACCGTGCAAAATGTAGAACTATCAATCTGTCCTACCAGTACTATACACTACTGGCCATAATCTAGGACCGAGTGCCACAACTCATGATGTACATTAAGCCCCCTAAGACCATTGCACACTGGTCCCAACCTGCGACAAAAATCGAAAAATCGATATCAGCAAATCTCTGCGACAATTCAGCAAATTATCTCTAAACATATTATATTTTAATATTCCAGCACTGTTTTTGTAATTTATAACGGTATTTAACAAGACAAAACAGAAGAAGTTGACATTTACATATGTTCTCTTAAAAACTTTAGAAACATCAGTAAGGTTGTGACATCTTACAATGCAAGTAACTCAAAATTGAAAGGATGAAATTATTTTTTTCGAAATGGAAGTTTGAGTACACGGTTTTCTAATTACTTTTGCATAAAATTTTGTACACATTATTCGCATAAAATGTGCTGGAAATCGCATTTTTATACCCTATACCACAATGTGGAAAAGGGTATTATAAGTTTGTTTTGGTAAAAATTCATGTAACACCGCGAAATATTCGTCGGAGACCCCCAATGTGGTATACCAATCTTCATATCTCGACGAGATAAAGCGATTTTGAGATGTGTGTCTGTCCGTCCGTCCGTCTGTCCATTATAAATTGTAAACACGCTCCAGGCCGCAATTATGGACCGATCGTCACAAAATTTTGTATGGAGGTCGGGTTCAGATCAGAATAGATCCCTATTCTTATTGGTGATGATCGAGAAATATTAAGCGGGTGAAATGGACCAAAAACAAAATTTTTATCCGATTTTGTAGCGGCTCTGTATGTCGCAATTATAGTCCGATCGCCTCGAAATTTTAAATAATGTAAGATTATATGACAAAGAAGAAGTTTGCAATTTGAGATGGTGAGCGGATGATGTTTAGAGGGTTAAATGGACCACAACTTTTGTGTGAAAATTGTGAAAATTTTTAATATACCGGTAATATCTTTATTCCTGGACCACACATTCCGCCCACATAAATAATATTTGGAAGGACAACTCTTGCCCTTTCAATTAATGCCAATAATGTTGATTTATGTGGTCAGATAACAGAGTTACAGCTTGGTATATCGAGTGTTTTGCTTGTAATGTAATGAAAAGCATACTAGAGGTCGCAATTATAGATCAATAGTCACGAAATTTTGCACGAGGTAGGGGTTTAGATCAGAGAAGATGCCTACAATGTTTGATGATGATCTGATATTATTTAGCGGTTGCAATGGACCATTACTTTTGTATGCTAAATAAAAACATTTTATTTTTGGTCCATATTTGAATCCCTGGAGGCCATATATCGGCAAAGTCGCCTATATACGATAAATTAACTACCGATCTTTCCTCTGATGAAAATTGCAATAATATGTGTGCTTGGTAACGGACCTACTACCTAAGATATAATGAGTTTTGTGAAGAGAACCACATCTTCCCCCCATGCTAAAAATTGTATCTATCATGACAGATAAATTCCCAGTTCTTCCTATCGCATTACCTGTCCAATTGTCCAAAATTTAAAGATGTAGCAGAAATTGCTAAACAACGCCAATTTTTAAATTTAAGAATATAATTGTTCCACAAACATCCCAGTTGCGACAAGGGAGCCTTCTCTCATATCAATGAGAGCACCCCGATTAATATCAGCTCAATGATATGTAGACCGCGGAATTTTATGCAACACCTATTTTTGTAAAATTTGCATATTTTTGGCTTCTAATTAAATTCCAATCGAAATATATCACATATGCAAAAATATGCGAAATGTATAAATTATGCATATGCAAATATTATTTTCGCATATGGAAAATTTCTGTATTTCACATATTTTCGTATGCTACATATATTTCAATAATTTCTTCTAAAATGTTTATGTGTACATTTTTCTGTTTAAAATTCACTTCAGACAAATCAATAAAATAGAGAAATCTGTAACCAGAGCCGCAATCTTCAAAATGTCGAAAATGGGGAGCTTTCGTTGTATGGGAGCTATATGAACGCCTAGTCCTATACCGACAAATTTCATATGGAAAGTTTAATACCCCCAATGAAGACTTAATACCAAATTCTAGCCAATTTGGAGGGATATTGAAGGTTATGGTCCTTCAAAGTACAGAAAATCGGTAGGTTCTGGTTATATAACGACAACGACGTGGACATATAACGACAAATTTCAGGTGGAAAGTTTTTTTACCTCCAACGAAGACTGAATACAAAATGTCAGCCATTTCAGTTTGATATGAGGCCACAATCTTCAAAATACCGGGTATCGGGAGGTACGGTTCTATGGGAGCTATATGAAGACCTGGACCTATACCGATAAATTTCAGGTCGAAAATTGTGATGAACGAATACTTAATACAAACTTTCAGCCAATTCGATGGGATATTTAGGGTACAAAGTCTTACATATGATTTAGCAAATTTGTCAAAATATGCAAAAAATTAGGTCCAGACTAAATGTCCGTTCTAAAATTACTTATTGGTGCCACCATGGTACAATTATTTGCATACCCGTCTTGCACGCTGAAGGTCGGGCGTTCGATTCCCGGCCAGAAAACATCAAATTTCCAACGATGGCAAAATACCCCTCAGTAAAGTTGGCGACATTTTCTGAGTATTTCAACCATGTACAACTTCTCTACAGGTGGTGTTTTAAGACATGCTTTTCGGACTCGGCGATAAACAGTAGGCCCCATACTATTGATGTAATATGAATCGTGGTGCACGTTTGTCCCTTCTGTGATAAGGTTGCAGACTCCAAAAATTTATTTCTTAAAATGAGCTTATTTGTCCAAAAGAAACTTTGATTTGCTGAAAGCTAACTCGCAGGGTAGTGGTGTAGGGTATCGTATGGTCGGCCCTGTCCGACTATAGCCTTTGCTTACTTGTTTATAATACTTTTTTGTGGATTTTTGTTTCCAAGTCCAAATTGAAGTTGAGTTTTACTAACTTCGCCATCCTTCACCACTCTCCAAATTTTTTGAAGAATGTTCGAAATAGTGTCAAGTTTACAAAAAATTTGGTTCCAGCTGCATATATTTGCGCTTCCGTGCGTGACATTAAAAATACTGACGATGCCTCTGGTCGTTTCAGTGAATATGCCGTATTACTGTATGCTCAGTTTCTTCTTTGTTTTGTGTTTTAATTGTTTGTTTTGAGTTTTTCTTTAATAATTTAGACATTTTTGTTTTGGGATCTAATTATGAGTGTATTTTTTACATTTGTATATTTTTGATATATGTATGATGCTACATATAAAATGAAAAACAAGTAAAAATGTAAAGTTCGGTCGCACCGAACTTTATTATATCCCCTACCATTAAATATTCTGACCTCAAATGGAATAATTTGTTTCCTTTCCTGTCCACGATACCAGTTTTTTGACCACTAACAGCTCCAAATAACAAATTAAAACCAATTTGAACCGAAAATGTAGATAAAAACTTCAAAATAACTGAAATAAGGAGGTACCCTAATATGAGGGCTATACCGAAACCTGGACCTAAGACCACAATTTTTGGCGCAGAAGGTTTTTGATCATTGAGAACTCCAAATTGCAAACTACAACCAATTCGGGCCGAAAATGTTTATAAAATCTTCAAAATACCTGAAATCGGGAGGTACCGTAATATTAGGGCTATACCGAAACCTGGACCTAAGCGCACAATTTTTGGCGCAGAAGGTTTTTGACCATTGCGAACCCCAAATACCAAAGTACAGCCAAGTAGGGCCGAAAATGTAGATAAAACCTTCAAAATACCTAAAATCGGGTGGTACCGCTACATGGGGGCTATAGGAAAAACTGGACCCATATTGATGATTTTTTGGCTAAAGTATTTTTGACTTATTTTTAGCATATACTGAAGAAATCTGATTGATCCGACGATTATAAATATTTTTGTCGCACCTTCCCATACAAGTGGGACCACTGTGCATTGGGATACGACCTTTCAAAAGCGGGCTAATGTTGGATATATACGACAGAAAGGATATATACGTTAACACGGTGCTCTCGAATCAAATTTAAATGCAAGGTGCTTACACCTGGGAAGTTTTTGCGGATTCTGAAACTACAATGTTCATAGATGAGAAAAATCAAGAAACAAAAAAAAAAAATCGCCGGAGCGCTTTTTAAATAAATCGCGATTCAAGTTGACATTTTTACGGGTTGTTAAGGTTTTCGCGATTTTGCTTAGAAACTGCATGTCCTATCAAAATGAGACTGAAGAAAATGTTGTAGTTATGAAAATTCTCTACAAGATTGCCCTTTACGGTATTTCCGTAGGTTTTACCATTTTTGAGATATTGAAGTTCAAATTGGGACAATGCACTGACTGTATCGCCCCCTTATAAAACAATGTCATGAAGGGTGCGCTTTAACTTTACTTTAACTTTAACTAACTTTAACTAACCGCGTACACAAGGAAAGTTTTTGTGAATTCTGAAAGAGCAATGTTCATAGATGAGAAAAATCCAAAAACAAGAAAAAATCGCTGTAGGGATTTTTAAATAAATCGCGGTCAAAATTCACATTTTTAGGTGTTTTTTAGGTTTTCACAATTTTGCTTGGAAACCGCAAATCCAATCGAAATGGAGCTAAAGAAAATGTTGTAGCCGTGAAAATTCTCTACAGGATTGACGTTTATGATTTGTTCCCAGGCTATACCATTTTTGAGATAAATAAGCTCAATTTACATTTTTAGGTTTTTTTTGTTAGGGTTTCGCGATTTTGCTTGAATACGGCAAGTCTTATCGGCATGGGACCTGCGAACATCTTATAGCTGTGAAAATTCTCTATAAGGCTGGCTTATGTAATTTTTCCTAGGTTGTACCATTTTTTTTTAGATATATAAGTTTAAGTTGGGAAATTGCAGTCATGACATTGTTTTATAAAAGGAGACGATACAGAATTGAATTGAATTTGAATTGTCCCAATTTCAGCTTCTATATCTCAAAAGTTTTAAAATCTACGAAAATATCATTAAGGCCTATCTTGTAGAGAATTTTGATAGCTGCAACATTTTCTTTATTCCCATTTTGATAGGACTTGCGGTTTCCAAGCAAAATCGCAAAAATCTAAACAACCCCTAAAAATGTCAACTTGAATCGCGATTATTTAAAAAGCGCTCCGGCTATTTTTTGTTTTTTGATTTTCTCATTTATGAACATTGTCGTTTCAGAATCCGCAAAAACTTCCCAGGTGTAAGCACCTTCCATTTAAATTTGATTCAAGAGCACCGTGTTAAGCAATAGTTCCACATCTGGCTGCTACCTCCATGTACGGATCTTTGGAGCCAGGCTTAAGAGAGATACATATGTCTGTATTCAAGAGACTGAAAGCTAGACCCCTACCTCCACTGTTGGTGCGATCCTTTACCAGTATCATGTAACCATCACAACAATTTAAGCTGCAGTTGTTGTTGGGCTGGGTTTCCTGCCCAACCGCAACCACGAAGTTCTTTCGGCTCTAAGGTATACTTTTTCCTCGAGATTTCCTCGGAGTTTATTTCAATTAAATTGCAAAACGGATGCATTGCCAGGAGTTGGAACAGCAACCAAAGGTGGTAATTGCTGCATGTGACGTTGCTTTTGGGGGGACAACGGGGGAGTCTCGTATTCTGATGACGAGGACGACTAAATTGGGGCCATATTCACGCAGTCTGTTCTAGCACAGTCCCTGTCGTAGTCCCTCCTATCGACAAATATACAACAGGACCCACGTAACCTACCGAGCTAGAGTGTGGTGGTTACGGATGTGAAAACCCCGAGTTCCGGGTTTTCGTACCTCCTGACAATTTGTATGCTGCTCGCAACACGGAAAAACGATGCAAGCACAAATATATGTATATACACTGAGGTGACAGCCACCGACTTAAACATGGATCTTATATGCTTCCGGGTCAATCCGGTTTTTAAATTATAATCGCTGGTAGTCCTTGAAATCCTAATTACAACAATATAATTGTTTTCGTGTGGAAGCACAAACGATAACTCTGTTATTCATTATTCGGTTTTGTAAATTATCGGAATTCGGATTTCGTGTTGCGGTTGTTCGAGGACACGACACAGTGTTTATATTTTAGATGCAATCGTTCGGGAACTCGGTGTTCTCGGGAACTCGATGACTCGTTATTGTCCGTGTTGCGGTTGTTTGTTAGTGCAACCCCTATGCTACGAGATTTCCTCTAAAATATACTACTAGTACTAACTAGTGAAACAACATCCGAAGGTGGAATAGAACAACACCTAAGGGTGGAGTTACAGTTTTTAAGCCACCATAGCTAAATGGCTAGCTTCCAAAAAGTAATTCCAGCACCTTCACAGTGTCAGTTAACGGACCTTCAGTACCGCACTTTAGTAGGCACAAACATACAAAACCGGTGTGACTAGCTTCATTCTGTACACGCCTCCCATTTTCATCAAGAACTGAACTACATAAGTAACCAGTAACACAAGATGATTGAGAATTATTTTGTGGTATTTATTGTTGCAGTCAATCAAATTGAAGTACACTCCGTAGTCCATGTAGTAGTTGTATACTGAGGAGGCGTTACGAACGTTGATTGTATTGTGTGTGTTGTCGGGTAGTTTGGCCGTGTTCTTGTTTTATGTACGTGATCATATTGTCACGTTACAACAGGTGTCGCAGAAGAGGATGCCAAAAGATCAGTGGAAAGCTCAAGCGAAATCCTTAATGTGTGAGAATGAGCCTTAGTGTAGATTTTATTGTGAAGTTTGGTTCGTAAATAATTTTTCGAACAATCCATTCCTTCATGACAGTACCAAATAGTCACAAATTTAAAATAATTAAATAATTGCAACAATTATTCTCTTTAACATTTAATGTATAAAGAATAGTGTTGCAAATTAATTTGCAACTAGTTGCCTTGCCACACACACACAAACACTATAATGCAAACCCAGCAAAATTTTATGGAAGTGGTTCCATGAGATGCCATGATTTCACTGGATCTTTTGCATTGGTTCAAATGAAGTCGTGAAAGATCCGATCTTTTCATTAGCATTTAAACCCATGCAAAGGAAGTCGTGAAAGATCCGATCTTTTCATCAGCAGTTGAATCATTTTTACAGATCACTACAAAAAAAAAAAAAAATAGTCGATTTGTACATCCCTACATGTAGCGACATCAAAACAAAAGAGTATACATTTCCAAAAATTTTGTTATAAAATTACAAGTTAAATGTAGGTTCACGAACAGAAATTCTTAAAGGAATGCTTTTGGAGTCCATGTCGAAATCTGAACTGGTGATGAGAAGATAATAGAAAAGCTTTTGTAAGATGAAACAAAATCAGTGGCTGAGAGTGGACGAAGTAAACTCTGTTGCGGTGCAGCGGCGGTGTTTAGACTGCCATAGCTGGGACAGCCGGAAGTCAAGTTTCTCACTTAAATTTACAACCTGCCGCTTGCCAAACACATCGTTCCCGAAGTCTGGAAAATAGGCCAGCTACTGAAGCCCGAAAAGGATGCCAGCAAAGTTGAATCTTACAGGCCGATTTTGTCGCCCGTAGCAAGGACCCTTGTGGCTTTAGTTCTTCCACCATCAGAAATAACTTTCCAGTTGCCGATCAATAGCATAGGATCCATAAGCAGCACAACAACTGCGCTGAAGGCCATCTCCATATTAGCCGAAGACTCACTCAGAGCAAGGTGTGCGATAGAACAGTGATAGTGACACTTGATTTAGCAAAGCCCTTTGATATTGTCAAGCACCCTCGTTGTTTGATGTCATCGAGCAGACTACGCACTGTCCAAGTTTGAAACGTTGGATAATAAATTTTAAATTTTTTAAACCCGTAGAGTGAAGAAAACCTCTTCTGAATTCCAAACGCAGTTATCGTGTGAATGCGGTCCTTGGAGAACATCCACCATCTATCGCAGCTGAGAAGCGCCAGCTGTCAGGACAAACCAGTGTAGTTTTGGTTCAATACGCTCGGGATGGTGCAGCCGTCAAAATTCCTATAGGGCAAGTACTGATGACACCGTGGAAAACATGCCCCCACGACACACTGCTCCTTTTCAATTGCCCTACCAATCCTGCTAAGAAACTTAAGTTTGCAGCTTTGTGGTTACAAACCATATAAATAGCGAAATAGCCACATTCTTACGACTGATAGACCAAGAGTCAGATTAAGCAGAAAAATGAGAATACAAACATATTAACTACTGTTACAACAACGAGAACAAACTGCAAATATAGATGTAAACTTTATGATGATAAATAAATTATAGTTATTTCATTAACTCATTTGAATTAATAAAATAAAAAAAATAAAATCATTTTTCAATACAGCATTTTCCGAAAAAGACGTGAAAATTACATGCCAAAGAATAGTGAAAATTTTATTCTTGGGAATTGGTTAAGATGGCAAGCCAAAGGATTGGTATAGATGCCATTCCAAAGAATTGTTGAAGATGCCATTCCATCGAGTTAGTAAAGATGACATGCTTAGGATCTGAAAATGAATTGCATCTTTTGGGGGTCACGCTCTTGTAAAAAGAATGAGTGAAGATGCTGAAAAAATGACATTCCATTTCACTTGCACCCATTCTTGAATAGCATCTATGGCATCGAACATTTTGCTGGGAATATGTTTGCAAAACAAATCCCATCTGTAGCTCGTAGCTCACAAAGTATTGAATAGCAACTCATCAAATGGAATCATTTACATAATTTATTTGCAATTTTCCCACAAAAGTAAACCTCAACTAAAAGTAAAACGGCATTAGTATTGAGTGATCATCATTAATGACATATAAAATGAACACTTCAATTATTTATGCGACAACGAACGACTCGACTATCGGTGGTCGGTCGTCACACATGCACATTCACAAACACACACTTAGTTCACACATGATGAGGAGATGTGATAAATTTTATATGAAGGTGACACATTTCTTTCATGGGACCATTAATAACAGAGAAAACGTTTTAAACTCCATGGAACGAACATGGAGCAGCAGCAACAGGAACAGATGGAGTCATCACCATCGTAGTCGTCGTGTGGATATGATGATGGGTTTAGGGGGTCCCTCTGTCTCTTTCCTTGGGGAAAAAGTTCATGCAACTTTCATAACGGCAGCATAAAATAAAAGAAAATAATGACTTCCTGTTTGGGGTGATGAATGCATTTCATTATGAGCGATGTGAACTTGAATGCTAATGCTGCTGAATCTCCTCCTCTTTATGACAGCATAGTGTTATAGTTTGTTTTAAAAGGTCGCAGCAATAATGTTTTGTCATTTCCATTAGTTTGTGACTTCTTAAAGTTTCTTTCTTTCAACATCCATATCAAGAGTTTTATGTATTTCCCTCCCCCCTAACAATTAAATGTAATTTTGTTTCACTTAAAACAAAAAAATCACAACTTTTCACTTTAGAGAACAAACACTTTTGAAAATTTCCTTGTTGTCTGCTGGAAAATGCTGTTGTTGTCATTTTTCTTCTTCTTTGTTTTGTGTATCTTTATTTTTAGCCCAGCATTCCTACTTTGTTTTTTTATTTCTCTTTTTACTCGTGTCTGCGGCTTCTGTAGTTTCAAAAAAAAAAAGTAGACAAAATCATCAGCAGATGCACCACTTTTTCACTGAGCCACACATCCTGTTTGCTGTAATTAAAAACATTTTTTATTGTTTGGTGCACTACATTTATGTCCGCCCGCATTTTTTTGTGGTACATCCACCTACTATTCGTCTTATTATTGTCATAAAAATTAGTTTTAGAGAAGTCACTGAGCGATGAGATTTAAACGGCAGCTTACAGTCGCATAGAAGTATATTGGCCTTGTTGATCCTTCTCGAAGTGTTCCTAAAAATGTGTTTAAAACTTTTCAACTAAATCTGTGTTGATGGACGAAGAAATGTGTTTATAAATGTTTAGTATTATATTATTAAGGACCTTTAAAAATACCAAATACCCCCGCAGATCCTGCAACAGCAAACGCCCTCGCAACATTTAACACGGAAGTATTGCACTACACGCAAATTATATGTTAGAAATATGTTTGGATCCAAACAAATATTTGTTTGGGACTGATTGCAAACAAATATGTATATATTTGGATCCAAACATAATTTGTTTGTGTCCAAACAAATATATGTTTGCAAAATTTTGCAACATATCTCAATTTTATTTGTTTGGGTACCAACATGTGTTTTAGAACATATTTTTTTGGGTGGAGAGAGGATTTTTGTCAAAGAGAGTAACAACAGGGCTCTCGAGGGTGCGGAATGCTGTTTTATAATAAAGAGCTGTATGTATGTGTGTGTAATAGGAGACTCAGAAACTGTGGTGTATATGCGGTAGAACACTTGTGTTTCGTGCTTTGTTGTTGTTATCCAACGTAGCAAGCGAAGAGGAAAAGAAAAAAATTTAATTAATTGTTGTTTTTTAATCAGTTTTCTAAATACAATCGTTGAGTAAAGACGGTAAAGTGATTGAATAAATCAGTGTTTTGTCTTTTCTTAAAGAAATTGTGCTTTTTAGTAATTGAATCAAAAAGGTGAATGGAAATATTTTATTGGACAAGGAAGAAATCGCATTTAATATTGGTAATTACATCAATACCTTTTTCATATACATACATATTTGAAATGTGGATGTACCTATTTATTACATTATATAATCATTTGATTCCAGATGCCCATTTCCCGCTAATGATATGAGGAAAATGTGTTTTATTTCACAACTAAGGAGAAGCGTTCAACGATGTTTCTATATATATTTTTTCTTTTTATAAATTATTTCATTCAGTTTTTCTTTTATTAAAGTCTGTTATGTATTTCTTTGGATTTTTTTATGTACCTATGTGTCTGTTGTTGCTTTTGCTTTTTTATGCCTTTTAATAAACCACCACCATTTATAAATGTGTGTATATGATTGAGATAGCCAGAGAGCTCTCAGTAAGAGCAAGTGAGCATACATTTCAATGTGTTTCACATTGAAATTTACGCTCCCTTGCTCTCAGAAAGCGCCCACGGGGCATGTGTTAGTATTTTTTGTGGCTTTTGGGTTTGTATTTGTTTGCACCCAAACAAATATTTGTTTGCACCCAAACATATAATTTGTTTGCACCCAAACATATAATTTGTTTGCACCCAAACATATGTTAGAGAGGCGTTTTTTTCCTCCGTATATATATACATTTCCAAGGAGAGGACCGATATTGGCCATTTTAGCAGTAAAACTAAATTTGGACAAAATATGCCTACGGCCAAATTTTGGACCAATGAGTTACCGTGCTCTCCAGCCGTTATATGTGGTCCCATAGGGGTTTTTAAACTTTCGGGCTGTTTTCTCAAGAAGTATGGACTAGCCCTTGAAAAACACTTACCGTCATAATTGAGGCAGCTTAAACATAAATCAAAGAAAGAGAATTAAATAAATCAAAGTCATTCGAGAGCAGGTCTTAACGTGAACTTACCAGAAATTTTGTGTGGGAGGTACCCGAAGGAGTGGACAAATATAGTCCATATTCAAACCTGATCTATATCTGGTAGATACATATATTAGGATGTGTAAAGTATGGGCCAAATCGGTCACTCCCTTCGAGAGTTGTAGTGCGCACAATTTTTCCGAACATTTTTTTTTTTGAACTTTTGGGAGGGGGAGGTACCTGAAGGAGAGGACAGATCTGGCTTATCTTCGTACTTAAACTAGGTTTGGACAAAATATTATTAAAATATTTTGGACCGAATCGGCAGATCCGTTCAAGAGTTATGTTTCCCTCCAACCACTACACGCGGTGTCATAGGGGTTTTTGCACCCTTTATTCCATACTTATTTTCTCAGGAAATATGTACTTACCTTATGTGAATACAAGTTGTTACAACAAATACAAGTTGTTACAACAAAAATCAAAGCGATTCGAGAGCAATCCTAAAGTGTAGTTTTTAGAAATATTATGTGTGAGTTACCCGAAAGAGTGGATCGATTGAGTATATATTGGAACCTCATCTAAGCCTGGTACAAATTTCACGATGTGCAAAGTATGGACAACATCGGTTAATCCCTTCAAATGTTATTGCGCGCACAAATTTTCCGAACATGTCCGAACTTTTGTGAGGGAGGTTCCGGAAGGAGTGGACCGATATAACACATCTTCGAACTTAAACTAAGTTTGGACAAAATATTACAAAAGCCAAATTTTGGACCGAATCATTGATCCGTTCGAGAGTTATCGTGCGCTCCAGCCAGCCATACAGACGGACGGACATGGCTAAATCAACTTCAAATTGTCTGAAACAGATTTCGTCCAAACAATTCTTTCGATGAGGCACATTTTGCGCGTATGAAAGTGTATATACCCTCGATAGCATAAATGCTGAGGATATAAAAAGAATTATGAAAATGTGTCTGTTCAAAAGTTACAGAATTTTGACCAGGAAAAAAACGATTCTGAACCACTGTGCTCCATTGAGTAGCCTTACTACCCTTTATACCAACAATTAATTAAATACCAAAAAATCATTACCAAATAATGAGTTTTAAAAGTACTTTTTGGTAGTCGTAACTACTTACAAAACGCCCTTCTAACCCATTATTTTAACACTGGTACTACGTTTGGGGTCATTTGATAACCCTGTGGCCACTAGAAGTTGAAAAATAAGCTAAAAACATATGTTAAATTTTTAGAACATTTGAGTTGGATTTTTTTAATTTTAACACACTTCCTTTTTCGTTTTATTTTGCACACTGCTGCATTTTCAAACCAGTAAGGAAAGGATCATAGTCGGGCGGGGCCGACTATATGATACCCTACACCACTGTGAATATGTAATATATATATAGGAGATATATATCAATTTGAACTGATTTCTATATAATATGGTACACTTATTACTAGACAAAATTCCGTCACACTTTCCAAATTTCTTCAAAATCGGAAGTATATAGCGTGTTTGGTGCAGCAATTACGTCAAATCAGCCGAAAGTATATCTGAGAGCTATATCCAAATCTGAACCGATTTCGATGTAATTTGGCACATTTATTATTAGACCGAATTCAGTCACACATTCCATATTGCATCAAAATTGGACGTGTAAAGCGTGTTTGGTGCGGCAAATACATACGTCAAATCGGCCGAAAATATATATGGGAGCTATATCCAAATCTGAACCGATTTCGATGTAATTTGGCACATTTATTTTTAGACCGAATTCAGTCACACATTCCATATTCCATCGAAATCAAACATATATAGCGTGTTTGGTGCAGCAGATACCTGGAATCGGGCGAAAATATATATGGCAGCTATATCCAAATCTCAACCGATTTCGATATAATTTGGCATACTTATTTCTAGATCGAATTCAGTCCGACATACCAAATTTAATCACAATCGGACTTATATATCGTGTTTGGTGCAGCAAATACGTCAAATCGGGCGAAAATATATATGGGAGCTATATTCAAATCTGAACCGATTTCGATATAATTTGGCATACATATTTCTATATCAAATTCAGTCACACATACCAAATTTAATCACAATCGGACTTATATAGCGTGTTTGGTGCAGCAAATACGTCAACTCGGCCGAAAATATATATGAGAGCTATATCCAAATCTGAACCGATTTTCATCAAAAGCAATAGCGTTCTTCCTTGGATAAAAAAATTATATTCCCCAGTTTTCAGCTGAATCGGACAAAAAATGCGACCTGTACGTTGCGAACAAAAATACATGGACAGACGGACGGACATGCACAAATCGACTCAGAAAGTGATTCTATGTATATCCCCAAAAGGAACTATGGGTCTATTTCGTTTCCTTTTGTATGTTACATACAAATGCACAAATACATAATACCCCTTACCACAGAGTGGTGTAGGGTATAAAAAAATGTTCCTGTTGCACGATTTTTTTATTTTTTACTAGCAGACCCGGGTTCGCGGTGCTGGCCCGTCGTATTGAGTTTTAATGACAACTTTTTATGGACTTTATGCTTTACAATTCTAAAATGGGTATTTTCTACCTCATTTCATTGGGTCTATTGTCACACCAAGTTATTCATTGAGGATTTTAAATTAGTCAACAGATTTTGTCTGTAACCTTTTTTGTCTTACTGACTTTGTCGGATTTTTTCACCCATTGCTGCTGTTTAGGACTTATTATCGTCCCTGTCCTCTATCTTTATCCAAAAGTGATCAAATTATAAAAGTTAAAAACAAATGGTAAACTCGAATTCTCCCACTTATTGAGACATATATGTTTTTAGTTATTCATGGCTGTTGGACCGTTGAAGGAAATTTAAGGAAATTTGTAAATACAGTCTGTCGCAAAAGTTAGTATACACCGTTGAAACCAAAATGTATTAGGGATAAATATCACTATAACTTATAGAAAACAACAAACAATTAGTTTTATTTGATAGATAAGAAGGTTGTCTTCCGTAATAACAATTAAAAGTGCGCAATATTTGCATACATTAGCAAATGTACGGTTCGAATCCCAAAAAGACCAAACTTTATGTCGCAAATGTTAGTATACAACGGAGAATCCTCGTGGAACTGTGTAAAAAATTCTTGATATTTTTGAACAAAATGAAACTAAATCTGTACTTAAGATCATAAAGAGTATATTAATTGGTTTTAATGGCAGTTATAGTACTTATAGTGACAAGTCCAACGTACACTGGATCGTAAAATCCACAAATACAACAACTACAGCGACAAAATTTCGAGTGTTATGTCCTGTTTATGAATTCTATAGTCATGAAATGCTCAGAAAAGCTCTAAAGTTTCAATATGGGATGATTTTGATCGAGTTTCGACTTGTCCTGTTTCAAAAAACGGGAATTTTTCGAAGGAAACCCATACTTTTGAGGCCATTGTCTTTTTGAGACATGTAATAATCCTTAATCCTTACACATAAGGACTTTCCTTTTGAGTTAATTTTCTCACAAATGTTGCTACTTTTCATATTCTCACCAAAAGAAAATAGTAGGAGAACCTCAAAGTCTGTTGTAAGCCCTACAGTTATAATGTCCTACCGGCCTTTTAGCAGTATCGGACATTCTTCTCGTGTCCCTAGTGTCTAATGTACTACTAATGTCTACTGAACTACTTCTAACTGATCCATTTAGTTGTATTTTAGTCCTAAGTGAAGCGAACACAGCTTTTCAGAACGTTTTTGCACAATCCATGCGTTATAATAGCAGAGAAAGCTCTGTATTAAAATGTTAAATTAGCTATCATATCCTTCTGTGGTGGTGGAGTATCACTGTAGGGCTTACACCAGAACTTGAGATTCTCCTACTATTTATTTTTGGTGGGAAAGTGAAAAGGGACATTATTTGTAAGAAAATTAACTGAAAAGGAAGGTCCTTATGTGTAAGGATTAAGGATAATTGCATGTTTCAAAAGGACAGCGGCCTCAAAAGTATAGGTTTCCTTCAAGAAATTACCGTTTTTTTCAAAAAGGACAAGTCGAAACTCGATCAAGATCACCCCATATTGAAACTTTAGAGCTTTTCTGAGCATTTCATGACTTTAGAATTCATAAACAGGACATTACACTCGGAATTTTGTCGCTACAGTTGTTGTATTTGTAGATGACTAATTTTTGTGGATTTTACGATCCAGTGTTCGTTGGACTTGTCACTATAAGTACTATAACTGCCATTAAAACCAATTAATATACTCTTTATGATCTTAAGTACAAATTTAGTTTCATTTTGTTCAAAAATATCAAGAATTTTTTAAACAGTTCCACGAGGATTCTCCGTTGTATACTAACTTTTGCGATATAAATTTTGGTCTTTTTTGGATTCGAACCGTACATTTGCTAATGTATGCAAATATTGCGCACTTTTAATTGTTATTACCGAAGACGACCTTCGTGTCTCTCAAATAAAACTAATTTTTTGTTGTTTTCAATAAGTTATTGTGCTTTTTATCCCTAATACATTTTGGTTTCAACGGTGTATACTAACTTTTGCGACAGACTGTATATAGTTTTTCTTAATAGGGGAGATGGCGCGTCACCTTCGAAATCCATGAATACACGTACCACGGCACATTCCACATAATTTCATGAAAATAGTTTCGTTTGTTTTCGAGATATAATGTACTTATAAAGTGTTCAGGACTTCGGGCACCAAGAAAGAACGGAGTCGCAACCCCCATTGTCTCGAAAATTAATTTCCAAGCCGATGCACTCATGAGTTTACATATATAGCGATTATAAAACGATAGGTCCCCGAAATTCAACTACAAATATATTGCATTTTTGACCACTGAACATTCCTGAACATTCTCTCAAAATTTCATGATAGTTTTGGAGAAACAATATATTGAAAAGAGTAGGCGTGATCATCAGTTTTCAAGATATAACATATTTAAAAAAGTGGTCCGTGGATTTTGGCTCCACATATATACCTTGGATGGGAGACACAACCCCATTGCCTCCCAAAATTAATGCTGATACCGATATAATAATAAGTTTGGCATATACATGTAGCGTTTAAAATTTTATGGAAATGGGTTTAGTAGTTGTGGAGATATAACATATTTTAAAAAAAGTAGGCGTGGTTGGATCTTTAGGCCCCGATATGATAAAGATATGGCGTTTTTTAAATATGGCATATAGGAGATAATCTACCCTCTTTAGTAAGGGCGGAGACACAACAACAATTGTCTTGTAAATTAATTTCCAAACCGATACATTAGTAATTATTGTAAAAATAGCATTTTTAAAGAAATAGGGTATATGATAAGTTCCCCGCCCCTTCCGAAATCCAACAAAATATGCAGCCGATTTTCACCGGGGGTCATCGCTGTACATTCCCTGACAATTTAAATTTAAAAAAATGTTCTTTTTATAAAAACCTAAGACGGGTTATGGCGCACAGAAAGAATTATCCAAATCGGTCCAGCCGTTCTCAACTGATGCCATTACCAACGAATGACATTTGATTTTTATTTATATAGATTTTTTATTTTAAAAAATATTTACTATAATTATAAATTATAATAAAGAAAATTATGAAAGCACTGACCATAAAAGCTATCGGCTTAGATGTTGCACGAATTATTTACTATAATAACATTAATTCCATTTAAATATTGAAAAAGTTCCTGCACACTTTTAATTGACATGCTGGTTATCAGTGCAATCATGAACAAAAATTCCGTGCGGAGTTTGTCCCTTACCCCAATTTCACAAATTTTTATTTCCATAGTTATGCCCAAAAAGGGAATATTTTTGTCGATTCGACTAGAATACGCCATAATTAAGCGAATCTAGTAGTTTTCAACGTTTTAAAAATATTGATTTTAAAAGAATTTCACTTTTTAAAATTATTTTCCTGCATATGGCGATAAATTTAGTGAGAAATAAATTGTTATGCCGCTTTGGCTATGTTCTGTGGCTCAAATCTTATTTTCATTTATATTTCTGCTTATAATGTCTTCAAAAATTTGTCAAAAAATCTCATATAGATAATTTATATGACACAGGCATATGAGGTTGTAAAAAAGTTATAACCCTATTGAAGACACAATCCTAGGATTTGTAGTCGGACACACATGCTCTGTACCACAGTACTATGTAAGTAGTGAAGTAAGTAGTTTTACGTTTTTTGCTGGGTATGATGAAGCTTACAGGCTAATCACAAAAATCAAAAATATTATATTAGAAAATAACTGTACAATATTTTGTGTGAAGTGAGAGTCGAACTGTTTTCTTTACTCAGACAGACTATTATAGCTATGTATACATTATTTTTTTCAAAAATCACATTTTAATTTTCATAAATTTTCATTTGACCTTCCATTGCAATGTATAATTAATATATTCTCTTTATTTCAGGTAAACAAATGGGATATCAATTGCGAATAATATTTAATTAAACATATTTTTATGTGAGTACAATTATAGGTATTGCTATTTTTGTGTATAAAATTATTTGGAAATCCAAATAAAAAAGGAACTTTTAGATCATGTGAGTACCGGTTTTAAAGAAAACTGTGTATCACACCTAATAAACATCTGTTTTTCACACTTGAAATAAAGGGAATTCTTAATTAAATCTCTCTCTAACAAATATCCTAATCATAAATAATCCCTCTAAGTGATGTCACACATCAGGCAATATTCCATCTGCATACAAATATGCCAGAAAGGATTTAATTTTTATGTTGACTTTTGGGGAAGAATAAGAACTTGTCATCAAATTATGTCAGTGACAAAGACATAAGAGAAGTGAAACGTGAGCAATTTCTACAATCCCACGCACGTGTTCCTGTTTAGAATTCCTAATAAAATTTTGCCTGCAATCTGACAGACCCCCATTGCCTTTACTTTTATTCCTTGTTTCTTCCCGCATCTCCATCTTCTTGTTCATTGTCTTATACAATTGTCATATGTACACACGATACATTTAGGAAGGATGTGACAGTCCTACAAAATGTCATTATTTTCAATTGGTGATTAGTATTCGAAACACAAACGATGGCAATGTTAAATGTTAAGGATAGCCAGTCGGAGGCAGCCAGTCAGTCAACCATGCAGTCCACATAGGCTTCTGTGTGTTCTGCTCGTCTAGTTTAGAATGCCCCGAGAAGACACATTCTGCATATCAACAAGGAAGTTGGTTTGTGTATGTACAATAAAATCTATAATTCAAAGGCTCACACACACACACTTCCAACGAGAGATATTCTACAACGATGTTTGAAACAAGGATTCATTTACATCTGGTAACCATAAATGTAGCTGAAATGACAGCCATAAAAACGAGTAGCTATCAATGAGAGCAGTGTTTTTTTTAAATACATACATATGTAAACATAAACGCATACACACATTTTAATGGAAAACAAAAACGAAGGCATAACAACATATTAAGGACTTTGTCCTTATTTTTGGTTTGAGAGAGAGAGAACAACAAAAACATTTGAGAATATAATTTTAATGAGAGAGGGAATGAGAATGAGAGAAATTTATTAACTAGAATTGAAACTGAGAGCGTATTGGTGAAAGGAGCAATATAAAAAGGGGGAGAGGAAGAAACATATCCTTTTTCAGTCAAATTACAACAAAACCTCTAACAATTTATCTCATCGACAATAGAAATGTAACAAACAAAAATAGGAAATCGCCGCTTAACAAGGATACCCCGTAGACACATAACGCAGGATAATGTTACGGAAATAGAGAAAAATAAATCTAATAATATTTCTTTTGTAAACGTAAAATGTTGGTATTACAACATACTTGTTACATCTATGCATGTTTGTTGTTGTTGTTGTTGTTCGAAGTTAACAAACAAAATTTGTAAATGTTTGATTAACCATCCTGGATTACAAAGCCATTATGAGGTTATGTTTTCGTACATGTTGCAAAGGGTATTTGTTGATTTCATAACCGCCAGTGTTATGGTTAGAGACACGGTTATAACTTATTGAACAAATTAGGGGGAGTTAAAATGTTTATTGGCCATGAACAGATTTCCACGTTTATTAGCCTAATAGTCCATGAAAAATAATCCTTAAAAGATCCATGTTTATTGGCCTAGTGGTCCTTAAAAATAATCTTTAACAAGTAAAAAAAAGTATCAGTCGGCTTCGCCGACAGAGATATACCCTCAGCCTGTGTATTTTGAAAAAATTTTTCCCAAAATACGTAAAACCCCTAAATTTTTTTAAAAATTTTGGGCGTTTGAAGAGACAAAAATGTTGATTAGGATTAAAGATCAAAAGTTTTGCGGAGGAGATACTAAAAGGAATGGATCGACATTGACCGTTATGGAAGTGGATCTCCAGCCACAACATATGGTGCCATAGGGGGTTTTTACACTCTTCGGGCTGTTTGCTCAAGAAGTATGGACTTGCCCCTCAAAAAACTTTTACCATCGTAATTGAGGCAGCGAATGCAAGTTGCTTCCACAAAAATCAAAGTGATTCGATGGTAGGTCTTAAAGTGAACTTATCCGAAATTTTGTGTGGGAGGTACCGGATGAAGTGGAACCTGATCTATATTTGAACCTGATCTATATCTGGTAAATATATTTTTTTTTTTTATTTCCTTTATTATTCCACTTGGGAACATAGGGCTTCTACAAGAGTTTTATATAGAGGTTTATTGTGGCACAATGATTTTAAGTCATGGAATGAGTAAGAGAAAATGAACCCCCTTCAACGTTGACGAATATTGGAACTCGGAAAAGGATTAGGATTGGACAATGGAACGTAAGGACTCTTAGTGAAACATCAAGAGTGGCACAACTAGAATCACAATTTGGTAAATATATTAGGATGTGTAAAGTATAGACCAATTCGGCCACTCCCTTCAAGAGTTACCGTACGAACAATTTTTCCGAACATTTTTGAACTTTTGTGGGGGAGGTACCTGAAGGAGTGGACCGATATGGCTTATTTTTAAACTTAAACTATGTTTGGACAAAATATTACGAAGGCCATATTTTGGACCGAATCGGCAGATCCGTTTGAGAGTTATTTTGCGCTCCAACCACCTCACACGGTGTCATAGGGGTTTTTTTGCAACTTTCATGCTATTTTCTCAGGAAGTATGGACTTGAAACTTGTACCGTCGTATGGAGGACAGTGAATACAAGTTGCTAAAACAAAAATCAAAACGATTCGAGAGATGGCCCTAAACTGAACTTTTCCGAAATTTTGTGTGGGAGGTACCCGAAGCATTGGACCTATTGACACTATATTGGAACCTCATATTACTCTGGTAGAAAGTTTACGCTACACAAAGTATGGACCAAATTGGTCACTACCTTCAAGAGTTATCGTGCGCACAAACTTTCCGAACATTTTTGTACTTTTGTAGGGGAGGTACCGGAAGGAGTGGACCGATGTAGCTCATGTTCGAACTTAAATTAAGTTTGGGGAAAATATTACGAAGGCACATTTTTATCGTATCAAAGTGTATATACCCTCCTTAGCCTAAAGGCTGAGGGTATAAAAAAATCCAGGTTTATTGGCCCAGTGGTACTTGCTAAAAAAATCCACGTTAACTGACCTAGAGGCCCTTGAAACGATATTCCCTAAAAGTAGCTTTATTAGCCTAGAGAACCTTAAAAAAATGTTCCTGAATCCACATTAACTGGCCTAATGGTCTTTGAAACAATATTCCTAAGAAAATCCACGTTAACTGGCCTAGTGATCCTTGAAAAATATTCTTAAAAAATCCAGTCCACATTTATTGGCTTAATAGTCCTTGAAAAATAACCCTTAAAATCCACGTTTATGGCCCAGTCTTCCTTGAAAATATTCTTAAAAAAATCCAAGTTTATTCTTAAAAAATCCACGTTAACTGGCCTAGTGGTATTTGAAAAAATATTCCATAGGAAAAAGGTTTATTAATTAAAAATACACGTTTATTGGCCTAGGGGTCCTTGAAAAATATTCCTTAAAAATACACGTTCATTGGCATAGTCGTCCTTGAATAATATTCTCTAAAAATATAAAGGTTTATTAGCCTAGAGGTTCTTGAAAAATTATTCCGGAATCCACGTTTATTGTCTCGGAAGTGATTGTAAAAATATTTTTTAAAAAACCCACGTTTATTTTCCAATTGGTGCTTGTAAAAATTTTTTTTAAAAAACCCACGTTTATTTTCCCATTGGTGCTTGTAAAAATATTTTTTAAAAAACCCACGTTTATTTTCCCATTGGTGCTTGTAAAAATATTCTTTAAAAAATCCACGTTTATTTTCCCAGTGGTGCTTGTAAATTTTTTTTTTTAAATCCACGTTTATTGTCCCAGTGGTCTTCGTAAAAATATTCTTTAAAAAATCCCATTGGTGCTTGTAAAAATATTTTTTAAAAAACCCACGTTTATTTTCCCATTGGTGCTTGTAAAAATATTTTTTAAAAAACCCACGTTTATTTTCCCATTGGTGCTTGTAAAAATATTCTTTAAAAAATCCACGTTTATTTTCCCAGTGGTGCTTGTATTTTTTTTTTTTTTTTTTTAAATCCACGTTTGTTGTCCCAGTGGTCTTCGTAAAAATATTCTTTAAAAAATCCACGCTTATTTTCTCAGTGGTGCTTGTAAAAATATTTTTTTAAAAATCCACGTTTATTTTCACAGTGGTGCTTGTAAAAAATTTGTATAAAGAATCCACGCTTATTTTCCCAGTGGTGCTTGTAAAAATATTCTTTAAAGAATCCACGTTTATTTTCCCAGTGCTGCTTGTAAAAATATTCTTTATCAAATCCACGTTTGTTTTCCCAGTGGTGCTTGTAAAAATATTCTTTAAAAGATCGACGATTATTTTCCCAGTGGTGCTTGTAAAGATATTCTTTAAAAAATCCACGTTTATTTTCCCAGTGGTGCTTGTAAAAATATTCTTTAAAAATCCAGGTTTATTTTTCCAGTGGTGCTTGTAAAAATATTCTTTAAAAAATCCACATTTATTTTACCAGTGGTGCTTGTAAAATATTCTTTAAAAAATCCACGTTTATTTTTCCAGTGGTGCTGGTAAAAATATTCTTTAAAAAAATCCACGTTTATTTTCCCAGTGGTGCTTGTAAAAATATTCTTTAAAAAAATCCAAGTTTATTTTCCCAGTGGTGCTTGCAAAAATATTCTTTAAAAGATCGACGATTATTTTCCCAGTGGTGCTTGCAAAAATATTCTTTAAAAGATCGACGATTAATTTCCCAGTGGTGCTTGTAAAAATATTCGTAAAAAAATCCACGTTTATTTTCCCAGCGGTGCTTATAAAAATATTCTTTAAAAAATTCCACATTTATTTTTCCAGTGATGCTTGTAAAAATATTCTTTAAAAAAATCCACGTTTATTTTCCCAGCGGTGCTTGTAAAAATATTCTTTAAAAAAATCCACGTTTATTTTTCCAGCGGTGCTTGTAAAAATATTCTTTAAAAAAATCCACGTTTATTTTCCCAGCAGTGCTTGTAAAAATATTCTTTAAAAATCCAGGTTTATTTTCCCAGCGGTGCTTGTAAAAATATTCTTTAAAAAAATCCACGTTTATTTTCCCAGTGGTGCTTGTAAAAATATTCTTTAAAAAAATCCACGTTTATTTTCCCAGTGGTGCTTGTAAAAATGTTTTTTTAAAAAAAATCCACGTTTACTTTCTCAGAGGTCTTCGTAAAAATGTTTTTTTTTTAAAAAAATCCACGTTTACTTTCTCAGAGGTCTTCGTAAAAATATTTAAAAAATCCACGTTTACTTTCTCAGAGGTCTTTGTAAAAATATTTAAAAAATCCACGTTTATTTTCTCAGCGGTGCTTGTAAAAATATTTTTTAAAAATCCATGTTTATTTTCACAGTGGTGCTTATAAAAATATTGTTTAAAAAATCCACGTTTATTTTCCCAGTGGTGCTTGTAAAAATGTTTTTAAAAAATCCACATTTATTGGCCTAGTGGTCCTTGAACAAATATGCCTTAAAAATCCATGCATACTGGATCCTTCAAAAAATTCTATAAAAATCCAAGTTTACTGGCCTTGTTGATCCTTAAAAAAATTTCTTTAAGACCCAAAGTTTATTGGCCCAATGCTGCTTATTTTAAAAAAATCCTCATTTATATGCCTAATGGTGCTTGAAAAAATATTGCTTAAAAATACACGGTTATTGGTCTTTGAAAAATATCCTCTAAAAATCCAGGTTTATTTGCCCAGAGGTCCTTGAAAAAATATTCCTGAAGCCGCGTTTATTGGCCTAGTGGTCTTTGACAAATATTCTCCAAAAATCCAGGTTTTTATTCTTTAAAAAAATCCACGTTTATTGTCCCAGTGGTGATTGACAAAAAATATTCTTTAAAAAATCCACGTTTATTAGCGTAGTAGTTCAGACAAAATATTCTTTAAAAGTTTGTGTTGTTGCTTCATAAAAATCCTTTATTAGAAATAACACATATTCACAAATCACCGTTATATTCCAATTCAGATTCCCAGAAACACATTAATAAATGTCACATAACATTTATACAACAAGAAAAAACAGTCTAAACAACTTCAAATACGAGAAACAAAAATTCACAGACTACTGAAAAAAATGTTATTCAAACAGCTATTTTTTCACCAGTCACAATCTTCAAACATCAATCAGATTTATATTTATGCTTGTTTGAGAATGCAATTCTTCTCTTACCAAGACTTCTTCGTTTGGGAACAACACACATGTTTTTCTTGCCATTGTTTTTCGTTAATGTTTTTTTCTGGCAGTCATGAATACGGACGGCAAAGAAAAGATACAATTTCTGGGAATGAAGAATGCATAAAAAGTGGCCAATTAATTGTTCACAAAAAGAGCTCCACTACAACAGACCGACCGGACAGCAATCGGAAAAAAATACAATAACCATTCAAACGGCCATCAAAGGATACAAAGAAAAGAATGATAGTCAGTCTCCGAAAAAATACATAGAATCAGAGAATGGACAAAAAAATGTTTGAGCATTTTTTTGTGTGTTGCTTCAACTCCTCCCTCCCAGACATATCAGTCAACAACATACGTAAAATGCCTTTAAAAATTGACGAACATCCAGAAAGACAGAGTTAACAACATACGTGTCTTGTCAACCGTAAATGTTGTGAATAGTTTCGACTTTATTGACAAAGGCGTACATAGCAATAGGGTTTTTTTAGATAATATCTTTCCTATACCCCAGGCCAACACACGTGGATTTTTCAATAATATTTTTCAAGGATTATCAAACAATAAACGTGGCTTTTTTTAAAGAATTATCAAACCAGTAAACGAGGATTTTTAAACAATATCTTTCAGGGATTATCAAAACAATAACCGTGGATTTTTTAAACAATATTCTACAATGACTTCTAGGGCAATAAACGCGGATTTTTTAAAGAATAGTTTTCAACGACTTCTAGGACGATAAACGTGGATTTTTTAAAGAATATTTTTCAGCGACTACTAAGACAATAAATGTGGCTTTTTAAAGAATATTTTTTCAACGACTGCTATGACAATAAACGTGTTTTTTTTTTGGAGGAATATTTTTCAGCGACTACTAGGGCAATAAACGTGGATTTTTTAAAGAATATTTTTCATCGACTTCTAGGACAATAAATGTGGATTTTTTAAAGAATATTTTTTCAACGACTACTAGGACATTAAACGTGGATTTTTTAAAAAATATTTTTCAACGACTTCTAGGGCAATAAACGTGGATTTTTTAAAGAATATTTTTCATCGACTTCTAGGACAATAAATGAGGATTTTTTAAAGAATATTTTTTCAACGACTACTAGGACATTAAACGTGGATTTTTTAAAGAATATTTTTCAACGACTACTAGGACATTAAACGTGGATTTTTTAAAGAATATTTTTCAACGACTTCTAGGACTATAAACGTGGATTTTTTAAAGAATATTTTCAACGACTTCTAGGACAATAAATGTGAATTTTTTAAAAAATATTTTTCAACGACTTCCAAGACAATAAACGTGGATTTTTTTAAAGAATATTTTTCAACGACTTCTAGGACAATAAACGTGGATCTTTTAAAGAATATTTTTTCAAGGACTTCTAGGACAATAAACGTGGATTTTTTAAAGAATATTTTTTCAACGACTTCTAGGACAATAAACGTGGATTTTTTAAAGAATATTTTTTTAACGACTTCTAGGACAATAAACGTGGATTTTTTAAAGAATATTTTTTCAACGACTTCTAGGACAATAAACGTGGATCTTTTAAAGAATATTTTTTCAACGACTTCTAGGACAATAAACGTGGATCTTTTAAAGAATATTTTTTCAACGACTTCTAGGACAATAAACGTGGATTTTTTAAAGAATATTTTTTCAACGACTTCTAGGACAATAAACGTGGATTTTTTAAAGAATATTTTTTCAACGACTTCTAGGACAATAAACGTGGATTTTTTAAAGAATATTTTTTCAACGACTTCTAGGACAATAAACGTGGATTTTTTAAAGAATATTTTTTCAACGACTTCTAGGACAATAAACGTGGATTTTTTAAAGAATATTTTTCAACGACTTCTAGGACAATAAACGTGGATTTTTTAAAAAATATTTTTCAACGACTTCTAGGACAATAAACGTGGATTTTTTAGAAAATATTTTTCAACGACTTCTAGGACAATAAACGTGGATTTTTTAAAGAATATTTTTCAACGACTTCTAGGACAATAAACGTGGATTTTTTAAAGAATATTTTTCAACGACTTCTAGGACAATAAACGTGGATTTTTTAAAGAATGTTTTTCAACGACTTCTAGGACAATAAACGTGGATTTTTTAAAGAATATTTTTCAACGACTTCTAGGACAATAAACGTGGATTTTTTAAAGAATATTTTTCAACGACTTCTAGGACAATAAACGTGGATTTTTAAAGAATATTTTTCAACGACTTCTAAGACAATAAACGTGGATTTTTTACAGAATATTTTTCAACGACTTCTAGGACAATAAACGTGGATTTTTTACAGAATATTTTTCAACGACTTCTAGGACAATAAACGTGGATTTTTTACAGAATATTTTTCAACGACTTCTAGGACAATAAACGTGGATTTTTTACAGAATATTTTTCAACGACTTCTAGGAAATAAACGTGGATTTTTAAAGTATATTTTCCAAGGACTACTAGGACAATAAACATGCCTTTTTTAAAGAATTTTTGTCAACGACTTCTAGGACAATAAACGTGGATTTTTTAAAGAATATTTTTCAACGACTTCTAGGACAATAAACGTGGATTTTTTAAAGAATATTTTTCAACGACTTCTAGGACAATAAACGTGGATTTTTTAAAGAATATTTTTCAACGACTTCTAGGACAATAAACGTGGATTTTTTAAAGAATATTTTTCAACGACTTCTAGGAAAATAAACATGGATTTTTTAAAGAATATTTTTCAACGACTTCTAGGACAATAAACGTGGATTTTTTAAAGAATATTTTTCAACGACTTCTAGGACAATAAACGTGGATTTTTTAAAGAATATTTTTCAACGACTTCTAGGACAATAAACGTGGATTTTTTAAAGAATATTTTTCAACGACTTCTAGGACAATAAACGTGGATTTTTTAAAGAATATTTTTCAACGGCTTCTAGGACAATAAACGTGGATTTTTTAAAGAATATTTTTCAACGACTTCTAGGAAATAAACGTGGATTTTTTAAAGAATATTTTTCAACGACTTCTAGGAAATAAACGTGGATTTTTAAAGTATATTTTCCAAGGACTACTAGGACAATAAACATGTCTTTTTTAAAGTATATTTTCCAAGGACTACTAGGACAATAAACATGTCTTTTTTAAAGAATATTTGTCAACGACTTCTAGGACGATAAACGTGGATTTTTTAAAGAATATTTTTTCAACGACTTCTAGGACAATAAACGTGGATTTTTTAAAGAATATTTTTTCAACGACTTCTAGGACAATAAACGTGGATTTTTTAAAGAATATTTTTTCAACGACTTCTAGGACAATAAACGTGGATTTTTTAAAGAATATTTTTCAACGACTTCTAGGACAATAAACGTGGATTTTTTAAAGAATATTTTTCAACGACTTCTAGGACAATAAACGTGGATTTTTTAAAGAATATTTTTCAACGACTTCTAGGACAATAAACGTGGATTTTTTAAAGAATATTTTTCAACGACTTCTAGGACAATAAACGTGGATTTTTTAAAGAATATTTTTCAACGACTTCTAGGACAATAAACGTGGATTTTTTTAAAGAATATTTTTCAACGACTTCTAGGACAATAAACGTGGATTTTTTAAAGAATATTTTTCAACGACTTCTAGGACAATAAACGTGGATTTTTTAAAGAATATTTTTCAACGACTTCTAGGACAATAAACGTGGATTTTTTAAAGAATATTTTTCAACGACTTCTAGGACAATAAACGTGGATTTTTTAAAGAATATTTTTCAACGACTTCTAGGACAATAAACGTGGATTTTTTAAAGAATATTTTTCAACGACTTCTAGGGCAAGATACGTGGATCTTTTAAAGAATATTTTTCAACGACTTCTGGGGCAAGAAACGTGGATTTTTTAAAGAATATTTTTCATCGATTTCTAAGACAATAAATGTGGATTTTTTAAATAATATTTTTTAACGACTTCTAGGACAATAAACGTGGATTTTTTAAAGAATATTTTCATCGACTCCTAACACAATAAATGTGGATTTTTTAAAGAATATTTTTCAACGACTTCTAGGACAATAAATGTGGATTTTTTAAAGAATATTTTTCAACGACTTCTAGGGCAATAAACGTGGATTTTTTAAAGAATATTTTTCACCGACTTCTAGGACAATAAATGTGGATTTTTTAAAAAATATTTTTCAACGACTTCTAAGACAATAAACGTGGATTTTTTTAAAGAATATTTTTCAACGACTTCTAGGGCAATAAACGTGGATTTTTTAAAGAATATTTTTCATCGACTTCTAGGACAATAAATGTGGATTTTTTAAAAAATATTTTTCAACGACTTCTAAGACAATAAACGTGGATGTTTTTAAAGAATATTTTTCAACGACTTCTAGGGCAATAAACGTGGATTTTTTAAAGAATATTTTTCATCGACTTCTAGGACAATAAATGTGGATTTTTTAAAAGATATGTTTCAACGACTTCTAAGACAATAAACGTGGATTTTTTTAAAGAATATTTTTCAACTACTTCTAAGACAATAAACGTGGATTTTTTTAAAGAATATTTTTCATCGACTTCTAAGACAATAAATGTGGATTTTTTAAAGAATATTTTTCAACGACTTCTAGGACAATAAACGTGGATTTTTTAAAGAATATTTTTCAACGACATTTAAGACAATAAACGTGGATTTTTTAAAGAATATTTTTCATCGACATTTAAGACAATAAATGTGGATTTTTTAAAGAATATTTTTCATCGACTTCTATGACAATAAATGTGGATTTTTTAAAGAATATTTTTGAACGACTACTAAGACAATAAATGTGGATTTTTTAAAGAATATTTTTCATCGACTTCTAGGACAATAACCGTGGATTTTTTAAAGAATATTTTTCAACGACTTCTAGGACAATAAACGTGGATTTTTTAAAGAATATTTTTTCAAAAACTACTAGGACAATAAATGTGGATTTGTTAAACAATATTTTTTCAACGACTACTACGACAATAAACGTGGACAAACCTATGGTAATCACCAATTTCTAAACTTTTTTGCATCTCCAACCATATTGACCCCACAATTGCGTACATTTGAATCTGCAATGCTAAAGGCTTTCACAAAAGTGAATCGATCCGTTGAACGCGTAATAAACAGTTTTTGGCAACAAAAAGAAGAAAAAAAAACTCGTAAAAATCACATGTTAGAATGACAAAAGCGCAAATTTTTCTTTCATATCCTGCGGATGTTTTTTCATATTCGTTTTCTTGTCATTTCTCTTCTATAACACGTTGGGCACGAATTTTAATTTTTTTTTAAAAAGATTTAAATCCCAATCGCTATTTGCACGGCTGATACACTGGTAAAAACAATTGCTGGAAACAGAAACCAAATAAATAGCAAAAACAATTCAATGGTCGAAACAGGAAGGGAAATGTTCAAAAAATGTCTAATGGAAAATGCATAAATGCAGTGAATGGAAATGAGCAATAGATTTTTAGAATATTATTATAAAGTAATCAACATTAATTCCTAAAACTTGTTATTGTATACCAGAAATGAAATAGAACAGTTTCTACCATTTATTTACTTTTTATTAACTCATTTATAAAATGATAACTGTCTTCATGCCGTTTTATCATTTGTTCCCTTATTAGCAAGTTCAATCAACTGTGTTGAACAAATATTGAACAGTATATCTGTCAAAGTATAATGTGATAAATTCTAGAATATATAAATTTGTTTTTGTTAGCTGGAACACACTCAAACACAATCATCCTCCATTCTAACCAGGCCAATAAAAACAGCATATCAACAGCAATTAACAAAATAAAATATAACAGCAGCAATAACACGTCACACTGAATGGCAATGAACCTGACGTTTTATTATTATTTTTTTAGATTCAATTCTTTGTTGTGTTTTTTTCCACAATTGCAATTTCAAATCTATAGCCAAATTATTTTGAACGGCGGTGTATTATTATAGTGAAGAGATAAAAAGCGAAAACGCAAATAATTGATAGAATACTCACCTGGTGAATTGAGGAATCACACAAAGAAGAGAGAAAAACATCAATTTGCCTGTGTTACTCTTTGAGATTTCTTATCTCTGTGGAAAAATGTATTCATTAAACAAAACCAAAGCGCAATTAAATTGACAACTTTGAAGATAATATCGGCGCAATCACAAACATTACTCAAGTGCTGCTGCTGCTGCTGATTGTGATTGAGTAATGATTTGGTGGGTTGTAGTCTGCCGTTCGTTGGCTTCTTATCGCTTGGAAATTGTGGTTTATTTATTTACCTTTGTATATTATCTTTTTGAGTGTAGAATTAAAGCAATGCGTAAAAACTGTTAGTGAGGGATTACTAGGCCAATAAAAGTGGATTTGTTAAAGAATATGTTTTCAAAGCTTTTACACCAATAAACGTGGCTTTTTATAGGATATTTTTAAGGACTTTTACAGTAATAAACGTGGATTTTTTAAGGAATACTTTTTCGAGGACTTCTATGCCAATAAGCGTGGATTTTTTAAGGAGTATTTTTTCAAGGACTTCTATGCCAATAAACATGAATTTTTAATGCATATTTTTTCAAGGACTTCTAGGTCAATAAACGTGAAATTTTTAAGGAATATTTTTTCAAGGACTTCTAGACCAATACAAGTGGATTTGTAAGGAATATTTTTCAAGGACTTCTAGGCCAATAAACGTGGGAATATTTTTCAAGGACTTCTAGGCCAATAAATGTGGATTCTTTGAGGAATATTTTTCAAAGGACTTCTAGGCCAATAAACGTGGATTTTTTAAGGAATATTTTTCAATGACGTCTAGGCCAATGAACGTTGATTCTTTAAGGAATATTTTTTTCAAGGACTTCTAGCCCAATAAACGTGGATTTTTTAAGGAATATTTTTTCAAGCACTTCTAGGCCACTAAACGTGGATTTTTTAAGGAATATTTTTCAAGGACTTCTAGGCCAATAAACGTGGGAATATTTTTCAAGGACTTCTAGGCCAATAAATGTGGATTCTTTGAGGAATATTTTTCAAAGGACTTCTTGGCCAATAAACGTGGACTTTTTTAAGGAATTTTTTCCAAGGACTTCTAGGCCAATAAACTTGCATTTTTAAAGGAATATTTTTTCAAGGACTTCTAGGCCAATAAACCTGGATTTTCAAGGAATATTTTTTCAAGGACTTCTAGCCAATAAACGTAGATTTTTTAAGGAATATTGTTCAAGGACTTCTAGACCAATAAACGTGGATTTTTTAAGAAATATTTTTTCAAGGACTTCTTAGTTGTTAAGGCTAATTTTTATTGATATTTTCAATGAATCGAAAAGAACATCCGAAAGGTTAGAATGGTGAAAGTTTTAATTTGCCAACATTACTTAATTTATATTATTTATACGGAACAAAACAAAAACAAGTATTTTAGGTCACTGCTCCATTTGCTGCCAGAGGAAAAGAGTTGCAACAGTTTCTCATAAATCACTAACTAATAATATAAATAAAACTAGTCTGCTTGTGAAATTATGAATAATGTACTACGTTATGTACCCCCAAAGCTATCTTCAATTGACTTCAATTACCGTCTGTCCTTCCTAACATTTCAATTTCAAAAAATTCCCCATTGAATAATTATAGTAAATCATAGAAACATTTGTTGTGTTTTTTCTCTCCTCTCAGCTCCCAAAACACTCATTTCAAAATAAACTCTTCGAATATAAATTTTGTTTTCTTAATACCACAAATAGATATGCTCGTATAAAAAGACACAATAACAAATAATAAAATGCTTTAACTTGTGTCATTGGCAATGGTTAAGTGGTCAATAGTCGTCTTATTGTCTGCTTCTCTAATCCAATAAAATAAATTCAAATCATTTTGTTTTTCCTTTATGTGATTTTATTTCCCTTTAATTAATGATTATCACTTGAAATTTGTATTTTGTTTACATTTAATCTGTTTAACATTTATGGATTTTGTTGTTTAGTTACCTATCTACAACAAAATGTTATTTAATTGTGTGGATACGTACCTTCCTTTATTCAAACATTCATTTGTCATTTTAGGTTTTTGTTTCAATTCCACAGTTGCGTCGTGTTTACGGGTTTCCTTTGGCGTTGTTTTTTCTTTCTATACATCCCTTACAACCAACAATAAAATGTATCTGAATATGTCAAGTGACAGAGCATTATTGTTGTTTATATTTGGCTTGTGAAGTATAGGGTTGCCAGGGCGTTGTAGTAATGTGTGATATAAATTGGTCTGTTCCTTTACTTTTTAAAATGGTAAAGTGGTAAAAAATGGTAAAAGTAATGAACTTCCTTCATATAAATGTATGCTTTTTGAAGTAAGGGAACACTTTTCTGGTAGAAAATGGTAAAAACTGGAAGACTCAGACAGATAAAGGAACAGAACTAAACAAGGACGTCTAGGCCAATAAACGTGGATTTTTTTTTAAATAATATCTTTTGAGGTACATTTCAAGGACTTCTAGGCCAATAAAAGTGGATTTTTTAAAGAATATCTTTTGAGGTACATTTCAAGGATTTCTAGGCTATTAAACGTGGATTTTTAAAAGAATTTTTTTGAGGTACATTTCAAGGAGTTCTAGCCCAAAAAACGTGGATTTTTTAAAGAATTTTTTTGAGGTACATTTCAAGGACTTCTAGCGCAAAAACGTGGAATTTTTTAAAGAATTTTTTGAGGTACATTTCAAGGACTTCTAGCCCAAAAACGTGGATTTTTTTTAAAGAATTTTTTTGAGGTACATTTCAAGGACTTCTAGCGCAAAAACGTGGAATTTTTAAAAGAATTTTTTGAGGTACATTTCAAGGACTTCTAGCCCAAAAAACGTGGATTTTTTAAGAATTTTTTTGAGGTACATTTCAAGGACTTCTAGCGCAAAAACGTCGAATTTTTTAAAGAATTTTTTGAGGTACATTTCAAGGACTTCTAGCCCAAAAAACGTGGATTTTTTTAAGAATTTTTTTGAGGTACATTTCAAGGACTTCTAGCCCGTAAACCGTGGATTTATCGAAGAATATCTTTTGAGGTACATTTCAAGAACTTCTAGACCAAAAAACGTGGATTTATCGAAGAATATTTTTTGAGGTACATTTCAAGGACTTCTACTTATAGCTGGCAAACTATCGATATTCGGACTTTGCTATGGAGTCCGATGTGAAGCAATCTTTACGACCGCGATCAAAACAATATTCGGACTAACTATAGTTTGCCAACTCTACTTCTACCCCCCATAAACTTGGAATTTTAAAGAATATTTGTTTAAGTACGTCTACGACAATCCATAAGGGCACCTGGCTGTCTCCAGATCAGAAAACAAGAAATCAAATTGATCACGTTGTGATAGATGGAAGACATTCATCGATCGTGTTGGATGTGCGCTCGTGGAGCAAACATAGACTCGGACCACTACATAGTTGTAGCAAAGGTACGCACCCGGTTAAACGTAGCAAACAAAGTACGAACAGACACAACACGAAAGTTAGACATCGGTAAGCTGCAATCACAACAGATAGCCACAGCATATTCCACTCAACTAGCCCAATTATTTAATCAAAGCACTCCTCATGCCGATAACATATCAGCGCAATGGCAAAGTATTGCCTACTCCATGCAAACAGAGACCTCCACCAAAGAATCCATGGTATGATCAGGATTGTCGTGCTGCTACCGAAGAGGCATATAGGGCTACGTTACAATCCGTAGCAAACGTAGCGCACGAGAGAGATATCGGGAGAAAAGGAGAGAGCAGAAACGTCTTTTCCGCAGGAAAAAGAGGGAGATGGAAAAGCGGGAGTGTGAAAAAATCGAGATGTACAGGAGCCAGAATGAAGTCCGAAAATTCTACCAAAGAGTGAAGCATCAAACTGATAGCTTTGGTACAGGCACCTCCTCCTGTAGAAACCAGCAAGGTAATTTGGTAACTGATACGGATAGTGTACTCAGGATATGGAAAGAGCATTTTTCAAACCTGTTGGTATCCCTCGAAGACGACGAAGATACCACAGATGCAATCCAAGAAGATGGCATTGAATGTATACCGCCCAGCCAAGATGAGGTATAGACAGTAATGAACCGGCTGAAGAATAATAAGGCAGCAGGAGCCGATGGCTTACCAGCCGAGCTGTTCAAAATCGGAGGCGACACGCTGATAAGGTGTATTCATCAGCTAGTTAGCACCATCTGGCAGGAAGAACGAGTACCCGACGATTGGAACCTGAGTATCCTGTGCCCCGTCCATAAGAAAGGAGATAAGACTGTATACTCTAACTATTGGGGCATAAGTCTACTCCCGATTGCCTACAAGATCGTGTCAGGGATATTGTGCGAAGGACTAAAGCCTATGGTCAACGAGATAATTGGGCCATACCAATGCGACTTTAGACCTGGCAAGTCCACCATTGACCAAATATTTACCCTGCGGCAAATCCTGGAGAAGACCAAAGAAATGCAGATCGACACCTATCACCTTTTTGTCGATTATAAAGCAGCCTTCGACAGCCCACTACGTTCAAAGGTACTCCAGGCCATGTCTGAATTTGGTATCCCCGCAAAGCTCATTCGGCTTTGTAAAATGACTTTAACTGACACGAGATCCTCAGGTAAAATAGGAAAGAACCTCTCGTGTGATCTCTTCAACATCCTGCTGGAAAAGGTTATTCGAGAGGCAAACGTCAAAAGAAGTGGCACAATCTACACCAATAGTCACATGTTACTTGCTTATGCTGATGATATAGACATCATGGGACGATCAGTAAAAGAAGTAACTGATACCTTTATGAAGGTCGAAGGAGAATCTGCTAAAGTGGGTCTGGCGGTAAACGGCGGGAAGACTAAGTTAATGGCGTCGACGCGCAATGCGTCCATTGAGCTCGGACCAACTGTGGAAGTTGGTTCCTATAATTTTGAGGTAGTAAAAGACTTCGTCTACCTCGGCACCGCCGTAAACACAACTAATGACATCAGTTGTGAAATAAAATGAAGAATTGTATTGGCTAATAGATGCTACTTTAGCTTAAGTAAGCAGTTTGGTGTGTTTTAGAGAAATATTCTTCGAAAGATCTACGGACCAATCTGCGTTGACGGTGAATTCGACGTCGCATGAACCACGAGCTGTATCTGCTATACAACGACATCAATATAGTTAAACGTATCAAGATGCAACGATTACGTTGGCTAGGCCATATCATAAGAATGAGCGATGATGAACCGGCTAAAAAGGCGCTTGGCGGTGCTCGCAGAATTGGCAGGCCAAAGAATAGATGGCGCAAACAAGTGGATGAAGGGATGACAAGGAGCGGTATTCCAGAAAGAGAAGCAATAGACAGAGAGAAATGGAGATCTTTTCTTAGTTGGGCTAGCAAAGTAAGTAAGTCTACGACAATGAACATGGATTTTTTAAAACGTGGATTTTTTAAAGAACTTCTACGACAATAAACATGGGTTTTGTAAAACGTGTTGTTTTTAATTTTTTTCAAGAACTTTTACGCCAATAAACATGGATTTTTTAAGGAATATTTTTCCAAGAACTTCTACGCCAATAAACGTGGATTTTTAAAGAATATTTTTTAAGGACTTCTACGTCAAAAAACGTGGATTTTTAAAAATATTTTTTAAGGACTTCTACGCCAAAAACGTGGCCCATCTTGGAACTTGTTTTAATTTTACGCAAAATATTACGTCTGCCAAATTTTAGACCGGATCGGTTTATCCGTTCGAAAGTTATCGAGCGTTCCACCCACTACACATGGTGCCATAGCTGGTTTTTACAGCTTTCGGTTCATTTTCTCAGGAAGTATGGACTTGCCCCCGAAAAAACTTGTACCGTGGTAATGGGGCAGCGAATACAAGTTGTTACAACAAAAGTCAAAAAGGTTCGAAAGGAGGTCTTAAACTGCAATTTTTAGAAATTTTGTGGGGGGGGGTTGCCCGAAGGATTGGACCGATGTAGTCGAACTTGATCTATGTATGTCTGGTAGAAATATTATGATCTGCAAAGTATTAACCAAATTGTCTGAAACGGATTTCATCCAAACGTACTTGGGGGTCTAAACCATTATTTCGACGTGGCACATTTTGCCCGTATGCAACGGTATATACCTTCGTTAGCATAAACGCTGAGGGTATAATAACATTTGGTGGGGCACATGGAAGCGTTTAAACAATCCTTAATGTTCGTACGTGTAGCACAGCGGAAGGAACACAGCTAGAACTCAGAAGTTCACACGATCAAATCCAGCTGAGAGCAAAATAATAAAAAAATAAGGAATGTGTTGAAATTGAAAACAAATTGCACCTCAACTGTTCTAAAATATAACACATGTTTTTTTTCTAGCTTATTTTTTAACTTCTAGTGGCCATAGTTATGTAACTAGTTATTCAGTGCGACATGCCTTTGTTAAAATAATGGGTTAGTAGGGTGTTTTGTAAGTAGTAACAACTACCAAAAAGTACTTCTAAACCCATTATGTGGTAATGATTTTTTTCTGGGTAACATGTGCACCACAAACTCGTCGTAATTTTGCTAACAAAAAATGTTTGCCAACGGCTTAGTACACATTTTGCAGATGTAATTCGAAACATTTTAGTTGTAATTCGTAACATTTCATTTGTAATTCGAATTATTTTATTTGTAATTCGAATTATTCTATTTGTAATTTGAATTATTTCATTTGAATTCGAATTATTTTATTTGTAATTCGAATTATTCCATATGTAATTCGAATTATTTCATTTGTAATTCGCATTATTCCATTTGTAATTCGAATTATTTTATTTGAAATTCGACTTATTTCATTTGTAATTCGAAACAAAAAAATACCAAATATTTTTTGTATTGATTTTATACCTGGCTTTTTCGAATAACAAATAAAATGATTCAGTTACAAATGGAATAATTCGAATTTCAAATAAAATAATTCGAATTTAAAATTGAATAATTCTAATTATAAATATTCGTATTACAAATCGAATAATTCGAATTATAAATGGAATAATTCGAATTACAAATTAGAGCTGTACAGTTCATGAACGAACTAGTTCAATTGAACGATTCAATGAATAGAGCGTATGAACTAGATCAGTCGATATAGTTCAATAGTTCCCTGAACTATAATCAGTCGACGAACGTACGATCAACGAACGAACGATTCACAATATAGTTCAACATGTCGTTCACATATGCATAAAGTTACGCCGTCGTCAGTGTTCAGTGATGCCTTCGTAATGTGATGAGTTTGTTTACGTTTTGGATCAATGTACTATGAATAGCTGTTCGAAAGTGAAGATTTCTTCAAAAACACAAGAAATTCCACATATTCCCATATTGAATGTTCCTTGTTCTGGGGATCAATTCTGTTTCTATGAAAATGTGAAATGAAAACTTTTATAAAGGAAAAAACTGTCAAATGAAAAATATTATAAAGAAAATATTTTTCATAGAACAAGAAACCAGCCCCTGGATAGAAAACAAGTGATCCAAGGCTATAGTCGGACGGGGCCGACCATGTGATACCCTACACCTTTACCCCGGGGAATTAGCTTTCCACATATCAAAATTTCTTTATGGAAAAAATAAACTTGTTGTAAGAAGTAACTTTAGGGATTCTGGTGGATTCTGCATCAGGGGGAAGATCAGTAGATCTATTTCCATATGTAGTCAACTTTGCCGGTATATGTTTTCCAGGAAATAAAATATAGATCATTTTTTTTTTCATTTTACCATTTTACTAAATATGATCAGATCATCATCCAAAATTGTAAGCATCTACTTCGACCTAAAGTCTTACCTCGTGCAAAATTTTGTGATTATTAAGCTATAATTGCGACCTCTAGCGTGTTTATGATTACACTACCAAGAAATAACAGGGTATATTAGGCTGTAACTCTGTTATCTTATCATGTACACCAACGGACACACGGACGGACACACATATCAAAATCGCTTTATCTCGCCGAGATATGAAGATTGGTATACCACATTGGGGGTCTCCGACGAATATTTCGCGGGGTTACATGAATTTTTACCAAAACAAACTTATAATACCCTTTCCACATAGTGGTGTAGGGTATAAAAATAAAAAGAAACACAAACGCACAAAGCTTTTTCGCATTGACAGTTTCTACACACACACAACAGAACATTTTTGCTATTGTTTGTTTCTCTTTGGTGTATGCATGCGTTTGATTGATAGTCCGGTCAAAATAGACATTGAAATAGCAAAAATTCCCACAAAGCTGAATTTTGGTGGAGAGCTAGGGTTTGCCATTAGAAGCAACGTCCTAAAAGTCCCCATCGGTCCCATGTGTGCAAAAAAAATTATTCGGGGTTAAAGGTCAAAATTTAAGGGTTTTTAGGTTTTCGGATTTATTTTTTGAAAACGGTTGATCTAATCAAAAAGTGACTAAAGTAAATATTGTAGACTTAGAAGGAACCATTCTTGAGATATAGCTGTTCTACAAAACACATGATTTTTATGCATTTATAAGGGAAATATGCACATATTCAGACGAACCGGCTAAAATAAGCGAAGTAATAGGGTCTGTCCCCCAAAAAATATATATTTTCTTGAAGAGCGAAATTATAGCTATCTTCTAAAAAAATTCCAACAAAATCGGAGTGTGTTTAGTAGAGTTATTCAATGTTAGAGTCATTTTATGCAAAAATAGCCCATTTAACCCACATGTATAATCGAAAGCCCAACGGGAACGACCCCAACGAAAACTCTCCGATTTTTTTCAAGTTTTGTCCGAAGGTAGGGTTTGTTGCGCTGATTACGGAAATGTATAATTTTCAACGGTTGTGGATCCGGTTCGCCGGTTATTAGACCCGAAAGGCCAAATTTAAAAACCGGGTTAGACCCGGTTCTACTGAACCGATTACTGCAAAGTGGATATCGTTTGAAAGCTTACGGAAGTATCGTTACTTTAACCGGTTCGCCTCCTAATGTACTTACGCGGCTAATTCTTTATTTGACATTTAGATCGAGATATCTCGAAAATGGTAAGTCTTTTTTAAGAATCATAAAGACCAATCTTGTAGACAATTATTGAATCTACAACTTTTACTTTAGCTGGCTTTTGCTAAGTGTTACCGTTTTTGAGAAAAATTAAAAAAAAAAACTGAATAATGCCTCCAAAAATGACCTTTGACCCCGAATAACTTGTTTTGCACACATGGGATCGATGGGGACTTTTAGGACGTTGCTTCTAATGACCAACCCTAGCTCTAAACCAAAATTCAGCTTTGTGGGAATTTTTGCTATTTCCCCCTTATACGCATGTCTATTTTGACCGGTTATGATCCGAATGAATGAACTGGATAGTGAACTATGAACTAGATTACTGAACTAGTTCAGTTAAAAGATCTGAACTATTGAACTAGATATTTCAAATGAACTAGATTGTACAACTCTATTACAAATGGAATAATTCGAATTACAAATGGAATAATTCGAATAACAATTGGAATAATTCGAATTACAAATGATTTCTTACGAATTACAAATAGAATTCTCGAATTACAATTAAAATAATTCGAATTACGTCTGAAAAAGGGATGGGTGCCACCGTGGTGCAATGGTATGCACACCCGCCTTGCACACATAAGGTCGAGGGTTCGATTCCCCGGCCAGACAACATCAAACACTTATCAACGGTGGCAAAATACCCCTCAGTAATGTTGGCGACATTTCCTGAGTATTTCAGCCATGTAAAACTTCTCTACAAAAGTGGTGTCTGTGGTGAGAGAAGTCTCCCTTGTCCCTTATGGGATGTTTGTGGAACAATTATTATTACGTCTGAAAAAGGTGTAGTCGGACACACTCATTACCTAGTAATGACTCATTACCTCATTACCTAGTAATGACTCATTACCTCATTACTTAGTAATGACTAAAGTAAGTAGTTTTTCCTTGTGAATTTTTTAAGCAGTAACCCATTATTTTTCCGCCTACTGGTAATGTACAAAATAGCTAGTTTACATTACTTTGTAATGAGTTGTTCGTATTCGTCTCATGTGGCTCCCCAATTTATGGTGGAACGTAACTCCATGGTGTTGTCTGTTAATTTCATGTCATTTGGCAACCCTAACTGAGAAGATAGATTTGTTGTTGATGTATACAAATCCACGGAAGAGAAAGAGTATCTAAAACGCCACTACTGATTATTTCAATGGATGATTTTGGCGGCGGGCGATTTTTTTCCACTGTAGAATGCTCATCCACTGGTGTTTAGTTTGTAAAGATTTCTTAGGTTTTATTTTACTTTTTTTTCGATTCTACTCCCATTGTGTGTTTAGTTCGGAACTTGATTTGTTGTTGATGTTCTTCTTGTAGGGGTTTTTAAGGTTTTCTTTTACTACTACTGTCTGTTGATGCTTCTTCTTTTGACTGTTTTTTGGGCATTATCCGTCGTATCTTAGCTGCTGTTATGTTTTGTGCGGTGTTAGTGATGATGATAATGGGAATAACAAATAAAAACAACCGTGTGTTGTGTTTGGTTCAGACGGATGAACGAACGGATAGATGGATGGCTGGCTGGATGACTAGAAGGTTGGTTAGTTAGTTGGGTTTTGTTTGGTTGACTGTTTGACACTGTGGCTGTTGTGTTTTGACGATGACGACGAAATGAGAAGAGAGTGAGTTCGAGTACTCGTTTCACAGTTGTTGTTTTGTTAGTGCTGCTGCATGTGTGTTTGTGAGTAATTGTGTATGTTTACCAGCCAGTCAGCCATACGTGAGCCGTGAGCGAATACCAAGCAACCGTTTTACGTATGAGAAATGTCGATGACGGGATATGAAATTCTTTGTGTGGTTAACTGAAACCAGTATTACGTGCCGGGGTGCAATGAATGGCAGCAAAAATTTTCGTTTTGTCGTTGTCTCGCGTGTAATAATAAATTCTTTACCTTTTCTTTTTTGCTGCCTGCTATTTGCCGTCGCTTTTTTGTGCATGTGAAATGTGTGATGATGATGATGATATTGAGTATAGTAGTGATTTGATGAGTGAGTTTATGTATATGTAAAGAATTCTTTTAAATAAAAAAGAAAAATTGAATAACAAATATCAAAATCATTAGAATTTTGGAGAAAAAATATAAACCAAAACAAATAATTAAAAAAGAAAAAAAATATTAAATAATTTTTTTCGACAGCCAAGGAAAGGTGTCCGCATATTTTTTTCCATTCTTTGGTGTAATGAAATAATGCCGCGCGCGCATATTTTAAGTGAAAACTAAGAAGCAAATAGCATTTTGGGACTGTATACCACCTCCAACATCATCCACCTCCCGCCGGATAATTATAATTGATTACATATAACAGCAACAACAATAGCCCCACAAAAAAGGAATATTATCTACAACATCTTAATGAAATTTCTTCATAGTTTTTGAGGTTTTTGATTTTCTGGGTGAAAGTGTATAAACCAACCATCCAACCAACCAGGAAGTGAATGTCATTAAAGTGAAATTAAGTTCAAGAAGAAACAACAAATGGAGATTGTTAAAACGTCAAGAGTGAAGTTTTATTTTGACAAATTAGCTTGACGTCCATTAAATGAGAAAGAAAGAAAAGAAATCAAATATTAAAATTGTCTTCAAAGAAATTATGAAAAGTTAAACAACAAATATACCAAAGTGATTTTCAAAAAAATATATTCAAATTAAACCAAGAGCTTAGCATAGTTGTGACACAAAATTTCCCAAAAAAAAAAAAATAAATATAAGAAATCGAAACTAAAAATTGAATGAAATTTGAATGATAAATAAAAATAAAATATTAAAAAAAAAGTTTGAATACCCACTGGATATAATACAAAATTTTGAATAATATATTAAAATAGAAATCAAACAAATCAAATACTAATAATAAGGAAATCAAGTGAGAAAAAAGCGTTTTAAAATTGTACACACACGATTGTAAAAAATTTAAATCCAATCCATATTCAAAATATTTGTATAATTGGTGTTTAATTAAAAAATAAAAAAAAAAAACTCAGCCACCGAAACAACAACTTTTCTCCCTAGCCGTGTTTATTAGAACAAACTCAAAATTTTCTCCCAAGTATATAGTGAGTACCAAACCAAATCTATCTGTCAATCTCTTATTAAACAAAACAAAAGAAAAAAATAATTTAATTTTCTATTTTATTATTTGTTGTTGTCCATTTTTATACATCTTTCTATTTTTTTTTCTTCTCACACACCTTCCCTTTTTTTGCCTTCCGAAAAAATACTTTTTTTGTGTATACCAAACAAAACACTTGGACAAATATAAAAAACAACAATTTTTCTACAGATGTATGTATGCCGTCGACGAATCGTTGGTTGCTTGCTTGGTGGTACGACATCCCCATACGGCGGTGTATCGTTCAAAAAGGGAAAAAATCCAAAAGATACAGTTCAAGTGCATATGCCTCTGACTTTTTCTTCTTCTGCTGTGTTTCTCTAAACGGCTGTGTGTGTGTCTGAATGTTTGTGAGTACGCGCGTATCTGAATCGCCAAGTCGTTAGTGTTGTATGTGCGCGCCGTCAGTGTTTGGTAAAACAAACAACAGCAACAATAAGAGATTTGTGTAGAGTTGCCATTTATTTCCGATGCCGTAATATTTTGTCCAAACTTAGTTTAAGTTCGAAGGTGTGTCATATCGGTCCACTCATTCAGGTACCTCCCCCACAAATGTTCGAAAATATTCGAAAATTTGTGCGTACGATAACTCTTGAAGGGAGTAACCGATTTGGTCCATACTTTGCACATCGTAAAATTTCTACCAAAAATAGATGAGGTTTCAATATGTGGTCTATTGGTGCACTCCATCGGGTACCTCCCACACAACATTTCGAATAAGTTCAGCTTAGGACCTGCTCTCGAATTGCCTTGATTTTTGTTTTAACAACTTGTTTTCGCAGTCCCCATTACGACGGTACACATTTTAGCAGGAGCATGTTCATACTTCCTGGGAATATAGGACTATGGTGGTTGGAGCGCACGATAACTCTCGAACGGATCTTCCAATTTGGTCCAAAATTTTAACTTCGTAATACTTTGACCGAGCTTAGCTCAAGTTCGAAGATCAGTCATATCGGTCAACTCCTTTAGGAACCTCCTCCACAAAAGTTCGAAATATTCGGAAAATTTGTGTGTACGGTAACTCTGGAAGGCAGTAACCGATTTTGCACTTCTTAAAATTTATGAGTGCCACCGTGGTGCAATAGTATGCACACCCTCCTTGCACGCTAAATGTCGTGGGTTCGATTCCCAGGCATGAAACATCAAATTTTTAACGGTGGCAAAATACCTCTCAGTGATGTTGGCGACATTTCCTGATTATTTCAGCCACGTAAAACTTCTCTACAAGTGGTGTCTAAGGACACGCCGTTCGGACTCGGCAATGAACAGTAGGTCCCATATCATTGAGCTAATATTAATCGGGGTGCAGTCATTGATATGTGAGAAGTTCTCCATTGTCCCATCTGGGATGTTTGTGGAACAATTATATATATTTTATAATATTTATACGAAACATGGACCAGGTTCTAATATGGACTCTATATTTTTATTCCTTCGTGTACCTCCAACATAAAAAATACAGTTTAAAGCCTGATTGCGAATCCCTTGGATCTTTGTTGTAAAAACTTGTATTCGTTGTCCCCATTTTTTCACGCCTTAGGTCTAAAACGAAGTCTGGCCTTAAAAATCCCTTCATGAAAAGCACTCATGCATTACAAATACAAAGTAAAAAAGGGTAATAATGATTTTCCAAACAAAAAAAAAAAAAAAAAAAAAAATACAAGTCATTTCGCACATTTACAATTACATTCATAAAATTAAAAATAATTCTGAAATAAATAACCTGTTTCTCAAAAGGTATTCGAAACTAAATTCATTCAAATGACTTCCGTTTTTGAAAAATATTTGTTTCATTTTTGTTTTCAATAAAACAAAAACTTTGTACAAAAGCAAGAGTTTCGGAATAATTCGAACGAATTTTTTTCAACATCAGTTTTTTTTTTCTCTCATGTTACCAAGGTTGAGCAGACCAAAAATATATTTTGCCAGCGCTTAGAAGAAACATATAACCCTTTTCATGCCCATAACAAACAAATTATGGTAGGCACCGACGTAGTCAGGAGGGAGCCCCAGGGAGCCCATGGACCACATATTTATCTTGCGGCAAATCCTGGATAAGACCCAAGCGGTGCAGATTGACACTTACCATTTCTTATCGATTATAAAACAGCTTTCGACAGTCATATACGGCCAAAGGTATTGCATGTCATTTGGTATTCTCACAAAGCGCATTGTAAGATGGCATTAACTGCTACACAGTTCTCAGTTAAAATAATAAAAGTCCTCTACGAACAGTTTAGTACCAAAAGAGGTTTGAGACATGGAGAAGGCCTTCAAGTGACCTCTTCAGTATCTTTTTGGAAAATGATAGATGTAAAAGAAATGGCGCAATAAACACCAATAGACAGGTGACTATTGCCGACGACATTGAGGTCTGGGAGTAAGACAAACCCAATTTGATGGTATCAACGCAAAATGCGTCCACAGAACTCGGAACAACTATGGAAGCTGTTGCCTTAGGAAGAAATCAGTTAAAATAAAAAGCCACATCTCGTCAAACAAAAAAAAAATTTACAGCCCAGTAAAAAAATAATTGCCAAATAATGTGTTTTCATAGTACTCTTTGATAGTCGTAACTATATACAAAACCCCCTACTAACCCATTATTTTAACAAGGGCATGTCGCTGTGACTGGCTAGTTATTCTATACCACTTCAAGTTGAAAAATATGCTAAAAACTAAATGTTATACATATTATTAGAACAGTTGAGGTAGAATTTGTTTTCAATTTCAAGATTTCAACAAACTTCATAGTTTTATTTTATTTTGCTCCCGGTTGGATTTGATTATGCGAACTTCTGATTTGCAGCAGAACACACTTGTTTCGTTAACAAAAAATAGTGTGCTAACCATGAGCTTTGAACACACAACTCTCGGATTTATAGTCGGACACACACCCTGTATGCCACCGTACTCATTACATAGTAAGTCGTAATATAAGTAGTTATTTTTGTTTACGTTGCTTTGTAATGTGTTACACTGGTAGTACCCGTGCGGACGGAAAAGTATAAGAATAAATTGAGAGAAATAAATTTTTTTTTAAATATTTTAGGCAACAGGATATTAAATTAACAATTATTCGTCAGGAATTCGAGGTCGATCAAAAAGCGAACATTCGCCGGACGAAGGCGTTGCTCTGAAAAAAGCTTGAATATATTACCATTTCACAGCGCGGATTTTGTCAAAATCTGGCGTAGTAGTAAGTATAAGAGAGAGGTTATAAGTTGAAAAAAACCAAACTGACAACATGTCGTATTCTCCGACGAAAAAATAATTAAAAGCATCAGCCCAGTCCGTCCGTCTGTCTGCTTGGCTGGAGCGCTCGATAACTCTCGACCGAATGAATCGATTTGGACCAAAATATGGCATTCGTAATATTTTGCCCAAAGTTAGCTTAAGTTCGAAGATGGGCCACGTCGGTCCACTCCCTGGGGTACCTCCCCCACAAAAGTTCGAACATGTTCGGAAAATTTGTGCGCACGATAACTCTTGGATCCCGATTTGGTCCATACTTTTCAAAGCCAACATGTCATGCTACTGGACTGACCTCCTTATTTCTCGGACCTTAATGTGATTGAAAATGTTTGGCATTGGCTAGCTCGAAAAGTTTGTGCTTCCGGCAAGTAGTACGACAATGAAAATGACCGACCTTATCGATGCAATAAAAAAGTTTGAACCACTTTTTTACTTAATTTATTAATAATAATTTAATAATTAAATTTTAATAATACTTATTTGGAAACAACACTTTATATGAGTTTTTAAAGGGGCCCCACGCAAAAATACAGTGTCGGCCAAAACTAAAGAACCCTCTCATTTTTTTTTTAAATTAAATTTTTTCAAGAAAACAATGTTGCATTTTTTTATATTTTGTTATCTTTATTAAACAAAAAACACAAAATTAAGGAATTCTGGATTTAATAAAAAAGTTAAAATTAAAAAAAAAAATAAGTCGCAAATATAAGTGGACAAAACTAACGCACCCCAAATTTTAAGAACAGAAAAATATTGAAATCAATTTTCCGTTGCGTAGCCTTTATTCTGGATGAAACACGCATATATCGCATCCATAGAAGATATTAAATTACTAATTAGTTCAGGCGATATTGCTTGCCAGGCTAATTTTTCCGGTTCAAATGATTTTTCTGTGGTTTGCATTTTTACGGTTGTTTTTTGAGTTAACGATCTCCCACAAGTCGGATCGACCTTTCTAGTTCCTATTCCCAAAAGGGACTAGTTCCTTAATATAGTTTCATAGTTCCGAGACCGATATAATTCAACGAATCTTTCTCTTTCATACTTCTTTCCGTTCCGAGACCTGAATAGTTCACCAAATCTCTTTCTTTCATTATTCTTTTTGTTTCCTTCGTTCCAAATATTCCCAAGACTGAAATGTTTAATCGCTTTGTAGATGAATTGACATAAAAATAAATATATTGCACGAAATAAACAGCAAAGAAGAAAGATCGATATATGCGTTAAATTATAGGAACGAGAAGAGCGCACGGAACTGTATGAACTAAAGGAACTATATAAACGCAAGAGCTGGATATAGTTCCAACAGTTCCTTGTCCGGAATAGTTCCTTGGAACTAGTTCGTTCCGGAGTAGGCCTACTCTAGTTGAGTAGGCCAATGGAGAACATCTGTCGAATTGGAAACACTCCTTAACCACTTTCGATACATGTTCTGTCTCGTTATCTTTCTGGAATATCCATCCAAGTGACATATCTTCTTAAGCATAAGCCAACATCACGCCTTTTTATACGTTCCGATAGTGGAAATGATCCATTAATTTTATGACTTGGTTCAAACCCTTGCCCCGAGAAAAAAAATCAAGACCATGGTGCTCCGCCTTTGCAATAATTAGAATTTTACCGTTGCCCATTTGGTCCTAGTCTTATGCCATCTGAATCCTTTAAATTAAACTTAGATTCATCAGAAAACACCACAGTCGTCCATTTTTGGACACTCCTTCAGATGGGTCTTGGCTAATTCCAGTCTAGTTTTTTTATTTTTTGTCGATACGAAAGGTACTCTTCTGTCAATTGTTCTTTTGCTAGTTTTTTTTTCAAATCTAAGCGATTTTGACCAGAAGATGCTGTAACATCATTTTTAGATGAATATGTTTTGGTATGGCCTAATTATAGCGGTACCTCCAGATTTTCGGTTTTTTAAGGATTTAAGCCAAATGTTCCTACTAAATTAACTGTAATTTGGTAGTAGATTTCAAAAATCAGAAAAGCCAATTGATAATTCCCTTCGCCGGGATGAAATCATAATATTGGTAGCGATCAGTAAAATTTTGCAATACTGTCAGTTCGTTTTGAAAAACTTTAATCTTAAACAACCAAAAGTTCTAGAAAGATGTTAATTGAAATCTTAGGTACATTTTTGTAGTTGACTGTATCCTTAATTTTTGTGTGGTTCGGTATCTGTGGACCAGAATCGGAGAAAAAAGTATAACAAGTAGGAAAAGCGTTAAGTTCGGTCGGGCCGAACTTTTTATGCCCTCCACCACAAATTTCAGCCATTTCGGTGGATTAATGTGGCCACAACCTTCAAAATACCGAAAATCGGAAGGTACCGTTCTATGGGTGCTATATGATGGCGTGGACCTATACCTAAAAATTTCTGGGGGAAAGTTTTATACCCCCAACGAAGACTAAATACCAAATTTCAGCCATCTCGGTGTGATAATGAGGTCAAAACCTTCAAAATACCGAAAATCGGGAGATATCGTCCTATGGGGGCTATATCAAAACGTGGACCTATAAAAACACTTTACGGTGGAAATGTTTCTTAGCCTCTGGAAACACAAAATACAAAGTTACAAACGATTCTGTTGTCAAAATATATTAAAATGACGCGTACTGTATATGGGACGTTATATGGGGGCTATACCAGAACGTGGACCTATATAAACCAACTTTGGTAGGAATGTTTTTTGGCCTCGGGAGACACAAAATACCAATTTACAACCAATTCGGTGGTAAAATGGGACAAATATCTTAAAAATTCCTTAAAACGACGACGCGTCACGCGTCATTTTGTATGGGGGCTACACGAAAGCGTGGACCTACATAGCCCGCTTTCAATACCAAAAGTCCCACGTACATATAATAGATTTTCCCAAAATTTCATCCACCTACGTCAATCCGTTCGGACGCTAGAGTGATTTCCACAGACGGACGGACATGGCTATATCGATGTAGAATTGCACGCTGATCTAGAATATATATACCCAGCAAAATGTTCGATGCCAAGGATGCTATTGAATCATGGGTGCAAGTGATCTGGCATGTCATCTTTTTAGCATTTTCACTCATGAATTTTATATGAGCGTGACCACCGTAAGATGACATTAATTTTCGGATCTTATGATGACATTCATTGTCGGATCCTAAGCATGTAATTTTGACCAATGCTTTGACATGTCATTTTCACCAACCCTTTGGCATGACATTTTCATGTCTTGTTTGGAGAATGGAAAATTCTGTATTGAAATATGATTTTCATGACAAACCAAACTCTTTATTAGTTTAAACTAATTCATGAAATAACTAGAACTAATTTATCAGCATAAAGTTTACACCCAAAATTTCAATTTTATCACCGCCGCTGCACCGCAACAGAGTTTACTTCGTCCACTCTCAGCCACTGATTTTGTTTCATCTTACAAAAGCTTTTCTATTATCTTCTTTTATTATCTTTCTTCTATTATCTTTCTTTTGTAACAAAACATTTGGAAATGTATACTTTTTTGTTTTGATGTCGCTACTTGTAGGGATGTACAAATCGACTTGTTTGTTTGTTGTGATCTGTACAAATGATTCAAATGCTGATGAAAAGATCGGATGTTTCACGACTTGCTATGCGATGACGTGATTTCATGGCATAATCACGTCATCGCATAGAACTCCTTCCTTCAAATTTTGCTGGGTTGTTTTTGGGGTCTACAATGATTGTTTCGAGTAGTTACAAACGTAGTGACAAACTAAATATACCCCCATCCTATGGTGGAGGGTATAAAAATCGAATATTTTCAAAAGTTTTTGGCTATTTTCACATTTAGGAACCGGTCATAGACATTTCGTATGTTCCAGAAAGTTGTTTGCTGATATCTTTGCTACATTATTGTTGTCCATTCTTCTCTTGAATTTTGAACGGTTTAGTATCTATGGAACAGGAACGGAGAAAAGAGGATACAAATCGCATTTGATTTGCTATTTTGACCATTAAGAACCGTTTCTACAGAGTTTGCATGTTCTAGAAAGTTCTTTACTAAGATGTAAGGTACATTTTTCTAGTTGGTTGTTTGCTTCAATTTTGATCGGTTTGATATCTGTGGACTAAAATCCGAGAAAAAATTAAAAGGGAAATTTGAACTTGGCGATTTTGACCTTGAAGGTGAGGTTAAATGGATTTTATGTGTTCACAGTTATTATTCTTTAAGACGAGAGCTACAATTTTTCTTCTACGGGTAAACCCCAATTCTTAGAGGTTTAGAAGATAAGTGCCTGACGAAATGATCCCCTTTGACATCAAGGCCTCAGGTCTTTGGGGGCCCATAACCGCGAAAGTTGAAGTGATACGGAAAAACGCCGGGACACATGTCTTCTTATTTTTGGACTTCTATCCCGCAGTGTAATTAAAAGAACACGTTAGAAAAAGAAATTTAAAAAAAAAATATTTGTAATTGTGCAATTTTTTCTGATGCCGACTTTTTGGACAACAAATTGTAAAGTTTGCCCGAAGTCGGCATGGGGTTAAAAACATTGATTTTTATACATTACTTTTAGCTAAAAATTATTAAAAATTTTAAACAAATACGTTAAAGGCTAATCAATAAAAAATAGTTTTAATATAAAATGAGTTTTAAGAGATTTTAAGCTAAATTAGCCATGATTTGAAGTACATATGTACGTTGTAGAGTGCCGACAACTGGGTAATAGTTGCCGATTATTGGCACGAACTAATTTATTTAAACAATATTTTTAAATCTACTTTTTGAAGAAAAATCAATAGAAATGTATATAATAAACTAGAAATGTAAAACTAATGAATGCATAAAGTATTGACCTTTCAAAAAAACAGTATTTTGCTAATATTGCAATTTTTGCATATTGAACAGATATAATTAAAAAAGTTGTTTATATAATCTAAAACTACACAAAATGACGAATTATAATAACTTAAATTCAACTTGATTGGACATTTAGACTCGGATGGACATAAAACTGAAGATAACAAAATCCTTAAAATGCCGAATGCACTTACCCTATAATATTTTACATTACTACGTGTATAATTTCCACACATCTGTGAACAAATATTTATGAAGCTAGAAACCTTTCGTCTACAAGAATTTGTACTTCCCTTATTTTTTTAACAAAAATCCACTTGCAATACACGCACCTGTTTGTCAATTCGCGCTGCATTCTTGCAACGATAACAATTATTTATCTCCAAGTAATGGCAACCCTAAAAAGTACACTTTACTATTAGCAGATATTGCTCAAAACATAAGATATAGATAGGTAGATAGATAGATACAATATTTTTTCGCCTGTTACAACACCACTTGGATAAGTTTGTTGTTTGTGTACATGTGGGTATGTTATGTGAGAGAGTTTGACAAAAAGTGTATATGTCATCAAAAATTGTCCATAGAACGGTAGACATTTTTTGATATATATTTTTTCATAAATTTCTTTTTTATCAAATTACTAAAACATTAAATGATGTCGCAATAAAAATAAAATTGTCCTAAAATTTAATTATTTTATAAACATCAAATAGCTACCGGCATTTGTTTTTACTTTATCATAGGTTTTTATTAATGGAATTTTATGAATATTAATTGTGTTTCTTTTTAATAAACTTTCAATGAATTTTCTTAATCCAAAGCTGAGAGAGATATACCAACAAACATGCATGCAAGACATGCGCGCTCTTTACGTTGTCTATCTCTCGCGATAGTTTCAGTGAGTAATCATTACCCAGTAATGGCTTTGTATTAGGATTCTCTCGTTTGCAATAAATTATCTCTCATTTTTAAATGGCTCTCCAGTGATGAATGTCTCTCTCAAAAAAATCTCTGTATACAAAAAAGGTTATGTTATTATGTTTCACTTTCCCATGCCGTTCGTTCCGGCAACGTGCTTCACTACTTTCGTGTTGTAAATTACCCTCATTTAGTCGTCCATGTTTTGTTTGTTTTAATTTCATTTCATTATCCACCACTAACTACTCCAAGTCACAGTACGTACGCCGTACATACGTACACCTTACAGTTATTTATCATCGTCGTTGTCGTCGTTTTATTGCATTATTTACACTCTTTCGTTCGTTCGTTCGTTTCGTTTTCTTTAGTCGTTGTGTTGCTGATGTTGTTGTTGTTGCTGTTATTATTATTAGTTTTATTGTTATTGTGTGTGATGAAGTTCACACGAAATACAAATCAAATTAAAATAGTTTTAGATAAAAGTTTGCCAACCGAACCGCACCGAACATCGTATTTATGGAATTGCCTGTCAGTAACAATTGATATTGACAAGTGTTGTATTTGATTTTGTTTAGTTGAATGAGAAAAAAAGCAACAAAAACTACACACCCTCTCATTAAATCAATATGACTGACACAATTTACTATGTGCATAGTAGGGGCTGAGACAACCGATGGCTATGTTTTCATTCTCTCCAAGCTGAATGACTATCAACAACTAATTGAGTAATTGAAATTTCAATATCACTAAGAAATCATGACGTTTTGTTTTTGTCTTGTTTTGATTTTGAGGTTAGGGGCTTGGCCGGCCATATTTGTATTGCCAACAAATTATTTTGTATGAACATGCAAAAGTAAACAAACTGAACATTATGAAATTAGCAGTGTTCTCAGGCATTAAATCGCACGCAGATCGTTTTAATAATTGTATGTTTGTTTTGAGCTATTATAGATAGCATTTAGAATTTTTTTATTTTGAAGATTTTTTTGGAAAATATGACGTTTAGGGGCATCTCTCGGATCGGTCTGAAATTTTTACCACAGGTAGCTCTTGGGACCCTGAACACAAGTATATATATTTTTTCCGGGGGAAATCCATACTTTCCCAGATATGGGTCTCGAATTTTTTGCTTTTATCACCATTACTACTAAAACTTATGCAATATGGGACTCGTTTTAAAGCTCACGAAGAGTACTTTCAAATGCCGCCAAGTGGTCTTAAGTAGCCGGCCTTTGGGCGGAGATTTATCACTGTTTTCTATAGACAGATGCAGAAGTCGTCATGGCGATCGAAACTTTCTTTTAAATTGTAAGTCCTCTTAAGTGGTCGACCTTCGGCCGGGGATTTCCTCCTATGGACAGATCAAAACTTTCTTTTAATTTGCAAGTGTTCTAATGCAGCAGGCCTTCGGCCAGATATTTAACACTTTCTCCTATGGACAGTTGCAAAAGTTGGCTACGCGACAAAAACTTTCCTTTAAATTAACCCAGGTAAAGCCACTGGTCGTTTAAACGCCACAAAAAATGATTGTAAAAACTTACGTAAATCTCTGGGTTTTTCGAATATTTTTGTGGGGTTTTTTACATTTTGTTATAGTATTATCTGTTATCTATCATTTCAAATCGCCCCGGCCTAATGTATATGACAAATGCTATATAGTAGATTATCTAAGTGAGCAAGAAAGTGGAAGCTTCTTCTTGCCAAAACGGCCTTAAATGTCGTATAGGGGGATCGAGCTGAAATTTTTACAGTAGTTAGACCTTGGGACACAAATATATATATATATATAATTTTCGGGGGGGAGTCCAAACTCCACGAGATGTGGTCTTAACATTTGGGAAATTTCGTAATTTAACACCATTACGTTGTTTGTGGGCACCTCCTGGATCAGGCTGAAATTTTTACCAATGGGACCCCGGAAACAAAGATATATTGTTTTCCGGGCAGAAGTCCATACTTCCCGAGATATGGGTCTTGACATTTTTCAATTCTAACGTGGGCAATAGGGGTATCGTTTTAAAGCTTATGCACGTGAGATATTTTTACACCTGTTTATATGAGAATGTCTTAAATTTCTGGTCGAAGCGGGCTACTTAGGAAACCTTTAATCCACTTAGCTCCGAGAATTTTTTTTGCGAGAAAACTTAACATTTTTTCTCTACAATGTATAGTTTTCCTGCAATCGGGCCTTGCTTCGTTTTTGATTGAGAAAATACTCTTAATTCTAAGATTTTTGATTAAACTTTTATCGCATATTGAATTTTTTCATCAAAAGTCGAAAATTAAAAAAAAGTAGATTTTTTTGAATAGCTTGGGTTTTAGGCAAATTGAGTTGAAATACATAGGTCAAATGAAGCTTTATAAGCGTCGCGTTTCTGATTCCTGGGATTGTATCGAGCAAAAAAGTCCAGTAGAACATATGTCTACCTAATAGGCTAGTTGATGTAGAGGTTCTCCTTTGGACCTCTCTCTCTACGGATCTTAAACATTTCTCCTGACATGCCTGGCTGGGTGGAACTTGTCCACAAGATTGTGATAGGGATGCTCACGGCCATAACACCCACGAAGTTACTGCTTGTAAAATCGCCTTTTCATAAAGATGATCCACTCTGTTCATGCGGAGGCACCCTGTTGCAGTACTAAGGGCGGCATTGTGGCAGATTTGAATATTTGCATACCACACTGGATCCGCTAAGCTTACTACAGACCATCCTATTGTTTTATAAAAGGTAAACATGGATTCTTTGACAGCACCCCAAGTGATACTGGATGATGCACTGGCTTTCGCGGATGACTTAAATATGCTATTGAATGTTACTCCCAATATCTTTGGGTATTTAGATGCCGGAATCAGGTCAATATGTTCAATGGAAGCCTCATTCAACCATCCAGGTGGGACACAGTGTGGCAGTAGATTGAGCATCGGATATTTTCATATTCCTCAGATGGTAGAATTGCACTAAATCAGCTATGTAGATGTGCCATATGCCATCGACGATAAGACCCGACGCCAAGATCGTACATACATTTCGATATCTATGCCATCAGGAAGGTGTGGAAAGGAAGAGGTTTAACAGGTCCGAATTTCAAAAACCTCTAACATATACACATAGAATTATAGAAGTCTCCGCTAAGTCCTCGAACAGCTTCGCATGGTTACCTGTATTCGATAGGTCAAGAGTCACCATGACTGTTCGCAGTCTTATGCCATGTTCTGGTACAGTCTTTAACTGCTATGTTTGGAATCCATTGGTAATTGGAAACTTTTTCTCATTATGGGAAGTAGTGTCTCTAGAATATTCGCTACTGGCGACAGGGAGGAATTTGGCCTGTACGATTCGCATCTGTTGGCACTGTAGGCTAGGTCAGTAGCGTAACCAACTTGCCAACTTTCCAGTCTTCTGATACAATATGAGGTTCATATACGTAGTGGCACACTTCTCTATGATTCTCGGGGTGCTCTTTATATATGCACACCACTTTGGATCCGTCACTGTTACGGTGCTTCCTTTCACCGATATTGTGTACTATTTACCGACAACGTGTTTATAAAATGTCGATAACATTCACACCTGGAGGGCACTTTTAAGCCTGGAGAAGCTTATTTTTGATCAACTAATTGCTTTTATCATTTATATATTATGAATATTTAAATCTTCAAACCAATTTGAAGAATTCTCCAACAAATGCCAATATGTAACACATTCCATGCATATTTAACAGATTTACATGTAAAGTGATTCTACCTCAACCCTACCCCATTCTAATAAAACTAACCAATTAATCTTTAGACAAATATTTGTGAATCATTTACATGGTAATTAAACATTGTCTTAATTGTTATTTAATTTAACACATTTTTAATTAACTAATAATAATAAATCCATACAACAGCAACAACAACAACATCTCTTAATCCAAAGACGACATATTCAATTAGAAAAGTGTTGGCAATAGATTTTGCATGTCATGCCATTGATTTCATGTTTTTGCCATTAGAGGATGGATGGGCATTTATTTTAATTAGAAAATCATCTAAAAATATAAATATTTATATATGGAATAGTACACACTCACATGAGAAATATGAATAAATTACAATTATTTTTTGTGTTGCTCAATTTTTGTTGCTAAATGCCGGTTGACCTTGCCATGGTCAATAAATACGATGCAGTACAGCAGTGCTCCATTCAGTACACACACATTCTGTAATAATTCAATAACATTTGCTGTTTCTCTATATGTGTGTGTGTGGCAATTGTTGTTGTATTTTTTGCAATTAATTTGACATTAAATTAATAATTTTGTATAATTTTACAATTCATGTGGCATATCTACGACAACAACAACAACAACAACGATGAGTGAGATATAATGTTTGTTTTATTTTGCTATCATCGCTTCTGTGACGTATAATACAGTAGAACATCTTAGGACATGATGATGATTGATTGTGGCAAAGAAAAAATTCATTCTAGTTATAACACTTCATTCTTTGAAAACATTTCGTTTTTATTGTGGCAGGTTCCTCTGTAATTATTACTGGTAATATAATTTCTTAAAATGCACTTAAAAGCGTTTATAATTATACAGTTTTATTATTCATATAAACTATTTCTTCATTTAGCAATTAACATTGACATTTTCATAGTTAAATATATTTATGCCAATTCAGTTGGCTGCATCGACCACAAGATACACTTTTCTACTACAGTGAACGAAAAAGGCTTCATAACACAAATGAAATCTTACGTTTTATCGATAAAAATTTTCATTGATTTTGAACTAACGTAGAACTTCATTGCACTATTGAAAAAAAGTTTAAGTTTTATTAAAATAAAATAAATATATGTATTAACTGAAACTTGTTCATGGCTGTAATGAAGTATTATCATTAAAGTAGTAAATGTATTTCATTATAGCTATGAAACGGTTTCATTACTACTATGAAACAGTTTCATTGCATTAATGAAAGTGTTTCATTTATTTAAGGACGGAATGTAATGAAACAAAATTTTCCTTGGTTCAAAATAATTGACAAATTTAATTTTTTCACACCTTAACCACTATAACTTCGTCATTTGTTAACCGATTTGAAAAAATAATAGTTTGTTCGAACGACATTATCCACTCTTTAAATGGAAAAAGGATCAATAGAAATCCGTTTTGAAAAAAGAAGTTATACCCGTTTAAACTTGAAAATCTTTGAAACCCCATTTTCTTTCACTACATTTACCGATATAAAACAAAAAACGAAGTGAACAAACGGTATTTTCGTTGTCCCAACACGATAGAATACAATTTTCGTCTTAGTGTTGGATCGAAAAATATACAAAAAAACGTGGATAAAAAAACTTCAAGTCAAAATCGGATGATTCGATTTTCACCGTAGACATATGTATGGTCTAGTGATATTTTTGCTCAATACAATCTCAGGAACACGCAGAGAAAAAAATATGATTGACCCAACAATATTCGAAGAGCAAAATATGTATTGTAAAGATATTGTTAAATTCCAAATGTAGTATTGTGATTCCAACAATTGGGTTTTGTTAAATCCAAAAATAGTTTTTGTCAACTGCACAATAGTTCTCTCTTTTCTTCGACAATTTTTTCTCTTCTCTCGCTATTCGATGCCGTGTTGAAAAAAACAATTATGGTGAGTTTTGTTTGTATGACATGATGCCTTTATCTTTGTTTTTGTGTGTATGTATACCAACAATGAGACTCTTCTTTTTATTTGCTTCTGTTTTGTTTCATTCTTCTATCTTCATTGTGCTTTGAGGTTTGGTGTTATACCGGAGTTTGTTAATGGTGTTTAATTATTCCTTATGTTGTGGTGGGTGCTTGTGGCTTTTTGTTTGTCTTTGTTGTCAGCCAATGCAGCAAACCATGCATTGTGTTCATCAATGATTGCAATATTATACGCGACATTTATATCCAAGTTATGCGAAAAGTGTATATGAGAAGTATATGCACTCAAATCAAAAATTTCTGGGCTGGTTTTCTGGGTTGACAATACTTTTTGTAAACAAAATTAGATTATGATAGTTCCTACAATCGTATTGTCAACGATTTTTACAATATTGCGGAAATTCGAAAGTTGTTTTTGTTTTCTATGTTTGGAACCAAAGATGGTATTTTTGGATTTGGATTACAATGTTTGAACAAAACAAATACATTTTTGGAACCAAAACAGATATTTTTGTTCCAACAAAAGCGAAAAATATTTTTTCTCTTCGTGAATCAGAAACACGACGTGCTCATTAAGTTTTTTTTCCTTCCATACATATCGCCACGGTCTAACCCTCATATCAGACGCCATTTGACTTTTTTTAAAGTTTGACAGTTTTTAGCCTAAACGTTGCACTATAGGTAATTTGCCCTGTTTTTGAGGCAAAAAGTCGATTTTGCTACTTTTAATAATAATAATAACTTTTTAGTTGGCATTGAAAAAAGAACATGTAAAAATTTATTAATATGAATTATATTTTTCAAAATAGCGTCATTATCGCGGTTTAAATTGCAGTCAAAGTGAGAATTTCGAAGAAGAACTAAAAAAATATATATTTTAAGGCATATTTCAATGTACTTAAAACCGCGGAAAAATAAACCAAATATAAATATTTGTAAAATGGAATAGATTGGCAATTGCAAGAGGAATTTATTTCATATATAATATAGCTTAAACATTTTGGGTAGCGACCAAAAAACACAAAAAGTCAGAAATAAATACTTTTTTTTTTAAACTCACTTCATATAGACTTATACTAAATTGGCCGTGTTTGGCCGTGATTTTGCCACCTAGAACACATTACTGAAAGTCTTCTGCATTGGTATTACTAGGTTTCGAAACCCGATTTTGCCCGTTTTTTTATATTTATGAGATTTTATTAGGTTACTTCTCAATAAAAAGTCTTAAAATTGTGGAAGTTTTGTTTGAGGAAATAAATAATAAATGTAAAAATATTGTTGTTTACAATTTCATTACAAGTAAAATAAGTAATGGCGACAAATTGTTCGATATATCCGTGGTTTTCTATAAACTGTGCGGCAGTAGTAAGCTTTATTTTATCTCTCTATTACATATTAATCATTAATACGGTTTAAAGGAGTACTAAACTCGTCTTTATTAACGTATATTCAAAAAATATACAAAACTGTAGTAACAATTCGTTGCAAAATCTACTCGCGGGGACAAAATTTGTGTTACTTACTACCGTTATCGTTTTCATCAGTTTGTTGTGTATAAGAAAACTAATGAAAATGGCATTGGAAAAAATAGCTTTGTTCGTTATATGTATACGTAGTTGCTTATAACCGTTGTTCCTTATATCCGAATTTATCTGTAAAAATCATTGTTTTATCTCACTTTTACACATAAATAATTTAAAAAGTTAAAAAATCCTTTAATTCCGCTGTTATTAATTTTTGTCTCAAAAACAGGGCAAATTACCTATAGTGCGTTGTGTTGTTTACAGTGACTTGAAAAAAATCACTTTTCAAAAAAAAATGTAGTTAACTTGTGAAAATTTTCGTCCGGCAAGTGTACATCGATCAAATTAAATGTTTGTATGTCAATAAAGGACCATCCTATAGCATTATCAAAAATACAATCGTGGCCGACACTCGCTAAAAATTCGAAGGACGTGAAAGTCATCAAAAAACGGGCGTTGTGCCAGAAAAAAAAATAAGCCGAACGAGAACGGATAATACAAGATTGCCATGTTAGTTGAAAGTTGTTCATGGAAGAAGTACTTCATGTTTCTTCGGCTGAACTGACCATGTGGCTACTATACGGCTTGAGGAACGAAGTACTGCTAATTCTGAGCGGTACACTACAATCTGTTAGCCTGAAGTCTCCTGAGAAATTCGAAAAACGAATAAGAGAAAACGAATCATTGTGTTCCATGACAATGTGAGCTCTCAAACATCCATTCAAACCAGCGCCTTTTTGAGCAGACAAAAGGTGGATTTGATGGGTCATCCACCGTACAGTCCTGACTTGGAACCCAATGACTTATTTGATTCTCGCACATCGAGAAAAAAGGCGTGGTCACCGATTTTCGTCACCAGAAGATGCTATTGTTGATCAAAACCCATATTTTGGAGGTGTCTCAATCGGAGTGGAACAAGTGCTTCACCAACTGGTTCGAGCGCATGAAAATGTGTATAAATCATGTTGGAGACTATTTAACCCAGATAAAGCCACTGGTCGTTTAAAAGCCATAAACATTTTTTGCAAAAATTGACGTAAAACTCTGGTTATTTCTAATATTTTTTTTTTGCATTTTGTTATAGTATTGTCTGTTATATCTGTCATTTTACGCCTATAAAGCTTCATTTGACTGATGCATTTCCACGCAATTGGCCTAAAACCCAAGCTATTCAAAAAAATCGGCCTTTTTGTAATGTTCACCTTTTTATGAAAATTTTAAATATGCGATAAAAATTTAATCATAAATGTTAGAATCATATAAAGTTAGGAATATAGTAAGAGTATTTTCTCAATCAAAAAACGAAGGGATTGGCATATAAGGATACACCTATTATTATTATTGGCACTTTTAAAAGAAGGCTGGATTGCAGGAAAACTATACGTTTTAGAGAAAAAAGTTATTTGTTAAAAAATGTTTAAAAAGTTTTAAAAATATAATTTTCATAAGCAATTCTATGTTTTCTCGCAAAAATTTCTCGGCGCTAAGTGGGTTAAGAAAACAATAAAACTATTTTTAATGGTAAATATTCTCGTTTTTATTGGTAGGCTAGAAACTTTTCTAGTTCCCATCGTATTGTAAAGATATTGTCAGCTTCGGTTTGTAATATTGCATCCCCATTATCAGTTCGTCTATTTCAAGTTTTATAAAGATGGGCCATATCGGTCCACACCTTCGGGTACCTCCCCCACAAACTTCAACTTTTTTTAACGAAAATAGTGTAAATGAAAATTCTCGAAGAGAGTAAGCGATTTGCTCCAAACTTTGCACATCGTAATATTTCTTTCAGAAATAGATTAGGTTGGGTATGGGATATATCGGCCCACTCCTTCGGGTGTACCTAACATACAACATTTCGAAAATGTTCACAAAAGTGCTGTTTAAGATCACCGCTCGCATAGTTTTGAAAGCCCCTATCCATACATTCTGTGACAAATACCCTAAACTACCGGCACCAGCTAAATGGCTGATGAGCATTGTAGTAGACTCGGGGATTCTTGTAGTAAGACCGACGTTAAGTGCAATTGACCGCTATGGATGACCCGTAATGACTATGTTTATGGATGGTCAGGATTGAAGATGTTTGATAAAGACGAAGTGCGTTGATAATCGGGATCGACGAAGCTGTTTGACAATCGTGTTCTACGATGTTCAGGAACGTCGAGGCTGATTAGCAATCGGTTTCTACGTTGATCGGAAAAGTTTTGATTAATGGCTATTCAGTTGACGACGATATTGTGGAGTTCGAGTTCGAACTAGACTGATAATGATTGGGAACGCTGATATGAATAGGGTGATGACTTTTCTCTCGTAAACATTTACTTTGTTCTAATGAATGAACTTTTGCCTATTTATGGCATTTATTTGACTTGACTAGCAAGTCCCGTAGGTCAGTACTTCCTGATATAATGGTCCAAACTCTCCAATAAACCCCTACAGACACAAACTTAAATTACAAATTGAGAGTACGATTTTGCATACCATAAAATTTATTCGAAATGTACTTAAGTTTGAAGTAGGTCTATATCGGACAAAACCTTTGCGTATCTTTGTCACAAAGGTTCAAAATTGTTGCTTATGTTAATTTAAGGGACGTTAAATGGCGGTGTCTGAGTATCTCGGAAACTGTTATAAAAGTTCAAAATGTTCCCTTAAGAATCGGATAAAGGTAGTTCGAGGATTGTTTTGAAATTATCATCGAAGGTACTCCTTGTGGTTCTGATTACGACAATACATTTTTTTTTTTCGTGGACAAGTCTATGCTTTCTGACAAAATGGTTCGGAAGCTTTGGCCAGATGGCACTACAAAGGATTCAGTTCCAAGATGAATTATGTCGGTCCATTTCTTCAGGTACCTTCTACGGAAATATGCAGCATTTTTGCACTTTAATCCAGATGAAGGCTACTTCTCGGATCGTATTAAAAATTTAATTACGGATAGTCGTTATGACCATGACTACATCATAATAATATTTTGGACCAGTTCTTAATACACATATCGCACTGAAGTTTTTAGTAGTCGTTGCGGTCTTTTTTACAACGCTATAATTTTATCTCCATACTTCGCTCGATAGTGGCACGCACGTGTGGAAGAATTATTTTATTTTTTTAGAGTGTGTTAATCTGAGGCATGTAAGCGGAAAAATTACGCCCACTGTTTATGACATTTAAAAACGCATAAAGATTTGCCCTGGAAGCTTCCAAAACTTCTTTTGTCACCAACATAAGTGCGATTTATTATACCCTCAGGCTTTAGGCTAACGAGGGTATATACATACATGTACCCCAAATATATTTGGACGAAATTTGTTTCAGACAATTTGGAGTCAATTTAGACATGTCCGTACGTCTGGCTGTCTGACGCGCACGATAACTCTCGAACGGATCAACCGTTTTGGTTCAAAATTTCGCTCTCGTAATATTTTGGCCAAACATGGATCATGTTCGAATATGGGACATATCGGTTCAAACCCTCGAGTACCTCCCCCACAAAAATTCAAAAATTTTCGCAAAAAAGTATGCGCGCGGGACTCTCTAAGGGAGAGATTTTGTTTTTTTTTTTATTTTTTGCTACATGTTGTACTCGAGGTCTCTTACGAAAGTACAAATTTTTTCAGGGGCAAGTCCATACTTTCTGAGAAAATGACCAGCCACCCTATTCAGTAACTTTTTAACAACATTACTCATTGTTTATTTTACAACAATACCATTTGTTTGTTTTGTAGTTGTTAAAAAAACAAAAGAAATTTTAACAACTACAGAATAGGCCTACAGAAAGCTAAAAACCCCTTACGGCCCCCATGTGTAGTGACTGGTCTATGCAGTTTAAGGTCTATTCAAGGATCCTTTGGCAATTTTTACAGAAGCTATGGTCTTATGTACAGCAATATTATGTTTCTTATGGGCATGTCCAAAAAGCTCTAAATTATACGGTAGCACACTGAAAAGACTGGTGTGCGTAATTTCTATCGGAAGGACTCCCAAAATAAGATCCACTTCCTTCAAGCACCTAATCTGCAACACCTTTGAGATTTACACCAAATCCATATTTTTGTTGGCAAGATCAAATGACCAAAAATTGTGAAAATCCCCTAAATACATAATTTTTGGGCAAAAAGGATTGTGGTTGTGTAGCCGGCCGGTATTCGACCTGTCTGTCCATAGATTAAAGTTTCAATTCACATAGGCTGAGGGTTTATATCTGCCGGCTGATACTTTCTTACATGTTTTAATATATTATTAGATTTAGGTCCACCACTCCTGTTATTGTTTTTATTTTTCTTTTTTTTAATTCACAGGCTGAGTGTATTTAGATTTTACGCTAAGCCCCATACTGCAGTAGTTATCTTTATTGGTTATATTCCTAAATATTACCCCAAGTTGCACCGTAGGGTATTGTAAATATTATATTATGGTAATTACAATTAGAATTAGAATTTGCTACTGTATTTAGCAGACATATGTACATACATATTGAGAAATGTGTTACCATGAATGAATATTTTATCGTAACCATTATTATTATTATTTGTATTTCATTGGAATTCTGTATTATTTTCATTGCAGTTGTTGTTGCTGTTGTTATCATTGGTTAGTTTTATGTGTGTCAAGTCACTCTGTCAGTCAGTTAGTAGAGTTAACTGCTGTTGAAGGCTATTAAGTTGTTGTTGTGACGTTTTTGCATTGTGTAATTAATTTGCATTCTTATCTTTTGACCGATTAAAATTGTGTGGATTACAAATAGACTTTTGTACAGGCTTAGATAGATATTGGACTTTGTTGTTGTTAATAGAAATTTTCTCTTTGGTCAAGAATAGTGAGCTATATCTCATTGAAACCCACGGTGGTGGTAACAACAATTAATTGAGGCTGATATTTGTTATTATAGAAATTTATGGCCTATTTGTAATAATTGGCTGGTGTATTTGTAATTGTAATAATTAATCTTTTAATTACTTCGATATATACATATTAGTCATGTCGATGTTCAAGGACAGAAATGCAAAAAAATAGCAGTTTTGGGAAAATATTTTTTACAGATTTTTCTATGGATATGCAAACTGAAACTGAAATGTGTAAATACGCCATAAAAGTTTTGACAATATATTTAATGCCTACTTATCAAAGAAGTGGTGCAATGGTACGCACACACGCCTTGCACACATAAGGTGGTGGGTTCGATTCCCCGGCCAGGCAACATCAGAACACTTCTCAACGGTGGCAAAATACCCCTCAGTAATGTTGGCGACATTTCCTGAGTATATCAGCCATGTAAAACTTCTCTACAAAACTGGTGTCTTAGACACGCCGTTCGGACTCGGCGATAAAATGTAGGTCCCATATCATTGAGCTAATATGAATCGGGGTCCCTTATGGGATGTTTTTGGGACAATTATATTACTTATCAAAGAAGCCTTAATGTCGAAACCTCCATAAACCAATATGCAGTTTATATCAGCATCTTTCATAAGAAAATAACCTCGCCTCGTGAATAATATTTTAATTTTTGCTAAAATTAAGTTTCATAACTATAAAACACAGCAAACAGACGCTCCAAATCACAACATTACCAACTTTGCACAAAAATCCATGATTTAACCAAGTTTAAAATTTCAAAAGAATACACATTTAATGAGCCAAGCTTGAATCAAGCCCCGCTACTCTAGCTTATACAAGTTCTCACAAAAACAAAAAACGACTTGCGCTCCGAACCATTTACCCTCAACAACGACGCTTTATGTGGCGCGAGCGTGTATTTATTTATATTTTCAACTCAACATGCGCGTATTTCTGGCAAGAGAAATTTTTAGCATGTGGTAATGGCGGGATAGAGTACAATGGTGGGTGAAGAGGTGTTCCTCGTCCATATCACCACCTTCTTTGTTTGTTTTCTTAATGAAGTTCTTTTGCGGCTGGTTAAAAACGACATCAACAAACAACACATTAAAGTAAAGTTCGTATGCGTCGCTCAGATCTTACCCACAATTCTCTTGTTTACAATTATTTTCTTTGGACTACCTGTTTGTCTGGTGTTGACTGACAGACTGACTTAATGGCGACTTGGTTAATGGTCGGTTAACACAAAAAAAAACTTATTTTTAATGCTTTTACGTAGAGCTCATATCATTTGCAGGTTTATTAGCATTTTTCTTCTCTTGTTGTTGTTGTTTTTATTAACTTTACCGTTGCTCAGTCATGACAACAAAAACAACAGGGAGAACATTTTTCAAAACAAAAATCAATCCTTTTAGTCCGGTCAAACTAGACATGCGTATAAGGGGGAAATATCAAAAATTCCCACAAAGCTGAATTTTGGTGGAGAGCTAGGGTTGGCCATTAGCAGCAACGTCCTAAAAGTCCCCATCGATCCCATGTGTGCAAAACAAGTTATTCGGGGTCAAAGGTCATTTTTGTAGGCATTATTCGGTTTTTTTAATTTTTCTCAAAAACGGTAAGACTTAGCAAAAGCCGGCTAAAGTAAAAGTTGTAGATTCAATAAATGTCTACAAGAGTGGTCTTTTTGATTCTTAAAAAAGACTTACCATTTTCGAGATATTGCGATCTAAAGGTCAAATAAAAAATTAGCCGCGTAAGTACATTGTGAAGCGAACAGGTTAAAGTAACAACACTATGTGTTAGATACTTCCATAAGCTTTCAAACGATATCCACTTTGCAGTAATCGGTTCAGTAGAACCGGGTCTAACCCGGTTTTTAAATTTGGCCTTTCTGGTCGAATAACCGGCGAACCGGATCCGCAACCGTTGAAAATTATACATTTCCGTAATCAGCGCAACAATCCCTACCTTCGGACAAAACTTGAAAAAAATCAGAGAGTTTTCGTTGGGGTCGTTCCCGTTGGGCTTTCGATTTTACATGTGGGTTAAATGGGCTATTTTTGCATAAAATGAATCTAACATTGAATAACTCTACTAAACACGCTCCGATTTTGTCGGATTTTTTTTTAGAAGATAGCTATAATTTCACTCTTCAAGAAAATATATATTTTTTTGGGGACAGACCCGGTTACTTCGCTTACTTTAGCCGGTTCGTCTGAATATGTGCATATTTCCCTTATAAGTGCATAAAAATCATGTGTTTTTAGAACAGCTATATCTCAAGAATGGTTCCTTCTAGGAAAAAATTATAAAGGTCAAACTTGTAGATAATTTTTCTGTCTACAATATTTACTTTAGTCACTTTTTGATTAGATCAACCGTTTTCAGAAAATAAATCCGAAAACCTAAAAACCCTTAAAATTTGACCTTTGACCCCGAATAATTTTTTTTGCACACATGGGATCGATGGGGACTTTTAGGACATTGCTTCTAATGGCAAACCCTAGCTCTCCACCAAAATTCAGCTCTGTGGGAATTTTTGCTATTTCAATGTCTATTTTGACCGGACTATTTATGTAAAGAAAAAGTTTCCTTCTTCTTAGGAGCTTAGAGTTACCTGAAGGAATGCATGGTGTCATTCCATTCGATAGTTATCGTGCCAAGTAGCCATTTTAGTTGGTCAATGTAGGATTTTTTTAGAGCTTTGGAGTCATTATGTCAAGAAGCGTGGACTTGCCAACGTCTGTAAATAGGACCACAAGGACTACTTTCGCTAAAAATTTCAAAACGATATTCGAACAGCCTTTAAACTGCACCTAAGCGAACATGTTTAACTTTTGCGAGGGAGGTACCGGCAACCAGTTGTCTGATATCGTCCAATTGAATTTTATTTAAATTTACAAATGCTAATAGCATATTATATGATTGTGTGTATGTCTTCCAGGTTAATGCGGCTCTATAAATGTAACTACTGGTTAATCTGGATCTAGGAATGTAACTTCTTCGATGTGCTACTGAACTTAGTTGAGTATGCTTGGCAGAGAAGTTGAAGTTGCATGCTGGCGATATGTTTTGCACGTCATCATCAAACCTTGCCTCATAAGAATTAAAATGGCTGCAGCATTCCGAACATAGTTGATCCAAAACTACTCCGGTTTGCTATCCAAACCTTATTGACAGGCTTACTGATCTAGGGCTCTCACTTAAATCGTTGGAACTCTCTTTCTAAATCATAAAGATACCTCTTTAGGATAATCCTCACAGTAACATTCGAGCAAGTACTGCCACGAGAGCATGCCATTGTATTATCCTTGGTGCACTGATGACATGAAAATGCACTCTGTTGCAATTCTCAGAGCTGCGTTCTGACAAGTTTGAATAGTGTTGCATAACATTGTACTTGTGACGCCATACAGCTTACCACAGGCCGACATGCCGCGTTATACATATGTGGTCAACAATGTTTCTTTATCTGCACCCCAAGGGCTGCCGGTTAGGGTCCTGAGGATCTTGTTCTTACATCTCAGAATGTCGCAAATAGCTGTGGCATGCGCGGACGAAGTGGACATGCGAATGTGGCCCCTAGAATCTTGGGGTAATTAGTGGTCGGAAGTCTCAGGACACACTCACGCAGTCAATGTGGTAAACATAGTGGCCTGGCCGTACATTGCATGACGGATATTTGCATATTCCTCATATGGAAACATGTGGTAAGGTCGATCAAATAGGAGTTCAGCCTTTCACAAATGTCATCAGTGAAGGTACCTAACGCCATGATCGTACAATCTTACATTACGATCTCAATGCCGAAGAGGTAGAGGTTAAACAGTTCCGGATATATAATCCCAACTTTGGGGAACTCCCTGTTTCCATCTACGGGACTTCGACTTCTTCTTCCTGAATTCGACGTACGGCTGGCGTATTATAATTGATAATCCAACGTTTCAAACTTGACCGAAAGGTAGTCCTTTCGATGTCCTCGCTCCTACATCATCAAAAGACTTTGTAAATTCGAGCCCCACCAACACCATTCGCACGGCTTGTTCTGGTTGAGTCCTCGAAAGATATGTTGTGCTGCTTACGTAGTGCGCTTCTCCTAGTTGTGCTCGACAAATTCTCGATTGAAATAGCTTACGCACCATTTTCGGAACAGTCTTCTCAAGTTTCGAGAGTTCCCTTCAATTCACTTATTCCGGCTCCAATGTGGCAATTCTGATGGAAGACTAGAAGGCCTTATCATAAAAGACTGACGGGTTTTTTGATGGAAGACCATAAGGCTCTCTCATGGAAGACTGAAGGGTCTTCTGATAGAAGATCAGAAGGGCTTCGTATGGAAGGCTTGATGATGGAAGACCAGAAGGTCTTCTCATAGAAGAGCAAAATGACTTTTGATAGAACACCAAAAGACCTTTTAATAGAAGACGAAAAGCCTTTGATTGGAAGATAAGAAGGCCTTCTGATAGAAGACCCAAAGGTCGTCTTATAGTATACCAAAAGGTCGTCTGATAGAACACCAGGAGATTATAACCTTATATAACCTGGACTACAACTATTTTTTGGCGGGATGTATATCCTAAGCTACTCTACCTCATTGTACGGGGTATTAGAGTAAATCACAACCGCATATGTGCCCACCAGATTTTTTATTTGGTCACCAGCAACTTTTTGTCCGGATATTTGAACTTGCCCACATAAAAAAGGCCCACAGGATCAAAATGGGTACCATCGGTAAAAATGATGATCGGACAGCTCTTAAACTGTGTTTAAACCGAAATTTGGATTTTGGTCCATTATGCCGCAAAAACAATCAAGTCGATCGGAGCAAATTTGACTAAAATGTGACCATTCAAAGTGAAGAACCCGTTGATTTGCATTTTTAAAGTCGGTGCCAACGATAGCTCGAAAACGAATGGAGCGATCTTCATATCTTTTGCTGAAACAATCTAGTCTTATTTAGAAGTACAGGTAGTGTAGAGTAGAGTTGTGCCAAAGGAACTATATGGAACTATCTCGTTCACTTCGCAGTTCCAATGGCCCACATTTTTTCTTTGTACAAACTGCGTATACTTAATAAGACACGTTATATTTCATTATGTTGCTCATACGTTTTGGAACTAGTACAAGGAACTAGGAACTAGATTACCCAACTCTAGTGTAGAGTATGCCACAAAAAATTCAAGTCGATCGGAGCAAATTTGATTAAGATATGACCATTCAAAGTGAAGAACCCGTTGTTTTGCATTTTTGTTGACATTTTTGAAGTCGGTGCCAACGATAGCTCAAAAACGAATGGAGCGATCTTCATATCTTTTGCTGAAAAAATCTTGTCTTTAAACGAGACGTTTTTTTAATTTTGTTGCCCGATTTTTGGACAAAAATGGTAAATTTTTTCATTAAAATCAACTTTTAGAAGATGGGTTTTCGAGCTATCGTTGGCACCACAAAACGCTTTTACAAAATAAGGGTTTCGCAGTTAGCCATTTACCATAAAACTATGCAGTATTTTTCATCAACAAAAATTCCAAAAGTAGAATAAGATGTGGTCTTTGATATGAAAGAAAGAAATACTTAAAAATAATGGTAATTTCTTTAAAAAAAAATCATGAGAAATAATTTTTTTGGTCTGCAAAGCTTGGGATAACCCCTTAAGATTCCGCTCGATTCTTAAATTATCGTGCTCATCAGTCGTTTTAATTGGTGCCGATAGGGTTTCATGGACTTGCCCCAGATAAAATTGTACAGTCGTAATAAAGACTGCGGCGACCCATTTTCTGATTAGATCAAAGATTACTAGATGAAAAGTTTGGATCAAAACGATTGATCGGTTCGAGCGTTATCGTTCGCACTAGCCAGCCAGACAGTCGAACATACAAACATAACTACCCTTGTAATGGACAAACATATGGTGGGTACTATTTTGGTACTATGAGTCTCAGGCTTTGCGGAAGGTGACGATTTCATTTAAATCAATGACAGCGTATTGGTTTGTTATGACAGGAAACACAACTTCATGAATTTGTTTATGAATCGAAGTTTTGGACTAATAAATACACATGTATACATTAATCGGCAAAAGCAGGTTATTATGTTGTTCAACAGTTCCATAATCGCACTACAGGGGTATTTTAGTCCCTGTTAGTCCATGGTGTCTCCTAAAAGTATGTATGCATCAAACATTGTCATATTTTAATAAAATGTGTATAATATCTGTTATTTCATAATTTTGTACAAACATTTATTTTATCTTTCTTTCAAATACTTTAATAAGTACCTCCACACTACCACCATCACTGTATCAAATATTCGTTTTGCTCCGTTGAATTCCTCTGTATGCTTGACAGAATATCAAAAAAAAAAATATGTATAGGTTTGTTTGCTCACCCGTAATGATGGCCTGAAAATGGTTACGCTTTGGCGCACTCCCTTCATTTTGTGGTGGTGTTCTTTCTGTAAAGTGTATTTTGAATTGGAAAATGTTTATTTTTTTCTTTCATACTTTCATTCATTCTTTCCGTTTAACTTTTGTATTTTTTCACATTACCTTTTTGTCTGACATTGTTTTGTTTTTTTTTTTGTAAGTGTTATTAGAGTCGTAAAAATAAATAACGGTAACTTGTTACCGTAAAACATTTAGTAGGTATTACACATTATATTTGTTTATACAGTGTTTTGCCTGACATTTTAAGTTAATTTCATGATTTGAATAAAAGAGGGGGAGGGGGGTTATGGCTTAGGGTTTTTGGGCGTATCAAAATCTCCCTAAAATAATAAACGCGTTTTTCTTCATCATTGCACCGCATATTCATATGGTGTGAGGATTATTTATGATTATCACTTTCAAAAAATCGAAAAAATATTGACTTATTTTGAAGTAAAGGTAGTATAGAGTATGCCGCAAAACAAAATTTCAAGTCGATCGGAGCAAAATTGGCCGAGATATGACCGTTCAAAGTGAAGAAGCCGTTGTGTTTTGTTGAGGCGCAACTTAAAACGCGAAAGATCGGTCTTTATATATTTTGGTGAGCTTAATAAATACAGAAAAAGCTTGAAAAAACAACAAAGCTTGTCCTCAAGAGAGACAGATTTAAAAAAAAAAAAATTTTTGCTCGATTTTTGGACAAAAAACAGTCAATTTTTTTCGTTAAAATCTAAATTTTGACTTTGACAGCACACATGTTTTAAATAGGGGTTTTTAAAATTCTGTATCACTTAGAGACATATTTATTATGTTCTTAAAACACCCACAAAAATATACGAAGATCGGCCTATTTGTTTTCGAGCTATAGCTGACACCGCAAAACGCTCTTCCAAAAAATTGTTTTCAGAGGTAGCCATTTACCACAAAACTTTGCAATATTTTTCAACTAAAAAATTCCAAAAGTAGTATAGTAGTAGATGTGCTCTTTCAGATGAAAGAAAGAACTAATAAAGATATTGGTAGTTTCTTTAAAAGAAAAAAATTATGAAAAATGAATTAGAAAGACTGGAACATTTTAATTCGAGTTTTCTGATATGATTTGTTGCCTTTGGCTAACACTATGCGACACGAAAATTATTAACCATATTCTGACACTGCAGCGCGATAGAAGACCAAAAATAACAAAACACGTGTCCCGGCGTTTTCCCAATCACTTCCACTTTCGACGTTATGGGCCTCCAAAGACCTGAGGCCTTAATGTTAAAAGAGATCATTTTGTCAGGCTCATATCTTCTAAACCTCTAAGAATTTGTGTTTACTCGTAGAAGCAAAGTTGTAGCTCTAATCTTGAAGAATAATAATCTCCAACACATTTAATCCATTCAAGCTCATCTTCAAGGTCAAAATCGTCAAAAACAAATTTTCGTAACAATTTTTTCTCGGATTTTGGTCTACAGATATCAAACCGGTCAAAATTGAAGCAAACCACCAACTACAAAAATGTACCATAGATCACAGTAAACTACTTTCTAGAATATACGAACTATGTAGAAACGGTTCTTAATGATCAAATTAGCAAAACAAATTCAATTTTTATCCTCTTTTCTCGGTTTCTGCTCGATAGATACTAAACCGTTCAAAATTCAAGAAAACCATAAACCGCAATTGTTTAGCAAATATATAAATAAACAAGTTTCTGAAACATCTGAGCTCTCTATGAACGGTTCTTAATGGTCAAAATAGCAAAAAAAAAAAAACTTTAGAAAATATTTAATTTTTATAGTTCTTTCTCCGATTCTGGTCCATAGAGACCGAACCGTTCAACCCTCAAGAATACAAACAGCTACAAAAATGTTCCTAAGATCTCAGTTAACAACTTTCTAGAACAAATTAACATTCTAGGAGCGGTTCTTTAAGCCCAAAATTCGCTGAAAATTATATTATGGTTAACGTTTCTTTCTGCTCAGGTCTGGAAATAACAAACTGTTCAAAACTCAAAGAAATTTGAAAGGTTAGTTATTTACGGACCTGAACAGTAAAGAATTATCTAAAATAATCGAATTTTGAGCTTGAAGAACCGTTTCCATTCCATTTCCATTATTCAGTATTAAAATCAGCTGCCATATAGTGCCAGACTATAAATGGTGGGTCGCTGACTAAAGCTGCCCTAGAATAGGGTTTCTATGGACATTAACCTCTAGGAACACAAAATACAAAATTATAACCAACTAGGTGGTCAAATGGGACTAGTAGCTTCAAAATACCTTAAAACGTCGACGCGTCACGCGTCAGTTTGTATGGGCGCTATACTAAAACGTGGACCTATATAGCCCATTTACAATACCAAAAGTTCTACATAGCTACAATAGATTTTACCAAAATTTGTGTCCATCTACTTCAATCCAGTCAGATGCTAGAGAGATTTGCACAGACGGACATGGCAAAATCTATGTAGATTTGGACGCTGATCCAGAATATATACACTTTGTGGGTCCTAAAATGATTACTTTGAGGAGTTACAAACGGAATGACAAACTTAATATACACCCCATCATATGGTGGAGGGTATAAAAACAATTGCTTTTATTTTCGGCTGAAGATTGGGTACAAGACATTATATATGCCCTGTAGAATATATTAAACCACATTCAGAGGAATAGGTGTCATACCAATCCAACACAGGATACAATGGAACATAGGTTGAGACTAAAGCCCATCATTATACAGAAAATTGGGTGCAACTTTTGACCTGGTGCATTTGATAGTGTATTATCAAACGAAATGTGCCACCTTCATTAAATCCCAGCAAGTATCCAAGGAAAGAAGCAAATACTTCCCCCTACTTATGTTACTGTTACAAGACTGCATCTTACAGCCCTACGGTTAATGGAGTTTGTGCAATTATGCAATTCACAACCTGTGTCGTGCACGGAACAATACTCCTTGTTGAAGCAAACATATTCTGGGAGCAACATATGGTATTGCAAAACGTAAAAATAAAATACACACAGAGAAGGAATATTATTGAAGCAAACATATTCTGCGGGCAAAATATTATAATTTAAAAATGTGGAAATTTTTATTGTTGAAGCCAGTATATATTTTGCGTAGACAAACAATATAAATTTTCACTTTTTTACAATATAATTTTTTGCCCTCAGAATGTGTGTTTGCTTCAACCATATTCCCTCTCTCTCTCTGTGGCACTACATGCATAATTCCCCTTTACAAATTTTCACAGGTTTTGATTTTATAAAGTTTCCATTTATTTCCTTAATTTTCCCTTAATAGCTGTCTTTAGAATTTTCTCAATGTTAAGTTCTCCTTCATCATTAAGCCCCAAAAATTCCACCGTGCTTCCTGGCTAAAGCATCCATGAAAGTGTAAATATATAATTTCATAGAATAACAAACAACAGACATAAGCATCATCATGTTAGGCAAACAAACAAATGGGGAAAATAAAATAAACTCTACCTCTCTCTACTTCTTTCCATCTCTTTAAACATGGCCAAAAAAACAAACTCTATTTCAACATCACTTGAGACATGCATTATTATTTGGCTCAAGTAGGACTGTATGTCTGTCCGTTTTGGGTTATACCACCTATGTTTGCATTTCGACGACAGTCAAACAGCCGGGCCGACAATCCGTTTATCATGTAACATGTTTGTTTGCTGGTTGGTCGGTCGGTTGGATGGTATGTTTGTCTGTCGTCGTCTATTGAAAGAGGTGAGGAATATTACAATTTTTGTTGACTACATGGCTGACTGATAGACCAACCAACAATCAAGCATTCAGTGAATTTTGAAACAAACTTATACATTTTTTCCAAAGTTAACAAAATAACTGAAGGGCGGAGAGGGGAGGTAAAGAGCACAAAGCAAAGGATGCTGCTGTGTCAGCAAGTTATGCTACAGCAGATGCTTTATTTTGCTATACATGTTTTTTTGCTCACAAACAAGAGCAATACAAAGTCATCATCATATTCTCCACCATCTATGCTGGTTTTGTACCCGAGATAGAGAGGAGCCACCAAATGTTATAACCGTTTGAAAAATTTATGCAACACAACATTCCCCAAACCCAAACAAAATTGTTTTTTAACAGCTTTGTTGTGTTTCTCCTACTACTCCATGTGTTTTGTTTTTTCTACTTCTTTTTGTTAATTTTTTAAACATTTTTTTGATGTCTGGTCTTTGTGATTTTTGTGTACACTCGTTTTTGTTCTGCACACTTTCCTCCACACTCATTCGTTGTGTGAAATTTAATTGCTTTTGCCATCACACTCCACGCTTATGTGTTTGTTGTTTTGTTAATTCATTGATGGTTTTTTTATTTTTTATTTTTTAAAAATTTTCCGACCCTGATTTACATTTCCCCCAAACTCATCCTCGTTTAGGCCACCCACCCATTTCGGAGGTGTAGGAGAAATGGGAAAAAGAAGGTTTTCAAAACATCGTTACTGGTTTATCAGTTCAGATGTAAGCCCAGACCATAGGTGACCATGAAGAGAACGACTAAAATGAAAATGTTTTCTAGAAAACGCAAATATTGCAAATGTATTTGGTCTGTTGAACAACAACAAATCAAAACATTTGTTCTCTTTGTTACGCTTTTTCTTTGCAATCGTGTCGTATGTGTGTAAATTGCCGAAAAACATCGCACCGCCGTGCCAAGCGTGAACACTAGTTTTTTGGAAGGCCTACCCCCCTAAACTGTTTCCATTTGATCCAAAACTTTTACATATGAAATTTTATGGTAATCTGTTAACGTTAACCCGTGCCACCGGGGCAATCTTTGTTTTCATAGTAATTTTTATGGGACCAAAGGTGAATTTTTACGAAAATGCTCCAAACGCGGCACTTATGGTCCAATCGATAAATAAACGTTAACAGTTCATGGTTGTGGCTAAAAAACGATTTCTATAAAATTTATGACGATCAGTTAACTCTAACCCGTGCCCCCTGACCGATCTTTATTTCCATAGTACTTTGTAAGGGGACAAAAGGCGTATTTTCAGGAAATCGCTCTACAGGCCACAAATAATGTTATACGGGTTAACGTTAACGGATCGCCATAAAATTTAATATAAGGTTTTTGGGTCAAATGGAATAAATTTAGGGGGTAGGCCTTCAAAAAAAAAAAAAAAACTTGTCGTTTCACTGATATATATTTATAATTTTGTGTTTATATTTTTTATATTTAACATTTATTTGTTTATTATATATTTAAAGGTTCTATTTTGTTATACTTTTCAATTTAGAATTTTATATTTATATATATATATTTATAAATCTAGTTTATATTTTTTATTATACCCTCAGCATTTATGCTAACGAGGGTATATACACTTTCATACGGGCAAAGTGTGTCTCATCGAAATGATGGTTTTAGACCCCAAGTATGTTTGGACGAAATCAGTTTCAGACATTTTGGAGTCGATTTAGCAATGTCCGTCCCAGGTACCTCCCCCACAAAAGTTCGAAAATGTTCGGAAAATTTGTGCGCACGATAACTCTTGAAGGGACTAACCGATTTGGTCCATAATTTGCACATCGTCAAACTTCCACCACACTTAGATTAGGTTTTAGTATGGACTCAGTCGGTCCACTCCCGCGGGTATCTCCCACCAAAATTTCGGTAGACTTCAGTTTAGGGCCTGTTGTCGAATCTCTTTGTTTTTTCTTGTAGCCACTTGTATTCACTGCCCCGCTTACGACAGTACATGTCTCATTAGGGGCAAGCGCATACTTCCTGAGAATATAGCCTGAAAGATGAAAAGACCCCTATGACACCGTATGTAGTGGTGGGAGCGCAAGATAACTCTCGAACGGATCAACCGATTTGGCCCAAAATTTTAGCTTCGTAATATTTTGTCCAAGCATAGTTTAAGTTCCTTCAGGTACCTCCCCCACAAAAGTTCAAAAATGTTCGCAATAATTATTCGCACGATAACTCTTGAAGGGAGTGACCGATTTGGTCCGTATCTACCAGATATAGATCGGGTTCGAATATGGACTATGTTTGTCCACTCCTTCGGGTACTTATCACACAAAATTACGGATAAGTTCACTTTAAGATCTGCTCTCGAATTACTTTTATTTTTTGAAGCAACTTGCATTCGCTGCCTCAACTACGACGGTAAAAGTTTTTTTCAGGGGCAAGTCCATACATCTTGAGAAAACAGTCCGAAAAGTGTAAAAAAAAAACTATTTACCATATGTACTGGCTGGAGAGCAGGATAACTATCGAAGTAACCGATTTGGTCCAAATTTTGGCCTTCCTCATATTTTGTCATACTTTCAGTTTGAAGATAGGCAATTCCGGTCCACAACTTCCGGTAATTCCCCCGAATATTTAAAAAAATTTCACTTAAATGGTATGCACGATATATCTTGAACAAATTTGGTCCAAACTTAGGATCTCCTAATATTTTGTCCAAATTTAGTTTAACTTCTAAAATGGCCCATATCGGTCCGCTCCTTAGGGCACAAAAGTTCAACATGTGTGTCTAAGTGCAGTTTAGGGTCTGGTCGAATATCCTTTGGAAATGTATACCGATGTTGTTCGTTGTTGTCCTGCTTACAGCGGTATTATGTTTTCCGTGGACAAGTCAATGCTTCCTGGCATACTGGATACGATGATACTGAAAAGACTAGTGGGCGCGATATCTATCGAAATGACATGACTCCCAAAATAATATCCTCCATAATGGACTATGTCGGTCTATTCCGTTAAGTACCTCATCTTCAACACATTTAAACTTTAGGATTAAAGTCCATCCATATTTTCGTCGGCAAGTTCAAATGTCCAGAAAAAGGCCATAAATACTTTCGATTTGACCGTAGATGAATGTTTCAATAAGCTGAGGGTATATCTCTGTCGGCAAAGCCTACTACTTTTTTTATATAATTTATTTTTTAGATTTATATTTTTATACCCACCACCATAGTATGGAGGGTATATTAAGTTTGTTTTTCCGTTTGTAACGCATACTCATTTGCGACCCTATAAAGTATATATATTCTTGATCAGGGTAAAATTCTAAGTCGATCTGTGCACGTCCGTCCGTCCGTCCGTCTGTGGTAATCACTCTAGCATCCACAAAAATGGAGCTAGGGCGCTGAAATTTTGGGAAATGCGTCTTTTGTTTGCAGGCAGGTCAAGTTCGATGATGGGCTATATCCGTCCACGTTTTGGTATAGCCCCCATATAACGGTACCCCCCGATTTACGATATTTTGACGTTTTTAGCTACATTTTCAGACCGATTTAGCTATAATTTGACATTAAGGGCTCTTAAGTGTAGCCCCCATATAACGGTACCCCCGATTTACGGTATTTTGACGTTTTTAGCTACATTTTCAGACCGATTTAGCTCTAATTTAACATTTAGGGCTCTTAAGCGTCACTAAACTTATACAACTAAACTTGTGGACATAGGTCCGCGTTTTGGTATACCCCCCATATAACGATACCCACCGATTTATGGTATTTTGAAGATTTTAGCTATATTTTCAGACTGATTTAACTATAAGATGACATTTAGGGTTATTAAGTGTCAATAAACGTATATAACAAAAGTTGTGGACATAGGTCCACGTTCTGGTATAGCCCCCATATAACGGTACTCCCGATTTACGGCATTTTGACGTTTTTAGCTACATTTTCAGACCGATTTAGCTATAAATTGACATTTAGGGTTCTTAAGTGTCAATAAACTTATATAACAAAACTAGTGGACATAGGTCAATGTTTTGTAATAGCCCCCATATAACGTTAACCCCGATTTGAGGTATTTTGACGATTTAAGTCGCATTTCTAGACCGAATTAGCTATAATTTGATATTTAGGGTTCTTAGTGACCAAAAAACTTATATTCGAAATAATTATGAACGTAGGTCCATGTTTTGGTATAGCCCCATAAAACGGTACCTCGGTATAACGGATTTCGGTATTCCCATATAACGGATTTTCGGTATTTTGAGAATTTTACCTACAAGTTTTAACCGAATTATCTGTAATTTGAACATTTGACATTTGAAATTCTTAGTGGTTACCACACCTTTCCACCAAAAATTGTCAAGAAAGGTCGATGTATTGATAAAGCTCCCATATAACGGTACCTCCCGATTTTCAGTAATTTGATGATGTTAACTACAATATTAACCGACATAGCAGTAATTTGACATTTGAAGTTCTTAGTGGTCACAACACTTCTCCATAAAAAGTTGTCAACATAGGTCCATGTTCAATATAGCTCCCATATAACGGTACCTCCCAATTTTCAGTAATTGGCAATTTTAGCTAAAATTTTTAACCGAACTAACTGTAATTTGACTTTTGAAGGTTGTAGTGGTCACCACACATCTGGATCAACAATTTTCAACATAGCTCCAATATAACGATACTTCCCGATTTTCGGTACTTTGAGGATTTTACTTAAAATGTTTAACCGAACGTAGGTCCATGTTTTGGTATAGCCCAAAAACAAACCTCCCGATTTTCCGTACCTTAGCTTTATTTTTTGACGAACTTTCTGTAATTTGAAATTTAAAAGCCCATCAAAAATTGTCAACATACATAGTTAGATATAGGCACCATAAAAAGGGCCTACCGAATGAAACATTTTATGTATGTACATTATCTTACATTTTAACGTACCCCCTTAAAGTTGGGGACAGGAATGAAAACTAATTATTCCATTTTAGTTCAGAATATTTTATGGTGGAGGGTATGAAAAGTTCGGCCCAGCCGAACTTAACGCTTTTTTACTTGTTATAGTTACTTTTATTTTATTTTTTATATATATTTATATTATAATATTTAGTTTTTATACTTATATTTTTTAATTTATTATTTTTTTATAATTTTATATATTGCAAATTTATATTGGTATTTATTTATTAATATTTTAAATTAATTTATATATTTATATGTTGATATTAAAATGTTTGTACTTATATATTTTTATATTAATATTTTATAATTTTTTATTTATATTTTAATATTTGTATTTTCAAAAAAAAAGTTATTGATTAATCAGTTCAGATGTAAGCCCAGACCGTTGGGATTAAAATTATTAACTTTAAAATTATGTATATTTACATTTATATTTCATCCATACATGTATATTTTTATATTTATATTTTTTTATTTATTTGTATATTATATATTTAAATTGTAAGAAACTTTCTATTTTTTATATTTATATTTTTTCATTAATAATTTAATATTTATATATTAAATTTGCATATTTGTATATTTATTATTGTATTTATTTTTTATATTTATATTTGTGTGTTTATAATTTTATTATTTATTTATTAAATTATTATATTTATATTAATATTTTTGTATTTATTTACATGTATTATAACTTTCTGATTATATTTTTATATTTATATTTGTATTTACATTTTATATTTTGTATTTTAAATTTATATTGTTATATATTTATATTAAAAAATATTTATAACTTTGTATTTACATTTATTTATTGTTATATTGATGTATACACATTTTTATTTCTGTATTATATTTTTATATATTAATTTTTCTATATTTATTTATTATTTGATATTAATATTTTTATATGTATAAATGTATATTTTTATTTTTATATATTTTTTATTTATTTGTATATATTTATATTATTATCGGCGTATATCTCGTACAACTTACCGCTCATACGACCTTAATAATCTCAGTGTACTCCCAAGTACCTCCACCTCTACTTTCAGAAGTACTTTGCTGTGGTGAGTGGTTGTTTTACAGAATATGTTTCATAACATTTTGGGTCGATTTAGTACTATTCGTCCGTTTGACTGACTGGCTGGTGCGCACGATAACCCTCGAATGGGTTAATCTAGTTAATCTAATTTTTGAACCCTTTAATACTTTGTCCAAACTTAGATCAAGTGCGCAGATGGGTCATATCAATCAACTAGTCCGAGTACTCCTTCCCCCACATAAGTATAAAATTTGTCAATAAAATGCTGCACACGATAACTCTCGAAATGAGTTGCCTATTTGGTACAAACTTTGCACATCGTAATATTTCCTCTAGATATACATCAGATCCAAATTTGGACTATATCGGTCCACTACTTCTTTCCATGGATGCTTGGTACTGGTTTCAGAGTATCTTAATATGCTGCATTATTCTCTGTGGTATTATTCCCCCTTGCCTGCTACCCACCTGCGTACTTCCCTGCTGTTACCCACCAAAATGGTTTCACAGAAGCACATAGCTCAACAACAGCTCTGCATGAAGTTACTGAGACTGCGAATGCCTAAATTAGCGTCAGCCTCCAGAACGGATCATTGTGGCAGCTCTTGACCTGTCGATAGGTCAATCTTTAAACACCGATTTTGAAAATCATGAATTCCACCTTTGAAGGTAGATGAGCCTTGTCTGAGGCCAAAAATCCATACCTCGCAAAATAAAAATTGGAGTACAGAATGGCGGAGGTCCCATTTTGCTCAATCTTTATCTTGCGAAACTCTTGAATACACGAGCAAATATCTCGATTGTGTAGTACGCTGTATGAATGTTCCATTATAGCATTGCATTCCGACTACCTAGCCACCAACAAGACAGTAGTGCTTAAATAGTTAGCAGTTGTCCATCTATGTAGGTCCTATATCTTGAAATATCCATCGGAAAGAGGCGGATACTCACGCAAATAATTGAAAAATGCTGTTGGTTGCCTGTCGGTCCGTCTGCCTGTTGGAATCAAAATGCAGCTCGCAATATTTAAGACATAGCATTAAAATTTGGCACAGAAGTTTCTATAACTCCATAGAACGGTACCTCCTGATTTTCGATATTTTCAAGGTTTTAGAAACAGCTGAAATTTCCAAAACTCTTTACAATCGTTGATTTTAAAATTCTCCTTAATGTCCTTTGAAAAAATAAAACTTTTAATACCGGTAGCTTGTCAAAACAAACAAACAAATCACTTCAAGATTCCCCTTTGTTTACTTTTCTTTTTAAACTGCAATTTTTTGCACAAAGCTTTCTTTCTTCTGCTACTTGAAGCAAATCCAATACAAAAAGGTTACCATTGAAATGTGTGCTGGTGCTTGACCAACTTGAAAAAGTTATTTTATTCAAGTGTTGTTATTGTAACATTTTTTCCCCAAATGGTAAACAACAACAAAAAATCCCTTAGTCATATAAAATTGGCCAAATTTGTATGAATAAACGTTGAAGTTACGTGAAGTTTGAATTTTATTCATTTTTTATACACATATTTTGATTCTTTCTTTATACACACCTTGTAAGGGGTTTCTCTATTTTTTTGTTGGACATTTTAAATTCATGTAAGCACAATCATCGTATATACTCGTATGTATTAATATTAATACGCAAGTTTATGTTTGACACAACATTTTTACCTTATAATAGACTAAAGTTCAAAGTGTTTGCCAACCAAAAAAAAAATTAAAAGATTTAAAAAAGTATCGCAGAAGAAGTCTATTTATTGACTTGTTTTTTTTTTTTTTTTTTTTTTTTTTTTTTTTTTTTGTAAAATGTTCTTCTGATTTTTATCTTTCAATTCAGTTAATGCACTTAAGAAAAAGACATGCTGCAGAAGCAATCCGTTGTAGTAAAAATAATGAGTGATTCCCTGAAATAGACGCCGTGAAAGTTATTGATCTACTTCTTTGGCATGAGAACAAAATGTTCGGCCTTCTTCAATTATTTGTTGAGTTAAAACTTATCATTCTCATTCATTCAATCCTCGAAAAAGTAATGGTAAGGACCACGGAACATAAGCTATTATTTTTGTTATATAAAATAGTTTTTCTAGAGATAACCTCTATTTAAGGATATAAAAAGAAAGCAAAAGTTTTATCAGCCTATTTCATAGAAAATAGAAATACTCCCTTGAAGCATTTTGTGTCGCTTTTCGTAGATTTCAATTTTTAATCAAAAAGATTGCTGTGCCTCTACACAATTTGTAAAGTCTTCTTTTTTTATCAATCTTAACATATGCATAGTTTCCCTAAGCCAAAGTGCAATTTAATTAATTTTCATGTCAATATCAAATAGTGAGACCGAGACAGAAAACCCCCTTTAGAGGCTTTTAGTAGTTCGTTTTTCCACTGTTTTTTTTCTTTTTTTTTTTTTTTTTTTTTTTTTGAATTGGATTTCATTTCTCCCGCTTGTCTATAGAAGAAATGCCTTTAGGAGGTTTCCTCTATAATACCATTTCATTTGGATAGTATCTACAAATCTACAAAAGACACATGGAAAAAAGTAACCATTAGAAATAATGAAACTTTCAGGAAGGAGTAGAGTAAAAACAACAAACGTACAAAAAAAATAAACAAAAATCATTCATGTGAGCAGAAATTCTATTGAAGTTTGAACAAACACAAGAAGACACAAAATAGAAGGATTACTCTGCTTAAAGTTGAAGGCATGGAGAGAAATTTGAATAAAAATAGTTTTGTCTTAATGAAAATACATTTTTAACATAATTATTATTTATTTTATATATTTGTAAATTTATTAACTTTTAAACCCAAAAAAAAATCGTAAAATAATTTATATTTTTCTTTCTTTACAGGTAAGATGAAGTTCCAAGATTTGTGTTATGATGATATTCTATTAATAATCTCGTGAGTAGTTCTTTAGATTTATGCATATATTGGAAATAAAGTATGTTAGGTATTTTTTTGGGAATATCAAAACTTCCAAGGATCTCAACAAGCGTTTTCTATAGCTCATTACTCCAAAGAGTAACAGCCAGGCGATAGAATTGTATCAAGTTGGGCGTTGGGCCATATCGGTCTAATCCTTGCCGTACATCCACCACAAAAGTTCTAGAAAGTTTCGCTAAAATAGTGACCACGTTAACTCTAAACTGAATCTACTGATTAGGTCCCCATAATATTTCTTTCATTCATAGATCAGTTTCGTATATGGACATTTGTTGTCATCGCGGTCCCTACACAGAAAAAAAACAAGTGAGAAAAGGCTATAGTCGGTACGGGGCCGACTATGTGATACCCTACACCACTACCTCTGTGAATAATCTTTTCACTCGAAAACATTTCTTTTATGGAGATACGAATGTTTTCACCTATCTGGCTTTTATACCAAATGACTTAAGGCGAACTGAACCAAAATAATTAATATTTAATTTTATATTTGGCTACTGTCGACACCACCAACATCAATAGGCTTCTATCTATGTGAGAAAATTTTGTGATGATCCGATCAAAATTCCGACCTGTAGTGTGATTGCAGAAAAAGTGGGAAAAAAAGGATGCATTAACGACTATTGCGATATCTCTATTATTTGACTACCTACGCCAACCTACTTTGCATAATTTCAAAGATGGGATTTTCTACTTTCTTAGTCTGGCTTTGCTTTTAGAAGGTCCCCAACCAAAGGTGTGATATCCGTCATTATTATTAAAATCGCAAAAATGAGAAGTTGGGTTTTATTAGCGACTATTGCGATATCTTCGTTGTTAGACCACCTACGACAACCTACGTTACATTGTTGTAAAGGTGATATTTTATATATATTGACTTTTTCTTTTTCTTTTCTTTTTGCTCATTCCGACCCCTAAATATTATCCGACCATCACCAAAATCAATAGGCTTCTTCCTCTGTGAGACCCCCATTATGGAAAAATGGGATGTATTATCGTATATTGCGATATCTCCGTTATTGGTCACCTACGCCGACCTAGTTTGCATCATTGTAAAGATGGGATCTTCTACTTTCATAGTAAGGCTTTGCTTTTGGAAAGTATCCAACCAAAGCTGTGATATTCGTCAATATAACTAAAATCGCAAAAATGAAAATTTGGGTTTAATTTGCGACTATTGTGATATCATCGTTGTTTGACCATTCACGCGAACCTACTTTACATCGTTAGAAAGGTGATATTTTCTACTTTCATTGTCAGGTTTTGGTTTTGGTATACCCCACATAGAAGCTGAGATATTAGCTTTGGAAAAAAACGTTGTCTTTTTATCCAAATAAGTTTTTTGCCCATTCCGACCCCTAAATACTATTTGACCCTCACCAAAATCAATAGGCTTCATCCTCTTTGAGATCCCCATTAACTCTTAAAATTTTGTGACGATCCGATCAAAATTGCGGCTGTAGCGTGATTTCCAAAAAAATGAAAAAATGGGATGAATTACCGACTATTGTGATATCTCCGCTATTTGGTCACCTACGCCGACTTAGTTTGCATCATTGTAAAGATGGGATCTTCTACTTTTATAGTCAGGCCTTGCTTTTGGAAAGTCTCCAGCCAAAGCTGTGATATTCGTCATTATAACTAAAATCGCAAACATGAAAATTTGGGGTTTTTTTTGCGACTATTGTGATATCTTCGTTGTTTGATCACCTACAAGAACCTACTTTACATCATTAGAAAGGTGATATTTTCTACTTTCATTGTCAGGTTTTGCTTTTGGTATACCCCGTACAGAAGCTGAGATATTCGCTTTGGAAAAAATCGTTGTCTTTTTATCCACATAAGTTTTTTGCCCATTCCGACCCCTGAATATTATCCGACCATCACCAAAATCAATAGGCTTCTTCCCCTCCGGGACCCCCATCAACACCCAAAATTTCGTGACGATCCGATCAAAATTGCGACCTGTAGCGTGATTACAAGGTTTAGATGGACAGACGGACAGACGGACGGACGGACGGACTGACGGACGGACACACATAGCCAGATCGACTCAGCTCGTCGAGACATTCATTTTGATATATATAAGTATGGGTCTACGACCATTATTTCGATGCGTTACAAACTTTTTGGCCAAAACCAACTTATAATACCCTCCCCACATAGTGGTGTAGGGTATAATTAGCCATCTGATAAAAAAATTCAAAGACTCAATCAAAAATTTATCGATTGTCATATTGACAAAATTCGATAAAATTATTTGATCACAAAGTAGAAATACAACTGATAAGATATTTCACATACTGACAAAAATATTTATCAAAATATTCCACATTGTGCTTGATAGAAACAAAATATTTTCTTCATGAAAAAAATTGTTGAGTACATTTTTTTCAATCGATAAATACATTTTCATACATATTTACAATTATTTTGTTGTTTTTTGTTAAATACAAACCCAAAAGCCAAATTGGTCGAGAATGGTTCGATATTGATTTTAAATTAGATTAAAACTATTATTAGGTGATTATCTAATTTGGTGGTAGTAAAATTTCTTCCAAACATGCATCAAGTTTCAAGAGGTTGTCCCTATCGAACAACACTTTCGGATAATTGCCTCACAAAAGTTCTAAATTTTCATTAAAGGGCTGGATCATTTTGACAATTTTGCGAAGACACTCCTTGTGGTCCTGTTCACATCAACATAATCCTACGGTTACCAACATAAATGGCCACGATAGTCGATAAGAGTGACTGGCATTGGTCCAACTTTGCACATCGTAATATTTCTCTCAAATGTATATCATGTTCCAAGATAGCCTATAACGAACAACATCTTCAGATACCTTCCTCCCTTACAAGTGTTCAAAACATGGCAAAAGTGTGCAGTTTAGGAACTTTTCGAGGATTGTTTTGAATTTCTCGACTAAGGTAATCCATGTGGTTTACAACACTTTAATTTTTTCATAGGCATGTATATGCATCTTGAAATAATGACCCATAAGCTTGGAAAATCGTACAACTAAAATGGTTGTTCGGCGCTGAATAACTAAAAAAAGACATAGCTCCAAAATGTGCAAAACTCCTTCATTGAAATGAAAGACTCGGAGAGTTTCTTTCCCAATCAGTCAATTTTATCCTGCATAACCGAAAAAACTTCGCAGGAATTCCAAGCTCACACATGGCTTGAAACACCTTTGATCTTATCGGGCTGGAGAAGGCGGCCTCATGTCTATAACCAGGGACGTACGCAGGATTTCATTTCGGGGGGGGCCCAACTTCACCAAAAATCATGAATGTTAAAAATGTTATGTATCGTTACGTAAAGCTATTTTTAAGGGTTTTTTTATTATTTTAATTCATAAAATCAGGGGCACTAAAAACCTTCTGGCCTTGGCAACACGCAGTCAGACGTCATTTGACATAAGCATACTCAGGACAGTTTGACATACGACCATGTGTTGCGTTGTTGAGGCTATTAGCATAATTTTTAAAAAATTGGATTTTGGAAATCCTTTTGGTGGAAGAACTTCCATGCAAAAAGTGCGAATATGTGGAATAGATATATGCAGTGTTTGGAGGATATAAACAGTTCGACCCGAACATAACGCCGTTTATTCTTTAAAGTACATATGGTAAATTTCAAATTTCTTTTGCAATTCCATGGGAAGAAATTTTAAAAATGTTTTTGCGAGCACATCCGCAATTTTTGGAACATAGATTAAGAAAAAATGTCGTGGTTTCAAACCTTTTCGCTTTCACAAAATTGGATGCTGCGCTCCAAAGGTATGGGGGGTTTTATTCCCTTATAAAGAACAAATATTTAAAAATTCAATTGTTGCTGTAATAAGAAAATGTATATATAAAGCGTTAACAGCATTTAATATCTATCCGTAGATGCCTAAATATGTACTAAATTTATTTCTATTTTCGCGGAGAATAAAGAAATACTGAAAAAATCTTGGAGTAAATTTAATTTATTCTAATTTATAGTCCAAATAAAACTCGAAAAAAATAAATTAAAAATACCTACAGATTCTAGACAACGCGTAGAAAAATATGAGACCAAAATTTGAACGATAGGATTTATAACTGCCATATTAGAGCAACAACAAAAGACGAAAACTTATTGTTGGAATATTATTTCAAAAATATATTTTTTGTTTAATACGAAAAATAGAAAAAAACAACGCGTAAAAAAAACTAAAATCACGCGGGGTTCAAGGGTGCCTGAGTCACAGTTGTAAATTTTGTAGCCAAAAAATAGGGTTTTAAAGAAAATTTATGCACCAAAATTTCGACTTTGGAATCCTATTACTAGGGAACTGTATGAAGCACACTCATGAGATATACATCAAACGACGTGGAATCAAGAGTTCTACAATCCAATAAATAGTTTGGGTAATTATCTGGTTGCGCCCTCCAATTATAAGAAAAATTCAAAAAACCCATATATTTCAAAACTTCAAAAAGTCAGCATCGATTTTAGGGGTATGCAGTGTATATATCGAAAAGTCATACATTAGAACCATGTTGCCCAAGGGGTATTCTTCAATTCTTTCTTTGATCTCAGGTCTGAATTTTTCGTGGTTTGACCAGAAATCAAGAAAGAACACAAAAAAACTTGTGAACTTCAACACATTTTTACCCATTTTTTAATATTACCACAAACACAAAAAAACAAAAAAAAAAAACATTGTTCCACAACATCCCATACGGGACAAGGGAGACTTCTCTCATATCAATGAGTGCACCCCGATTCATATTTAGCTCAATGATATGGGACCTACTGTTTATCGCCGAGTCCGAACGGCGTGTCTTAAGACACCACTTGTGGAGAAGTTTTTCAAGGCTGAAATACTCAGGAAATGTCGCCAACATTACTGAGGGGTAAACACAGCTTCCACATAAATTATTTGTTATGGTTTATTTTATGCGACCCCAGCTAAAACACTTCAATTTATATAAATATATTCATATTGTATAAAATATATTGACAGTTCGCGACTTATTAAATGGTGAACCTCAACTTCAACGATTGTAAAACATTTTTGAATATTACCATATATAACACACTAATTTCAGTGTCATTAAAAACGTTTTGTATCATTGTAAGAAAATAACATTCTTTAAGTGCATAAAAACACCAAATTTACCAGAAGTGATAGAGTCAATGAAAGCCAACTAAACATTCAGAAAGTTACATTAAAAAAATTATCAGGAGCTGGGCGATGCAATCTACGACTCATTGACTCCGAATCCAACTCGTAGTACTGTTTGAAACTTTGCAAAAACATTTTAGGTTAATCCTGAAAAAATAGGTTGAGTCGAAAAACTTCATCTGATACATCAATGGTTCCCAACAACCAATCACTTCTGTCAGCACAGCGGAGGTAAACTTATAAAAATTCATAACTTTTGATTTCTGAAAAACAAGAAAAAGTAACAGTCGGGTTTGCTTACAGAGATATACCCTCAGCCTGTGTGAGTTGAGACATTTATATATAGACAGATCGAATACGGGATACCTAGCCAATTTTTGTTCTGTAAATTGTATACCCAGGAAGTTTCAGAATTTCGTCTCCTTTCTTGGACGTATAAACTTTCCGACAATAACTTCGAAATATTTGGGGTGTACAACTTCTCGATGGTTGGCTTTCTATTAAAAAATGTGACTTCGATGAAAGCGCAAAAGTTTTGAATTTTTGTACATTTTGGAAGTGGGCCTAATTTTAATTAGGTCGGCGTAAGATTTAGAGCTTTTGGACCAATACTGATATAACCATTGACTCACCCACAAAAAATACAATATCGCTGTAAACAAGCCCTCAAGTGAATCCATATTCGAAAGTACTCTAGGTCTCGAAAAAATCGAATTGGACTTTGCTCGCGATTTTAGGGAAACATTTTGAAGTCTGGCTGGGGAAGTGTCCAAAGGAAGTTTGAACAAAATATTGCAAGATCCAAATTTTGGACAAAATCTTTTGATCTGTTCGAGAGTCTTAATGGGCTCGACCCATACAGACTGACGGACGGACGAACTTGGATAAATCGATTCCAAATTGTAACGCGGGTTACATTTTTATCATTAGCCTAACAGCTGAGGGTGATGGTGCTCTTGAACCAACGTTAAACCGGGAAGTTCTTGCGGATTCTGAAACAGCAATATTCATAGACGAGAAAAATCCAAAAACAAAAAAATGGCTGAAGGTATTTTTAAATAAATCGCGGTCAAAATTCACATTTTCAGGTTTTCGCGACTTTGCTGGAAACTGAAACCTATAGAAATGGGGCTAAGGAAAATGTTGTAGCTTTGAAAATTGGTTCCTCGGTTGTACCATTTTTGAGATATATAAATTTAAGTTGGGAACTTGCTGTCATGACATTGTTTTATAAGGAGAATTTATTTCTCAAAAATAGTAAAACGTTGGAAAATATCATAAGAGAACAAAAATTTTCACTGCTACAACATTTTTTTTATTTCCATTTGGATAGGGCTTGTGGTTTTCCAGCAAAATGGTCAAAACCTGAAAAACCCTAAAAATGCGTTTTTTTATTTTTTTCATCTATAAACCCAGGTGTAAGCTTCATTCGTTTAAATTTGATTCAAGAGCACCGTTATATACAATACAAAAAACAGCAGATTTTAATACAATACCAAATAACCAAAGTTTGAGCATTAATTTCGTTTACGGTTGCTTTCAGCTACGAATTTGTTACTAATAGGAAAAAATTCAGATGGGCATGCTATTTATAGCAGATATCATCACTTTATGATGCACAACAATAAATTTTTCTCCATTATTTTCTCCCACTATTTAGCAATAAGTTAATACAAAATAGGAATACAACATTTTGATACAGGCATTACATCAATTTGCTAATTGGTTTTCGAGATATACTCCACTGAAAACCCTTGATATGTCGTACATATTGTCCAATAGGCACTTCATTTTATGTACTTCTAATCCGCACAATAATGAATTTGTAATCCTTTTGAATACGAATTCCAAAACACAGGCATGGCATAAGGGAGGAATTCAGTTTTACTGGAAGTTTCTCTCAAAGAGCGTATTCAAACAAAAAAAATCAATATTTCTTCAGACAACTTGTTGATAAAGTACATTTTCAGTACAGAACCTTCAGAACAATATCAGTTTTCATTTGAAATTTCAAAGACAAAAATTATTTTAAAGAAAAAATTGTAATAATTTGTTAAAGTAGCTCAAAAATTTTTGTCGGACCAAACCATTTCGGGTGGGGCCCGGGCCCCCCGTGCCCCCCCCCCCCCCCTGCGTACGTCCCTGTCTATAACAAATGTTTTACACAGTAGTCGTGACAGCACTTCACACGCTATAGTTGGCACATATCGTCTTGTCTCATAAATCTTACATTACATAGCATGAATGAAACATTTCATTAAATGTATGTAACTTTTCATAGCATCAATGAAAAATAATCAGTGAAACCCCCCTCAGTTTTGCAATCAAGCATTTTTTCTTTCAGTGTAGCAGAGTGTAGCTGATGCATATTCCTTATCGCCACTGGTCTCGTACATTTAGTTCTCCCGGCAATCCATCAACTCCTACTGCCATATTGCTTAACAACCGCTGTGTTGCTGTCCTGACCTCGCTTTAGCTAGGTACACAGAAAAAATAAATTCATTCAATTTATGAATAGTGTTCAACAATTGCTTTCAATGTTCAGATTTTTACATTACAAGACGGTGAAAACGTGCCTGATCGAAATAATGGTTTTAGAACCCAATTATGTTTGGACAAAATCCGTTTCAGACAATTTGGAGTTGATTTAAACATGTCCATGTGTCTGCCTTGCTTGCTGGAGCGCACGATACCTCTCGAACGGGGCAACCGATTGGGTTCAAAATTTGGCGTTAGTAATAATGGCCAATGGAAATTGTGCGCGCGATAACTCTCGGTGGCAATAACCGAGTGGAACCAAACTTTGCACATTGTGAAATTTCTACCACACATAGATGAATTTCCTTCGGGTACCTCCCACACAAAATTTCGGAAAAGTGCAGTTTATGGCCTGCTCTCGAATCACATTTATTCTTTTTGCCCTGACTTCTATTCGCTGCCCCCTTAACGAAGGTACAAGTTTTTTCAGGGGCAAGACCATACTTCCTGAGAAAATGGACCGAAAGCTCTAGAAAACCCCTATGGCACCATATGTAGTGGCTGAAGCGCACGATAACCCTCGAACAGATCAGCCGATTCGGTCCAAAATTTGGCCTTCGTCATATTTTTACCAAACTTAGTTTAAGTTCTCTTGAGTGGAGTAACCGACAGGTCCATACTTTGCACATCGTAAAATTTCTACCGGACATAGATGAGGTTCCAATACGGACTCCATCCGTCTACTCCTTCGGGTGCCTCCCATACAAAAATTAAGACCTGCTCTCGAATCACTTTGGTTTTGATTGTAAGAACTTGTATTCGGTGCCCCATTACGACAGTACAAGTTTTTTTTTCAGGGGCACGACCATACTTCTAGAGAAAATAGCCCGAAAGTTGTAAAAACGCCTAGTGGCTGGAGCGCACGATAACTTTCGAACAGATCAACGATTTGGTCCAAAACTTGGCCAAACTTAGTTTATGTTCGAAGATTGGCAGTACCAGTGACACATCTTCTGGAACATCCCCCAAAAGTTGAAGAATGTCACTTAAATGGTAGGTGCAGTATCTCTGTAACGGAGCTACCAATTTGGGTCAAAAGTTTAGATATCCTAATATGTTGTCCAAATTTAGTTTAACTTCTAAAATGGTCCATATAAGTCTTCTCCTTAGAGTACCTATTCCACAAATGTTCAACATTTCTGTTTACGCGCGTTCCTTTGGAAATTTATACCGATGTTTACAGCGATATTATACTTTTCCTGCCCCAGTACATTCTTCCTTACATAATTATTCAAAAGCTCTAAGTTATACGATGAATAACGGAAATGGCTGTTGGACGCTCTATATATATCGGAAAGAAATTATGAATATTTCAACACACATAGGCTGAGGGTAAATCTCTGTCGGCAATGCCGACTGATACTTTTTTACCTGTCCATATACACGCATATATTTGAAATATGTATGTACCTATTTATTACATTATAATCATTTGATTCAAAATATTGACTTCCCGCTGATGATTTCAATTTTGAGGAGAATGTGTTTTACGAGGGCTGTACGATAACTATCGCGAATATTTACCATCAAAAACTGTTTTTTTTTTTTTTGTTTTCTTAAGGAGTCTCCAGCATGATTTGTACACTTTTTCGTGCTCTTAAACCTATTGGCGAAGCACTTTTTCCACTCCGATTGAGACACCTCCAAAACATGTTTCTTTTAACGCTTTTACAGCATCTTCAGGCAACAAAAATCGTTGACCACGCCTTTTTTTCTTCATTTGCTGGAATCAAATGATGTCATTGGATCACCAGTCATGGCTGTACGGCGGATGACCCATCAATTCCTCGTTTTGTCCGGTCAAAAAGGCGCTGGTTTGAAACGATGTGGGAGAGCCCACGTTGTCATAATGCAGAATGATTTGACTTCTCTTGTTCGTTTTTCGAATTTCTCTGGAGACTTCAGGCAAACAAATTATAATGTACCACTCAGAATTAACAGTCCTATATTTCTCAAGCCGTATAGTCGCCACACGGTGAAGAAACAGGCAACCTTTTGTTTCGAAGTGCTTGTTACATGAACAACTTTCGTTTGATTTGGCTCGCTTTCGAAGACCCAAACGGACGATTCCTGCTTTGTTTCGGGCTCCTAAGCATAGATCCTATAGGATCTATCTATAGATTCGCCATCTGTGACGATCTTATAACCGTCGTTTGAAGCAACGCCATCGAATTTATGCGCAATTTCTTTGAACCAATTAACAGGAGCCGTTTTTTGAGCAATTGTCCAATTTTACTGGATGTAACGAGAAAAATCCATTTTTGCGGTCAGGTGTTTATGCACTATCAAATGTTAGCTGGTGGAAGAAATGCCTAAGGGTGCCTCTATCTCACGGTATTAAACATGGCGATCTCGCATTATCCGTTCTTGCACGGCATATATTTTTTTCTGGCACAACGACCGATTTTGGGCGACCCTCACGAACTTCGTTTTTTTTTTTTTTTTTTTTGAATTCATTAAACCAGTTTTTCATAGTCCTATAGGATGGCCCTTTATTGACATACAAAGATTTAATATGATCGATACACTCTTGCGGTGATTATCCACGTCGAAAGTTATGAAACATTCTTGGACGAAAATGTTCACAAGTAAATTCAATTTTTTGCACAGTGATTTTTTCTAGTCACTGTAAACAACACATAACATGGTCGTACGGAAAACTGCACTGAGTAAGTCTAGGCTAAAAACTGTCAAACTTACAAAAAAAATTTTCAAATGGCGCCTGGCAATACGCGGTGTTGCCTAGTCCAGGTAGTTTTCGTGCATCCCTTGTATTTCACAACTAACGAGAAGCGTTCAACAATGTGTCTATATTTTATAATTAATCGTTTTAATTTCTAAAAGAGTTACACTATTTATTTGAAATTTGAAATATTTGTATGTACCTATGCGTCTGTTTTTGCTGTTGTTTTTGGTATTTCTATGCATTTCAATAAAATAAAAGCAACCACCATTTATAAAAGTGTGTATTTGTTTGCATCCAAACAAATATTTGCTTGCACCCAAACAAATATTTGTTTGCACCCAAACATATATTTGTTTTCAGCACCCGAACATATGTTATGTTAGGGACTACTGCAAACATTTATATGTTTGCTGCAAAATATGTTTGGAACATATGTTAGAGAGACCTTGTTTTTGTAGAAAGTTCCTTCACCATGACCATCAGTCTGGTGATTAACACTCTGGTAGAATCTTCAGACTTCATTCTCACTTCTGTACATCTTGAGTTTCTCGCACTCACGATTTTCTTAATCTTTCTTTAATCTTCTGAAAATACGATTTTCCTCTCTCCTTTTCTCCAGATATTTCTCCGTGGCACTTTGTGTTACAGTGCTAACCTGTACGCCGTGTTCTTCAGTAGCCTTTCCATGATTATTTTGTCTGGCCCCAATTTGTCTGACATTTTTAACATCTATCCATTATTTCAAATATTTAGTATATCCTACCTAAAGTCCTCTGGAAGAAGTACCAGTATATCCAATTAAATTGAATATACTCCTAACTATCCCCATTACACTCTTCTCGTCAAACAAAAACAACAACTATCCTTTGTTTTATGTTTTAGCATTTGAGCTGATGCTACGAATTTATCCTAGCAACGAAACGAAGGGAAAACTACAAAAGAATCGACACATCTGTACTCTGGGTAATGCGGAACACAATTGAAAGAGTTTTTTTTGCATAGTTTTGAACACGCCGTTGCCACAATTGCTGTTGTTTCTCTTGTTCTTTGTTATACGACGACGAGTTTAGAATGATATTAAGCAATGATTCTTTTTTTTTTTTTTTTTGTTTTTTTTGTTGCTCCTCCTCGAAGTCTTCTATTTTTCGTCTTGTATTTTTTTCTGCTTCCTCCGCACAAAGAACAAATCATGACTACTTTTTCTCAGATGCGCATATGTGATGTGAAGTTTAGTTGTTTGCTTCCTTGTTGTTTCTGTTGTTGTGATGTGCTGTTCTGCACACAAAAGGACACGGAACATCATCTAGTCTCTAGTAGATCCTACTACCATCATCAGCGAAAATAAGCAACATTCTGTGTGACTAGTTCTATTTGTTTGTTGTTGCTTTTTGTTCATTGTTGTCAAGTTTTATTTCGTTTCGTTTATTGCAAAAAAAGTTGTTGTTTGTGAGCTGAAGAAGTCGTTGAATTTATTTATGTTTGAATTTATATTGGTATGGAGTTTGTATTAGGAGGGAGTGAAGAAGTTTTTAACAATAGGTTGGGGCCCATTCTAATTGGTTATGTGAAAGGTTTGTTACGTGAAATTTTCGGTATAAAAGAGTGAATAATTAGTGACTGGCTGACTGATCATGAACGCCTAGAAGAAAAAGATACCGATCCTAAAAAATTTGCAAGGAACCTAAATGATAGACAAAGTGTTTTTTTATGTTTTGCCAAAAAGGCTATGAATATGTTAAAAAAGGAAACAAAATCTGTGTCGACTTCTATATACCCTGGAGTATTGGAATTTCAGTAAAGGGATCGAGGTTTATTACTCTGAAGAGATATGTGAATAGGGTTGGTAGGGTTTTCCGAAAGTAAGTTTAATTTTTTTATTCGAATGGATTTAGACGACGGACTAAGCAAGTAATACAAGTTGGTATTCTATCAATAAACCGACACACATATGTACGTTTTTTATCTGTCTTTTTTTCATTTCTCTTAACTAAATCTACGACAACATATATTCGCAACGCAAAATTGAAGTACAGCAGAGAAAAAATGAGATTTATGGGACAACAACAAACAAAGGATGGACGACAATGCTATGAACAAGTCGACAGCAAAAAAAAAAACGAATACTGTCAGGACAAAAGGAAAATGTGTTTATATACCCCCATATAAACTACAATAACAAAAGAATTGGGGAGATGAAACAAAATTTAAAAAAAAAAGCTTATCAATGCCAATCGTATAACTCTTTTTGTTGCATGAATTGAGTGCGAGCAGCCGTGGCTCACAAATGCGTAACATTTATTGTCGTGAATAGAAAGAAATAAAAATCGCACACAAGATTTATTTTTCCAAAACTGTCAAGGCAACATAAATGTTAATGATATTCGAAGATGGATTCTTGAAATTGTCTTTATTGAAAAGGGTGAACTTTTATTAGACACGTGTTTTGAAAGATTTGTTTTTATGTTTGTACTCTCAGCATTTATGCTAACGAGGGTATATACACTTTCATACTGGCAAAAGCCTCATTGAAATAATAGCTCTGTTCCTTTACGTTCAAGAATCTTCAAGTTTTACCACTTTTTACTCGAAAAGCGTTCCTTTACTTCAGATACCATACAATTCATATGGGAGAAGTTTACAACTTTTGCTACTTTTGCCGGTTTAACCATTTTCAGAAGTAAAGGAACAGACCAAATGGTTTTAGGCCCCAAGTATGTGTGGACGAAATGTGTTTTAGGTAGTTTGGAGTCGATTTAGCCATGTGCGTCCGACTGTCTATCTGTTTGAACGAAGGAACCGATCGGGTCCAAAATTTATCATTCGTAATATTTCGTCCAAACTTAGTATAAGTTCGAAGATGGACCATATCGATCCACTACTTCGGGTACCTCCCCCACAAAAGTTCAAAATGTCTCGCTAAAATTGTGTGCACGATAAATCTCAAAGGGAGTAACCGAATAGGCTATAAATAAATTGTTCCACAAACATCCCAGAAGGGACAAGGGAGACTTTTCTCATATCAATGAGTGCACCCCGATTTATATTAGCTCAATGATATGGGACCTACTTTTTATCGCCGATTTTGAAAGGCGTGTCTTAAGACACCACTTGTAGAGAAGTTTTATATGGCTGAAATACTCAAGAAATGTCGCCAACATTAATGAGGGGTATTTTGCCACCGGTGAAAAGTTTTGATGTTGCCTGGCCGGGGAATTGAACCCACGACCAAGGCGGATGTGCATACCATTGCACCACGGCGACACCACAGAATAGGTTGTAACATCGTAATATTTCTACGAGTCGTAGATCAAGTTCGAATATTGACTATATCGGTCCACTCCTTCGGGTACCTCCCACACAAAATTTCGGAAAAGTGCAGTTTAAGACCTCCTCCCGAATCCTTTTGATTTTTCTTGTAACAACTTGTATTCGCTGCCTCTATTACGACGGTGTAAGTTTTTTCAGGGGCAAGACTATACTTCCTGAGAAAATGGCCTAAAAGCTGTAAAAACACGCTAGGGTACCATGTGTTGCGGATGGATAAACCGATTCGATCCAAAATTTGGCAAACGTAATATTTTGCACAAAGTCAAATCAATTTCTAATATGGACCTTATCGCTCCACTTCTTTGGATACCTCCCACACAATAGTTCAAAAATTTTCGCTAAAATGGTGTCACACACGTTTACTCACGAAGGCAGTAACCGATTTGGTCCATACTTTGGACATCGTAATAGTTCTACGAGACATAGATCGGTTTTTAATATGGACTACATATACCAACTTCTTCAGATACCTCACATACCGAATTCCGGAAAAGTGCAGGTTAGGACCTCCTCTCGAATCGTTTTGCTTTTTCTTGCAACAGGTTGCACTCAAGGTCTCTATTTTTTCAGTGTCAACCATACTTCTTGAGAAAATTAGAATAACCCCTACGGCCAACATGTGTGCTGGCTGGTGCGCACGACAACTTGCGAACCGAATACTCCGTTGGCCCACACTTTGCATATCGTAATATTTCCTAGAATATTAGATTAAATTCGAGCATGGTGCTTATAGTTGCACTCCTGCCGGTACATCCCCCACACAAGTTCGAAAATATTCGCTAAAATGGTAAGCGCAATATCTCATAAACGGATTTGATCCAAAATTTGGATGAAATCCGAAGATGGTGCTTATAGGTCCACACCTTCCGGTACATCCCCCACAAAAGTTCGGAAATATTCGCCAAAAAGGTTAGCGCAATATCTCATAAACGGAGCAACCGATTGGGTCCAAACTTTGGATGTCGACATACATATTTGGTCCAACTTACTTTATATTCAGAAGTGGGTCCTATCGATCCATTCCTTAGGGTACCACCCATAGAAATGATCCAAATTTTTGTTTAAGTGCGGTTAAGGGTCTGTGCGTGAATCCTATCGAAATTTTCACCGAAGGTTCTCCTATTAGCCCCGTTTACAGCGATATGATGTTTTTCGTGGGCAAGTCCATGTTTCCTGATATAATGGTCCTATCGAGAGGAATGACTCCCCAAAAAAGACACACTTTCAAAATGGACTATGTCAGTCCATTCCTTTAGCTATCTTCCCCGCAAAACTTTTGAGAATTTATCATAATCCATATCTTTGTCGGCAAGTTCATACGCCCAATCTGAAGATTCCTAAAAATATGTAGGTTTTTTTTTTTTTGTGAAAAAGGTGTTTCAATTCACACAGGCTGAGGGTATGCCTCTGTCAGCAAAGCCGACAATCAATATTTCGTTACGTGACACACGCATATCTTGCATGCATGGAGGATATTAAATTATTATTTTTTTCTGGCTATATTGCTTCCCAGGCTAATTTTGGATTTAAATAAATTTTCTTTGGTTTTGCATTTTTTTTATTATTTTTGAGTTAACGATCTCCCACAAGTCCCAACCGAGAGCTAAGATCAGGGATTGGTTGGGCAGGGCAATGGAGAACTTTTGTCGAATTGTTGTGGAATCACTCCTGAACCACTTTCCTTACATGTTTTGGCTCGTTATCTTCATGGAATATCAATCTAAGTGACACCTCTTCTTCAGCATAAGACACGCACAGTGGTCCCACTTGTATGGAAAAGAGTGCCAAAAATAGTTCTAATCGAGCTACCGCCTCCAAATTTTAAACGTAGGTTTATAACAAGCCAAAATGAAGGAAAACCATTTTTAGTGGTTGTAGGTCCATATTTGGGTATAGCTCCCATAGAAAGGTACCGGCCGATTTGTGGTATTTTGACGATTTTGGCCAAATTAACCAACCCATTTGGATGTTATTTTGCATTTTGAGTTCTGAATGAATAAATTACTTCCTTGCAAAAAATATTCAATATAGGTCCACGTTTAGGTATATCCGCTATATTTTCGGTATTTTGACAATTTTAGCGAAATTTTCCAACTGATTTGGCTGTAATTTGGCATTTTGAGTTCTGAGTGAACCAAATACCTACATGCATAAAAGGTCAATATCTGTCTACGTTTAGGTATAGCCCCAATATAAACGTACCTTCCGATTTTCAAAATTTTTACGATTTTACCCACATTTTCCCACCGATTTGGCTGTAGTTTTGCATTTTGAGTTCTGAGTGAGCAAAAATAGTCAGTATAGGTCCAAGTTTAGGTATAGCTCCCATATAAAAGTTCCTCCCGATTTTCGGTCTTTTGACGATTTTACGGGCGTGGTGTAAGAGGAATAACTTAGCGGGTGGCAGATGGGGGCTGCTGGATTTTTTTTAATCGTAAACTAGAGACTTTCCCCTGCATTCTAAAAAAAATTTCGAGACTCACAAATGCTCACAACATTTGTTAAACTCAACATAAATTAATAGTAATTATATTAAAAATAGCAGAAAAAGTCATTTATTAAGAATTTATTTTTAATGAAGTTAGAAAACGAATTATGAATTTGTTTTTTCGTAAAAACATTGCCAATGCCATCACCTATAAGTTTCATTTTGAAAATTACACATTTACCAGATGTATTTTTCGTTTTTAATGCCCCACATACAAATCACAACTTCCTCGACTTAACTTGACGTATAACCGCTGTAAATTTACAAAAATAAGGCTGGATGTTAAAAATTTGATATGTTTAGAGAATATTTATTTCAATCGCAATAACATTTGTCGCCATCAATTTTTCGATTTTTGTCCACGGGCGGAACCACTGTGTCACGCCTTAAATACATTACAATGCTTGAAACGATGATAATTCTATTAATTGTATAAATTAGTCCAATTCCTTGCCCCGAGAAAAAATTCCAGGCCATCGTGTTCCGACTTTGCAATATTAAGGATTTAATCATTGCCCATTTGGTACACGCCTTATGCCATCTGAATCCTTTAAATTAAACTAAGATTCATCGGAAAACAGCACTGTCCATAATTTTTGGAGACTCCAGTTCAGATGGTTCCAGTCTGGCTTTTTCATTTTTAGGGTTCCTAGTAGTCACAAAATTTTTTCCACAGAAATTGTGTATCTGATTCCACGTTTGGGTATAGTCCAGATTTTCAGTATTTTGAGGACTTAATCTACATTTTCCGAAAATTCATTATTTTGCCTGAAATAATTAATAATTTAATTTCCTGTATGCCTACAAGATGTGCGTGATTCATCCAGAATAAAGGACACGCAACGGAACATTGATTTCAACATTTTCTTTCCTTAAATTGGGAGGTGCTTTAGTTTTGTCCACTTATATTTGCTACTAATACTATTTTTTTGTTTTTTTTTTTATAAAATTCTGAAATCCTTAAGATTGTATTTAGTCAATAATAAAGATATAAATACATAATAAGTTAAAAAACGGTAAGTTCGGCCGGGACGAAGTTTTTATACCCTACACCATGAAATACTCTGATCGGTCGGTCGGTACCGTTGTATGGCGGCTACAATGCAACGTGGACCTATATCCATAATTTTTGTTGGAGAAGTTTCTTGATCACTGGGAACCCTAAATAATGACAAATTATAGCAAATTCGGTCTGCAAATGTAGCTAAAGACGTCAAAATACTTGAAACCGCGCGTTACCGCTATATATGGGGGCTATACCAACACATGGAGCTATATTAGCAATTTTTTGTGGAGAAGTTTTTTCGTCTTTGGGAACCTCAAATGTCAAATTTCAGCTAATTCGGTCAAAAAATGTAGTTAAAATCCTCAAAATACCTTAAATCGGGAGGTACCGTTTTATGGGGGCTGTACCAAGACGTGGACCTATATTGGCAATTTTTAGTAGAGAAGCTTTTTGGTCATTGGGAACCTCAAATTTCAGCTAATTAGGTCAAAACACTGAGCTAAAAGCCTCAAAATACCTTAAATCTGGAGGTACCGTCATATGGGACCTATACCAAAACGTGAAGCTATCTTCACCACTTTTGGCGCAGGAGTTTTCCGATCTCTTGAAACTCCAAGTGCCAAATTAGAGTCAATTTGGGATAAAAATGTAGCTAAAATCCTCAAAATACCTTAAATCGGGAAGTACCGTTTTATGGGGGCTGTACCAAAACGTTTACCTATATGAGCAATTTTTAGTGGAGAAGCTTTTTGGTCATTGGGAACCTCAAATTTCAGCTAATTAGGTCAAAACATTGAGCTAAAAGCCTCAAAATGCAGAAGTTTTTCGATCTCTTGAAACTCCAAGTGCCATATTGGAGTCAATTTGGGAGAAAAATGTAGCTAAAATCCCCAAATTCCTATAAATCGGGAGGTACCGTTTTATGGGGGCTGTACCAAAACGTGGACCTATCTTGACAATTTTTAGTAAAGAAGTTTCTAGTCCAGTAAGAACCTCAAATGTCAAATGTCAGCTAGTTTGGTCAAAAAATGTAGATAAAATCCTCAAAATACCTTAAATCGGGTGGTATCGTTATATAGGGGCTATACCAAAATGTGGACCTATATAACCCATCTTCCAACTTGACCTGCCTATGGAGAAAAGACACTCGGGTGCAAAATTTTAGCGTTCTGTCTCAATTATTGCGGACGCTACAGTGATTACAACAGTCGGACAGACGGACGGACAGACGGATATGGCTAGATAGTCTTAGAATTTTATCCTGATCAAGAATGTATATGGCGAATAACAAAATTCCTTTACAATTCCATTTGAAAAAAATTAAAAATTTTTTTTACGAGCACATCTACGATTTTTGGTACAGAGGTAAAGGAAAAAATCCGGTTTCAAATCTGCTCGCGTTCACGAAATTGGCCAATGCGCGCAAAAGTTATAGCGGTTTTTATTCTCATATAAAGAAAAAATATTTAAAAATATCTTTTTTGTTGTTATGAGAAAATGTATGCATAAATCGTTAACAGCAGTCCATATCTATTCGTAGATGTTTAAATAGTTATTAAATTTATTATTATTTTCGCGGAAAGTCAACAAATAACAAAAAAATTTTGAACTAAATCCAAATTATCCTGTCCCAGAATCCGTACAAACCCTCAAAAAATAAATTAAAGAATATATGCGGAATCTAGACAATGCGTAGAAAAATATGATACCAAATTTATAGAGATTGGGTACATAAATTGCATATTATAGCAACAACAAAAGAGAAAAACTTATTGTTGGAAAATATTGTTGCAAATATTTTTTTGGTTTGATTCTAAAAAATTAGAAAAAAATGTTTGGGAGTTCTCCAACTATTTTGCTAAAATCCCATAGAATAATGAATGTATACAGTTAAAACTTCATCAAAACATATGGTTTACCATCGCGAGAGTTTAACTGATTACTGTGATAACTTATAAGGGTAGGAAATTAAGAGTAATATTGAAATTACAATCATTCAATTAATATTATAATTAAAAAGCCTGTTATTCGCGAATTAGTTAAAGTCGGTTGATGCGCATCCGTTTTTGGATACAGCGAATCAATCTCTGTCAAAATTTATGCATATTTCGATGTTTCACTCAGGGGCCATTGTGTGCCACCAGTTGCATCATACACTGCAAAAAACCTTAAAGTTGGTAAAAGTCGCGCAATGTGCATACGATTTTGATGCGCATCCGGTTTCGTCAGCGCCTATCAAAAATACGTCCAAATATACCAATTTTAATTAGATTCTTCAAGAACCGCGGATGTGCCTCCACATTCTATTTTTGGTGAAAAACCCATATTACACGCGAATCTCTGTAATTTATGACACGCGTTTTCGCAAATATTATAATCGCGTATAAAGGATTCCATTTACGTAAAAAAATTTCAAGAAAATCGCGGTTTAGTACGCGGATTTGTCGAAATATTTTTTTGCTGCTTTTCCTATTTTCAGGGTATCTATATCCGCGGTTTTAGTGGATGGATTCGATCGCGGAAGGTCTCATTAGATCCGTCGCGTAAAAAAACTAAATTCACGCGGGGTACAAAGGAAATTGAATGGCACTTGTAAATTTTAAACGCAAAAAATAGGTTTAAAAAAAAAATCACACATCAAATATTGGCCTTTAGACTCCAATTACTAGGATGCTGTAAGGAGCACACTCATGAGATATGCATTAAACGACGTAGAATCACGAGTTTTATAATCCTAATGTGAGTTTTGAATATTATCTTGTTGCGCGTCCGAATTATTAAAACAATTCAAAAAACCCCGAAATTCCGGCTTCAAAATGTCAGCATCAATTTTAGGTGGATGCAGTGGATATATCGAAAAATGATACACTAGTATCATATTGCCCATGAAGTATTCTTTGAGTCTTTCTTTGGGCATATGTCTATAAAATGTAAGGTTAAGCCTAAAATCGGAAGGGAGCATAAAAAAACTTGTTGGCTTCAACCAATTTTTACCTATTTTTCTACATTGATGCCAACACAGCTTCCACGTAAATTAATTTTAATGGTCGACCTTATGGGATTCCTCCTAAAACACTTCAGTTTAAAGAATGTATATCATACTATATAGAATATGTTAACAGTTCGCGAATTCTGAAAGGGTGAAACTCGGATTCATCGATTGTAAAAAATTTTTGTTTTTCGCCATATACTTTATAGGGTCGCAAGTGATTAGTTCGATGTTTTACAGACAGAAAGAGAAACTTTATATACCCTCGATACTATGGTGAAGGGTATAAAAATAAAAATACAAACAAGTAGGAAAAGCGTTAAGTTCGGTCGGGCCGAACTTTTTATACCCACCCTCCACCACAAATTTCAGCCTTCAAAATACCGAAAATCGGAAGGTACCCTTCTATAGGGGCTATATGATGGCGTGGACCTATACCTAAAAATTTCTGGCGGAAAGTTGTATACCCCCAACGGTGTGATAATGAGGCCAAAACCTTCAAAATACCGAAAATCGGGAGATATCGTCCTAGGGGGCTATATCAAAACGTGGATCTAAATAAACATTTATGGTAGAAATGTTTCCTAGCCTCTGGAAAAACAAAATACAAAGTTACAACCGATTCTGTTGTCAAATGGGACTAATACATTCAAAATATATTAAAATGTCGCGTACTTTATATGGGGCGTTATATGGGGCTATACCGTGGACCTATATAAACCAACTTTGGTAGGAATGTTTTTGGCCTCTGGAGACACAAAATAACAAATTACAACCAATTCGGTGGTAAAATGGGACAAATATCTTAAAAATTCCTTAAAACGACGACGTGTCATTTTGTATAGGGGCTATACGAAAGCGTGGACCTACATAGCCCGCTTTCAATACCAAAAGTCCTACGTATATGTAATAGATTTTCCCAAAATTTCATCCACCTACGTCAATCCGTTCGGACGCTAGAGTGATTTCCACAGAGGGGGACAGAGGGTATAAAAATACAATTTTGTTTTATTAAAAAATATATCATTTTAAAAAAATGTACTGTACTAAAGTACCGAAAAATTATAAGGCAGCTTTCTGAACTCTCTGAGTTCATTATTAAAACCTATTCGTTTTGAATATTTGATTAACATCTGTCGAAATAAATCGAGATATAAATCGTATACAAAAATTAACCAAATCATGGACCAATACTGATTTCAGTTTGATATATTATCCAGAATGTAAGTGTCATGCATTAGGCCCGTTTTAAAATATCTTCGTATCGTGATAAGATACGTTTAACTATGTCTATGCCAGCGTATAGCCTATACAGTAATTTTCACTTAGCTGCATTAGTTTTAGCTGCATTTTGGCGTTAGCTGCCCAATTTCATTTTTCTTGCGTAGAACAAATATGCAATTTGTTATCAAATTTATTTAAGTTAACTACATTTTTGGCTTAGGTGCACAAAAATTTCTGCAATTTTTCAATGTGCAGGTTAGCGAAAACTGCTGTACAGAGTTTCAAATACACCTAGTACTGACTCATATGCTTATATCCTTTCATATATCATAAATATTAACTTAATGTTGACAGAACTCCTCAAAACTAAACTTCATTTATTATTCTTCAACTATTCTATCTCTTTTTTCTCTTACTTTCTATTGAGATAATTGCTTACATTATTTATCTTCAATTAACTAACACAAATGCATTTTCATGGATTCATTTTTTTTAAGTCTTTGTAAATTATATAATTAAATAAATTTCTTTACAACTGGAGGCATTTCTTATTATGTATTCATCCAAGCATTTATCTAGTCTGAGTTTTATAACTTTTATATCATAAAATTTACACTTCGTTAACAAAGCCATGTTTTTTTTTATTTGAAATACCAAAAACAAACGAATAACATCGACTTGAAGAAGAAAAGATAATTTGCCATATGTCGTATGCCAATATTTTCTGTTGTTTTTTTTTTTTTTTTTTTTTTTTGTTGCTCCTACTTTTAATGTGATGCTAGGTTAAAAGCACAGACAATCAACCAAGCCATAAAACGCAACAAACATCACAACATAACTTAGGCTCTGGCACCCACTTTACCATCTCCACCACCACCACCCCATTACATTCCCAAATAGACACCATAACTTGATGCTGGGTTCTTAGTCACCCGCCCAACAACAGCAATATTTCGTTTGTTGTAGGTTTTCTCATCCTCAACTCGACACCGTCATCATCGCCTTCGTCCTCATCCTTTAGCGAACATTAACAATTCTCAGAATCTGAATTTCTCTTATCCGTCGTGTGTATTCATATTCATTCCGCTCTGTTTAAGCTACAACTACAAAAAAAATAATGGAAATGAGGACGAACGACAACGACGATACTTTTGACTGGTTAACAATAAAACATCATTCTTTTTGTAAATTAAGCAAAAGAGTAAGACTAAAATGCACACACACGCAGCACACATCACTCGCACAGCATCACAGCTGTATTAAGATCGACAGAAGAAACCCTGGCCTAAACCATGGTAACCGATGGCATGTGGCACAGCCTTAACAACCATGCCACGTGAATGGCAAAGACAAAGTCGACACAGTGACGATGGTGGTAAATGATGCTCGTGTTCGTTCTTAACTATGTACATTTTAAATCAAATGGAAATCTGAAATGTACAACCTTTGTTGTAGGCGAATTTTTCACTTGTTGTAGAGAAATTATCCAAATTGTTTTTGTCATTTTTTCTTTGAACTACCTGTTTCTCCGGATTTGTAATTATTTGCACCCTATGAACTTTTGTCAAGTGTTTTGTTTTTATGCCATTCCCCCGATGTGGATAATCCATTTCTTTTGTTTTTCTGCCTTACTTTGTCTTTGTTATCCTTAGTGATTGTAATCAATAGTTCTTGGAATATCTTTGCAAAAATCAAAGAGCAATATAGGCAAACAACTATTGAAGACCATGCCGTCTTCTCATAAAAACCAGAAAGTATTTTTATAGAATACCAGTGGATCTTCTCATACCAGACCAGAAGACTAGAAAACCAGAGAATTTTCTTACAAAAGGCAGATATTCCTCGCATACACGTAGATAATATATTCCAAGAGCAAGAGTGTCGACCGAAACTAAAGCACCCCCTCAGAGCATATTTTTAAAATGATATTTTGTTTAAGAAAACAAAGTTGTAATTTTGTTTGAATTTTTCTTTTTTTATTTATATCTATATTATTGGAAAAGACAGACATAAGGAATTCAGAATTTTATAAACAAAAGTTAAAATTCAAAAATCATTTTCGGTCGCATCCCCAAATTTGAAGTACAACGAAAACTATTGAAATTAATATTTCTTTGTGTATCCTTTATTCTGGATGACACAAGCACATTCTTTAGTCATAGAGGATATTAAATTATTAATTATTTCAGGCGAAATAATTAATTTTCGGGAAATGTAGCTTAAATCCTCAAAATACTGAAATCGGGAGGTACCGTTATATGGGGACTACACCTAAACGTTAACCCAGGTCCGCAATTTTTTGTGGAAAAGTTTTCTGACCACTAGGAATCCTAAGTACCAAATTACAGTCAATTTAGTAGGAAAATGTGGCCTAAATCCTCAAAATACAGAAAATCGGGAGGTACCTCTATAAGGATATACACCAAAAATATTAGCCGATATTGCTCATATTCATCCAAAAATTATGCTACAGCATCTTGTGGTCAACTACAAAATCGATTAGATTTAAAAATTAGCAAAAGAACGATATACAGAAGAGCGGTAGAGGCCAGTTTATTCAGACGACGACCAGCAAAAACCTTTCATATCGACAAAAAATTAAAAAGACAGACTCGAATTCGCCAAGACCCATCTGAACTGTAGTGTCCAAAAAATGGAGGACTGTGCTGTTTTCTAATGAATCTAAGTTTACTTTAGGGGATTCAGATGGAATGAGGCGTGGACCAAATGGGCAACGGTTAAATTCTAAATATTGCAAAGGTGGAACACGACGTCTGCATTTTTTTTCTCTGGGCAAAGGATTAGACCAATTCATAAAATTAATGGAATTATGGATCGTTTCAAGTATCCTAACGTATTAAAAGGCGCGATGTTGCCTTATGCTGAAGAAGAGATGCCAAAACATGTATCGAAAGTGGTTAAGGAGTGATTCCAAAACAATTCGACAGAATCTCTCCATTGGCCTGCCCAATCCACTGATCTTAGCTCTTGATAGGGACTCGATAACTTAAAAAATCAACTAAAAAATTGCAAAACCAAAGAAGATTTATTTGAAGTTGCTAAAATAGCATGGGAAGCAATATCGCCTGGAATAATTAATAATTTAATATCCTATATGACTAAAATATGTGTTTGTGTCATCCAGAATAAAGGATACGCAACGAAATATTGGTTTCAATAGTTTTCGTTGTACTTTTTTTTTTTTTTTTTTTTGTTTGTGTTTTCCAGTAATAAAGATATAAATAAATAAAATGAAAACTACAAAAAGAACTTTGCTTTCTTAAAAAATGATAATTTCAAAAATGTGCTGAGAGGGTGCTTTACTTTTGGCCTACACTGTATATTGCAAACATATTTGGTCTGTTCCAGTACTGCAAGAATGTACTAATTTTTACTATTTTTTTCTTTATCATAAAGGAAAAATTGTTATCGTAGTAAAAATTAGTAGCTTCTTGCAGGTTCTGGAACAGCGCAATTGTTAGATTCCTTCTGTAGTATTGTCAGTTCAGCAATCGTTATTGTCGCACTGGACAATATTATGAGTTCTAAATATGAATATGTATTGTCTCTTTGACACTATAACGTTTTGGACCAAACATGTTATGGCGATAGTTTTCGCCAAAAGTAAAAAATATTTATTCTTGCAATACATAATAGTTTTGGTCGAAATGTACAACAGATAATGTTAGAACTTATAATAGTTTTGGTCAGAAGTAACAATATTCATTGTTGCAAAGTACAATAGTTTTGGTCGAAATCAGCAATTCATATTGTTAGAATTTATAACAGCTTTGGATCAGAAGTAACAATAGTTATTGTTGTGGTCAAAATGAACAATACATATTGTTAGAATATATAATAGTTTTTGGTCAGAGGTAACAATGTATATTATTGTAAAGTACAATAGTTTTCTTCAAAATTAACAATACATATTTTTAGAATTTAACAGTTGTGGTTAGAAGTAAAAATATTTATCATTGCAATGCGAAATGGTTGAAATTTTAAATATATATATAAAGTTGTATGACTACCTTTATAATGTGTTACAGAAAGCAGATGACAGATGACTTATTCGCACATAAGACTAATGGGTCTTCACATACAAGACTAAAAAACCATAAGGTCTTCTCATAGAAAACCAGAAAGTCTTCTCATAGAAAACCAGAAAGTCTTCACATAGAAGAGTGATGGTCTTCCAATACAAGACCTGAGAGTCTTCTCACAGAAGGACGGGTTGATTCCCCATTAAAAAGCAAGAGTGATGGTCTTCCAATACAAGACCTCATAGTCTTCTCACAGAAGGACAGGTTGATTCCTCATAAAAAATCATGCATATGAACACGACGTCCTATTTTATTGGATTTGTATGACCATCGTTACTGAAAGCTAACGTTGGGATCTAAGACTGTCAAGGTTTATAACACAGCAGAGAAAAAGCGACATAAAATCCTTAGCATTGTATTGTAAATTGTGGAGCTTCATCCTCGACAGGAAGAGATCTAATACGACGTAGTACTCTTCTCTTCGTTCTGTCACACTCTCGATTGAAATAACTTGCGCACCTCTTCGGATCAGTCAGCCCAACATTGCGAAACGTGACTGAGACCCTATCTTCCTTCTTCCCACGGTTCGAGAGAGTCTTAATCCTTGCCCACAACTCACTTAATCTAGCACTTGTTTCGCTTATGTTCACCGACCAACCTGTTAACATTCAGTGTCTGCTCCCAAACTCTGGGATCAGTGGGGTTGGTTCGAGGAAACTCATAACGCTCATTTGCTAATCCCGCCGCCTCTGTTCGGAAATTTGATAATGTCTCGGAACGTCCATTCTGCTACCCGTACATCAGACGGATTGGGCAGATCTCTGCGATGATGATCTTTGGATCCCCTTGGACCAAATCGGCATGTCCGTTTATGAAATATAGTGCGTATCATTTTAGTGACATTTTTTAAACTTTTGTGGGGGAGGTACCCTAAGGAGTGGACCGATATGGCTCACCTTCGAACTTAAACCAAGTTTGGAAAAAAATATTACGAAGCCCAAACTTTGGACCGAATCGCCTTATTCCTTCGAAAGTAACCGTGCGCTCCAGCTACTGATGTCGTAGGAGTTTTTACAGCTTTCGGTTCATTTTCTCGGGAACTATAGACTTGCTCCTGAAAAAACGTGTGCCGTCGTAATGGAGCAACGAATACAAACTGATACAACAAAAATAAAAGGGATTCGAGAGCAGCACTTAAACTGCACTTTTCGAGGTACCCGAAGGAGTTGACATATATAGTCCATATTCGAACCTGGTCTATGTCTCGTAGAAATATTACGATGGCTCATCTTCGAACTTAAACTACGCATGGACATGGATTACGAAGTCCAAATTTTGGACCGCATCGGCAGATCCGTGCGAGAGTTCCAACCACTACACACGGTGTCATAGGGGTTTTTTCACCTTTCAGGCTATTTTCTCAGGAAGTATGGACTTGCCCCCGATGAAACATGTACCGTCGTATAGGGGACAGTGAATACAAGTTGCTACAATAAAAATCAAAGCGATTAGAGAGCAGGCTTTCAACTGATCTTTTCCGAAATTTTGTGTGGGAGGTACCCGAAGGAGTAGACCGATTGAGTCCATATTGAAACCTCATCTAAGTCTGGTAGAAATTTCACGATGTGTAAAGTATGGATCAAATCGGTTAATCTCTTCAAGAGTTATCGTGCGCACAAATTTTCCGAACATTTTCTAACTTTTGTGGGGGTCGGTTGATCCGTTCCAGAGTTATCGTGCGCTACAGCCGGACAGACAGACGGACGGGCATGGCTAAATCAACTACAAATTGTCTGAAAAGGATTTCGTCCAAACATTCTTAGGGTCTAAAACCACTATTTCGATGTGCCTCATGAACGTATGAATGTGTATATACCCTCGTTAGCATAAATGCTGAGGGTATAAAAATGGATGCATATTCAGTGATTGCATCAGCAACGGCTGGTTACGTGCTGCGGTGGAGTCTGGTATTCTGATGACGACACATTGTGTTCAACAACATAGTCCCTGTCTTCTATCCTCACATGGTAGAGTCCAGAACAATCCCTGAGAAGGATCCACTCCCCACATCTAGTGCATCTCACCGAAATTTGAGTGTGGTGGATGCGAACCAAAATATTTTGGAATAGGCATTCCTGGTTATGCTGCTCCCAACACAGAAAACGATGCAAATACAAACATATGTACACTGAGGTGGCAGCCGCTGGCCGGAACGTGGTGTTTTGTTGTTTTGGGTCAATCCTGTGCAAAATATGCCGCAGTCGTGGGATGGACTACAAATTTTCCAATGGAAATGTCGAATGTCGCCTGTCAATACAGTGTTGCCTAAGCCAGAAACTTATCTAGTAGCCCTCGTTTAGCCCTCACGACAAAGATTATCCTTCTTTGGCCATTAGTATCGAACTCTGGTATATGTCAACTTCTACATAAACCAACCAATCCATAACTCCATCTAATCTTCAAACGTGGTGTTGTTCATTGCTGATTTACGTATGCATACTTTTAGGCACGGGTCAAACTTTGAATACCTGAGCACCCTAAAACCCCCTGTAATTTTCTTTGTAGATCATACACAAAAAAGTGAAATTCTTTTCGAATACCTTTTGAAAAGCAAGTATCTACGATACAATATAATCTTGTCTTTATTGTCGCTCAACCACAAAGGAAACTTCGAGCACATGCTACTCTACTCTCCCATGCATTCCTAGAATCAGTCACTGTTGAACGTGTACACACACGCTCATTGTGTATTTTTCGCTTTCCCTTTGTAACGTGAATCCTTTGCAAATAAAAATAGAACAGAATGTACTGAAGTAGTACTTTTCTATCTTTCATCTTCATATTTATTTATTTATGGAGGAAAAATATTCTATACATATTCATGTACTGCTGCGTGGGATGTGTAATGGATCCAACAAAGGAGAATATTTGTTAATATCCCAACTTCATGCTGCTCACGGTAATTCACTCATGAAAAAAAGTGTGTGAGTCAATTTAAGATATATTGAGGTAGGTTCCGATATGATTTAGTTACGTCACACTATGAAAAGAGGAATACGAATGGAATGGGACTTCGGGAAATGGAATCGATGTTTGGAAGTTTCATAATAATTTTGGCTAAATATATCTGTCTTGAGGAAAATCATTTATACACAAGAACATCGATAAACCATATCCTGATAAATCAAAACCCGCAATAAACTGTTGTTTCATTCAAGCGATTTTCTTCGCCTTCAATACGGATAAATTAAAAAACTCTATAATTCGTAAAAAATTCTCGGTTCGTTGACTATCAGGATGATAATTTGTAAACTATCAGGATTCAATTGTTTAAGCAGCACTTTCTGAATACAAATAAATATACATATGTAATAAAAATAAAAAATTTTGAATTAAATACCAATAATTTCGACTACAGAGAAAATTCCTAGTACACTACTTCCATTAGCAACGCTTGTTCAGATAAAAATAAAAGAAGACGTCTCTTCCTTGTAAAACAAAAATTCAAAAGGAATACAAAGAAAAAAGAACAAACTCAAATGCAAATATCCACCATAACTATATTAAAATGTTTGTTTTCGCACAAGCAGTGCTTCATCGTCATCGTCGTAGTTATCCTTTCATAGCGATGCGAGATGTGCAATTGCAAAACCTTTTTGCGATGTACGACATTTTGTTCCGTTATGTCGTTTTGGTTTCCTATTTTCTCTACACTCTTTTTTCGTTGCTGTTGTTGTACCGTTTCGAAAAAAGAATACTCAACGACCTGGAAATTGTGTTACGCCATGTTGAGTACATCAAGAGCAGTTGCAATAGAATCGCTGCTTGGTTGGTTTGTGTCGGCAATTTGGGCGACTGGTAGAGTGGGTGGAGAAAATAAGACTTGGTTGCTTATTGCGGATGGTTACGACGATGACGACGGATGCTGATGTTACGTGTTAATCGATGTGTGTAATATAAGTGCATCGTTTTATTTTCTATGGGGTTTCTTTTTATTTCATAAAAAATACGTATACATTTTAAGTGTTGAAGTATTTATTTGGACACGAAAAAAAGAATTGAAATTTAGTAGATTATTATATAAATAATGTATATGATAAAATATGAAAACTGAATATGATAAAAATATAAAATATCAAATCTGTATAATTATCGGTGCACACACATTCCGAAAGGGAGAATTACTTCCCAGCAAAAATGTGGGAGCCACATGAGCCGAGTAGTTTTGTAGTAGTAGTAGTTTTGCTTTGTAAAATTTACAGATAATGCAAAAGAAGGTAGCTTCCGAGCATAAATACTCATTACAAACCCCCTACTAACCCATTATTTTAACAAGTGAGCAAAGGCTATAGTCGGGATGGGGCCGACCATGTGATACCCTACACCACTACCCCTGTGCATAAGCTTTTCACTTGTAAACTTTTCTTTTAGGGAATATAATCCGACTACCACCAAAAATAATATGCCTCTTTCTCTCTGGGACCCCCATAAGCAACCAAAATTTCGTGACCATCCGATCAAAATTACGGTCTGTAGCTTGATTGCAAAAAAATGGAAGAATTGGATGCATTACCGACTATTGTGGAATCTCCCTTGTTTGACCACCTTCGCCAACCTGCTTTACACCAATGTAAAGGTTATATTTTCTTCTTCCATTGACAGGTTTTGCCGTTGGAATACCACTACTAGAAGCCGATATATTCACAAAGAATAAAACTTTGAATTTGTCTCCAAATGAGTTTTTCCCCATTCTGACCCCTAAATATTATCCGACTATCACTAAAGTCAAAATTTTGTCACTATCCGATCAAAATTCCAACTTGCAGCGTGATTACAAAAAATGGAAAAATTGGATTTATTACTGAATTTTGCAATATCTCGGTGTGCTCACTTACGTCAACATACTTTGCATCAGTATAAACGAGATCTTTTCTTCTTCCATTGACGGGTATTCCTTTTGGAATGCTCCAACCAGAAGAGGAGATATTCGCATAAGAAAAAAACGTTGACTTTCCTCCACATAAGCTTTTCGCTTATTCCGACTCCTGAATATTATCCGACCATCACCAAACTAAATTGGCTTCTTCCTATGTGGGACCCGCATCCACTCCCAAAAAATTCGTGACGATCCGATCAAAATTGCGACCTGTATCGTGATTACAAACAAATCAGAAAATGGGATGCATTACCGACTATTGCGATATCTCCGTTGTTTGAGCAGATACGACAACCTACTTTGCATCGTTGTAAAGGTGATTTTTTCTGCTTTCCTCGCCAGGTTTTGCTTTTGATATACCTCTTAAAGAAACAGAGATATTGGCTTTGAAATAAAACGTAGACCTTTTCTCCAAATAAGTTTTTGCCCATTCTCACCCCTGAATATTATTCGACCATCATTAAAATTAGTAGGCTTCTTCCTCTGTGGGACCCCCATTAACCCCCAAAATTTCGTGACGATCCGATCAAAATTGAGACCTGTAGCGTTATTACAAAAAAATCAGAAAATGGGATGCATTATCGACTATTGCGATATCTCTGCTATTTGACCACCTACGACAACCTACTTTGCATCGTTGTAAAGGTGATTTTTCTGCTTTCCTCGCCAGGTTTTGCTTTTGATATACCTCTTAAAGAAACAGAGATATTGGCTTTGAAATAAAATGTTGACTTTTTTCCAAATAAGTGTTTGCCCAATCCGACCCCTAAATATTATCCGACCATCACCAAAATCAATAGGTTTCTTCATCTGTGAGACTCCCATTAACCGATCAAAATTGCGACCTGTAGTGTGATTTCCAAAAAAAAAATAGAAAAATGGGATGTATTACCGACTATTGCGATATCTCCGTTATTTGGTTACCTACGCCGACCTAGTTTGCATCATTGTAAAGACGGGATCTTCTACTTTCATAGTCAGGCTTTGCTTTTGGAAAGCTTACAACATAAGCTGTGATATTCTTCAATATAATTAAAATCGCAAAAATGAAAATTGGTGTTTTGTTTGCTACTATTGTGATATCTTCGTTGTTTGATCACCTACGAGCACCTACTTCACATCATTAGAAAGGCGATATTTTCTACTTTAATTGTCAGATTTTGCTTTTGGTATACCCCATATAGAAGCTGAGATATTCGCTTTAGAAAAAAACGTTGTCTTTTTATCCACCTAAGTTTTTTGCCCTTTCCGACTCCTAAATATTATCCGACCATCACCAAAATCAATAGGCTTCTTCCCCTCCGGGACCCTATCAACATGCAAAATTTCGTGACGATCCGATCAAAATTGCGACCTGTAGCGTGATTACAAAGTTTAGATGGACAGACTGACGGACGGACACACATAGCCAGATCGACTCAGCTCGTCGAGACATTCATTTTGGTATATATAAGTATGGGTCTACGACCATTATTTCGATGCGTTACAAACTTTTTGGGCAAAACCAACTTATAATACCCTCCCCACATAGTGGTGTAGGGTATAATAAGGACATGTCGCGCTAAATACGTAGTAATATTTTGACCACTTAAATAATTAGTCACGACCTTTAATAAGTACTTATATAACTACTTATTTAAGTGGTAAAAAATAACTACCTATGTCGCGCGACATGCCCTTGTTAAAATAATGGGTTAGTAAGGGGTTTCGTAATGAGTATTTTTGCTCGGAAGCTTCCTTCTTCTGCATTATCTGTAAGCTAAAAAATAATGGGTTATTTCGTAAAAATTTTACGAAGCAAAACTACTTACTTTACTCATTACTAGGTAGTGGTTACACTCCACAGTGGGGAACAATGCAGATTTAGCGCGTTAAAATAAAAGTCTATGTGTTATTGGTTATTATCCATAATTTTGATAAAAATACCTCTAGATTCTAGATATAACTACTCCCGCAGAGAATTGTCGACATGGGACAACATTTTGATATATCTCTCACAGAGCGGTACCTCCCGATTCCCAATATCACGTTTTGTTTTGTTCTTGAGGTTCTGGAATCAAATGAAGTCATTGGATCCCCAGTAAGGGCTATACGGCGCATGACCCATCAATTCCCCGTTTTGTCCGGTCAAACAGGCGCTGTTATGAATCGATGTGTGAGAGCTCGCAATGTCATGATGCAGAACGCTTCGACTTCTCTTGTTAGTTTTTCGAATTTCTCAGGAGACTTCAGACAAACAAATTATATTGTAACACTCAGAATTAACCGTCCTACATTTCTCAAGCCGTATTACTCGCCACAGGGTCAGTTTTGCCGAAGAAACAGGCAACCATTTGCTTCGAAGGTTTTCTTGAACAACTTTCGTTAGTTTTGGCTCGTTTTCTAAGACCCAAACGGTCGATTCCTGTTTTGTTTCGGGCTCCTAAGCATAGATCCAAGATTCGTCGTCTGTGACGACCTTATAAATGTCGTTTGAAGCACAGCGATTGCTATTGTTCGCAATTTCTTGCACAAATCCACAAGAACCTTTTTTGAACGGATCCAGCGAGAAAAATCCATTTTTACGGCCAGATGTTCATTCAATATCAAATCTCAGTTGGTAGAAGAAATGCCCAAGAATGCCTCTATCTCACGGTATATAACATGGCGATCTTGCTTTATCCGTTCACGGACGTCTTAATTTGTTTCTGGCACTACGGGCGATTTTTGGCCAAAAGTTGGTGATGCCAACGATAATATCAAAAACATATCCAAAAGGTGAATATAAGCTATGTTCAACTTTTAACCACCAGGCGGCTCCCCACAAAATTCTGCCGTCCCATCTTTATACTACTCACGACTTTCGTTTTTGCGAGTTTCGGCCACGATTGAATTCATTTAACCAGTTTTCATAGTGATATAGGATGGCCATTTATTGGCATACAAAGATTTAATTTGATCGATGCCCTCTTGCCGTGATTATCAATGTCGAAAGTTCTGAAAAATTATAGGACGAAAATGTTCACAAGTAAATTCCATTTTTTGGTTTTGCAAAGTGATTTGTTCAAGTCACTATAAACAACACAACACATGGTCTTATGCCAAACTGTCCTGAGTATGCTTAGGTTAAAATCTGTCAAACTTTCCAAAAAAAAAATGACGCCTGGCGACACTGCGTGTTGCCTATGCCAGAAGGTTTTTTAGTGCCCCTCGTATTAGGTTCGAATACTGACTACTTCGGTCCACTGCTTCAGTTACCTTCCACACAAAATTTCAAAACTTTTCTGAAAAGTGCAGTTTAAAGACATGTCTCGGATCGTTTTGATTTTTTTTTTTTTTTTTTTTTTTGTCCAGGCCGTACTTTGTATGTTAAAGGCTCAAATGCTCTATAACACTCTGCCGGCACCAATTTAAATTACTAACGATTTCGATTACCTACGAATTGAGAATCGCATTTGGCCGAAACTTTTCACATTGTAAAATTTCATTCAAGCGTATATCAAGTTCGGAGCAGGTCCATATACGACCAAACCTTTGGGAGAAATTACAGAAAAAGTACACAACCAATAGACTATTATCTAGGATCCGCACCGAGGGAACATAATCTCCGAAAATATGTGTACGGCAATGATTGCAAATACGAGGAAACGTTTCCAGAGGCCCAATTCTGTTTCTATGAAAATGTCAAATGAAAAAAATTATAAAGAAAATATTTTTCATTTAAAATTTTCTCAGAACAAGAATCCATTCCCAGCTTAGGCAACACGCAGTTTGACGTACGACCACGTGTTGAGTTTTTTACAGACATTTGAAAAAATCAATAGCTGTGTTCCAGAACCTGCAAAATAGTACTATTTAGTACTATTTTTACAATTATTTCCTAGAATGCGTTCCTGTACTACAAAAAGTAGCAAAACTTGCTTTTCTCTTTAAACAAAAATGGCACTGAATGGCTTTCTCTTCTACTATTTTCTACTACACAAATTTGGCTGTGTAAAAGTTGGAAATTTGTCAGAAAGAATATTTGACATTTATTGAAAGAACGACAAATAAAAGAACCTGGAAACAAATCGTCAATAGAAAATAAATAAAGAAAATAAATTAAATTGAAATGAAACAGTTAACAATAAATTGACATATTTCGCTAATAACTGTTTAACAAAAATACGAGGTATTGAACTAAACAATTTCAGCAAATCGCATAATGATTTAACAATTTAATTTCAATCTTACAGTTCAAATGCGGCAATTATGAGCAAGACTTTGGATATATGTACATATATTTTCATGCAAGAAACCATCAGTAAAGGCATCGCAACGTTTTTAGCTTCCACTACAAGAATAATGATTAGCATAAACAAGCCCAATGCTTTCTAAAAGCCAAAAGTTTCATTTCCCAATTACATCGCGTAATGGAAAGGGCTGTTTAAAATGTATCATATACAGAAGTCAATCGAGACATCCGAACGGAGTACTGAATTCAACCCAATCAAGGACATCTCATATTTTCAGTGTGATGACTTGTTCGTTTTAAGCACTGCACCGTTGAGATGTTAAAGGAACTCAATTCCAACGTCATGACATGCACGATTGTAGCCCCGTATCAAAATGAAGACTAGCTGTTGATATTGCAAATTATGGTTTTTAAACTGACTAACTGAAAAAGCCTATGTTGAAATTATCGAATGAGTTACCCGAACTTAATTTTTTTATTAAAATGCGTTTTAAAAAATTTCTAAAGGGATCATAAACTTTATTTTTATTGCTGTTTTCATATTGAGAATACAAAATTTATATCCATTCATTATAACCGCATACATGCTTGGGATTTTGGTCTAATTCTCCGTAATAGACATACGTGGGGCAATGCTAAATTCGCTGGAGGGAAATTGATGATTTTACTAAAATATGATCTCTTATGCTTGTTGTTGTTCCAAGGGCTTTCCAAATTTGTAATAATTAATTATAGATAATTGAAGAATCCTCCACTCTCGTTCATCTAAATGATCAGACTTCCATCACAAAAGAAAAGAGATAAATTTGATATTACAATTTGTAATTACGAATATTTTTTTTATGTGACGTCCGTCTGTTTTTATTATTGACATATTTTTTAACTTTACTATATTTTCCGTTCCTGTACTATTTGAAAAAATATGTGTTCTGAGAGCAAATTTGACAGTCCTCTCTTTAACTATTTTTGCCATTCAAAAAGTACTGGAACGAAGCTATAGTTTACAAAAGAAAATTTAATAAACTCGTGACATTTTCCAATAATAATTTTTCACAATTTTCAACGTGGATTTGGATTGTGTCTTTGCTATTATCGTTGACAATACTGTTGCCAACACCAACTTTTGGTTTGTGTTTTTGCTATTATCGTTGGCAACTCACCTTCATGTCCAATTATTGACCACCTGGTGGCGCCCCACAAAATTCTGTCCTCCCATCTTTATACTACTATCGTGATCATGGTCCAAAAACGCCCGTTGTGCCAGAAAAACATTAAGCCGTGAGTGAACGGATAATGCAAGATCGTTATGTTTTACACCGTGAAATTGAGGCATCCTTGGGCATTTATTCCACCAACTATCATTTGATAATGAATGAACACTTGGCACCAAATTGGGATTTTTCTCGTTGGATCCCGTGCCGATCGGTGTAAGACATTTCGAAAAAATGCGATCGCGGTGCTTCAAAAGACCTCTAAAAAATGGATCCAGGTTACGACTTATGGAACTATGCGTATTAGCCCGAAAAATAGTAGCAATCGTCGGAAGATTCAGCAAAATCCTTTTGATGTTTTGGAGGTGTCTCATCAAGCCACTGAAACCAACACAATACATGATCGTATGTCAAACTGTCCTGAGTACGTTTAGCCAAAGTCCTTGGGACAATGTTGGGTCAAAGGTTTGATAGAGTGACAATGATCTTAGACATGCACAAGTGTTTCCAAATCCTCCACTAATTGCAAGTACAAAACAGTTTTTAGCAGTTTTTAGCCTAAGGACGAGATCCCCACATTCGCACAAAACCATTTATGCAATTTTCTTCCATTTTCTTCAACGTTTCTGGAAATAGTAAAAACATAAAAATTTGTTTCATAAAAAATGAAATTATTCAAATGCCTTAACAATGCTGCTGCACATCGTCCAATATTCCTATCAACTCAGAGGCTAACCTTTTGTTGTTATTCTGTTCATGGCATGTACACATGTCTGAAATGGATTTGTTTTTTTTCTCGTATAACAGTTTTGTGTGCCTATAAGCCTTATTTTGACTTTGCATATACAGAAAAGGAAGAAGAAGAAGCAGCGGATGAACAAACAAACGGAATGGACAACAGTGGAAAATGATTATTTTAATGCAATTTGAAAGAAGACGACGAGCAAAAGCTATGACGTGACCACAAAAGTAGAAAATTATAACACACATACATTTGCACACAATATATGTACCCACCCAGTTAACAAATTTTTCCGAGGTCGCGGTCCAAAATAATCCAATGATGGCAGTAACTCCTGTTTTGGTGACATTTAGGGAATTAACGCTAGAAATTTACATAAATCTTAACTCGAATATTTCGAAAAAAAAAAACTGGAAATGGGCGGAACTTGCCCTGTCTACGTTGGTTACTTTCCGATAATAACTATAAAAACGCCGATACACGTGTCTCATACTTTTAGCTCTACTTTCACAATCTACTCAGTTTTCCTTGTCATTTTTTCCCCGCACAGTGTAATTCGTAATCTGCGATAATTCGTAACAAATTGCCAAAAGGCGTCAACGCCCAATATTTGTTTCCGAATTCGAACTGATTTTCGTCAAAAAATCTAAATTTTACACCGAATTTGCAGGAATTTTTTCCAAATTCGGACCGATTTCTTTCAGAAAATTAAAAATGTTCTCCGAATTTGGGGGAGCACTCCACAAGCAGCCGTAAATGTGCTACTGGATCTACACCCGCTAGACCTAGTAGTACAGGAACTGGCAGCAATGATTGCACTTTGTCTTAAGGAGCTAGGTTCATGGCGCTGTTCCGAACACGGAAGAACTGCAATTCTACGTCAATTCGGACTATCAATGGCCCCGGGAACATTAGTGATTGTATATCACCACAAATGTGCTTCGAGGCAACGAAGCTGCACATACTCCACAGGGATGAATGGACACACGGCAGCCAACCTCTAGACGGTATAGAGATCTATACTGATGGCTCTAAGATGGAAACAGGCACAGGAGCAGGCGTCTACAGCAAATCCCTTGGTCTACGACAATCATACAAGCTGAACGAATATTGTAGTGTCTTCCAAGCCGAAGTTTTTGCGATCAGAAAGGCCGCGGAACTGATAAACAACATGAGAGGGGAAATAGTTGGACCGGTGATTATCTACGTCGATAGTCAAGCGGCCCTAAAATCACTTAAGTCCCATTACATCAAGTCCGCGGCTGTTCTAGACTGCAAACACGCTTTGGAGCCACTAAAATCAATCGTCACCTTGTGTTGGGTCCCAGGGCATTGCAACATCGAAGGAAACGAGGCAGCCGACGAACTTGCACGCTGTGGATCGGAGTCAGAAACCATTGAAATCGACTACTGTGCCACTTCAGGAAAACAATAGAGCAAAAATGTCTGGAGATATTCTGGCAACATTGGCAAAACACGCCAAACTGCAGCACATCAAGGGCAATCTGGCCAATCCCGTCCAAGTCAAGAACCGCCTCACTGCTCTCAATGAGGAAATCAGACCTGAAACTAGCAGTGGGGATCATCACGGGTCACTACATAATAGGATCCATGACGAGCAAATGGGAAGAAGACGACACGGCTGACTACTGCAGGCTGTGCAAGGATGAGGAAGAAATAGAGACGATCGAGCACCTATTATGTCGTTGTCCTATGCCCCTTTCTAGAAGACAACGCACCATGGGTGTGTGCACCATCCAATCTTGAACAGCATTTTGCCAAACAGAGCCGTCGGATCTACTACACATGGCAAAAGGCCTGAAATGGCTCCAACGTGCTGAGAACAGAACAAACACCATATCTACACGTAGTATTGTCAAAAACGTCCCAGCTACAACCAACTTAATCTTCACAACTGTAATCTGCACTACATCTATATCTAACTACCACATCTACACTCTCATCTACAACCTCTTTCTACTCTTACAGTTGCATCGGAAAATTACATCCAATCTACAGTCATCGCCTATACATCATTACATTTCATCCGTCATCACCTTACACCCGCCATCACCTTCACATCACCACCACACCTGAACCATTGGATTCTACGCACTTACAACCACATCACTCACAATCTTCATCTATCCACAACTACCATCACACATCTACATCTCCTTTATATCACAACCACATCTATAATCCGTTTCAACATTCAGGATGATCACAATGGACCCCAAGGCCTCCGAGTGGAGTGGCTGCCATCACAGCAGCTACGCATCCTAAAACCTAACCTAACCTTCTCTGAATTTTCTTCCAAATTCGGACCGAATTTGTAAGGAAACTATTTTTAGAATTTTCCTTTGTAGCAAGACTGTAATATTTTTTTTTAGAATTTTCTTACAACTTTCGTACCGAATTTGGCATCAGAATCGTAAATTTGTTCTGACCGAATTCGGAAAAAAAATGTTAGCTGGGTATGTTTAGCAGCATACTCTGCATGCAAAAAGCTAAATGCCTTTTGGCCAAAAAATATGAAAAAACTCTTCATGCATCAGACTCTTAACAATAGTCAAAATACAAGAAGACAGGGGCCAGGGCACAACAGAAACAAAACTCAACAAAACTAGGAAAAATTACCATCAACAACGAACGAGAGTAGATGATGCCTAAGATGGTTTATACTGAACGGATGGAAAATTGTGAAAAAACAACGATTGTTGCATATACTACTCAGTTTCCCTTTAACTTCAAAGTCGGGTCTGTTGCTGCTGCCGTGTTATTCCCCATAGATGAGAAAATGTTCATAACTCTAAAAGAATTGTACATAAAGGCAAAAAAAGCGCCCAGCCTCCACCTCTGCTGTGCTTAAAATTGAAATAAAGAAAATTGTTTTTTCTCTCTGTTCACATTTTCCTCTTAGTTTCATCCAATGATTACTGTGGCTTTGTGTTGTACTAAAATGTTCCTGGCTTTCCTTCCTGCCACTCTACTCCTGCTGCACCGCATCCATTCAAGAGTTTTACAAAGATATATTCGTTTTCGTTTTGTTACATTTCTTTACGGAAGGATACGTTTTACTTGAATACAAGGAAGGAATGGGAATGTTGGGCAAATGTTACAAAATGCAATGGCGGGACAAGAAAAGTCATTATGTCTATTTGAATTAAAGGCAGCCCAGATCTGTGGAAATAATTCGATTTGAAATGAAATGAAAGAACATTGAGTGAGTGAGGGAGTGAGTGAATTAATTAATGAATTTGAAAGTGATGTAATGAGTCTATTTGGAAATTACTTTAACTCCTTTGAAAGACTTAACCGAATAAATAGTCTGTGGGTTTTGTGCAAATAATTATATTGAAAGATTTTAAAATTTGAATTTTCTTAAAGAGTCAGCTTTGTTGTTTCATTTCACAACTTGTTGAGTGGAGTAAGCAAAATCCCACCAACATACTCGAAGAGATTTTTCTCATATCAATGAGGTGTGAGAGACGTTGTTATCGTGAAGAAAGGCCTAGATTTTGAAAATCTTAATATATAAAATGTAATAAAGTATCAGTCGGTTTTGCCTGTGAAAAAAGCAAACCCAGCGTTGACTGCTTTTTCCAGTACAAATCGTTTACTATTGTTGTCCATATATTGATTTTAAACCAAATGTTGTCTTCAAAATAAGTAAAATTAGTAGTTACCGGTATAAGGGGGCTACAGAAAAATATTTACTTATGCTGCAAACAAATTAAATCGATCCAAAACATGGTCTTTAACTGTACTTTTTAAAAATTGTGAAATTTTGTGTAGGAATTACCCGAAGGATTGGGGGACGATACAGTCTATATTCGAATCTGAAAAATATTACAATGTTCAAAGTATGGACCAAAGCATGTAGTCGCTTCCAGAGTAATCGTTCGCAAGATTTTATGGACAAGTAAAAAAGATATACCCTCAGCCTGTAGGACTTAAAACATTTTTTCCCAAAAAAAAACTAAGGTATTTAGGGGGCTTTCAGAATTTTGGGAGTATGAAATCGCCGACAAAAATATGTATTTGGATTAAGTTAGAGTTATTGTGAGCTCCAGCCAGCCAGTCATACGGACGGACATTGCTAAATCTACTCCAAATTGTCTGAAACGGATTTCGTCCAAACATACTTGGGGTCTAAAACCATTATTTCGATGAGGCACATTTTGCCCGTATGAAAGTGTATATACCCTTGTTAGCATAAATGCTGAGGGTATACAAATTCTGAAACTTGTGGGGTATGTACCTGGAGGCTAGGGATACGCAGTAAAATGCAATAATCGGTTTTTCGATTATACGGTTTTCTTAAAAAACTTAAAACTCGATTTTCGGTTAGTTGATTATTTGAGAGTGTACTAAAAGTCGAGTTTCGATTATTCGTTACCTCGGAAAACCGATCATAATCGAATATAATCGACTTTTTTCGTTGATGCAATCTGTGATGAACATATATACAAAAAAGCACACCCAATAGTCAACTACGACTAATAGTCGTCCAGGATTAATAGTCGACTACGAATAATAATAACCCAGCAAAATTTGTAGGAAGGAGTTCCATGCGATGATGTGATTTCATGGCATCTTTTGCATTGGTTCAAAAGCAGTCGTGAAAGATCCGATCTTTTCATTAGCATTAGAACCAAAGCAAAGGAAGTCCTGATAGATCGGATCTTTTCATCAGCATTTGAACCCATGCAAAAGCAGTCGTGAAAGATCCGATATTTTCATCAGCATTTGAACCCATTCCATCGATCCAATAGAGATGAATTTCGTGCTTTTATTTATACACATTTTTCTAAATATATAAGATTAATTATTTACAATAGGCTTGATGTTGTCGGCGACTCGAAATCACAACCAACGTTGTTAAAACTCTTGACGTATGATAATGTCATTGCAAAGGGTTGGTGAAAAGACATGTCAAAGCATTGGTAGAAATGACATGCCAAAGCATTGGTGAAAATGACATGGCAAAGCATTGGTGTAAAGGACATCCTTTGGATCCAAAAATGAATAGCGTCTTTTGGGGTCCACGCTCATATAAAATTCATCGATGAAGATGCTTAAAAGATGACATACCAGATCACTTTCACAATGATTGAATAGCATCTTTGGCATCGAACATTTTGCTGGGAGACTACGACTAATAGTCGACTACGAATAATAGTTGACTCCGACTTTCGAAAGTCGATTAAGAATAGTCGTTTATACGGTTTTCGCACAGTCAATAGTCGACTACGATTTGTAGAGATTTTACGGCTAATAACCGATTAATCGATTAACCGAAATCGGTTTTACGTATGCCTACAGGAGACGTGAACCGATATGGTCCATCTTCGATCTTAAGCAAAGTTTGGTGAAAATATTATGATTTATTAAATTTCGACCGAATCTGGTCAATATACCACTCCTTTCCATAGTTATCGTGGAAAATCGGTTCAGTAGTTTTGTGGATATAACATATCGAAAAATGTGGGCGTGGTCAATTTTTCTGTCCATAAAATCCTAAGTTAGGCTATGACGAACATTTAAAAAAATTAACCAATCGGTCGAGCCGTTCTCAACTGATGCAATTACCAACGAACAACATTTGATTTTTATTTATAAAAAAAAAAAAAAATGTTGCGTTTTTATACCCTCAGCATTTATGCTAACGAGGGTATATACACTTTCATACGGGCAAAATGTGCCTCATCGAAATAATGGTTTTAGACCCCAAGTATGTTTGGACGAAATGTGTTTCAGACAATTTGGAGTTGATTTAGTCATGTCCGTCTGTCCGACTGGCTGGCTGGTGCGCACGATAACTTTCGAACGGAGCAACCGATTCGGTTCAAAATTTGGCTTTCGTAATATTTTGCCCAAACTTAGTTTAAGTTCGAAGATGGGTTATATCGGTCCATCGATTTGGCCCACACTTTGTACATCGTGAAAGTTCTACCAGACTTAGATAAAGTTTAAATATGGACTCAATCGGCCCACTCCTTCGGGTGCCTCCCACACAAAATTTCGGAAAAGTTCAGTTTAGGACCTGCTCTCGAATCGCTTTGATTTTTATTGTAGCAACTTGTATTCGCTGTCCCCCATACGACGGTACAAGTTTCATAAGGGGTAAGTCCATACTTCCTGAGAAAATAGCCTGAAAGGTGCAAAAAAACCCCTATGACTCCGTGTGTAGTGGTTGAGCTCAAGATAAATTTCGAACGGATCTGCCAATTAGGTCCAAAATTTGGCCTTCGTAATATTTTGTCCAAACATAGTTTAAGTTCGAAGATAAACCATGTCGGTCCACTCCTTCAGGTACCTCCCTCACAAAAATTCAAAACTCTTCGGAAAAAATATGCGCACGATAACTCTTGAAGGGAGTGACTGATGTAATACATACTCTACACATCCTAATATATCTACGAGATATAGATCAGGTTCGAATATAGACTATATTTGTACACTCCTTTGGGTACCACCACACAAAATTTCGGATAAGTTCACTTTAAGGCCTGCTACCGAATCACTTTGATTTTTGTTGAAGCGATTTGCATTCGCTACCTCCATTACGACGGTAAAAGTTTTTTCAGTAGCAGGTCCATATTTCTTGGGAAAACATTCCGAAATGTGTAAAAAGCCCTATGTCACCAAATGCGGCTCTCGAACTGTTCTACCGATTTGGTGCAACATTTGGTCTTCGTCATATTTTGTCCAACTTCTGGTACTTCTCCCCAAAATTTTAAAAAATGTCACTAAAATGTTAGGACGATATCACTTGAATGGTGCAACCAATTTGGTCCAAACTTTGGATCTCCTAAGGGTACCTCCTCACAAAGGTTCAACATTTGTGTTAATTCCTAATCCACATTTTTGTCGGCAAGTTCAAATGTTAAAAAGGGCCATAAAATTCTGAAGAGACGCTAAATACATTCTATCTGTTCGTAGATGAAAGTTTCAATTCACATTGGCTGAGGGTATACCTCTGTCGACAAAGCCGACTGACACTTTTTTATTTGTTTTTACTAAAAAACTTTATTAACAACTTTTTGCCTTTTTTAGGCGAAGATCATTTTTTAAGATTAATTTTTTAGTTTTTTAATCGAGCTTTATGATCTATTATTCGATGTCCTCGAACTTTTCTTCTTTCAAATTCATTTTTGTTTTGTATTTTACAACAACAATGAGGATTTCCCCATTTAGTTGTGCTTTCATGACAAACGCTTAGCGCTGCCTTTGAAAGTTATGAGTTTGGCTCTGAACGCTAACACGCCGTGACAACACTTTTTTCCTGTATTTTTCAAGGACGTGGGTTCAAACCCCAGCCTGGCTCAGCTGATTTTATTTATTTGAAAAATTTTGTCTTTTTTAGGCGAAGATCATTTTTTAAGATTATTTTTTTAATTTTTTAATCGAGCTTTATGATCTATTATGCAAGTGAAAAAGGAAAGCCGACGATTCGAACCCACACACCCACCACTATGTGACATGCATGTTTCGTCTTCGGTAAAGACTCTTCAGACATATCGATGTCCTCGAACTTTTCTTCTTTCAAATGCATTTTTGTTTTGTATTTTACAACAACCTGTATTTAATATGGCATAAAGGAGTTACCCGGCTCCCCACGAAATTCAACAAAATATGAGGCCCATTTCACCGGGGCCATCCCTCAAAATTTCAAGAAAAGTTTTGTAGGTATAACTTATTTAAAAAATGTTGAACATTTTTGTGGATGATACCCTGAGTGCACCAAATATGGATTGTACCCTAAGGAGTGGTCCACTTTTGAACTAAACCAAGTTTTGACTTGCCCCTCAAAAAACTTGTATGATTGTAAAAGGAGCTTCGAGTGCAACCTGTTACAAGAAAAATCAAATCCAGTAGTTTTGTAGATATAACATATTTTAAAAAGTGGGCGTGGTCAATTTTTTTCCATAAAAACATAAGTTGGGCTATTTTCACTAAAAACCCTTCAAGTGCAGCAGGATGCTGTTGATGGAACTTCTAACATATTTTAAAAAGTGGGCGTGGTCAATTTTTTTCCATAAAAACATAAGTTGGGCTATGACGAACATTTAAAAAAATTAACCAATCGGTCCAGCCGTTCTCAACTGATGCAATTATCAACCAACATTTAATATTTTCTATAAAGATGTTTCAATCAATCCTATTTTCGCCGGGACCCATCCCTGTACATTCCCTGAAAATTTCAGGAAAATCGGTTCAGAAGTTTTTTAGATGTAACATTTAAAAAATTGGGCGTGGTCAATGTTTATTATCATAAAAACTTAAGCTGGGCTATGGCGAACATTAAAAAAATCGGTCCAGCCTTCTCAACTGATGTAATTACCAACGAAGGATATTTGATTTTTATTTAAAGTCGATCTGTGTATGGAGAAAATATTATGTAGTGTTTTTCGTGGGCAAGTCCAGGCTTCCTAACATAATTGACCTACTGGCTGGTTGGCACTATAACTATTAAAAATCGGACTGAGATTGGCACATGAAGTTAAATAAGTTCGAAGATGGACTTTTCGACAACTCCACCTCCACTCTACATTATTATACTTCTTGAGATATATGTAGGTATACTGTATTGATTGGGTCGAATAATTCGGTCCACTGTTTATGATACCTTCCCCACAAGCTCCTAAAAATGTACGCTGAAAACTTTCAAACGTTCTTTTGTCACCTACGAAGATGCCTTTTATTTTTATAATTAGGGATATGTTAACGTAGGACATTTAAGTCCACCACTCCATTTTTTTTGCAGCTGTCTTTATATTATTATTTTCCATTCTTTTTCTTTACACTTTCTATTTGGAATCACCATACCTTCAAAGCGAAATAAGCAAAGCAAACATAAAAGCTCATGCTGACAGGAAATCCATCCAAACAATGAAGGATATGTTTGTTTCCCATTATTATTAACTCAACACATATAGCGAAACAAAAAAAGAGGATTATGCAAATGAATATTTGTGATATTGACTTCACACATATGTTAGGTTATCCTGACTGGAAAAAAACTAATGTGTATTCTTCCCCAGTCACCACCATTTCAGTTTACCTTAAAAAAAAGAAAAAATACAAACAGAAATGGCGACACCATTATAAATCCATTTTAAAGTAATCTAAAAAAAACTTCCTTTTGACATGAGTAGAAATGGCAATGGTGCATATTATGAAAATGTTTTCTTAGGGAAAAGCTATATGTATACGCTTTTTGCAAACGTATGTTTCCTGTGGTTAGAGAATGCCAAGTACTCAGACTTAATCTGAAAAGGTAAATAGTTAAGGATTAAATCGAACCTACGGCATTGAATAAATTATAACTTCATAAAGCTTTATACATTTCAAAGCCCCATTAACGACTCTGTTGCAAGCCAGCGCCATGTAAAGGATTAACTCGTCTTATTTAAATCCATCTTGAAAAAAGGCATTTCAGTAACCCTAGTTCGCATTCTAAGACAATTCCATTCACCTGAATGTAACTTTCGAATATCTTTCACAAAAAGAAAATAAACAAACATTTTTAAATCAAATATGTTCAGTTTTGTAGTTTAAAGTTGCTTAAAAAAATAACAAAACATTTTTGTTAAACGTGTAGAAAAACTTTTTAAATACAAACAAAATGTTATCCCATTCAACTAAACTGATAAAAAGGGTCTGCTGCAGCAAGCACACGAATCCTTTGGACTGGAGGAACTACTCTAAAAACACATTCCAATGAACAAACTCCCCCCGTCCACCCATCCCCTTTCGAAACAAAGTACAAAGTTTATCTGACTAAAACAAAAACTACATAAGGTAAGTGGTAGCCAGCCCTGTTAGTCTTCCGTCAGTTAGCACCAAAATTTTAGTTTTTTTTTTCTGTTTGGGAGTGATAGAAAAGAAAAAAGTACTTCTTTTCATTTGAACTATAGCAGGTACTTCTTTTCACTAAAAACCCTTCAAGGGCAGCAGGATGCTGTTGATGGAACTTCTAAATGAATGACCGACTGAGCGAGCGTCTGTTTGGCTAAATGAATACATGAAGTATAGTTGTTGTTGTTGCTGTTGGTCCTGTGTGGCACATAATAAATAAAAGCTCTTGTCGTGTGTATTTGCATGATGCTTTTATGATCTTTTGATGTGATGCCGGAATTATAACGAGAGAAGAGATTAAAGTGAATCCTTTTAAAAGTTTGTGTGTGTTTGTGTGTCTGAGAGTTAGTGTTAGGAGGGGTCATTAGCTGTTTGCTTGTTTAGTTAATTATATATTTTAGTTGCAATTACATTAAAATACGTAGTTACAACTACAATTAATTAATTATGTAAATTGGTGCCGTACAGTAGTGATTCAGAAATCTATACTTCTGCTGCCAATATTATATGGAATTCGATGGTAAAGAATTTGAAATTAAGGAAACCAACGCATTGTAATGAGGCGTAGCGGCGGCCCCTAAACACGAATAGTTTTTTTATTTGGAAAATATGTACGCCATTTTGGTAAATTTCCGGATAAAAAAATTATCATTTCTCAGAAGCTATTACACCGTCCGATAACCAAAATTACACATGAACCGGACTATATACGTCTGAAACTATAGGAAAAAGTGGAGTAAAATGGCACTTAAGATTTTTCGTTTTCTCACCCTGTTTACCTTTTAAGGGGTGACCCCCAGTTGTAAAGCCCAATTAAAGCCATTTTTCACGAATTTTTTCCAAGAAAAATATGAAAAATTTTTAGTAGATTTTTTTTCATCTGAAAGAGCACATACTAATCTACTTTCTGATTTTTTCTTGTTGAAAAATATTACGTAGTTTTGTGGCAATTGACCATATACCAAACCATGTTTTTATTGAAGCGTTTTGCGGTGCCAACTCTAGCTCGAAAACTAATAAACCGATCATCATATATTTTTGTATGCTTATTTACACCTACGCGGACGTGAATGTACAGCATTTATTTTCATGATGACGAAGGATGACGTGAATGCTATAGCATTCACATGCAAAGTAAATCTTTAGTCATTTACTTGTATACAATGGCACGTTTTTGTGATTTATGTACATAATACGACTCATTTCATATATGTATATCCATAATATAATAAATAAAAAATTATAATAATATTACTAATTAATTAATAAATACACAAAACTTAATTCTGAAAACAATTGGGTGTCATTTTTGCACCTCTCTGAGTTTTTTTTTTTTTTGCATCCGCGAACTTGTTAAGAACATAAAGATCTAGTCCTTCATCGATCGATTTTTATACGTGCTAGGTGTGACCTTATCCGGCTTAATGGAAGCCACAACATACCAGAATCAGACGGAAATAATTGTACGATTTGCAACCTTCGCGAAAAAGAAACCCTTCAACACTTCATCGGCATTTGTCCAATTTACAGAGAATATCGATTACAAATTTTTGGCCATCCTTTACTACAGCACCAAGAGGTATTATTTATCTTAAATGGAGAGGAACAGAATGATTGGAAAAAACTAGTTGCTTATCTTAAAGTAGCACTGCAATATCGTAGATTAATTGTTAGTGAATTTCAATAATATTTGTAAACCCTTCTTAACAAATAAGCAAAATTTGTACACAATATGTATTTCATAACCGACTGACGACATGATGTCATAGTCGTAAATCCTTTATTATCAATAATATCTATATATATAAAAGAAATGTAATTATGTAACTAAATGAAGAATAATAAAGTGATACTACTACTATACTACTACTACTACTACAGATCGCAATTTTTATACCCTCAGCATTTATGCTAACGAGGGTATATACACTTTCATACGGGCAAAATGTGCCTCATCGAAATAATGGTTTTAGACCTCAAGTATGTTTGGACGAAATGTGTTTCAGACAATTTGGAGTCGATTGAGCAATGTCCGTCCGTCTGTCTGTCTGTCTGGCTGGAGCGCACGATAACTCTCGAACGGATCAACCGATTCGGTCCAAAATTTGGCTTTCGTAATATTTTGTCCAAACTTAGTTTAAGTTCGAAGATGGTTTATATCGATCCACTCCTTCCGGTACCTCCCCCACAAAAGTTAGGAAATGTTCGGAAAATTTGTGCGCACGATAACTCTTGAATGGAGAAACCAATTTGGTCCATACTTTGCGCATCGTGAAATTTCTACCAGATTTAGATGAGGTTCCAATATGGACTGACACTGTCCCCCATACGACGGTATACATTTCATCCGGGGCAAGTCCATACTTCCTGAGAAAATAGCCTGAAAGTTACAAAAAACCCCTATGACACCGTGTGTAGTGGTTGGAGCGCAAGATAACTCTCGAACGGATCTGCTATTATATCGCTGAGGCCTTCGTAATGTTTTGTGCAAACCTAGTTTAAGTTCGAAGATAAGCCATATCGGTTCACTCCTTCAGATACCTCCCGCACAGAAGTTCAAAAATGGTCGGAAAAATTGTGCGCACGATAACTCTTGATGGGAGTGACCGATGTGGTCCATACTTTACACATCTTAATATATCTACCAGATATAGATCAGGTTCGAATATAGACTATATTTGTCCACTCCTTCGGGTACCACCCACACAAAATTTTTGGATCAATTCACTTTAAGACCTGCTCTCGAATCGCTTTGATTTTTGTTGTAGCAACTTGTGTTCACTACGACGGTATACGTTTCATAAGGGGCAAGTCTATACTTCTTGAGAAAACAGCCCGAAAGTTGTGAAAACCCCTATGGCACCATATGTAGTGGCTGGAGAGCTCGAACCGAATACTGCATCCGTCCACACTTTGGATATTGTAATATTTCTTCGAATATTAGATGAAATTCGAACGTGGTCCACTCCTTCCTGTACCTCCTCCACAAAAGTTCAAAAATATTCGCTAAAATGGTACGCGCGATTTCTCATAGACGTAGCGACCGATTTGGTCCAAACTTTGGATCTCTAAATATTGTCGAAACTTAGTTTATGTTCAAATTTGGGCCCTATCTGTCCAATCCTTGTGGTACCACTCACACAAATGTTCAACATTTTTGTGTTGTTCGAGGGTTCTTTGGACATTTTTACCGAAGATTTTCTTAATGGCCCTGTTTACAGCTTTTTTTACTTGTTAGTTTCCATGTTACATATGATCACAATGGACCTCAAGGTCTCCGAGTTGAGTGGTTGCCATCACAGTAGCTACGCATCCTAAAACCTAACCTAAAACCTTCCATGTTACATACAAATCACAATGATTTTTTCCCTTCCAACACCCATATCTCAATCAATTTTATTCCGATCGACTTGAAAGTTTTACCACCTATTCTATGATACTTATACTTTAAAATAGGTATGTAATTTTTTTTTCGATTTTCTGAAATTTACAGGTGGGAGTCACCCCTTAAAAGACATTTAAATTTCAAAGGAAACAATTTTTCAAAAAAATATTTTAAATACTTGTACACATCACACGATGCTGTTGTCGGTGTCATATTAAAGAGGTGTATTCTCCGGCTTTATATAATAATTTTCATTTATTGCATTCAAGGATAACAAGGACATCAAAAATGTCCTTGTAAAATTATATACTAAAAAATCCCTTGAAAACATCCTGCATTTTTTTCAAAAAAATATATGTTAATATCCTTTATGTAGTGCAACACTTCCCGAAATTTTAATATCCTAGCTTTGTAAGTTATTTTTTTAATTAAATATTTACATGAAAATTTTTATAGAAAACAAAACAATTTTATTCTATATCATTGGCCGACACGAACAAAATTTAAACAAAAAATTACGAACAAACCATATTCTGACACCGCAGCATGATAGAATACCAAAAATAAGACGATACGTGTCCCGGCGTTTTTCGCCATCACTTCCACTTTCGCGGTTATGGGCCTCCAAAGGTTTGAGGAGGCCTTGTTTTCAAAAGGGATCATTTTGCCAGGCTCGTCAAGGTTATATTTACTTTATGATTTTTTCTAGGGTTTTGGTTTACAGATAAGGGCCGTTCATAGACAGTTCGTATATATTTTTTAATACATACTGACTGGTACCTTCGCTACAAAAATTCAAACATTTAGGCTTACGAACAAGTTCAGATGTGTTTGCGGAAAATTTTTTAAGTTCAGTTTGGATAGCTGTCGCTGTCATTGCAGCAGTTATGTTTTGGAAAAACTATACTGATAGCAAACATTTCAATTTGAAGGAATTTTATGGTATTGATTTGTCAAGTAATTTTGTCCATGTGAAGAAGCTTTAAATCTGATAATTGTTGGAAATATGTATGTATTTCTGTCCTTATTTTACTAAAGCTAATAACTTTTATTATGCTCCAATATTTTAAGAATAATAAGTAATTTATCGTTCTAAAATAAATTTTTACAGTTGCTTTGGATATAATAAACATGGATTTATTTTTGTTTGGAAGTAAATAGTGATCATATGGTGTTAACAGCTACCCAAATTTGAAAATTAGTGGAGTGGGAAAAATTGTATAAAAGTGTATATCGATATTATTTGCTGTTTGAGTTGGGAAAATTGCGTACTTCAAATGTATAAAAGTGGCATGGGACTAAATGTTGGCAGGATATTATCCATTCCACCACTCATATTTATCCTTAAAGATTTTTTTTCAGTTTACACAATGCCGTGATGCTACTTTAGTATTTGTCAAGTATCATTACCAACCAACCCTGCAACGAAACATTTGCAAAGGCTTTGAAGTTTTACCTCTCCCCCTCCCAACACACAATCAAATTTATTTTGTGTCAGTCTTTGTCTATCTCTAGCAATACTGTTGATATGCTTATGTGTTGTGTCTCTATCGTTCTGTATATAAAAACACTTTATACAATATACATAATTAATGTTTCTTGTTGCAAAGGCAAAATATCACCAGCATCATCATCATCAGCAGCAGCAACTCTCAAAGCCAAAGCCTTTTTATTATAAAATAAATTACATATTCCAAGAATTCGTTCGTTTGCTCTTTGAGTTATTAGTAGGATGGATGTCATAGCAACAAAACCGAAATGAATACACAATTATGTATGTGTGTATTAAAAAGGACATACATACCTCTACCTACACAACAAACATACGAATACACGTGTGTACTTACACACATCCACATGAGGATTACATAAATAAGTATACCTTACTGTGTTATATGATTTAAATTAAGAATTTCCATGAATTCCATTTTGCAATTTGAATTAGGAAAATGTGTTATATAATATACACATGATATTTAATTTATTTGTATCTATTTATTCTACTTGCAGGAATATTGTCTCCTCCGGGTCCGTTTCTAACGCCCAGTCCATCACCATCGATCTCAGCTAGTCCACGTTTACAACCATCACCATCGTTATCACCATTTCCTCAAGATGTACTTCTAGTAACGGGTAATCCGTTAGCAAATGCCAATACACATGATCAGGTAAGTTAATATAAAAATATGTATGTCACAATTCCAGGAGGCATTGAGATCAGGGCTTTAATTCAAATCTTAAAGGCTTGATCTCAAACTTCAACTAATTTTATCTGCCTTCTCCAATATCAAATTCACAATATTTTTTTGTATTTCCCTTTTAGGAACGTAAAGCTGTTACACCCGGTCGGCGACAGTCCATACATCAATTTACGAATGGTAGTCCAAATGCTGGCACCGTGGTCTTCCAACCCAGTCCATCACAATCGCCTGCCGCCGCAACCAGTGTCATTGGCATAACGGCCAATGCCGCTGGTGGTCTCAATTTAGTGGGTAACTTTCAAAATGTGGCCACAACAACAGCAGCAACAACGACGGGAAACGATTTGAATGCAACGCTGGTCGGTTCCAATAATATACAATTAAATAAAGTAAGTCCATTTGGCCGATTTTAATATTTGATTGTTAGCTTAATCCTTTCCTTCCCTCTCGCTCTCTCTCTCTCTCTGGTTCCTTTAGAAGGGCAACAAACGACAACAACAGCATCAGCAACAACAGCAGCAGCAGCAACAACATCACCAAATATTTAGTTCCTCCAATAGCCACTATACAAACAGCAACGCAACCACCACTACCAACTCTACTAACCCACATCCATCATCCGTCGCCGCAGCAGCATCATCTGTTACCTCGGCTTCATCGACTACTGCGACTATAGCAGGCGGCTATGGGCAATCACATGCAACAACGATCAACAATACACCGAATACGTTTGCGCCAACAAATGTGGCTTGTACGCCAAAAAATCAAACGAAAAAAGGTGTTAACTCCACAAACAACCACCACCCCTCAACTACCACAGCGTCATCGTCGTCTGCAGTTTTGCCCATAAGTCAACAGCAACACCAACAATTTCAACAATATCACAGCGGTAGTCCGCTAATTGCCGATAGTCCCTCACCCAGTCCGAGCGGTACAACCATAACCGCTGCCTCTATAAAACCACCCACACCACAACCACAACAACCCCAGCCACCACCACCGACAACAATGCAAATGTTACAACAACAATTCACAATAGCCAGTAATGGCAATGGTGGTCCCCAACAAACATTTCAACTTATTCAGGGTCCTCAGGGACAAATTATTGCTGCTGCTACATCAACGCCTCAACATCATCAGCAGCAAGCAAGATTTACTACGACGCCAACGGGGAACTTGACGACGACCGCAACAGGAGGCATAACCTCAAATACTATGTTGGGAAATGCAAAAGCAAACAAATTGCCACAACAAATACTGCCAAAACCCCAGCAACAACAACAACACATATTGATTGATACACAAAAACATAAACAGGGAAATTCTGGGGGTCCTAATCCCACACCGCCTCCATCACAAACAGTTACATCGAATGCTACGTCATCAAGCAATTTGTCTCAACAACAACAACAGCAGCAGCAGCAACAACAGCAACAAACATCATTAACTCAGATCTCACAATCAGCTCAACCGGGCCAACAACAACAAATAATTTTACCATCCGGTGCCACAGCTAGTCTTACAACCACCGCCGGCCAGCAACCACAACTGCTTTTGAATCAAGTACCTATGCTGGTGCAACAAAATGCACCCCAGGGCGTACAATTGATATTGAGGCCTCCAACACCTCAATTGACTGCCACACCATCATTGGTTATACAAAACGCCAGACCTCAACCCCAATTGCAACAACAACAAACCCAACAGGTGTTGAGAATATTGGGACATAATGGTGCTACAATGCAATTGGCTGCAGCCACACCCACTTTTATCGTTTCGTCTCAGGCTAACCTCATACAACAGGCCAATCACTTGCAGGCCATTAAAACCCAGCCCCAAAACTCGGCCATTACACAGTTAAGCGGTCTACATGCAGCCCTTTCAGCAGCCGCCGCAGCTAACCAACAGCCCAGATCTCAACAATTCACCACAACTGCAGCCACTATAAATGGTCATTTGTTGGGTCCCTCTGTGGCAGCTCAATTACAAAATCTACAATTGGCTGCTGCAGCAGCGGCCAATGGTAACAGTTTAACTGCTCAAATACAAATGCCAAATGGTCTAAGTGCCAGTGGAGCGCCTACTCTATTATCCCAGTTGCCCGCTAGTACAGGAACCGCTCAATTTCAACAGAATTCGGCCCAGGGACTTATCAATCTCAATCAACTTAGCAATGCTAATATACAACAGATTGCAGCTGCCGCAGCTGCAGCGGCAGCAGCTGGGGCCACACAATTTCAAGCTCCAGCAGTACCCTCCAGCTCAAATAATAACGGTGGGCAACAGCAAGCAACCCATAATCCCGGTGGAAATGGCAATGCCAATCAAACAAGTACCAATGATCTCTACACAACCAGCCTAACACAATCCTCACCGGCCCATGTGCCAGTTTCAGTGACTCCGGAACCCTTAAGTCGTCAGCCAACACCGGTGTTACAGAATATACAGACAACAGCAAGTCCGCAACAACACCAGCAGCATCAACACAATGTGGGTGGTAATGGCCAAATACATTTACAATTCAATGCTGCTGCAACAATACAATTACAGCAACAACAACAGCAGCAGCAACAACAGCAAATTCAACAATTACAGCAACAAATACAACAAACTCAAAATCAAGTCCAACAGGCACAACAACAAGCTCAGGCCCTACAACAACAGCAACAGGTACAACAACAGCAGCAGCAACCACAACAGCAAACACCTGAAACTAAAAAGAAAGCCAAACCTAGAAGAAGAAAACCGCCCGCAACATCAGCCAGCAATACTGCAGTCGCAACCAGTTCCGCAGCACCCGCCAATGTAAAACCTTTAACTACCACCGCTAATAAAACACTGAATACCGCCACCTCAACTACATCGGTGTTGGTGCCAGCCATCAGTACCAGTAATACAACTACAAAAATTGTTCCTATGTTAAGCCAAAACAATTCAGGTAACTTAACCACCGCTCAAACAACAGTTCAACAACAACAGCAACAAATTCAACAAAATATGATTGAAAATCATCAGCAACAACAACAGCAGCAGCAACAGCAACAAAGACCAAAATCTCCCTCACCACCGCCACAGATAACAAGAGCCAGTAATGGTAAATTAGATTTGGGTAATGTAATGAAACTTTGTGGCATTACAGAGGATGATGATGAAGACTTTATGGATACCACACCCATAGAGGAGACACCTGCATCATCCGCTCAAATGACAACACCTTCAACAGATTATACTATATCTATACCTCAACAAAATAATGCAGGTGGCGGAGGAGACACTGGTCCCTCCTATACTTTATCCATACCTGGCGTAACTTCGGCCACAGATCAAATGGATCATTCGGGTGCAGAAACAGCTGCTGCTAATATTGTTATAAAAATCGATCCATCTGCCGACATAATGGGATCCGGCACAGCATCAACGTCTGGACCTTCAGGTCAGCCATATTCCATAACCATACCACGTTTACCATCTCAGGAGGAGATACAAAAGCAGGCTCAGCAGCATTTACAACAGGTCCAAAATGAAGCACAAGCACAGCAGCAAATCAAAACATCGATGGCAACATCAGCGGCAGCAGGAGCTGGTGGACCAACAGCCAACATTACCTTTACAATACCTATAACAACGGTAGGGTCCAGCAATTTAGGATGTGGTTCTTCAATGGCTCCTTCCACAATTACAACTTCAATGGCAACAGTTACCTCTGTTGCCACTTCTACAACGAATACCACCACCACAACTGCAACAGTAAAGCCTCGTCGCAAGCCAGCAGCAAAGCGTAACACCAAAAAGTCAGATAATGCTGCAGCAAGTACAGCTGCGGCAACGTTGGCTTCCAATAATTCTTCTGTAACGGTTTCTTCATCTATGGCAAATTCCTTTAATACTTTGCCAACCAGCAGCTCTTCGTCTATGCTAACGTTGCCCACCAGCCAAAACTCCAATCTACCTACTCTTAATATTACAACAAGTTCAATGTCAACACCTCTGCCCACACCGTCTTTGGTACCCAGTCAAATTGGAAATATACAAATTTCCCAAATTGAAAATCGTCTGCCTGGTCAGCATGGAAACCCAACATTAGTTTCCAACACACCCATGGGTTCTTTGGTAGAAAATAAAATACAAATAATGCCAATATTGGATAAGTCTACCACCCCTAACCACCATCAGCCACAACAAACGCAGATTGTTTTCCAACCTCCAAATTTGGCTCAAAATAATCAGAACATCTCCGCTCCTCCTCTTACAACGAATCTAAATGAAAACCAGCAACAGCCAAGGCAAATGCATTTGGTTTCATTGCCTCAATTGTCAAATTCATCGGTGGCTTCGAATTCTTCTTCAGTAAATCTAAACATGCAGACGCAACCTACTTTGGCAGTGGCTCAGCCAACATTTAATGCTGCACTACCAGCTCAGAGTTCCACAACGTCAACAAATATCGTGGTAACACCACAGGCACCAGTCCCACAGCAGCAGCAACAACCTCAGCCACAGTCGGCACCGCCAACAAATTCTCTTATGCCAGGTCTTACAGGAAACGTGTCTATATCTGTGGGTACGCCAAATACCATTGCCTCGTTAATACCTCAGCTAACTGGTAGTTTGACATTGGCGGTTTCCGAGCAATGTGAGCGTTTAATATTACGCCATGATCCCAATAAACCACAAGATCAACAATCACAATTAATATTACAGGCTCTGCTTAAGGGAGCATTGCCAAATGTGACCATTATTAATGAACCCCTCAAGCCAGTTGAGCAACCACAGCAGCAGCATTCGCAAATAGCTACAAATGTCGTTCAGCAGCAGCAGCAACCTCCGCCCACGACTGTGGCTACGGGTCCACCCAGTGGTAATGCAAAAGGTTCTAAAAAGAAACAACAGCAGCAGCAACAACAACAACAACAGAATATGGCATCCGAGGCATCAAAAGCACCTGGAGGAGTTATTGGCAAGGCTCAAGATCAGGCTGCAAGTACTCAACCTACTGCAGTACAGCCTCAAATCAATATGAATGTACAAACAAACATCAATAACAATCCAATACCCGCCACTCCACAACAAGAACATATTTCCCAGCAACGGTATTTGTCATTGCCCAAAATTGATCCTACCACACATCAGCTATTCTGTTTGAATAGTTTAAATAATCAAATAACGCCGATAGGAGCAAATCAAACAACCGCCTCCATTGGACCAACAGAACGCATTCTTATTGCCCCGGCTGGCATTAATGCCCAGCAATTAGCCCAATGTTTGCAACAGGGGCAAATACATTTCAATGATGCCAATCCGTTACCACCAACATCACAAATGCCACCAAGTTTATCCACTTCTTCCACCACACTTCCGGTACACCCCATGAATAATTCAGGCACAGTGCTGAATAATTCGAACACAGGATCTGCAGTTACCCAACAGGCACCAAAGCAACAAATTGTATATCCCATGACATCAGGATCAATCACAGCCCAGTCATCTTCATCTACCAATACCACAACAACAATTACCACCACTACTACCACAACAAAGCAGGTGGCAAATGTTGCTCCTATTATAGATCAATCGAAAGCTGCTAAGCAGGACAACAATAAATTAGCACAGGGAAATTCGTCGTCAACCACCACTACAACGACAACAAGCTCAACGGGTGCTGTTCCCAAAAAGAAACCAGTAAGGAAGCCCAAGGCATCCACAACCACAGCAGCCGATGTGGCTTTAATGAAAAATGCCTCAGTGGTAAAACCTTTACCAAAGTTGGATCCCCTATCTCAAAAACCCAACAACAATCCGGTACAAATTGTACAGCCGAATACGGCCAGTGGCAAGCCAGTTGTTTCTACATCTACGACCAGTACCACAACGTCCACATCAAATGTGGTGAGCATACAACCCTTTCAGACACAAACATCAACGGGTACAAAACTGGTGGGCATTACAGCTCCCATGCAACAGCAACCTCAGCCACAACAACAACAGCAGCAGCAGCTGCAACAAACTAGAACGTTAGGAATAGGAGGACCCACTTTGCCACAGTTAAATAATAACTTTTCCATTAATTTTTCATTGGCATCCATATCATCGTCGTCTTCTAGTCAATTAACATCTGGAATCAATACATTTGCCACATCGAATCATTCGACCAGCACCACCAATTACACTCCAAGCCTAACATCCACGGGTCTACAAATGTCTCTACCAACAATACAACCCATAGTATCGGCGGGACCAACTCTACAGCAACAGCAGCAACATCAACCCCAGCATACGGTTTCACGAGTTCAAACCATACAACTAACACAACAGCAAGAGCAAATGTTGCGTCAGGTTCAAATGCAAATTCAATATTTGACCGTAAAAATGCAACACAAAAATTTGCTCTCTTCAATGCCGTTGCCAGCCGATTTGGATCCAAGTGTGGTGGCTGCCTTTAATAAACCCATGACTGATATAGAAATCAATCAGTCATTACAGAGGTTATATATGGAACAGCATCGAATTTTGTCTTCGGGCAAAGAAATATCAACATCAGATCAATTTATAACAAATTCTGGACCACCAAATTCTAACCTTGGGGCTTTTAATTTAATGTCCACTGCAAATCCACCACAAAGTGCCAGCAACGATAACAACAAGGGCTTAAGTAGTGGTGGAAGTATACCAGCAAATGTGGTACAGCCTAATAACCACTCGGCCAACACAAGTGGAGTGGGTGGATCAACAACTACTACACCGGCCACGGCTGTCATGGCACCAACAGGAAATATGCAACAGCCACAGCAGCAAACACAAAAGATCCACATCTATCCCATTCAACATCAACAGCAGCAGCAACAGCAACAAACGTCAGGAAACAACAAAAACTCGAAAGCACAAAAACAAAATAGCCAACAAGCCATGCAGCAGCAACAACAACAGCAAACAGGGATTTTAAACAATAGCTCAAAAGCAATTTGCAGTAGCACAATAACAACTACAACCACAACTCCTGCTACGGGAACTTTATTTGGCAACAATAATAAATCAAAACAGCAACATTGTCCCAATCCCTCTCTTTCATCATCAGCGGCAGGAACATCTACTACAACTACCTCCATAACCACCAGCAGTAGTAGCGGCAATGCCAACCTAACTTCCATTCCGGCGGGAGCTACAATCTTACAGCAAACTACAAATTTGCCCACCACTCTCCTAAGTAGTCCACAATTACCGCAATTATCATCTTTATCATCTAGTTCCAATTTGTCCAACCTGCCCTTTGCATCGCTGCCTCAACCGCATATGATAAATATCACAAATATGCCAGCTGTATTGCAACAGAAACATTTTACCCAACATCTGCAAATGCAACAGCAGCAATTGTTGCAGCAACAAAAGATACAAATTGCCAAAGTTAATAGTCCTGCCTTTGCAAGTTTTCAAAGCGCCAATACAAGTGGAAGTATTGGGGGACCTCCACCCTTAATATTTCCCTGCAGTTCAACAGTTAGCTCAGCAATGAGCACAACCATAACACCACAACTGACATCATTGTCTTCACAGCATCAACATCAATTTTCAACTGCCTCATCACTGGCTTCGTCCAATGCATTTACCATCAACACCTTTAGTGGTATAGGACAGGGAATGGCAAATCAAAAATCGTTCATAATATCAACATCAATGGGTGGTACTCCATCATTGGTGCCAACGGCCACATTATCATCACCCATTGTTTCTGCCACAACTTCAAGCACAAATGTTGTTGCCACTGCTCCCACCTTTGTTATTAATAACCAACAACAACAACAAATGGTAAGCAGTTCGTCAAACAGCTGCAGTACATCTAATGTTATCACTGCTGCTGGTGGTGGTGGTATGCCAACAACATCAATGTCCATAGCTATGACTTCAATGGCCTTGTCGTCATCATCTTCGTCGTCAGCAACATTAGCATTGCCACAGCTAATAATGGCCACTGCTGCAGCCACGGTGCCTCCTCTTATAACAACATCCACTGCGGCACCATCTACATCTTGCTCCATGATGCAACCTGTTGCTGGTCTTCAAACTGCCTCTGGTTCTTTAACAACTACTGCAACATTACCCATTACCTCAACATTGGCGAACAACAATAATATGATTATTCATACTCCAACAAATCAATCAATCAATACAATCGGTGGTCTAAATCTTGTTGGTAATCCCATTAGTCAAATTGCAACATTTATTAAGACCGAGGATAAGGTCCCATCAAAAGCAAAACTTGCTCGTCTCTCCTTGTGAGTAGTTGGTTGATATTAATCCTTTATTAGTTGCTATAAGAAAATCGGAAGAGAACATAACCTCCAAGTTGTAGTAATACGGTTTATTGGTGAGGGTGTTTATGTAGTAAATATATAGTCATAAGTTTATAACACATCGGTATATTCTTCCAATATCACATTAGTGATTTTATGGTAAATTGTAGATATTAAGTCTTTGTTGTATAAGAGAATAGAATGGAGAACATAACTTCCACGTGTTAGTAATGCCCTGCAGTGTAATGTGGGTGACATTTGGGTCATGTAAAACTTGTCTACATGTAAAGCTTTTCTAGAAGTGATAAAAAGTCTTCGAACAGCACTGACCCACTTAAGCGACATTTTTGAACTTTTTGGAAGGGTGGTATTGGAAGAAGTTGTTCGATATAGTCCTTCTTCGAACATTTAAGTTTGACAGAAATATCACTACATGCAATGTTCTTTACTCGTTTCGTTAGTTATGGTGCCACCAGTTATTTCAGTTAGTCTTCTGTGGTATTTTTTGAGCTTTTGGACCATTATTTCAGGTAACAAGGATTTGCCCACTAAAAATATTTCATAACTGCACTTCAGAGAAAATTTTGAATTTTTGTCAAAACATTTTCCGATATAAATATACGATTTGAAAAGTTTTGGCATAATCCGATCTAATCGTATGTTATCTTTTATTGGGTACCGGCAGGGTTTTTTTTGATTTTGGGTCATTATCTCAAGAAGTATGAACTTGCTTCCGAAAAAAGTGATACTCTCATAGTAGGAACCGTGAGCACAACATGCTGCAAAAAATTTCAAAACGATCGGAAAGATGAGTTCAAAAATGTTATTTCGGTGAAACACATTTTTGATCGCATCAAACAAGTCTGATCGTTATCCTAGAGACTAAGGGTATAAAAATGAATTGGCAATGTATAGTTTGGTACATTTTTGGTGGTGGTCAAAACTTCAAAGAGTACTTTGGTTATTTAAAAGAATTGTCTGTATTTCAGTCTAAAATTTATCTATAGGTTTAATTAATTCCATAGTTCAGAATTTCATGTAAGGAGCATTCATGACACACGTAGGGACACGCACCTACTTCCCAGCAAAACAAACCTATAGTTGTTCCACGTGAAATTGTGTTTTCAATTAGCTTCTAAGTGAAGTTTCCATTCCATTGGTAAAATTGTGTTCTTGCTAGTGTAATAGAACGTTAGTTACCTATGTAGATGCTATTACAGATCACTTGCTATGATGAAGCCATGGGCGTAGCCAGGCATGCTTTTTGGTCGTTCCAGGGGGGTCGAATACTTGTTTTTTCGTAATATTCATAATTTTTTACATACAAATGAACTGTTTTGTATAATCAGGGGGGGGGGGGGGGTTTGCAGCTGCACCTCCCTAGCTATTCCTGGCTACGCCCATGGATGAAGCACTAATTATTTGAAACCCGGTTTTTAAATATATTAACATATGATATACCTTTATTTTCTTCACAGGTTCTTACAACAATTAGAAGCTGATCAACAGAATTGTTTAAAACCTGATTACAAAAATCCATTCCAAAACAAAGAGGAAGCGGTAAAACGTTTAATAAGGTAAAATTGAGCATAACCTTAAATATTTACTTTAAAACCGCATACTAATTATTATTCTTGAACACACAGGTATCATTGCATGTACCAGAATGATGAAGACATACCAAGTGATGAAGAAGAAGAATTTGAAAAGACAGCAATACGATTTCAGGACAAATTTCGTTCACTATCTGGCAAATTCCAAGAAATTCTATTGCAAGAGTCAATGGTGAGAAGAGTAATTGACAATTGGTTTTTAATACCATCTACTTAACCCCACACATTCCCGTTGCAATTGAATATTAATTTCGTTTTCTTCTTCCTTCCTTACAGTTACAACACCGTACCGCTGAAAAGTTATTAATGGAAAAATTGCTAATTGCTGATTTGCGTCAAGAACTGGCTGACTCCAAGAAATTGGAACAAGATTTGCTAAAATACGAACAAGAATGCCAACAACAGCAGCAGCAGCAAACGCAAGACTGCCAACAACAGCAGCAGCAGCAACCAAAACAACTAATGGCTGATGTTAAAGACTCACTCTTTGATAAACTTAAAAATGAAATTAAATCCGAAACCCAAGATTCCAAACCCAACCTAATGGACATACAATCGAATAATGATAGCAATTCGAATTTCTGTTCAAATGTACAGAACACCACCACATGCTCGTTTTCATTGGATTCCATTAAGAATGAAATTAAAACAGAATCTATGGACAATTCATCGATGGTTGGTGGTAAAAGTGGTAATAGTTCCATTGATTCATTTGATTTGTTAAAGCAACAAAGTCCAACCTCTATGGGTGGTAGTTTAAAACCAAAAACCAACGAAATGAAAGAACCAAAGAAAGAGGAATGTTCCAATCAATGGAGCGGTGATTCGCAAACATATTTGGATGCAAAGAACACCAATACATTTTACCAACAAACAATGCAACAACAACAGGGTCAACAAAAAATGTCAAACCATTTGTTCAATGGTGGTTTTAAGAAAACATCTTCTGTGATGCCGAACAATGAGGAGAAGAAGGATAGTTTTGAAAATTTCGATATAGAATCGGAAATAACACCATCATTTATAATGAAAAAAGTAGAACACAAGCCGATACAACAACCGGCGGTAAACACAACTACAGCGACTGTAACCAGCTCCAGCAATACTACTACTACTACCACCAGCAATTCCTCTTCTATTAATACTACCACAACAACATTAGCAAACACCACCTCTTCGGCAACTAATAAAAATAAATCAAAGGCTAGTAAATTTAACCATGTTGTAGAAAATCCTCAAACGACTGAAAATCCCCAAATGCAAACGTCCCAATCATCTGTACCTCAACCACAACAACAGCAACCTGCTCAGAATTCATCATCTAGTCTCAACACAGACAGTCTTCTATCAAATAATTTTGATTTCTCCCAACATTTACAGGCCAATCATGTGGCAAGCAAACAACAGGATGATGATTGGTTATGTATACAAAAGGAATTGAATTTAATTAACACCACACCAACAACAACCCATGAGAATACCGGTCATGATCAAAAACATGATAACGGTACTGCTAATCAAAATAAATCTTTAGATTTTCTTACTCAGGAATCTACAGAGAATATCTTTCAACAACAGCAAACCCATGTTACAACAAATACAACAACAAATTGTAATGTTCCTTCAGTACTAGCCAATGCCACAAATGCCGCCACTATTTCCACAACTACTAGTTGCAGCCAACAAAATCAACAACCTGCCCCCGAACTATCCCTTAACCATGGCGATGATAGTCATCAAGCCGATTTGAATGAATTCTTTAGTGGTTCCGAAGACAGTGAGGTACACAAAGCTGTTGAAACTCGTTTGGAGTCTATGTTTGGTGAATCACCAGTTCATTTGTCCGGTTCCAAAGATCACAACGACTCACCTTATAATTTGGAAATAATGGGTTATGGCGAATCGGCGAAATCCTCAACAAATAAACTGTTTGGCGAATCTCCGGTACATTTGGGAGGATCAACCAGTGTTCAAAAGGATCGTATTGATTCACCTTATAATATGTCTATGTTGTTTGGGGAGGCTGCTAAATCCCCGGCTGGTGGTGGCACAACCAATTGTGCTTCTGTTACTAAGGGAGCTGGCAAAACAAACTGGGATTCGGATTTCACTGATAATTCATTTCTCTCAACGGGACAGAATGTTGTTTCCAGTTTCACCACGAATACCACCAATAACATGACCCATCACATACAATTGGGTTCAGCCAATAATCCTCGATGGATGCAAAATATGGAGGCACAATTTCCGGTATATCCAAACACCAACAATAGCAATTCATCTATGGGTGGCGGCGATTGTTTGGGTAATAGGAAACGTCAGTGGAATGGTCATTTGGTTGATGAGACAAATACAGTACATCAACAACAACAGCAGCAGCATGGTGAGAGTAGTCCACAAAAGAAGATGTGTGGTAATATGAATGATGCATCTAACTCAGCCCATTCACCATTAAACGCCCATCAACAACAACAGCAGCAGCAATCGTCTCAACAGCAACAACATCATCACAATTTAGTGCCCAATGACACAGCTCATGCTCAAGACCTAATGGATGCTGCATTACTGTCTCTCCACGATGGTTTGGGTGTAGATAATGCTACACCGGGTACCCAAACAAATGGCTATAATCACCATATGATTATGAATTCAACAGGTTTTGATAATTTCAATCACATGGATGCCCAACAACAACAAAATCATTTTATGAATGTCAACCAATCCCAACAGCAGCAACAAATGATGATGAATCACCATAGCAGTACTGGCGGCCACCATCCAAACAACCATCATCAACAACAAAGTTCTGCCCCTGGAAGTGGAGAATTTGATGATGACATTACCCGGCATGTTCAAAATGCCATAGATAGTATATTAAATTTACAATCTTCCGAAGCGGATTCCCTATCCTTCTCCCTAGATCATTCAATGGGTGTACTGTTGGGTAATTCTATGATGCAAGATCAACAACAGGCTAATAATTCTGGTCATGATAATAACAAACGCCAACAATTGGTTGATGAGTTGGGAGATTGTATTATGGGTGGCGGTGGTGGTAACTCTTCCACCGATGCTTCCAACCTCACCGACAGCCACTTACTGATGGATCACAATCCTCATCCACATCATACACAATTAATGCAACAGCAACAACATCCTTTAGGTGGTGCAGGAAATCATCAACAACAACATACTGCTCACCCACATCAACATATGGTTTCAGCAACAGCTGGCAACAATAATCAGGGTCAGCAACAAACACAATTAAATGATTTCAATTGTGTTGTCGGCGGTAGTGGTAGTAGCAATGTAAGTTCGTGACAACAACAAACATCGGCAGCTACTGTAGCTGCTTTATCATCTAGCTCAGCTATACCAAATCATCATATCCAATCGAATCATATTAATATTCAGCATCAACATCAGCCACCACAAACACAAGGTGGTGGTAGTGGTGTTGGCGGCGGCATTATTGCACATTCTTCGTCAGTCCACAACAACAATAGTTCACATCTTACAACAAATGGTCATGGCAACAATAGTTTAATTTTAGAATTTAATACAGCAGCATTATGAGATCTTTTACATGTTATACCACCATTGGCAGTTTAGTATTTTTGCTCACCAAATTTGCTTACCAAATTTGTTTCATCACCAACAAGCACAAGAACAATAACAACATAATAAAAAGGTAAATACGTATGTATGTAATGCATATGCGATCATTTGTATTATGGGCTTTAGAAATATACTTTGCTTATATGTACGTGAAAATTTTACCAGCGGCGGTGCCTTCAATTGAGTTTTCCTTTCGATAGTGGAGTTTTGACTTGACTTTTATCTATCTTCGCTCGTTCTGGACTCTTATTTTAAATTGTGGATCATTTAGAATAATTGTTGCATGCATGCATGTACTTATTTTCTAGTTATTGGCTTTTAAGATTTAAGCAGTTAATGGAAAGTGTACAATTATGTTTATAGATTTAAAATCATTGGAAAATTGTTATCCTTTAATGAAAAATTGTATACCTTGATGGCACATTCTACACCATTTTCATATGTAATTCAAATAATTTCAGTTGTAATTCGAAACATTTCACTTGTAATTTGAGAATTCCAATTGAATTTCGAATTATTTCATTTGTTATTTGAAAATTTCATTTGGAAATCGAATTATTTCATTTGTAATTTGAGAATTCCATTTGATATTCGAATTATTTCATTTGTAATTTGAATTTTTTCATTTGTAATTCGAATTATTTCACTTGTAATTCGAATTGTTACACTTGTAATTTGAATTTTCTTCATTTTAAATTCCAAATGAAAAAATTCGATTTACAAATAGAAAAATTCTAATTACAAATAGAAAAATTCGAATTACAAATGAAATAATTCGAATTACAAATGAAAAAATTCAAATTACAAATGAAATAATTCGAATATTAAATGGAATTCTCAAATTACAAATGAAATAATTCGAAATTCAATTGGAATTTTGAAACTACAAGTGAAATGTTTCGAATTTCAAATGAAATAATCAAATTACAACTGAAATTCTTCGAATTACATGTGAAAATGGTGTAGTTCTATAATTTGTTTACATATTTTAATTGTTTTATTTGTATACCTTGACCGACAGTTGCAAATATTTATTATAATATCAATTGGAATTTATTACCAAACCACTCCCAGTGATAGTTAATACATATTCTACTATTGTTATTTACGTACGTATTCGTATCCATTCATAGGAACTAATTAAAGGGTTAGAAACATCTATGATGGAACCGCTAATTAGCTTACTCTTGTTTGATTTTAGGCACTTTGTGCATCCTATGAATAGGAACATAGAGTTTATGACATTTCTTTTTTACTTAAGATTAAAAAAACAACAACTACATAGTCTGCATTTTTTGGAAATTATTGTACAATAAAAGAGAAAATATCCGTGATTTGAAAACAATCATATTTGAGAAGAAAGTAATGTCAGAAAAAGTTATAAATTTATTGTGCACATGTATTTAAAAAAAATACGAAACCCAAAATCTAATTAGGAGCAAGATCTAGCGAAAATCCTTTATAAAAGTGAACCTGTTTTTTCATATTTCTCAATCTATAGGAAAATAACACGGGACTACTCTTACCTGTTCTTCATCTTCGCATAGCCTACAAAAATTGCAATAGAGGTTCTTAATACTAGGAGGGTTGGCGTTTTTTGTTTGTGACGACCACTTCTATTTTGTTTTTCAAAATAGTCAGGCTTAATCCCATAGTCGTTGTTTTAATATTTTATTAAAACAAATTTAATTTATTAGTGGGAAAATAATACTGTCCAAGAAATAAGTTCCATTATTAGATATGGCTGGCCAAATTGTTTTTCGTTCCAAATTTGTATAGCGTTATTATTTAAAATCACTTTGAGAGTTTAATAGAGCGACATAGCGTGTACCACTTATGTATGCATATAAAAGGTTTGTGATCTCATGGTTCAAAAATTATCGAAAATAATGATCATACATATATAAAGTTTGTTTAAGGTATATTTACAAAGTCACGAAGGCGAATTTCTCTTCTCTTGCTGTCAACATTTATGTCTAACAAATTACTACTAAAATTTCGAAATTCAAAATTTGCTTCCATAAAAAGTTTATTTTTTATCTTATTAAAAAGGACCAACGACATTTCTGAATTTGTTCTATTTTAGAGTACACTTATACTGGCGTTTATTTCCATGACAATGACGCTATCTTGACTTGATTTGACGTAAAATGTATGAAAATTTTTGTCAAGCGTCGTTATCATAATAACAACAAATACCAGTATGAACATACTCTTAGAGAGTTTTAAAAATTTTGCTTATGCTTTTCCTAAGAACATTTTTACAACGACCCTATTATTCAATAGCGGTATTCACTCATGGTGGTAGATTTACAACTCTTGTATATATACAAGGGTTTTTGTGTGTGAACATATTTTTTTGTGAATATTGTAGACAAATCCAAACATCTTAACATCGCCGTCAGTCTATCTTTTAGTTTCAGTTTTATTACACTTTTTCATAAAAAATTGTTTTTTCTTTGCCCCCATTCTTTTGTTCTTTTTATTTTTCCCATTTTTCTACCACAGAACTACGACATAAAATAAAACGCACAACAAAGTGGCGCCAAAACAACCAGCTGTTCTACACCCTTGTAAAAGTTCAGTGCAATGATTACAATACTTTTAGGTCGAGTAAATTAATAGCCCTGTGGTAAATTAAACTTTCATGTATTTTGTTGTTGTGGTATTGTAAACGGTTGTAGATCTACAATATTAACAACATGTACAAGATCTACAATGGTAGAAAAATCGAAAAATAAAAAGAATAAAAGAATTGAGGCAAAAAAAACATCTTTTTTGAAAAAAGTGTAATTAAACTGAAAGTAAAAGGCTGTTGTTGTTGTAGCAGCATAGAAACCTACGTAGAGCACAGGTTTGATGCTGGGTTGGCAGCCGCTGGCCGAAACACTATGGTTTCGGATCAATCCGGTGCGAAAGAACCCACTGCCGTGGGATTGAAAAGTAAAAGGTAGACTGACAATGGTGTTAAGATGTTTTGATTTGTTTACAATATTCACAAAAAAGACGTCCACACTTCGTTGTGAAACCCCTAGTACCATATACAAGTGTTGAAAATCTACACCATGAGTGAATACCGCTAATGTCTGTTTGACAGCAAGAGAAGACATCAGCTGGTCTTTAGTGTCACATTTTCTATTACACCATGTGCTCGTTGAAGAGTTCGTTTGTTTCTGACGTTCACGATATTATCATTCCAGAGTCTTAATAAAGAAACATAGGGCTTGTGATCCCATATTTTGTAAATTGGGTTTAAGTTGAATTTACACGCTCAGCTTGGATCGAGTTAATTTTTTTCACAGGTAGGTTTTTGTCGCCCTAATGACGATATATAATTTGTATACCCTCAGCCTTTAGTATTTTTGGACGAAATCTTTTTCATACAATTTGGAGTCGATTATCGATAGGAATTATCGTTGAGCGACGTTGTAAGTTGCCAAAATTAGTTCATGTATGGCAACTTGCAACTGAAGTTGCGAATCTCAGTTGACGAAGCGGCTATTTTTCAGCAACCACCTATTTTCAGTTGCAGTGAACATTTTCGAAGAAACTAGAAGTAAAATAGAAAGGAAAACAAACATTTTCTTAGCAATTGTTGATTCATTGTGCATCAATAATATGGTGAAAATAACGACAAACAACAGTTTGAAATATTAATTTAATTAATAAATAAATTGAGTGCATATCCAGTGTGCACATGTGTTCCATCCATACAGCCGACTACACCAGGGAATTTCGTTTTTGAATTTTTTTTTTAATTTTGAATTTTTTTTTTGTCTTTTTTCCTCCTGCGTCAACTTTCGAAATTTTGGCACAATTTGTCCTCTATCGAGTGGACATGAAATTGTTGTAATCATTGCCATGGGATTTTGGAAACTTCCCTAAAAAATCTCAACGAAGCGCATACTTTTAAAAGTGGGGGTATTGCTGTTGATCTGTAATTTACTTTAAAGTCAACCTTTAACGTTTCCACAATATAAACTACGGCATCCTTTGGCAATCGAAAATACGCCTTAAACCTAAAATAATTTACTGATTAGATCTTTCCAACATGAGCTTCAACTTACAGTGCAGACGGCAATTCCAATGGATTCGACTTGTCCCTTAAATTTCTTCTAATAGATGTCATGTCCTTATTTTCTTCATCATCAAAAAATAATTTCACTGAACTTATCATTTTAAAATAGTTTTTTTTTTTTTTTTTGGCGAATTGTCAGTTTGGTTGACATCAATAATACAACATTTCATCTCAGTTGTATTGACAATTGACAACGCAACTCAAGTTTAGTGGCAATGCATAATCGAACCCTTAGCCATGTCCGTCCGTCTGTCTGGAGCGCACGGTAACATCATATTGTTTTCACCAAACTTTCTTTAAGTACGATGATGTATCTTATTAAACCACTCGTTCCGGTACCTCCCCCACAAACGTTAAACAATCTTCGTCAAAATGATGCACGATAGCTCTCGAACGGAGCAACCGATTTTGGTCCAACCTTTGTACGTCGTAATATTTCTTCCAGACGGAGAGAGATAATGGTCCAAATGCTTTTTCATACTTCCCAAGATATGATAGGAATTTTCAAAAAAATAGCCGCACTTCGGTCGTGAATTTGAGACTTTCTACTATATAGAAAATTTCATCGCGATCCGATCTTTGCGAGTATACTCAACGTGCCTAGTAAATTGTAAACTATATCTATCTTGTTCTTCGAATAGAGCATCATAATCCAAATGACGGTTATTAGTTTTGAACACATGCTCTACAGAGCAAATTCTGTTGTTGTGTTCATCAAATTTTGAGAGCATAAATTCGTATAACCGCAGCATAGTTAATTGTATTTATTTATTTGCCGTCGGCCAGGTATGTTCTAAAAAAGCCGTGGGCTGTCTGTGCAAAAACCCTGTCTCCAGGCCAATAAATAACAAAATAAGCATGTGTTTGTGCTCGGAAGGTAGTGTTTTTACAAAGACAATCACACCTGTTCTAAAATCAAGATTTCAAAAAAACTTCATGGCTAAGTTCAAGAACCTCAATCCCATCCTGTCTTTCAATTATTTCCGCTACTTTATTGCTTGCGAAGATTGCTGATTGGAAATGTTGCGTGAAATTTACGCCATCCCGTCTTAGATTCCTGTGTACAACGTCATAGCGGTCAAGAATGGTTTTTCTTGGATTCAGTCATCTCCCAGCACCCCACATAGAGAAACGCTATGCCAGCGCCGATTTTTTTATGTTATATAAAGATTGTCTAAAGGAAAGCTATAAGATTACCGAATATCTACAACTTTTCCTTTGACGATCTTTAGTAGCATCAATAAATAATGCTGTCCCTTGTTACCCTACATATCTCCAACATCCTCTCCTATCAAATCTACTGTACGGGTTCATTGTCACTTTTTTATTTTAGTCTTTATGCTTCTTAAGTAAAATTTATTTTATAAAATGGGCTTGATCGTTTTTTATCGCATTAACTGCTTAAATCTAAAAAATAAGTCTTAAAAGACATTGCTTCAGCACAGAAGAACACGACACTTTGAAAAAAATTCCACATTTCACTTTACTTGCATTGACATATTGACGACTACACCCAACATTACAACAACCCCCTCTATGGCACGCATTTAATTTCTATACTTACCTAATAAATTAAATTAATAAATACATGAATTTTAGATCAATTAAAAATATATAAAACACCCAACATAATTAAACTACTTTTAGTTTTGATCTTTAATATTAATAAAACACAATTAAATTTAAGACAAATATTAAGTAAAAGGAAAAATAAAAACAAATAATTTTGTGTTGTATATAATTTAGCATAATTGTTTTTTAAAATATTTAAGAACAACATTCTTTAGAAATTTAAATTAATCCATACAATTTAGTTTAGTTTAATTTTTATTTAAATAATCGTTTTGTTTATTTATTAAAACAAAAAAAGAAAGTAATAAAACAAATAAGCAAATCAACGACACCATAGAAAATACAACAGTATTGTACAACAACAGGAAAAAAAAAACAAGAAAAGAAACAAAAGACACATTTCTTTAAAATAAAACAAACACACAAAATTGAAATAAATAAATTAACATTTGAAAACGTTATCTTTAAATTGTCACAAAAATTAATTAGGTTTGTGAATTATGTTTTAATTAAATCTAACTTAAACAAAAAATACCTTAAACTAATAAATAGCTTAAATTATAGTAAATTCTAACTTGTAACAAACGTGTGAAAGAACGGTGTTGTTTTTAGAGCAAACTAAACTAAAATTATGAAAAACAAAATAAAGCAATTTTAGACAACACAAAAATTAAGAAAAACAACTTCCACTCCAATCCGTGTTCTTTATTTATTAAAAAAAAAAACATTATTATTTTAGTTATCCTAATTTTAGAACCAAATTCTCTTACCTCCAATTTATTCCTTCCCATATTTCTCGATTAATTAATTTAATGCAAAAAAATATCTATTTTATTTGATTATGGCCGTACATTAAAATTTTTAATTTTGTATATAATTTATTATTTTTAATTTGGACTGTGTTTTTTCGAAAACTTTTATAAATAAATTGTTTTATATTTAAATGGAAAATTAAAAAAAAAAACGTATTTTGTTTTATTTTCTCTATGTGTTTCTTTGTTTAGTTTGCTGCCAAACAATGTTTGGTTTAATATCAAGCCGGGGCAAATAATAATCAAATTGCAACGCAATGCTGTATTCTGAAGCATAAAAATGCCAAAGTTCTATCTGCAATAGAATATATTATTGATGATAAAGGTGGATAAGGTAAGACACTGTAATATGTTTTCTAATACCAACAAATAAAAACCAAATATACCTATTCAGTCGAGATGCATTTCTGACTACGTACCTGTGCCCAATGGCCTATGACTTTAACCTTTTTTCTCAAAAATGATTTCCTGTAACAGAAATTAATAAAAAGCAATAAAATCTTTGTTTTATTTGCTAAAATTACACTGTGCAACACTGAAAATGCAAACAACTTCTAATATGCATTTTTTGAAAGTACATATTTAAACTACAAAAACCCTAGTAGGGTTTTGTCCTGTCAGATCCAGTTCGGATTTTATGGCCTCATCTAAACCGGGCTATATCTACACTTTTTTGCATTTATCAGGCCTTTATCTCAGAAACGAATAGGAATTTGGCCTTGCTGTCTTTAGCAATATTGTAGCCCTAAACTAGTGGAACTTATCTTTGGAAAAAACCGTATAAGAAAAACTCCATCTAGGGCATCAAAATCTATAAAATATAGAAAATTTTACATAATTGCTAAAATTCTGGTCAGTATCGGCTAAACTATTGGGAGTTGAACCAAGTAACATTTTGCAAAAATCTTCCAAATAAAGTTCTCAACAATTCTTTAGAACATTCTGAAACTGTAAAATGCTTACTTCATGTTGTTTCAGCGGTATTTTGCATCATATCTTTTACAACACGTATTTCAAACACAGTTCACACCAACAGTTTTTTCTCGCATTTCGGATTTCACTACATTATTGACATTTTTATTAAATCGTCGTTGCAAAATGTACTGAAAACAACAGCATAGAGGCATTTTACAATAATGACATGTTCTGAAGAGTTGTGTATTACATTCTAGGAAATATTTTTCCAAAAGAAAATATTCAGAAAAAATTAACGGTTTTGGAGATACGGTGCGAAATGTAAAAAAATTGTGGAATTTTTGCATATATTTTGAAATTTTAGGCAATAAATGTAGTTTTTCGAGTTCATTATTTCTGCAAATATTTTATTCTTGTCCTTATCTACAAACTTGCTTCAGAGGTCAGAAGAAGATTCGCATTGGTTTCAGAGATATAGCCCCTAATTTCTTTAAAAACTCAATATTTAACCATGTTTAGATGGGGTCATAAAATCCGAGCTGGATCTGACATAACAAAACTCAACTAGGGTTTCCTGTCGTTTGGGTCTGTACTTTCAAAAAATCTTCAGTTCGAATTGTTTGCACAAGATCACCTTAAAAATGTTGCACAGTGTTATCAGAGGTCTGAAAGCTTAAGCAACAACAAGAAATGAATGGCATTTGCCTATTAATGACTAAATTAATGTTTATTTTACTTAAGTATTAAAAAAGATTCCTCACAAAAAACTTTGAAATTAAATTTTTGTGAAAAATACTACGAAATGAAAATCTTTTCTCAAAAAAAATATTTCCTGTCGCATGATTGAATGAACTTTTGCCTATTAACAAAGATGTAAATACATTAAGGTTGGAAAACTCAATTGTTAACATTTGTCAATAGATGAAGTTAAGCTCTGTTGTTACGATATCATAACAACATTCTGTTAAGTAGTTAACAATTTCAGGCGTTTTTAGCCGCTTAGTCATATTCAATGGGGTGCCACCGTGGTGCAATGATATGCACGCCCGCCTTGCACGCCGAAGGTCTTGGGTTCGATTCCCCGGCAAGCAACATCAAACATTTTCAACGGTGGCAAAATACCCCTCAGTAATGTTGGCGACATTTCCTGAGCATTTCAGCCTTGAATAACTTCTCCACAAGTGGTGTCTTAAGACACGCCGTTCGGACTCGGCGATAAGCAGTGGGTTCCATATCATTGAGCTAAATATGAATCGGAGTGCACTCGTTGATATGAGAGAAGTCTCCCTTGTCCCGTATGGGATGTTGTGGAACAATGTTTTAGTGATATTCAATGAACTGGAAACTGCTATGGTATACAATCCTGAGTCCAAATTTTTGCTTTCCTACAATTTGTATAAGTCGAATTGCGCTTTAATGGGGTTTTTAATATTAACATACCCCTGTTGTTGATAAAATGTTTATATACTTTGTTTCATAAACATATTTGCATTATGCATCTTTTCCAGTCTTTACAGTTCTATGTCTCTGCTATTAATGACTAAGGGGTCGATTATCGATAGCAATTATCGTTGAGTGGAATTGTCAGTTGTTAAAATTAATTTATGTATGGCAACCTTCAACGGAAGTTGCGAATCTCAGTTGACGAACCGGCTATTTTTCAGCAACAAGTTATTTTCAGTTGCAGTGAATATTTTCGAAGAAACAAGAAGTAAAATTGAAAGGAAAAAACATTTTCTTAACAATTATTGATTATTTGCATTATTAATTAATTTTGTGTATCAAAAATATGGTGAAAATAACAAATCAACAGTTTGAGATATTAATTGATAAATTGAGTGCAAATCCAATGTGCACATGGGTTCCATCTATACAGCCGACAACACCTGGGAATTACGTTTTTGAATAAAAATGATTTTTGTTTTGTCTTTTTTCCTCCTCCGTCAACTTCGCAACGATCCAATTTGACCCCTATCAAGTGAACAACTTCCCTCAATACGTTCGACACTGTAGATTGAGCCATGCAATTGTTGTAATCATTGCCATGGGACTTTTGGAAACTTCCCTTGGCAAAAAATCTCAACGCAGCGTACACTTTTAAAAGTGGGGGTATTGCTGTTGATCTGTAACTTTGAAGTCATCTTTAACGTTTCCACAATGTAAACTACGGCATCCTTTTCAATCGAAAATACGCCTTAAACATAAAATAATTTTCTGATTATACAGATCTTTGCAACATGAGCTTCAACTCACAGTACAGATGGCAAATCCAATGGATTCGACTTGTCCCTCAAATTTCTTCTAATAGATGTCATGTCCATTTTAACAAATATTATTGAAATCAATATAAAAAACGCACGCTACCCCGCCGATTACTCGTTATCGACGATTATTATCGATCGCTTTAAGTAATATAAATTTTAACGTTGGTCTCAGAGACAACTGGCTACGCGACTCGACGCTTGTCGCATTACGGAATAGACACATAAGATTTTATTTAATCTTAGGTAAAAGCTCATCAAGATATGATGTAAAAAAGTCATAACCATAATGCCCTCTTCTAAGAGGGCAGGGAAGGCTCACTCACCTCCCTCGTGGGAGGTTAATTTGTTTCTTAATTGTTTGTTCGTTTCAAGGGAACTTTTATGACAGTTGACTGTTTTGTTGTTATATAATGATTTTTTGTTCACATTTTTTCGTTTTAGTTCGTAAATTGTGATAGATTCTGCAGTTAGCTTACTAGGTTTTGCTGGACTATTAAAATTTGCAGAGTGTTGTGCGAATCTACTTCACATATTCCACAAATGCTTTATATAATCGTCATTTCTTGTCCGTTGTGAATTGTGGTCTTCTATAAAAAGATATTGTGGTCTTCTATATGAAAACCTTGTATCCTTTTATAGAAGAACTTGTTGTCTTCTATATGAATTTAGTTTGACATTTTGTTTTGTTGTTTCTAAAGGAATATATTTGTCCTTTATGGCCGTCTTCTATAAGAAGACCCCTTGACCTACCATTGGTAGATTGGAAGATCTTTTTGTCTACTATAGAAATACCCTTTGATCTTACATAAGAAAACTTTTTGGTGTTCTATAAGAATACCTTATGGGCATCTATAAGAATGTCATTTGGTTTTCTAAAAGAAGACCTCATGACCAACTATAAAAAGCCCTTTGGGCTTATATAATAAAATCGTTGGTCGTCCTTTCGGCCTTCTATAAAAAGGCATTTTGGTCTTCTAAAATAAGACCTTTTGGTCTTCTATAAGAAGCATTTGTGGCCTTTTGTAAGAAGACCTTGTGTACCTTGATCCTACACCTCAGTTGTTGCAAATAGTCGGAGAAATGTGTACATTTGAATTGGACATGTTTTGAGCAGCCAACGATCTCTTTAGATTGTCGGTAAATGGAATCTTCAGTAAGTGGAGGTTAGGTTAGGTTAAAGGACGCGTAGCTGTCATATTGTACAGCCACTTCACTCGGAGACCTTATGGGCCATTGTATTCATCCTGTAGAGGGTTTGAAAGAGAAGAAATTTATATTACATGGAAAAGAAGAATAGATATCAAAGAAAGAGTTAACAAGGTAATGGAGTAAAATAGTATTAATGTTAGAGAAGTCATTGAAAAGGATATTTTAGATATAAGAGCGAGAGGGGAGAGTTTGCCACGCCAAGGCGCATTGGTTGGTTCTCGTTTAAACCTTTAGCCAAAAGAAGGAGTTTCGTCGGCTCGACTTGGCAGAAAGTTGTCAGAGATGTTGTGGTGTGTTCACCCACCGTTCGAAGTCTCCTGGTCATGAGCACTGGACAATCGTCTCCGTCTCTTCTTCATCTTCGCATAATCTGCAGTAGTCGGTAGTGTCGTCTCTATCCCATCTGCAGGTCAGAGATCTTATCCTGCAGTGTCCTGTGATTGTTCCAACCATTAATTTCAGATCGGATTTCTTCATGGAGAGAAGGGATATAGTTCTTCGCTGAGATAGGTTGGGCCAGATTGCCTTTGATACCTTAAAATCGGGTTCATTGTTCCAAATCTAACCAGCCTTGTCCCGGTAAACTTGTTCTAGCTGCCCCATGAAATGACACAAGGGTGGCTTGATAGAGTTGTCGATTTTAATTTCGGTTGACTCCGATCCGCTACGTACCAGCTCATCCGCTATCTCGTTGCCTTCGATTGCAGTGACCCGGGACCCAGCATAAGGTAACGATTGATTTTAGGTCTTCCAGAGCTTTCCTGCAGTCCAAGACCGCAGCAGACTTGATTGAGTGGGATTTAAGTGATTTAAGGACCGCCTGACTATCCGCGTAGATAGCCACCGGTCCAGTTATGTCCCCTTTGTTATTGCTTATCAGCTCTGCTGCTTTCTTAACTGCAATGATTTCGGCCTGGAACACACTAGAATGCTCGTACAACCTGTATGAGAGCCGTAAGTGGAACTTTTTTATTTATAAAGAAATTGTCGTTAAGTTAGGAACCAAAGTTGTCGCCATGTCATGTAAATTATTTCCTTGAGCAGACTTTACTCGATCGATCCGCCGAGATACCTTTTTATAGCATTCCGTTGAATGATGTTTCACTGCTAAAGTAACATATTTCGCTGGCTGGACTAAAGATAGTCTCCTATTGAATTCTGACATTAAAATCTGTAAGGACAATGATGCCACTGTCTTTGGTCTGTTCAACGGTATGCGATTAGGATAAATACACAGATATCCTACATAAAATGGAGTGTACGCTCCACCGTGACGTAACTGGTGGCATCCTGGTACACAGGGTACATCTGCCAATATGAAACTGTACCTTCTATTTATTGCTTTGGGCATTACAGTCGTATATGCAATTAAATACCTTTAAAAAAGGTGCAATTATGATCAACATACCTTTAAAAGGGTGCAATAATGTTCAACATATTTTCACAGCAAGGTTTTGTCATGTGTGGGTAACCTTTAACTGGTTAAAAGGTATGTAGCTCTCCGTTAGGTTAGTGTCCACTCCTTTTTAATTTGCTATGGAATTAAGTGGCAATGCAACCCTTACATTTTAAAGCTTTTTAAATTTCAATTTTTATGTTAATTATTTAAAATTTTACTTTTTAATCCTTTTATTCTTTTGGAAGGGAGTGATTTGTTGCTAAGCCTTGTGGTATATAAATAAAATTTAATAAACTTAAAATAATTTAAATTAAAAGCTATAAAACGCAATCTCAAAATTCCAACTTAAATTTTGTTCAATTAATTTAAATGTCGTCGTCGCCATCAAAGCAATATTCACATCTTCCATCACAAACCGCTAATATTTCTTCCTTTCGCGAAGAAGAAAAATAAAACACGTCACCACCACAAAATAAGATAAGTAAAAAAGAACTATAAATCAACAACTAAAAGACTTTAAGGTATTCTCTGTAATTAAATCTCAAAACGAAAGCAATAAAATTGAAAAGTAAAAAATGCGTAAATTCAAAAATAAAATGTAATAAAATAAAAAAATCTTACCAACGAATTGGTTGTAAACAGACACACACACAAAACAAACAAAGAATACATATTGGAAATTGTCCAAAAAACGGAATCTATGGCCAAGATATGATCAACTAAAGAAACTAAATGTTACACAAAAAAATGAATAACAATATCAATATTATATACACAAAATATAGAAATTAAGATTTGTTTCATTTACAATAGACTTGAAATTAGAATTAAACCAGCTATAAATTCAAATGGTGGGTACTACTATGTAAATAAAAACTATGTAAGATATTTTACCTTACAAATCGTATAAATTTATTTTATTATGATTTTGATGTATGAGTTGCGAAATCAAATCCCCTCAAATTAGTTTTGGCCCATTAGGTCAAAATGTGCTACACAAAAATCAACATAATTATGTATTTCTATTTCGTTCTTTGATCGGTCTATTTGAATCCTTCAATTCGGACATTACAAGGGTAATATTTAGGGATTAAACTTAAATGGAGTAGTTTTCAATTAATTTTCAGATTTACAAGCAATAAATCAACTTAGGTTAAACAAATTAGAGAAACAACAATTACAATTTTTAATAACAAGTGAAAAAGTATCAGTCGGCTTTGCCGACAGAGATATACCCTCAGCCTATGTGAATTGAAACTTTCATCCACGGACAGATGAATGTACTTAGGGTCTTCTCTTAATTTTGTGGTCCTTTTTGGACATTTGAACTTGCCGACAAAAATGTAGATTAGGATTAAAGTTCAAAAGTGTTGCAGAGGAGGTATTGAAAGGAATGGATTGACATAGTCCATTATGGAAGTGGATGTTAGGGGTCGATTATGGATAGCAACCCAACTCAAGTTGCGTTGCCCATAGCAAATTTAATGATAAAAATCCAATTTCTACATTGAAATTCTAACTTTTTACAATTAAATTAGTAGCTGAAGGTTCAAAACACTGATATTGAATGAATTATTCAAACATTTCTGTCATTTCACTTACATTAATTGTATGATTTTCTCTTCTGGCAACGCAACTACGGTTGAGTTGCTATTCATAAAGACCCCTTATTTTGAGAGTCATATCTTTTCGATAGATATCGCGCCCACTAGCAATTTCAGTAGGTCATTTCATAACTTTTAGAGCAGTATGTCAGGATGCATGGACTTGTCCACAGAAAACATAATAGAAACACAGCGCCACAACTAACAGCGTCGGTATACATTTCCAAAGGATCTTCGAGCAGACTCTAAACTGCACTTAGACAAAAATTTTGAACTTTTGTTGAGAAGGTACCCAAAGGAGGGGACCGATATGGGCCATTTTAGAAGTTTAATTAAATTTGGACAAAATATTAGGAGGTCCAACGTTTGAACCAAATTGGTTACCCCGTTCAAAAGATATCGTACATACCATTTTAGTAAAATTTTTTAAATATGGGGCGAAGTACCAGAAGTTGTGGACTGGTATTTCCCATCTTCCAACTGAAACTAAGTTTAAACAAAATATCAGGCCAAATGTTGTGCTCTCCAGCCACTAAATACGGTGAAATAGGGTTTTTTACACCTGTTGTTTTGTCAAGAAGTATGGACTTGACCCCTGAAAAAAACTTTTACCGCCTCAATTTAGGAAGCGAATGCAAGTTGCTTCAACAAAAATCAAAGTGATTTGAGAGCAGGCCTTAAATTGAACTTATCCGAAATTTTGTGTGGGAGGTACCCAAAGGAGAGGACAAATATAGTCCATATTCGAACCTATTCTGTATCTGGTAGATATATTAGGATGTGTAAAGTATGGACCAAATCGGTACTCCCTTCAAGAGTTATCGTGTGCACGATTTTTCCGAACATTTTTGAACTTTTGTGGGGAGGTACCTGAAGGAGTGAACCGATATGGCTTATCTTCAAACTTAAACTAAGTTTGGACAAAATATTATGAAGACCAAATTTGGGAACGAATCGGCAGATCCGTTCGAGAGTTATCTTGAGCTCCAACCACTACACACGGTGTCATAGGGGTTTTTTGAATCAGGCTATTTTCTCAGGAAGTAGGGTTTTGCCCCTGATGAAACTTGTACCGCCGTATGGGGGCCGTGAATACAAGATGCTACAACAAAAATCAAAACGATTCGAGAGCAGGTCCTAAACTGAACTTTTCCGAAATTTTGTGGTGGTGTGGTACCCGAAGGCGTGGACCGATTGAGTCCATATTGGAACCTCATCTAAGTTTGGTAGAAATTTCCAGAGGTGCAAACTTTTGACCAAATCAGTTACTCCCTTCAAGAGTTATCTTGCGCACAAATTTTCCGAACATTTTCAAACTTTTGTGGGGGAGGTAACGGAAGGAGTTGACCGATAATAAACCATCTTCGAACTTAAACTAGGTTAGGTTAGGTTTGGGGATGTATAGTCAATATATATTGACTACGCCATTCGAAGACCTTTCGGTCCATTGTGACCATCCATAAATCAGAAAAAACAAGTAAAAAAGTATCAGTCGGCTTTGCCGACAGAGATATACCCTCAGCCTGTGTATATTGAAACAATTTTTTACCAAAAAATTTTTGTATTTAGGCGGTTTTTAAAATTTTAGGCATTAGAACCGACAAAAATTTTGATTAGTATTAAAGATCAAAAGTTTTGCGGAGGAAATACTAAAAAGAATGGATCTCCAGCCACCCCATATGGTACCATAGTGGGTTTTTACACCCTTCGGGCTGTTTGTTCAAGAATTATGGACTTGCCCCTGAAAATACATTTACCATCGTAATTGAGGCAGCGAATGCAAGTTGCTTCAACAAAAATCAAAGTGATTCCGTATCAGGTCTTAAAGTGAACTTATCCGAAATTTTGTGAGGGAAGTACCGGATGGAGTCGACAAATATAGTCCACATTTGAACCTGATCTATGTCTGGTAGATATATTAGGATGTGTAAAGTATGGACCAATTTGTCCACTCCTTTCAAGAGTTACCGTACGAACAATTTTTCCGAAAATTTTTGAACTTTTGTGGGAGAAGTACCTGAAGGAGTGGACCGATATGGCTTATCTTCGAACTTAAACTATGTTTGGACAAAATATTACTAAGGCCAAATTTTGGATCCAATCGGCAGATCTGTTTGAGAGTTATCTTGTGCTCCAATCACCTCACACATGACACCGTGTGGGTTTTTTGCAACCTTCAGGCTATTTTCTCAGGAAGTATGGACTTGCCCCTGATGAATCTTGTACCGTCGTATGGGGGGCAGTAAATACAAGTTGCTAAAACAAAAATCAAATCGATTCTAGATCTGGCCCTAAATTGAACTTTTCCGAAATTTTGTGTGGGAGATACCCGAAGGAGTAGACCGATTGAGTCCATATTGAAACCTTATCTAAGTCTGATACACATTTCACGATGGGCAAAGTATGGACCAAATCGGTTACTCCCTTCAAGAGTTATCGTGCGCACAAATTTTCCGAACATGTTCGAGCTTTTGTGGAAGGAGTGGACCGATATAGCTCATCTTCGAACTTAAACTAAGCTTGGGCAAAATATTACGAAAGCCAAAATTTGAACCGAATCGGTTCATCCGTTCGAGAGTTATCGTGCGCTCCAGCCAGACAGACAGACGGACGGACATTGCTCAATCGACTCCAAATTGTCCGACACACATTTCGTCCAAACATACTTGGGGTCTAAAACCATTATTTCGATGAGGCAAATTTTGCCCGTATGAAAGTGTATATACCCTCGTTAGCATAAATGCTGAGGATATAAAGAGGTTCAGAATTACCTGAAAAGACAAAAGAAGAGAAAAGTAAAGAAAAGAGGGTGGGGTTGGGGTTGGGAAAGTAATAATAAATGGATTATTAAAGATGAAGATGTAATAAAGAAAGGAGGATGGTTTATTTGGTGGTGGTAGAAAACTGTCAGAGAAGTAGTTACGCTTATGGGTCGCGCCGTCCCAGCCAATCCAAATTTTTGATGATGTTGTTTATGATTGTTGGTTCCATGGTTGAGTAGAAGGTTAAGCTTGGAGAAAAGCATACTCCTGTTAGTCTATATCGCTTTCGAGTTAACATCGGGCAATGACATAAAATATGCTCAATAGTCTCCGTTTCCTCCTCATCTTCACAGAGGCTGCAATAGTCCACGCCATCATCCTGTCATTTGCCGATAAAAGCTCGGATGTTGCAATGACCGGTAATGACTCCCGTCAATACCCTGATTTCTGATTTGCTCAAATTTAAGAGTGAAGTTTTCTGTTTGTTGATAGAGTCGGCCAAATGGCCCTTGACACGTTGCACCTAGGTTCATTATGTCATAGTTCCTTGGCTCGTTCTTCAAAGAACTTCTCCACTCTCCGAAAAAGGTGACATATAGGTGATTTGATTGAATCAGTGATTGCTGGACTTGTTGAAATTAAACTATGTTTGGACAAAATGTTGCGAAAGCCTAATCGGTTGATCCGTTCGGGAGTTATCGTGCGCTTCAGCCAGACAGACAGGCGGACATTGCTATATCGACTCCAAATTGTCTGAAACACATTTCGTCCAAACAAACTTGGGGTCTAAAATCATTATTTCGATGAGGCACATTTTGCCCGTATGAAAGTGTATATGTATACCCTCGTTAGCATAAATGCTGAGGGTATACAAATGTGACTCTTGTCGGATTATCGGATCGGCACGAAATTTTTGGCAGCAGGTTGTGATCGATGGTACAATACTTCCTAAGATAATTTCCGAAAAACTCTAAATAATCCTGTCGGTACCAACTCAAATAACTGATGAGCACGAAAACATACAAATTGATTATACGATTTGGTCAAAACTTGGCACATAGAAACATTTCTTCCAAACTTATATCAAGTCTAGGATATACCTTATCAAGAAAAACATATTCGCGTGCCTCCCTCACAAGAGTTCAACTTAAGTGCAGTTTAGATACTGTTCGAGGATCGTTTGAAAAAATTTACCGAAAGTACTTCCTGCGGTCCTTTTTACAGCGATATCATGTTTTTTTTTGGTAAATGCATACTCTGGAATAATTTGCCACATAATCTGCAACGTACCAGCAATATAGTAACGTTCAAAAAAAGGCTTACAAGTATTATCTCATAATGCTTTCCCTTAGTATAATGTGATCATATCATTTTCTTCCTCCTATCATTAACTTTCTTCAAATTTAATTTATTAAAAATAATTTTTATATAATATTTTGTATCTTATCGAAATGTTTCAATTTACAATATGTTATTTTATTCTCAATTTTTAATTTTTCCTTATTGTTTTTTTTTCTTTTTTTTTAATAATTTGTCCTATTTTATAATTTATGTCGGATTTGTGATTACAACTATAATTCTACACTGTAATTTATAAGACATTTGTCTTGTTGTGTATGAATAAAATAAATAAATAAATAAATAAAATAAATACTTCCTGACATAATGGTTCAAAAGCTCTAAAAATCCTCGTTGAGCGAAGAAGTGACTGACACTATTCCAATATTTGCACATCGTAATATTTCCCTTACAATTAAATCAAGTTGGAATATGAACTATATCGGTTCGCATTACCCAAAATGTCTGTTTAGGAGACATGACGAGGATCGTTTTGAAATGTTTACAACAGGGGACTAGAAGTTTTAATCTTCTGCTAATGAAGCTATAATACAGTGCGTTACCTTTAATTGTTGTTGTAATGTCTTTTCCAATCCATCGTATGACATCCATCGGCCTCTATAAAGAGTTCGAATATTCCAGGATTATGATCCTTAAAACGTTTGCGAAGGTTGTCAGCTTTACACTAAGTTTACATTTGCGAAATCCACTCGATTTCAACTGTCAATTCCATTGTTCAAACGTCAAATGAAATCCAATTGATTTCAGATAAGTTTTCATTTGACGTATACGGAAAGGAATTGACAGTTGAAATCGAGTGGATTTCGTAAATGTAAACCAAGCATTAGAGGGGTTTGTTTTTTTTTTATCTTTCATAGTAGGATGTTTTTTTTATAGGGCTCGGTTACAATCCCGACGCGTTTGCTTCATAAACATAAATACAAATCAAATATCAAATACAAAATAATTTGTAAATATATGAAAATGTAACAATTAAAATTGATACATACCTACAATTTCATTATTTTATTTTAATACATAGAAAGCATACAAACAAATTCAAACAAAATACGTACGAGATCCTTTTGCGGATAAGACAAACATACCAATTTTAATAGCTTATAATAAAAAAAAAGAAAACTAAAACACCTTTTAATAACATTAACAACAATTATGTATATTTATAGTTTATTGATATGTGTGGTTTAAAAGAAATATATATATATATAACTTTTCAATTTCTAGTGGATTTTCTTTTTGTCAAATTATAAAAGAATAACAAAATAATATGTATTGATTCTAGTATTGATATCCAAAAACAAAGAAAATATTTAATATAAACTAAATATAATTTAAGACAATTAAATTTAATATAAAATAAATATGTATAATTAAGCACAATAAATAGATATCGATCAGATGACCTTAAAAAAATTAAAAAAGCAAAATAAACATGACTTTACAAACTTGAAAATACTATGTATGTATGTATGTTTAAAAAAATCACAAAGAACAGCATTAACAATAAATCGAAACAACAGTTGATCTCAACGTTCTCTTTTTCACACAGGAAAAATAATAATTAGGAATTAAATTTTAATCTTAAGTTATTTATTTGAAAACATAAATGTAAGCATTAATCCAATGGAAAACCCCCCATGAAATAAACTCTACAATCTATAACAATATATTGAGTAATACACACGCACACTTTCAAATTCCATAAAATATATATACAATAAAAACAATATGATGATGTGCTATTTTAAATTTATTACAATAAAAGTGTCGTTGTTGTATTTATTCATTAGAAAAAATTACCAAAAACAAAACAAAAACTTAAAAAATGAAAAAAAACAAAAGAATCATATTTAATAAAAAATATACTATAACAAATATCAAAACACTTTGTTTTTACATTTTTAATGAATAGAACCTTCAACAGTAAGTATTTTCAAATGCTAAATGAAATGGTTATCATTCTCGCCTGTAGGGGGTTCAAACTTTACAAAACCATAACATTTTTCGAGAACTGGCAAACTATCAATTGCCTAACCATCGTTTTGATCTCAGTTTTTTTAATAATTCGCAACAAATAACGCAAAAAACATGTTGAGGTGGCCGATGTAAAATTTGAAGCGGCCGAAATTAATGCCGTTTTCACTTGTTACCGGAACAGTTCTTTTGGAACGGAATCCATATTCTACCAAAAAGATTAATAGTAGTGAATAGCAATGGACAACAAGTTGACTGGGTTTTACTTTTTTTTAATTACAGTTCTTGTGGATGTATAAATTTACCCACATCTCACAAATCTGTGCTATCCATCAATTGAATATATTTTCTACGTCGGCAGTTTTAAGTTGTAGATCCAAAAATAATATATTGAAAAAATGGTTCGTTTTATTAGGGTTCCACTGTTGAAGAATTTATATTTTTCAACAGTAGAACCTTTGTGGTCATTTTGTATTTGTCATCAGAGATCATATGATTCAACAGATGGCGCTATTTACATGGTTTCACCAGTGTTGCCAATCAAATAATGAGATCACTTCTTTTGCGCCTAAAAGTATGCTATGGTCACTAGTAATTATGTTTTTGTGTTAATATAGTTGGTAATATTGGTAAATTCGTGTAAATAGCGCCATCTGTTGAATCATATGATCTCTGATGACAAATTCAAAACGAACGCAGAGGTTCTACTGTTGGAAAATAAGAATTCTTTAACAGTGGAACACTGATGAAACGAACTACTTTTTTATATAATATTTTTGGGCCTACAACTTAAAACTGTTGACTTTGAAAACATATGACATAAATCCTACATATGGGTTGTGTGAATAATGTTAATAATAAATGTGGAATATATTACCCACTCCGCAATAAAATAATAGCTTTGTTCCTTTACTATTTTAATGGTAAAAGTGGTAAAAGAGAAAAGTGTCAAAATTGCTCTCTCATGAACACTTTTACCAGAAAAGTAAAGGAACGGAAAAATGGTAGATCCGGTAGCAATGTCGAAAAGAAACATAAAAAATCCATTTTCGTCTTTTATTTCACAGTTTTTAATTTAGTTTTTTTTTTCGACTTTTTCTTCTGTTTTTCGTCCATTTTTTTTTTTTTTTTCATTGTGAAATATGTAATCGTCAAACAAAAGTCTAAAAATCAGTTCTACCATTTTTTACCAGCAGAAATTTGTCGGGTATCCTGTGGTAGAAGAGAAAGGCATTTGTGCTCTCTCTCCTCTCTCACTCTCTTAAAAATTGCTGCCAGTTTTACCACTTTTTGGGGTTAAGGAACGCTTTGCAGGTTAAAAATGGTAACAAATGGTAACCTCAGGTAAGTAAAGGAACACAGCTAATAACTTTAACACATTAACTTTGTCGTTCTCTTTTTACATATCGAAATATTCATAATATGACTATTCTTGATCTGCATAAAAAATAAGTTAAATAAGTATAAATTCATTTTGTTAGAAAAAAACTGAGTTGGTGTTCTTTTCAACTCACAGAATTCGAAGAATTCTTAGTTGATACGTGCTGACATGTTGCAAAATATTTTGATTTTGGTGTTTCTTTGGAAAAGCCGAAAAGTGAGTGTGATTCTCATTCATATGAGAATACTAGACACTTAAAGAGTTCGGTTTTTCGCTAAAAAGGCATCATTTCAAAAACTGAGAAGCCATTTGATAATTCCCTTCGCCGGGATGAAATCATGATATTGGTAGCGATCAGTAAAATTTTGCAACACTGTCAGTTCGTTTTGAAAAACATTACTCTCTGTAATAGAGGGTAATAAATGAAGTTGAGCCAATGGGGGAATACTCCACTCAAACAATCGAAAAAGAAAAAATTATTTAAAAAATTAAGCTACTAAAAGCTAGAAAATAATTGTTCGCTTAGCATCAAGTAGTATATTCTTCTTCATGACAGAATCTCTCAAATAAAACGCTTGACTTTTAATTTTGTCACCATTTTTAATTTAAATGTTTGGAAGATTCCATCATGAAGAAGATATATCGCTCCACTCCTTCAGATACCTTCTGAAAATTTGTGCGCACGATAACTCTTGAAGGGAGTAACGGATTTGGTCCATACTTTGCATATCGTGACATTCCTACCAGACTTAAATGAGGTTCCAATATGGACTCAATCGGTCACTCCTTAGGGTACCTCCCACACAAATTTCGACAAAGTTCAGTTTAGGACCTGCCCTCTTATAGCTTTGATTTTTGTTCTAGCAACTTGTATTCTCTGCCCCCATACGATGGTACAAGTTTCATCAGGGGCAAGTCCATACTTCCTGAGAAAATAACCTTAAAGGGGAAAAAAACCCATATGACACCGTGTATAGCGGTTGGAGCGCATGATAACTCTCGAACGGATCTACCGATTCGGTCCAAAATGTGGCCTTCGTAATATTTTGTGCAAACTTAGTTTAAGTTCGAAGATAATCCATATCGGTCCACTCCTTCAGGTACTTCCCCCAAAAACGTTCAAAAATTTTCGGAAAATTGTGCGCACGATAACTCTGGATGAAAGTGACCGATTTGGTCCATACTTTACATATCCTAATATATTTAGCAGATATAGATCAGGTTCGAATATGGACAGTATTTGTTTTGTTCACTCCTTCGGGTACCTCCCACACAAAATTTTGGATAAATTCACTTTAAGACCTGCTCTCGAATCACTTTGATTTTTGTTGAAGCATCTTGCATTCTCTATCTCAATTACGAAAGTAAAAGTTTTTTCAGGGGCAAGTCCAAAAGGAGTAAAAAACCCCTATGACACCATATGTAGTGGCTGTAGAGCTTGAACCGAATACTGCGTTCCTCCACACTTTGGATATCGTAATATTTCTTCGAATATTAGATGAAATTCGAAGGTAGTGCTTATAGGTCCACTGCTTCCGGTACCTATCCCACAAAAGTTCGAAAATATTCCCTAAAATGGTAAGCCCAATATCTCACAACGTAGCAACCGATTGGGTGCCACCGTGGTGCAATGGTATGCACGCCCGCCTTGCATGCAGAAGGTCGGGGGTTCGATTCCCCGGCCAAGCAACATCAAACATTTTTCAACAGTGGCAAAATACCCCTCAGGAATGTTGGCGACATTTCCTGAGTATTTCAGCCTTGAAAAACTTCTCCATAAGTGGTGTCTTAAGACACGCCGTTCGGACTCGGCGATAAACAGTAGGTCCCGTATCATTGAGCTAAATATGAATCGGGGTGCACTCATTGATATGAGAGAAGTCTCCCTTGTCCCGTATGGGATGTTGTGGAACAATGTTTTTTGTAGCAACCGATTTGGTCCAAATTTTCGATCTCGAAATATTTTGTCCAAGCTTAGTTTATGTTCAAATTTGCGCCCTATCGGTCCAATCCTTGGGATACCACCCATACAAATGTTCAACATATTTGTGTAGTTAAGGGTCTGTTCGAGGATCCTTTGGACATTATTACCGAAGGTTTTCCTAGTGGCACGATATTATGCTTTTCGTAGACTAGTATGGTACAAAAGCCCTATCTATCGATATTTTTGATTTTTAATCCAATCTATATTTCTGCCCGTTCATACGCCCCATTTTTTTGTTTTTGAAAAAAAGTATTTCAATCCACACAAGCTATACCCTCAGATCTCTGTCGGCAAATACTTGAGCAATGTCCGTCCGTCTGGCTGGCTGCAGCGCACGATAACTCTCGAACGGTTCATTCGATTCGGTCCAAAATTTGGCTTTCGGTACCTCCCTCCTTCCGGTACCTCCCCCACAAAAGTTCGAAAATGTACGGAAAATGTGTACCTACGATAACTCTTGAAGAAAATAACCGATTTGGTCCATAATTTGCAACTCGTGAAATGTCTACCAGACATAGATGAGGTTTCAATATGGACTCAATCGGTCCACTCCTTCGGGTACCTCCCACACAAAATTTCGGATAAGTTCAGTTTAGGGCCTGCTCTCGAATCGCTTTGATTTTTGTTTTAGCAACTTGTATTCACTGCCCCCATACGACGGTACAAATTTCATCAGGGGCAAGTCCATACTTCCTGCGAAAATAGCCTGAAAGTTGCACGAAACCCCTATGAGACCGTGTGAGGTGGTTGAAGCGCAAGATAACTCTCGAACGGATCTACCGATTGGTTCCAAATTTAGCCTCAGTAATATTTTGTCCAAACATAGTTAAAGTTCGAAGATAAGCCATATCGGTCCACTCCTTCAGGTACCTCCCCCACAAAATTTTAAAAATTTTCTGAAAAATTGTTCGTACGATAACTTTTGAAGGGAGTGGCCGAATTGGTTCATACTTTACACATCCTAATATATCTAACAGATATAGATCAGGTTCAAATATGGACTATATTTGTCCACTCCATCCAGTACCTCCCACACAAAATTTCGGATAAGTTCACTTTAAGACCTGATATCGAATCACTTTGATTTTTGTTGAAGCTACTTGCATTCGCTGCCTCAATTACGATGGTAAAAGTTTTTTTAGGGGCAAATCCACACTTCTTGAGTAAACAGCCCGAAGGGTGTCAAAACCCCCTATGGCACCATATGTAGTGGCTGGAGATCCACTTCCATAATTGTCAATGTCGATCCATTCCTTTAAGTATTTCCTCCACAAAACTTTTGCTATTTAATCCTAATCAACATTTTTGTCGGTTCATACGCCCAAAATTTTTAAAACCCTCTAAATACATATGTACGTTTCTTGGGAAAAGATTGTTTCAATATACACAGGCTGAGGGTATATCTCTGTCGGCCAAGCCGACTGATACTTTTTTACTTGTTATTTTTAACTTTGTAATAACTAAATTGTTTTTTATATGGGGGCTATACCAAAACATGGACCTATGTCCACAATTTTTGGTGGGGAAGTGTTTGTAGCACTGGGAACTCCAATGAAAAATTACAGCCAATTCGGACTAAGAATGAAGGTATAAAGCTCTGTATTTTTTGTTTGAGTAGTTTAACATCCCTTCCATTTCCTGGAGTATAATAATTCAATCAATCAAAATATTTTATATTTAATATATTTTTTTTATTTTATAATTACTACCCCCATTTTTATACCTAGTAATTGTGTTTTGGAGTGGTATAGTCAAAAGTGTGCAAAGTTTTAGTTCGACTGGTCAACTGCAACTGTGTGGAAAATGAGTTACTACATTTGAACTAAACAGACAGGAACCAAAGCAAGTTAAATAAATCAAAAAATCCGATATTTTTGATTTGCAGAACTAATTGACTGGGTTTTAGTTATTTTTAACTAATTATAGTTTTGCGGATATATAATTTTACCTTCATCTCACAAATCTGTACTATCAATTAAATATGTCTCCAACGTCGACAGTTTTAAGTTGTAGACCCAAAAATAATATATAGAAAAAATAATTAGATTTCTTAGGGTTCCACTGTTGAAGAATTTGCATTTTTCAACAGTAGAACCTCGGCGGTTATTTTATGTTTGTCATCAGACATCATATGATTCCACAGATGGCGCTATTTACATGGTTTTACCAGTGTTGCCAATCAAATAATGCGATCACTTCTTTTCGCCTAAAAGTATGCCACGGCCAGTAGCGGTTATGATTTTCACATTAACCCACTTAGCGCCGAGAATTTTTTTCCGAGAAAACTTAAAATTGTTTATGAAAATTATATTTCTGTGACTTTTTAATCATTTTTTAAAAAAATATTTTTTTCTCTAAAACGTATAAAAGTGCCAAAAACTTTGGAGGGTAATATAGGTGTATCCTTTTATGCCAATCCATTGGGTTTTGATTGAGCAAAAAATACTCTTACTAAAAATAAACACATTTTTAACCGTCTACTTTCTTAATGGGTGCCACCGTGGTGCAATGGTATGCACACCCGCCTTGCACGCTGAAGGTCGTGGGTTCGATTCCCCGGCCAGTCAACATCAAGCACTTTTCAACGGTGGCAAAATACCCCTCAGTAATGTTGGCGACATTTTCTGAGTATTTCAGCCTTGTACAACTTCTCTACAAGTGGTGTCTTAGACAAACAGTCGGCCCCGTCCCGGCTATAGCCTTTACTTATGCCTTGTTCAGACTGACGGTAATTCGTTCTCTATTCGTTGTTCGACCCCAAATTACGATATAATTACTTCATTTTCCATATAAAATTTTGAGAACGAACAACGATTTGTGTACTTTGTTCAATTTAAATTACTCTCAGAACGACGATAAAATATGTCCCATCTCTAACAAATGAGAGAATTTATCGAAGAAATAAATTAATTAGGACAGGAAAAATATAAAATTTAAAATTTATTAAAAACCCAAAATTTTTTAGTAAAACTGCAAAACCTGAATGAAAAGTAAACGGTTTAAGGACTAATAAACATTCAAATTATAGCAAATTTTCTGTTTTCGTTTACTGCAGTTGCATTTCTTGTACATCGTTTCAAATTCGCGTACAAATTTAAAAACAAAAATCCAATGCCTGCCAGAAAGTCTGTATACCAAAAAGTTATTTTGGCAGGTCTCTCTGGGCGAAACCTATAACTCTGCGTGTGCGTTCAAATATACGAAAACAAAATACATGTATTTCAATTTGGAATATATGTATTTTGTTTTTGTTTTTTGGAACGCACACGCAACACGCAATTAATTAGGTAAAGCCTTCTCTCGTTAATTTTGAAAATAGAAAAATATTTTTATTTGCTGAAAACACCAAAACTGTGAGAAAAAATAGAAAAGATGAATGAAAATAATGTAATTAAATATTAAATAGATATCTGAAAGAAGGACAAACAGTTTTTCAGTTCATATCAATTAATTTTACTCGTCTTTTGGACGAAACTTTCTTTAAAATCAGAAAATAAAAAGTATGAAAATATGAATCATGTTGCTATGAATTATGTACCATGTCGTATGAACGGGTTAATTCGTGTACGTAATTATGAGAACGAACTACGTGATTCAAATTCTAGTATGAACATGGCATTACCCGTTCCATACAATTTTGGGACAACAAATTCCTTACGTTTTTTCCACCGAAAGTATTAAAGTAAGCGCACACATTAGGCAAATATTTGTGAGCTAACTGTCGCTGGAGCAAATATTTGCCTAATGTGACCTTACCTTTAGATATTTTATTCGGTATATAGATGTGATATTGAGCTATTTTAAAGGTAACAAGTATGTTAGTGTCTCGATTATCGAGACAATACTGTATATGTTTCTGTGTTTTTTGTAATATTCTGTATTGTTCCTGTTATCCACAAAAGCATTATATCCAAGATCTATTTAACAGGTCACGTAAGTAGCACAACAACAACTCTATTTTGGCCGAAAATTCTTCAATATGTCAAAATGTTTGTTTACGTTTTCATACAATTTATTCACAATAACAAAATATTTGACAGATTGAAACCAATCAGCTGGCCGTTTTACGCCACCTTATAATTTCATCATGATTATATCTAATTTTTACACTTTTTATATCTTTGCCATGATGAAATCATAAGGTGGCGTAAAACGGCCAGCTGATTGGTTTCAATCTGTCAAATATTTTGTTATTGTGAATAAATTGTATGAAAACGTAAACAAACATTTTGACATATTGAAGAATTTTCGGCCAAAATAGAGTTGTTGTTGTGCTACTTACGTGACCTGTGAAATAGATCTTGATCTTTGCATAAATAAACTTACCTTTTTTCCAACGTTAGGTTCTAATTTTGCTTAAAAATCAGATTAAAATCCGAAAATAAAATAATTTGATTCCGAAATTAAAAAAAATCGACAAAAATGTCCATTCTCACTTTCGATATTGTTTTTGGTTAATTATGCTGAAACGAGAGGCACGGTGCTCTTGAAGCCACTTTAAATGGAAGGTTCTTACACCTGGGAAGTTTTTGCGGATTCTGATAGTACAATGTTCATACATATATGAGAAAAATCAAAAAACAAAAAAATCGCCGGAGCGATTTTTAAATAAATAGCTATTCAAGTCGGCATTTTTAAGGGTTTTGGTTTTCACGATTTTGATTGGAAACCACAAGTCCTATCGAAATAGGAAAGAAACTGTTGTAGCTATGAACATTCTCTACGAGATTGACCTTTATGGAATTTTCGTAGGTTTTACCGTTTTTGAGTTATAGAAGTTCAAATTGGTACAATGGACTGACTGTATCGTCTCATTATAAAACAGTGTCATGAGTCATGACTGCAATTTCCGAACTTAAACTTATTTATCTCAAAAATTTTACAACCTAGGAAAAAGATACTAAAGAGAATTTTCACAGATACAACATTTTCTTTAGTCCCATTCCGACAGGACTTGCGGGTTTCTAGCAAAATCCTGAAGACCTAAGAAAAAAATCTAAATGATTGATCTGTACTTCTATATCTCAAAAACAGTAAAACCTACGAAAATATTATGCAGGTCAATCTTGTAGAGAATTTTCACTGCTACAACATTTTTATTAGTCCCATTTCGATAGGACTTGCAGTTTCCAAGCAAAATCATGTAAACCTAAAAATGTGAACTTCGACCGCGATTTATATAAAAATCCCTCCAGCGATTTTGTCTTGTTTTTTGGATTTTTCACCTATGAACATTGCTGTTTCAAAATCCGCATAAACTTCCCAGATGTAAGCGGGTTTTCACTTAAAGTTAGTTAAGGCGCACCATGTATGACATTGTTTTATAAGGTAGCGATACAGTCAATGCATTGTCCCAATTTGAACTTCTATATCTCAATAACGGTAAAACCTACGAAATTATCATTAAGGACAATAGAGAGAATTTTCATAGCAACATTTTCTTTAGTCCCATTTTGATAGGACTTGCATCGCGATTTGTTTAAAAAGCGCTCCGTCGATTTTCTTTCTCATCTATGAACATTGTACTTTCAGAATCCCCAAAAACTTCCCAGGTGTAAGCACCTTCCATTTAAAGTTACTTCAAGAGCATCCTGGAGAGAATTACCAACAAAATAAAATTAAAATCAATATATCCAATTATTTTAAATTTCAAAATTTAAAAATTTATTCTATAAATAATACATCACAAACCTAATTAAAATCAAATAAAACTTATTTACACCCCACATCAAAATACACCTATAATGAAACACAATTGATATAGTGATCTTTTAGTGATTATCAAAATTATATTAATTTATAAATATAAATAATATTGCTTAGTACTTTTTTAAGATTCAATTAAATTTTAAATGAGATTTCCAAATCAAAGAATATCATAACTTTTCTGTTGAGAAATTACAACTATTTTTTAATATTTGGTATTTAATATACGTTGCTGTTCATATTATTTTCGTTTAAGTAGTTTAGTGCTATTTTTAAACTAATAAATACGCTACAGATTGTACATACATATATAGATTCAGTTATGCCTCGTCTAAAATGTTTAATAGAGAGCACAAATATATAGTTGCTTTACCATTCATGCATTATTGGTATTGATATAAATAAATTATATACACAGTGGTGTGAAAAATAATAAGGACAGTGACATTCACAACTTTTGGTCGCTCCTAAAATGTGTAAAATGGAAGAATTTGCGATGGAAATTTGTTTTTGAAAATGTACATGTATTGCAATAAGAAATCCCGCTACGATTTTGTTTTCTTTCTGTTTAGTTTTTATACAAAACAAATATTTATTGTAAAATCCGTGATTTCTGCTGTGAAAAATAATAAGGACAGTTTTTCGTTTTAGTAAAAATAAATTGATATTATTTTTTTTGATCCTTTCCTGTAAGTAAAAGTTTAAAATGAATTAATGTCTATTCATTAAATGTTAAATCTATCGGTATTTTTTAGTTTTTCTTTGCAAATATGGGTAAAAATACGCATTGTTATCACGCCACTCGAGAAATCACTAAATGTTTACATAAAGAAGGAAATTCATACAGAAAAATTACAGAAAAAGCTTAGAATCTTTAAAAAACAATGGTGGAGGATGCATCTAAGTGAACTTCAAAGATAAAAGTCGTAGCAGAAATCCAAAAATTGCACCTGTAATAATAAATGCGTTATTCGATGATTAAAAAAGATACTTTTACCACATCTTTACAAAGAAAAAACGACTTAAATATTAATTTTGACGCATCAACAACTCCTAAAACACTCTGTGGTGGCCACATTAGAGCTCACTGTGTCAGAAAAGTATCATTTTAATCGAAAAATTATACACTTCCCACGTAGTGGTTGCTAGATATCACATCGCTTGGTCTAAGAAAAATTGCGTACCATTCTTTGGTCTGATGAAACCAAATATATTTTTTTGTTCCGATAGAGGAGTTTATCAGGGTTGAAGACCTAAAATTCAATAATATAACCCAAAATATACTCTGTAGGCGGCTAAATAAGGCAGAGGTAACAGCATGGTGTGGGGCTCATTTTCTTACTATGCTGTGGGGTCTCTATACAGTATTCAAAGTGTTTTTGAAATCTCCAGATTACATTGAAATTTTGAAAAATATAATTCGTCCGTATGCTGAAGGGGGTGTGCCTCTCAAATGAGTCTTCAGCAAGGTTAATGACCCAAAACTGACGGCAAAATGAAAAAAGGTGTTCCAGGATAATTAAGTTAAGTGGTTAGAATGGCCCATACAATCCCTTGATTTGAACCCGATTGAAAAATGTTGTAGAATGAAGTTAAAAAATCAAGCAGGGGAAAGTGTCCATCAAATTATGGCGACCTTTGGCAACTTATACAGGTTGCGTAGGACGCGATACCAGTAGAGAAGTGCCAAAATTTGGTCGACTCGATGCCCAGACGATGCACTTCCGTTTTAGAAAACAAAGGATCGTCTACAAAGTATTAATGACACTGAAACACTTTATCTAGCATTATTTAGTAAAAACCTGCATTCATTTCTTTCAAGTTTGGTCCTTATTAAAAGATGTCATGAAGTGTCCTTATTATTTTTCACACACCAAACTACGACAATTCGCATAAAATATAAAAGATAAATAAAATATGGTTACAAGCAATCAAAATATTTTTATAATACTTTTCTTAACATTTTAAGAAAACAATAAATTTTATAAACTGATGTAATTTTCACTTTTTTAGTCAGTTTTCTATGTAATCTTGGTTATGGATTGAAGTGTCCTTATTATTTTTCACACCACTGTAGTTATTATATTATGTTTACTTGTAATGAGGATCTAAATTATAGTTCATTACCTTTTGTTTTTTTATGCACAGCACTTATTTAGTACAACACATCTTAGGTAAAAAAATAAAGATGATACGTACTAAAATTAAAATAATAATTTAAACTTAAACTGATTGTGGTATAGTATTTACAAATTCAATAAAATTCAGACTTGATATACTTGCTAGGTGTTGTTAGTTGATTTTGTTGTTTTTCTTTTACGTTATATTTAAATTAATTATCTCGTATGGGCAGGGGATGAGCCTCCGTATTAAATACCCATTTCTCTAAATCTATTTCTTTGGGATTATTACTAAATAGTAAATAGAAATACTTCAAGGTTTCGCCCAACCAAAAACTTTCCATCATATCACGCAGCCGCGTATTAAATATATTCTTCACGTTACCAATCGATGAATAGCCATGGGCCACTTTGGCATGTTTCTCAAAGGCTTGGAAAATAGTCCAACCCATATCTTGGTAGGTACGATTTCCGGTTAGGGCATAGAAATAATAGAGACTTTCAACAAATTCTGGCCTAAGAAGATTGTGAGCATCATTTGGCTTAACATAAATATCAAGTTCTTCAGCTTCGGTCAAGGCAAAATATGAAATTTCCGGAGCTAATTGTGTGGGTTGTTTCATATAGGTTTGATAGCAAGTTTCCAATAGATCTTTAGCCAAGAGCAGATGAGCATCGGGCATGCCATAATGATGGCCCAACAATAAAGTTCCCGGAAGATAACAAGTTAGGTGATCCATTTTTGGTTTAAATTCTTTGCCATTTATTAATTCTCCTATATATACGTGATTTTCTTTGGGCGTTCGTTTTAGTAATTGTGAAAATACACCATCTATGGCTTGTATATAATCGGATACCAAGCTGAAACAAAAAATACCAACAATTAATTACAATGTCTGTGCTTTCATCTTAAAAGTAAGTCTTACAAATCGTTTCCTTTGTGACCCGTCTGTATCCATTGTTTGATCAAATATTCATAGTATGAATCACCTCTGGCTCCCAATGATATGGTGGCATAATTTCTAAATGTTCCAGTATTAGCATTTATAAATATCGGTACCAAACCATTATTCTTTTCCAGGGCATGTACCTTTTCATTGACTCGATGGGCAACCTTTAATTTAAAAAAGTTGTTCTAAAATCATATCAAGTTTCCCACTTTAGTTACTTACACTTTCATAGAGAGACACATTTGTTAGACGACTAAGATCTCTAAACTCCAATTGAATTGTGGTAACTTCACTAGTCGAACTATCGGGAGACCATTTAGGTGCGTGGGCTGATAAGGCTGCCAAATTAACATCTGAGTACGGTATTCCAGATGGTGATAGGAAACAAGGCAATAAACGATTACCTAATTCAATCTGCAAAGAAAAATATTAATCATGAGGAAACGTTCTTAATCATGATTAATTTTTTTGTGATGGATGACATAGGGGATGATTGAAGTCAACATCCGCAAAGAGATGGGCCATATCGGTTTTCAAAAAAGATCATTTAAATTACATATCTTGAATCGTTTTGATTTTTTTTTGTGTCAGGTTGTTATGTTTGTATGTTCGTTGTCCTGTTCAATCTGGCTCTGGGTCTATCTCCAGTTCCAGGAAGGTGGCTACTTCGATGGGATGTAACCACAGGTTCACTGAACTGAGTGGACAGAAAGAACCCGCTGCCGTGGGATTGATGGTTTGTCTGGTTTGTCGTGGCAGCTGACGCTCTTCAGCTGCGATAGATGGAGGATGTACTCCGATGACTGCATTCACACAATAATTGCTTACGGTCTTAGCAACTGTGTCCGTGTGAATGCTCTTCAAACCTGCCTGATATGCCTGTTGATCTAGAGGTTCTCCCCTATACTGTTGGACCGTTTCTAGAGCATGAATATCCTTCTTGATATGCCTGGGTGTATCGGTGGCCAGCAGATGCTGATTGGGATGGCTCTCACGGTAACACCCGAGCAAGTACTGCAACGATAGCATCTCGTTATGTTGTCGTGCTGGAAGAATCTTTGCCTCCTCATGTATATGGTCCACTGTAGATTTGGGGAGGCACCCTGTTGCTGTCCTCAGGGCAGCGTTCTGACAAGTTTGAATCTTATCCCACTGCGTGTCACATAAATTCGGGGACCAAACTGGCGCCGAATAGCTTACCACAGGCCGACCTTTTGCTTTATACGTGGCCAACAAGGTTTCCTTATCTGCACCCCAAGTGCTGCCGGCTAGGGACTTGAGGACCTTGTTCCTACATTTCAGTTTATCGCAGATAGCTGTGGCATGCGAGGACGACGTGAAAGTGGTGTCGAATGTGACCCCTAGAATTTAGGGGCAGTTTGTGGTCGGAATTCTGCTACCATCGACCCTGATATTCTACTATCTTCTATACTGCGCCGTCGATGTGGTGAACAGAATGGCCGTCGATTTAGTGGCGGATATCTGCATATTCTTCGCGTGGAAAAGGTGGTAATGTCGGTTAAATAGGAGTTCAGTCTCTCACAGATGTCATCAGGGTAGGTACCTGACGCCAGGATCGTACAATCATCCGCATACGTTACGATCTCAATGCCGTCTAGAGGGGGCGGAATACAGGAAAGGTAGAGGTTTAAAAGTTCCGGAGATATCACCCCTCCTTCGGAAACTCCCTGTTTCACTCCACGGGGCTTGGATTTCTTGTTCCTGATAAGTCAAGCGCCACCATCACTGTTCTATCACACGGCCGCTCCTGCAGTGCTGTTGTCGTGCTGTGCTGCTTACGGAATCCAAGCTGATGATCGGCAACTTGATAGCTATTTCAAATGCTGGGGAGGACTAAGGCCTCAAGGGTCTTCGCCGCAGGTGACAATAGCGAAATCGGCCTGTACGATTCACCTTTGCTGGCATCCTTGCCTGGCTTCAGTAGCGGGACCACCCTGCCCATTTTCCAGATTTCGGAAACAATAAGGGTGGCTAGCGACAGGTTGAGAACTTTAGTGAGACACTCCGGCTCATCCAGCTGTTTCAATATTACCATGGAAATTCCGTCAGGGCCCAACGCTTTGGATGATTTAGCGTTCCTGATGGCATTCGCAACATCGTCCATTGTGGTGGTTAATCCTCGGCAGGAAGAGATCTAATGCGACTTAACACTTTTCTCTTCGCCCTGTCACTCTCGGGGTGCTCGACAAACTGTCGATTGAAGTAACTTGCACACCTCTTCGGGTCAGTCAACGTAACGTCGCCAAACGTGACTGAGGTCCTGTCATCCCTCCTTCCGGGGTTCGAGAGTGACTTAACCGTTGCCCACAATTTACTTATACCGGCTCCAATGTTGCAACTCTTCAGATGATTTAACCACTTGTTCCGCTTATGTTCGCCGACCAGCCTGTTAACTTCCAGTGTCAGCTCCCTGACTCTGGGGTCGCCGGGGTTGGTTCGACGAAGCTTATCACGCTCATTTGCTAATCCCGTCGCCTCTGCTGGGAAATTTGGTCTTACTTCGGGTATTCGACCAGCAGGTATATGTCGAGCAGATGCAGCATTGATGATGGCTCGGAACGTCCTTTCCGCTACCCGAACATCAGAAGGATTGGGCAATTCTCTGAAGCGGTGATTGGTGAACTCTCTGAAAATCGGCCAATCAGCTTTCCCATGATTGACGAAAGTGCTGCGTTCAGAGGTGATGAAATCGGGTGGTCTGCTGATGTGTTTGCGTCAGGTCATCCTCGAAGGCAAGTCCATACTTCCTGAGATAATGACCGCTGACGGTCGGCACCATATAAAATAATTTACGAGCACCACAACCAGGGTTTCGGAATCAGAGTCTAGAAAATTTTGCTGGATATCGATTCTAGATCAGTCGAAGAAGTGAAGTACGCCGGCACACATGTCAACTTTCTTGGTCTTCTATCACGCATATTCTAAGGTTAATTTTCCATCACTCAAATTGAAAACAGTGTTATAGGACAGCAATTAAGGTAATTTGGTATTTTAGTGATTTCAAAGGACTTTGCTACATGATACATTCGGAATTCCCAATGGATAGGAAACCTCCGCTAATAAAACGAACAATATAGGCCCATTTTTTGGTATACCTCCCGATGTAACGTATCTTGAAGGTTTCACACTGGAATTACTATATTTTGGATTTTGTGTTATCACTGGGTAGATAACTGCGAGGTTAACCTAGCTTATTAGTAGACTTCGGATTTTGCATATTTGCATATTTTTTATTAATAAAGATACGAAAATTCTGATTGGACCAAAATTCGTTTTGAAGAAAACTGAATGCAATGACAGGCTCATATTTTTTTTATTTTTTTTGCATATTTTGCATATGCACAAAATATGCAAAATATGCAAAAAATATGCAAAATATGCAACTAATTTTTTTGACGAAAATCGTCAAATTAAATTTGGAAAGTCATCAAAAAGTGTCCTAAATTAAGTTTATTGTCGTTAAACGTCGATTTCTTAACAGATTATTATGTTATTAATTATTATTCCGCCACAGCAATAAATCTGGACTAAAAGACTTAGAAAATTTCCTATAACCCAGCCTTCTTATTACAACATAAGTTGCTTTCTAATACAAATTTGTTCAAAAACTCAATCAGAAATGTCAAAATGAACGTATCCAAATATGTTGATAGTTTCTGCTCGGCCAAATTGTGTGACAGAATAACAAATGAGCTAGAAATTAAGACTAAGACAATATTGAATATTACATAAAATCTTTCATATTTTACTAAAAACATATAACATATAAAAACATATACAGGGCAATCATGAATATTTCCGTCCGAATTTTCCGCACGGAAAATAATTTTAGAAAGTGAAACTCTTTTAAAATCAATATTTGTTAAAAGTTGAAAGCTACTAGATTCGCTTCATGATGGCATATTCTAGTCGAATCGACAAAAATATTCCCTTTTTGGCTATAAATATAGAAAAAAATGTGAAATTTGGGAAAGGAAACAAATTATGCACAGAATTTTTATTCGTGATTGCACTGATAACTATATTTTAATACCCTAAGGGTATTTTGTCTTAGTGAATGAGTTTGCAACATGCAAAAGGAAACGAAATAGACCCACAGTTCCTTTTGATGATCTGCATAGATTCGCACTTATCCATCTGGTCAGGTCTTTTTGAAAACAAAGTACAGGTCACATTTATAGACCAATTCACATAAAAATTGGAGATTTTTTGGCCCTAGGGCCATCCCTGTTTATTTTGGTAAGAATCGATTCAGATTTGGATATTGCACCCATATATACAGTATAATCTCGATAATCCCTACACCACAGGGATTAACGAATAGTAAAGAAAATAAATTATTTTCTATGATTAAATAACTCGTGGTAGTTATATAATACTCTACGTGCTCTAAGTGTTAAAAATAATGAGATTTTTCTATACGACAATCCGGACATTTTTATTGGCATTGCCCGTATTTGTTCCTTTCCTTACTTTTTACCAATTTACCATGCAAAAAGACTCAATTTCCCAAATTACAGAAAACGCCAATCAGATTGTGAAAGTAGAGCTAGAAATATGACGTTTTTAAAGTATACATCAGGATGTAAGCAAAACACGGACAAGTGTGAAATTTCATTTTTTTTGAAAATTAAAAGGTGTTATATCCTTGTACTCGATAATTTTTTCTAAATGTTTCTGAAACAATTTTTACAGCAACTCCTCCATTAAACAACTGTCCAAATTCGAAACATTTGTAATAATTAGTTCAAATTATCGAGTACACGGTCAGGTATAAGTTAATTAGTTGTATATACAAAAGGGTTATGACTTTTCGACTGTGTTATCAAAATTCTTTTCCTGTACCATAAATGAATGAACTATATTTTTTAGCATTCCAAATGCTTTTCTGGCAGAAATATGTGAGTGGTTTTGCCATGTTAAAGATAATTCCAAGGGTTTGACTTATTTTACCACTACCACGCAGGGACGTAGACAGGATTTCATTTCGGGGGGGCCCACCTGACCAACATTTTGAAAGTTCATGTTAGCGAAAATTTCTTATTTAGCAAAGACGTAAACCTTATTTTAGACTTATATTACTGAAATAATGTTCATTACTATATTTTAATTAAAATGACGTAAGACTTCTTGGCCAATGTCCCTTGTTTTTTGACAATATATCAGAGTTAATATATGTTCAAAACAATGGATATATTAATAATCGCAAATATTTTTTGGGTGTATCATTTATCAAATTACTCACAACTACAGTAAATGTTATCACTTTGGTAAGACCAAAAGAAGGAGTATACAATCGGAAAACCTTACAAATATCTTAACATTTAATGTTGTTGTTTACATGGAATGTTCAAATCACGGTTTCAATTTTCCACTCCAATTCTATTGAGCAATTTATGGAAGGAAAATGGTACTAATTGATTTATGCAGAGGGAACGTTCAGATATCATGGCATTATCCAGTAGTATTTTTTATATTTACTGGTATATTTAGGAGTTATATAAATAAAGGGAAAAACGCCGGGACACGTGTCTTCTTTTTTTGTCTTTTATCACGCTGGCGTGTCAGAATATGGCCAATTTCGGAAATTCAATTGTATTTTTTTCCTAAGTATATTTTGGTGCCCAATCGTAGATCTTATCGCAAAACATTTCTAAATGCTGATAGTGGTTTTCTTGATAGAGAACTAACGCTGAGCAATAGTGAGTCTACCCATAATGAAATTCTAGCACCCAATCGCGGGACAATCAGACTTCTCTTATAGAAATTCTGGTTTCCTATCGTGTATCTTCTCATAAGTTGATCAGGAACTAGGAAAACTCTGGCAACCAGTCTTGAATTCTTTTAAAATGAAATTCTGGCGCCAATCCGAGGTCTATACATAAACACAATTTTTCACAATCTACATTTTTTATACTCTCAGCCTTTAGTCAAAATGTGCCTCATCGAAATAATGGTTTTAAGAGCAAAGAGTGTTTGGAAGAAATGTGTTTCAGAAAATTTGGAGTCCGCTTAGCTATGTTCGTCCATCTGGGTGGGTGGCTGCCTGGAGAACACGATAATTCTCGAACAGATCAACCGATTCTGTCCAAAATTTGGCCTTCGTGATATTTTGTCCAAATTTCGATCAACTTCGAATATGGACAATATCGATCCACTCTTTCGATATCCTTCCAAAGAGTATTTCTAAATTTTTCAGAGAAGTGCAGTTTAAGACCTCTCTGGATGATTAGTATATATGGTTTCACTTTCTTTATGCTAATAATTTAGTTATAAGTAAAAATATGAAATAAATAAACGGGAAACGCTTTGCTTTTTTGCAACAAGCATTCTCGGGTCCCCTATTACTACAGTACAAGTTTTTTCAGGGGCAAATCCATACTTTTAGAGAAAATGGCCCGAAAGCTGTAAATAACACCTACGGCAATCATGTGTAGTGGTTGGTGCGCACGACAACTTTTGAACCGTATACTTCGTTGGTCCAAACTTTGTTTATCGCGATATTTCTGCAAGCCTTATATAAAGTTCGAAGATGGTGATTTTCGGTCTACTCCTTCTGTTATTTTCCAAAAAAAACTATGTTGGTCCGGTTCATTTCTTCAGGTACCTTCTCCGCAACACTTGTGATCAATGATAAAATCCATATTTTGTTGGCAAGTTCATACGTCCGCAAATGGCTACACAATTCTGAAAATCTCTTAATACATAGCTTTGGGTTAAGGGATTTTGGTTGTGTAGCCGTTGTTCGATCTGTCCATAGATGAAAGTTTCAGTTCACACAGGCTCAGGGTATATTCCTGTCCGCAAAGCCGACTGATACTTGTTGACATTTTGACGAAGAAGAATCTGTTTCCGACCAGTTTTTTTAATGAATAATCGACAGAAAAATCCCTGAAGCTGAAATTCAATGTAATTTCGAAATATTGGAAATAATATGCAATTAATAAAATATAAACTTTAACCTCAATAATCTTGATTTTATTATCATTCGAAAGGTCGAACAAAACATAAAAATACGAAAGCAAAATCTTTTTTTTTTTTGTACAATAGGCATTTACTAATTTGTAGCAAGAGACAAGTTTCAAATAATCTCAACGGGCGACACTGCGGTGGAACAGAATTATTTCATAAAAATGGTTGATATAGTTTTTTTTGCAAATTTCAAACATAATAAAGAATTTGTAATTGTTATGATGTTCAAAATAGTTCATTACAAAAACGTGTTAGAAACTATATACAAAAATTTAAAACCACAAAATTAAGCGACGATTGTATCTTTTATTGCTGAATTGCTCTTATCAAAAATTTCAAAAACAAAAGATCACAAGAATGTTTTTTCTAGATGTTGTTTATAAGCCAAAGTATTGGACGTAATATGCAACAAACGTTCAACAAATACAAATAAACATCTTGTTCTGAAATCAGTAACACTTGCAGTCAGCCTAAAATTACGAATAAACGCTTAAACAACACCTTAGAACTTAACAAAAACATGCGGAAAATTTCTCAAAAGCCTAAAGTGCTCATTAGTCTTTATACTTTCTAATATGTTGGACATTAAGTATACCAATGTAGTTAAATAATTCTCTGTAATACTTCCTCCAAATACTTTACATATTTCTTGAAAAATTTAAAACATTTTAAAATTTTATTCAAAAATTAAAAAAATGTGTAGCATAAGCTAATATCCTATGGGATCGGGCCCGGCCCCCCCCCCCCCTGGCTACGTCGGTGCTACCACGCTATTGTGTGGTTTCTGAGTAATGTCATTTTGCACTAATCATTTAGTGTTCTTCGCATCAATTTTAACTATATCCAACTTAAATAAAACTTGTTGTTTTTAAAAATTTGAAAACAACAAAACCCGAGATTAAGCTGAAATTATTTTACAACAATAATAAATACACATCTCAACAAAACTGGCAAAAGTGAATCTAAAAATAATGCATTACTTTTCGCCGAGGAGTGAACATTTCCCAATTCTGCATTAAGCGGTTGTATACTTACAATATACATATAAAATTATGTATTTTTAGTGCATTAAACTAAAACCATGTCATCAATATTAAAGCTGCAGTTAGAGCATTTTTCCAAAGAAACTTTTTGACCACAAATATAGGACTAAAATATATTAAAATCTAATAGGTGGATATTCAAAACGTATACTTCTAATTATAGTTATATTCCAGAACCTGGAATCGTAAATGTACTTTTGTACTTTTTCCCATTTTGCGCTAAAAAACGAACCCTTTTTCCAAAAACTAGAAAAAATTGCGCTTTTATCTAAAGAAAAATAGCGATGACTAACTCTAGCTCCTTTTTTTGCTAGACAATTTTGGCCGATTAGACTATCACCATATTTGGACATGTTGATTTTGACATTTCTGATTGAGTTTTTGAAATTTTCCCATTATCTATCTACATTTGTATAGAAGGCAAATTATGTTGTAATAGGAATGCTCGGTTATTTGACATTTTCTCACCTTGTGAAAACTGATTTAAGTCTTGTTAGTCTAGATGTATTGCTGTGACGGAATATCTGGAGAGTCTCAATAACATAATAATCTGCAAAAAACTATGTTAAACATCAAAAAACTAAATTTAGAATGCTTTTTTGATGATTTTCTAAATTTAATTTGTCAAAAAAACACTTGCATATTTAGCATATTTTTTGCATATTTTGCATATTTTTTGCATGTATTTTGCATATTTTTTGCATATATTTTACATATATTTTGCATATTTTTGATATGACCCCAAATATTGAAAAATTGACCCTCAAAACGCCTAGATCCAAAATTTGAGTCCAATCGGATAAGAAATAAAAAACATGCTAAAATCCGATGTCTACTTATTAGTTAATATTTAATACATTTTGAGTGGTGGAATTTATTTTGGAGTCGGAGTCGTGAAAATAAAAAATTGGACTGAAGTCCGAGTCTGACCAAAAATGGCGCGACTCCGAACCCCTGACCACAACATACGAATTGAATATCCTATGTGGCCGAAACTTTGCTCATCGTAAAATTCAACAAATACATATACATCAAGTTCCAAGTAGGTCTATATCGGATAACAACATCGGGTACCACCCTCACAAAAGTTCAAAATTTTTGCTTAAACACAGTATAGAGCTGTTCGAAGGTCGTTTTTTTTTTGGCTTGTGGTCCTGTTCGCAGCTGTATACTTTTTTTCTTGAGCATTCCTCTGCTTCCTGACATAAATATTCAAAGTTCTAAAAAATGACTACGGTGACCAGCGAAAATGGCTGATGGGTACGTAAAGAGTGGCTGATAATGGTACAACCTTTGCATATCGTAATATTTATCCCAAACATAAATCTTATAGAAGAAGTTGATGTTAAATGATCGTTTAGTGCAGCTTAAGGGCTGTTCGAGAATGTTTTAGGAGTTTTTATCGAACATAGTCCTTGTTATTCAAATTACAGATAAATTATTTTCATAATAATGACCCTAAAGCTCTACAAAACTGAAATGGATAATTTGTTTGACTGCTAAAATTTGATCTAGTTCCAAAATGGAGGACCTCCTCCACAAAAAATTGAACACTTTTGTACATTGATCAAGTTGAAGAGCGCTTCTCGGATTGTGTTGAAATTTTAATAACGGTAGTCGTTGTGATCATACTCCATATCATTGAGCTAATATGAATCAGGGTGCACTGATTGATATGGGAAAGGTCTCTCACTCGGATGTTGCGGAAACAAATATACATATAAAAATTAATTTAATTGGGTAGTTCTTAAACTCTTTTTTTAATTATCATTAAATACAAAAAAATCCAACAAATACATACCGATTTCTTAAGAAAAACTTTATCAGCACTCAAATGATATGCCGACAACAGTCCTCCCAGTATGCGAATAGTTACTTCAAATAAATTGACATCACGATTAACATCAAAATTTAGATTTTCGCTAACCCAATTGCGAGCTTCGATAAATTCTAAAATAATAGAAAAACAAAACAACAACAATGGCATTACAAAACAAAAACAATCAATTTAAATTTTACCATCTTCCAATCCCATGATATACATGGTATCCAATGAATCGATAATTGTTAGACCCAAACCAAACCAATCATATGAAGACTGAGACATTGGTTTCAAATTATCATGACCCCATGCATACTTTTTATAACCTTCCCATGAGTGCCGAAACGCATTCACCACAGCTTCTTGTCGTTCATTATTCGGTCCATGAAAATGTTGTTTCTGTGGTAAATGTTTTAAATCAATACGTCCTAAAAATTCTTCAATAGTTACACCATTCGATGCTGGTAAACTTGAAGGATCTTGTAAAGCAGCCTCTATTGCTGTACGATCTTCATCGGCATTATTTGAATGTTTGGAATTTATATTATTCTCGTTGTTTAAATCATTATTAAGTATACTGGCAAGTTGGGCCGTTTCAATGGGTTTAATGTGTAATTGTTCTTGCTGCTGCTGCTGTTGTGTTTCTCTTTGGGTTTGTGGTATATTGACAACATTTTCAATATCTGATTGCGGTTGTGGTTCTTGTTTTTGTGGTGCTGGTGCCGGTAAAATATTCTGCTGTGAATGAAATATAAAAATACATTATATTACTTATCAAAAGAATGTATTTCATTCACATGTTGTATTTATTTATTTAGAAGGAAAAGGGTAGATAATGAAAAGCTGAAGGCCGCGTAATAAAACAATATAAACATACATGAGGCTAATAATAAATATATAGTAACATTGTATACTAATCTTTTTTGTAAGAATTTATGAGTAACGTCAATCACGTGGTCATCTGAAAAGAGCGAAATGTTTGTACACGTTTTTTGACCTAAGGCTTTAGTAAAACTTTCTCCTTGGGCACACTATAATAATGGCCTGGTATGATTCAATGAAAATAGAATTGGAACTATTCACCAAGAAAAGAAATATTCCTGACATCCCGCCGCCAATACTGGACGGTTTTTAACTAAACATTACATTTGCCAACTCTGGACTTTAATACGGCAGATGTAATCATCACGAATATCCTAAAAATGTTAATCGATGGTTCAAAAATGAAAGAAGTTATCGATTGTGAGCAGCTTAACATAGGACACTCATACAAACTTAACGACAATTTCAGAGTTGAGCACTTTAGAACCGTTAGTGGGAATGACAGATTTTGCAGGTAAAGTAGTCAGGGTGTATGTGGATAGTTAGACTGTTCTAAAGCCATTAAATCTAAAGCTGTTCAAAATTGCAGAAATGTTGTGAAATCTCTTAGTAGGGTTGTTAAATTTTTTTTGGGTACCCGAGCACTGAGGGCAATGATATTGTTAATAGGGTTCTCAGTCTTTCGATCTACATGTGAAGGACTATGTCAAGCCTCCGCTCTGCTTCTTCCTCGACTAACCAAAGTTCTATTAAAAAAACGCAATAATCTGGCAGGACGGATCTGGATGTAGGTTAAGGAAGACAATATATTCAGTAATCTCAGGACGTAGAACTGTTAACCTACTCTCACTTTGCAAGCCAAGATCAGTATTGATGCGGGGGTCGTATAAGATCTTTGATAAGCAAGTGGAAAGACAACAAAATTGAATATACTGCAGGATCTGTTAAGACGAAGAAGAAACTGAAAGATCAAGCACCTTCTCTGACGTGGTTGTTTTAACAGCATTTATATGTTTGAATGTCTGTTTTTCTGCCACAGATCTACTGGAGTATATAATTGGCATCAATGCAAAGGTCAAGAGTCCTTTACAAATATGACTTACGTGGGTTGTACAAGTCTTCCGGGAAGAACGCTATACGATCAATATTGAAAATTTTAATAATTTTTTAGACAAAAATGTTGGTATATTGCTTTTTATGTTGCTTTGGAGATTGCATTTTTTCATAATGCCTATTTTTGCATCTTAAGATAATCAATATTAGTTCCTGACATTTTGTATTAAAAGAAAAAAACCCCTCCAGAGGGGAGACTACTACTCTCCTGGTTTCTTAAAACAACCATCGCAGCAGCACAAAGCTGTAAACAGCGTTTTAGCTTGATAGTTGCACTGGAAATATTTTTGGCCACATTCTCCATACATACTTCCCTTGATAATGGCCCGAATATTCCAAAAACCCAGTTATTTAAATTTCGGCAAAGCCAACTGATTCATTCTTACTTGCTCCCGCTAGAAGTTTATCACCTGGAGTCCCTTTTCGGATATTTTACTATGGAAGCAAAACTTTTTGATTATTGGATTTTAGGATCGATATTAAAATCGTTTTTGTTCTCGCCATTATTAATGCATATATGAATTCAGAAGTCTCAACCAATTCCGCAGCCAAATTACTGTCTATTTTAATGACAACTATCAACGGCCTTTTATTTTCAAAGAACATCTGCCAGTTCCTAAAGTGATAATTTTGATGTTCTGCTAATAGATCTTCACATAAATATAGACTTCTTTGTCCTAGGTGTGATGTGTCGCTAAATAAGTGACTTCCTTAGCCATAATATGCCTGTGAATGTTTTCTATTAGTAAACGTGTTAATAACTTCCCTACCACAATAAGCTAGTATCATTCTTATCATCTAATAAAACAAGCCCCTCATAAAATCTTAGTGTCAACAAATCACTCACTCTTTATCTTTAACTATTAATTCTAACATAATTGCTGTACTTAACAACGATTGTACTAATGTCACGGCAGCTATTGATTATTTATTGAAGTCAATAACCGTACCTCAAAAGCGTGCCAAAAGATAACGAATATGCACTGCAACGTGTAGTGGTAAATAGTATTTATTTTTACTTACCTCTAACGCAGAACCGTGCATTAAATCGGCTGAATTGCCTTGGGAGGAAATCACTTTAGCATTATTATCGTCATTGTGACCTTCTCCCAAACTATTACGTCTAACAGCAGCATGACCCGAGAATGGTAGACCTTCCAAATTAACAGCGCTCTTTGTTACTAGATCGGATGGCAGTAGGAACACAAAGCTTATGCACACGGCCGCAACAATTAAAATGATAAGATTTCGTTGACATCGTGGCAATTGATTCCATGACTACAGAAAAAACATAGATTAGGGGGAAATTTTAATAAAAAGGGTTTAATTAGGTGCACACACATAAACATCATGTCTAAACTTACACGCCGGAGACTTTTGTTGCGACTTCCGAAGAGGGTAGTTGATGATGTTGAAGAGGACGACTCATTAAGTGTTAAAGTTATGTGATCCGATTTTTCAGACATTTTTTGGCAAATAGGGTAAACACTCTAGTGTTTACAGTGATGAAGGTTGATTTGTAATTATACCCAGCGAAACCAAACTATTTTCAGATTCATTGATTTGTTGTGTTTGTTGTGGTGATGTGATTTTGGATTTTGTTCTTTCTCAATGCCCTATAAAAAGCGGGTTTCACTTTTAATTTCGTTATACTATACAAATCTAACACACTCCAGTGTTTGGAAATTACAACTATTTTTTACTTTATTTAGCTTTTTCCATTAAAACTATGAAAACTATTATGTTCATTTTTCGAAGATTTTTCAGCTTTTTCCTTTTCATTCATTTACATGGTGATATGGCATCACAAAAACGAATAAGGGGGGATAGTAAGAAGAAAATTACTCGGTATGGCATCTCTGAAACGAATAAAGGGGGGTAGTAAGGAAGGACGATAAAAGACCATAATCAAAACAAAAACGCAGATTAGTATTAGTGTTCTAGTGTTCTATATGTCGAAAAGAGGACTGTTATAGTCCTCTATAAATTGATTATAAATTCAAAAACATATGATCAGTATATTATCGATTAACGATAACGAATAACGATTTTAAATATTAAATTTGGCTTAACTCTACACCTTTTTCAGATGTAATTCGAACCATTTTAGTTGTAATTCGAGAATTCCATTTGTAATTCGTAACGTTTTATTTGTAATTCGAGAATTCCATTTGTAATTCGAAACATTTCAATTGTAATTCGAATTATTCTATTTGTTATTCGAATTATTCCATTTGTAATTCGAATTATTCCATTTGTAATTCGAATTATTCCATTTGAAATTCGAATTATTCCAATTGTAATTCGAATTATTCCATTTGAAATTCGAATTATTCTATTTGTAATTCGAATTATTCTATTTGTAATTCGTATTATTTTATTTGTAATTCGAATTGTTTTATTTGTAATTCGAATTATTCCATTTGAAATTCGAATTATTCCATTTGTAATTCGAATTATATACAGCCCTAGAAATATTTATATGGTACATCCATGATTATCTTTAAACTTATATTTAAGGACTATTATCCAGATGTTATTAATTTACGTTAGTAGTGGTTAGTGTGCTTGTTCATACCTATGACTGCCGACCTTGTGTGCCTTATATACATATCCGTAATATTACTCAAATTAATTTTTCTTTGGAAATAATTATATGGTACAAGGAAAAAATTTAAAGATTTCATTTCACTACAAAGGACCTGAACAAAATTATTGACATAAAATGTATTTAGAGCTCTGTTCCTTTACGTGCAAGAATCTTCAAGTTTTACAACTTTTTACTCGAAACGCGTTCCTTTACTTCAGGCACCATACAACATATATGGGGACAGTTTACAAATTTTGCTATTTTTGCCGGTTTTACTATTTTCAATAGTAAAGGAACAGACCATAGGATTAGGTGCAATAAAGAAACATCCATGTTGAGAACAATTGGAATGGTTCGCATTGGGTTCTGTCCCTGGCTGCAGCCCTGGAAAACAATAAGATCATGGAAACTGTGTTATGAACAGAAATCATGCAATATAAAATATATACCACGATTTTTTTACTTTTCTTAAAATTTTTAATCAGATCTATCAAATAGAACCAAATACTTTCAATATAAATGGTGAAACTCATCCCCCATAAGGTGTTTGTGAATTTCCTGACGACTACAATTTGGGTCTGGATCAAATTAGTGACCAACAAAACGTTATGTAATCAAACAGCGCACTCTTTTTACAACTTTTAATTGTAGAAAATAAACAAACGATAAAATAAAAATTAAAAACGGCAAGTTATAGTAATGTCAAATACTAATATAATAGCAGAATTCCCTGAAAACACCAATGAGCAAAACATTACAGTTGCCTACTCAGTTTTTCGATATAGTGGCCTATTGTATGTTCTCGAAACGGGTATATATGATCTAAATTTCTCGTTTTTTGTCACTTTAACTGATATTACACCGTTATATTGTGCATATGTGTCTGTCTAACAGGTGCATGTGTTTTATCATGCTTCGGCACAATAAAGTACAAGTTTGGTGTTAAATTTGGCCTTTCTAATGCCAAGTTTATACTTGCGCTCCAAAATCCACTGGATTTCACGAAATCCTGAAATACACCCCGGTGTTTACACTTATTTTTTTGTTGATTTCAAACATATCACAATGATCAAGGTGGATGCATATGCGCAGCTGATCGAACATGAATTTTCAAAACAAGTTGTTGTAAATTGAATTAAGCATCAAAAATATACGACAATATAGAACATTAAAACTTTATATTGAAAATTATCGTAAAATGACCTATATATCGTATTAATTGCGTATAGTACTAACAAATGAAAATATCAAAAAATGATTTTATTGTTGAGACGTCGTTATAATAAATTTTAGCTCTGTTCCAGAACTAAAAAGTTTTTACAATTTTTACCGCTTTTACACATTTTCGTTCCCTTACGCAAAATGTATATGAAAATCGTTTACGACTGTTACAACTTTTACCACTTTATAAAGTACGGGAACAGGCCATTCGATAGATAAAAATTGTGCTCAGAACCTGCACAAAATTAGTACTTGCAGTAGTTTTCCCGTTTAGTGCTAAAAATGCGTTCCCATACTCCGAAATCTAGCAAGACTTGCACTTCTCTTTAAACAAAAATAGCGCCGAATAACACCCTCTTCTTCTGTTTTCTGCCATACAATTTTGGCCTAGTAGAAAACTAGCAGCAAGCATGTTCATTGGCATCTAATATTATAGCCGATTTTGATATTTATGCTGGAGTTTTTGCAATTTCCGTCATTTTTCCGTTCCCTTATTTTTTATGAAATTTGTATGGGAAAGCAAGTTTTGACAATTCGCACTTTTTTCTAACATTACCATTAAAAAGTACGGGAACACAATAAAAAATATCATTGTAACAAAGTAATTTAATATTTTTTCACATTGTTTACAAATTTTGATACTAAAATTTTTTGTTGCAGCAATTGACCATCTACCTTGTTTATTGTGATACGTGAAAAGTGTTGCAACTTTTGGTACTTTTTTAGGCAAAAGCAGGGTTGTATATCATGTGTACTGTGATTTCGATGTTGATTTCGCTGAAATCACGAAATGAGAGGATTTCATTTTTGTATGCGAAATCATGATAAATTTTGCTTGATTTCGCGCGAAATCACGAAACGCCCTCGAAATCACGAAACGACGCCAAATGTAAACTAAGCATAACAGTACGAAAACTTCCAATTTTTTAATTTTTTTAAATCTTCCGTTAGTTATCTATAATTTAAAGTTGAAAAATCTGCATATTGTTTGATTACGTAACCTTTTGTAGGTCACTTATTTGGTCCTGACCCAAATTATAGCCGTCGGACAGATTTTAAACTATTTATTTGGATTTATTACACAATTGATATTGAAAATATTCATCTCTGTTATTTAGTTTCAATTGAAAAGTTTGTGAAAATGTACAAAAATATTGTTCTAACCTTGCAGTTTAACAAAATTTCGGCCTATATGCCAATATGCAATTGTCATCTTGTTTCCAGGGTCATATTAAGAGACGGAATGATATACAGCCTATTCTGATTGTACTTAAAGTTCATGCAACTGCGTTGCACATAATTCAAAATTAATGTTATGTCCATATCTGTACTTAATCTTTTTGTATTTAAATAAGAACACAAAGCTTTTACATTGTACCATATAAATATTTCTCAAGAAAAGTCTTTAAAAGAATATTGTTATTAAAATAACGGTATATGTGTAAATGCCACAAGATAAACAGTTATAGGTTAGAATAAGTACCTTATACACTAAAAACATAAATTATAAAAATCCCGGTTATGTACATTTTTAAGGAAAATTTGGACATCTTTATGTTTGTACCATATAATTATTTCTAGGGCTGTATAACGATAACGAATAACGATTTTAAATATTAAATTTGGCTTAACTCTACACCTTTTTCAGATGTAATTCGAACCATTTTAGTTGTAATTCGAGAATTCCATTTGTAATTCGTAACATTTTATTTGTAATTCGAGAATTCCATTTGTAATTCGAAACATTTCAATTGTAATTCGAATTATTCTATTTGTTATTCGAATTATTCCATTTGTAATTCGAATTATTCCATTTGTAATTCGAATTATTCCATTTGAAATTCGAATTATTCCAATTGTAATTCGAATTATTCCATTTGAAATTCGAATTATTCTATTTGTAATTCGAATTATTCTATTTGTAATTCGTATTATTTTATTTGTAATTCGAATTGTTTTATTTGTAATTCGAATTATTCCATTTGAGATTCGAATTATTCCATTTGTAATTCGAATTATTCTAATTGTAATTTCAATTGAAATAATTCGAATTTCAATTGAAATAATTCGAATTACAAATGGAATAATTCGAATTACAAATAAAATAATTCAAATTACAAATAGAATTATTCGAATTACAAATAGAATAATTCGAATTTCAAATGAAATAATTCGAATTACAAATGGAATAATTCGAATTTCAAATGGAATAATTCGAATTACAAATGGAATAATTCGAATTACAAATAGAATAATTCGAAATACAAATGGAATAATTCGAATTACAAATGGAATAATTCGAATTACAAATGGAATTCTCGAATTACAAATAAAATGTTACGAATTACAAATAGAATAATCGAATTACAAATGAAATGTTACGAATTACAAATGGAATGTTTCGAATTACATGTGAAAAAGGTGTAGTTTAGTAAAAACTCTCCGATTTTTGTGAAATTTTTTCTAGATGTAGATATTGTTGCGCTGATCACGGACTTTTTGAGGGTTTTATGGAAAAATCCGGGTCCAAAAATCAGTTTTTGGGTTATATCACCTGGATAGGTATTTCCAAAAGCTTTCCAATGATACCCATTTTGTAGTAATCGGTTTAGTAGAGCCGGGTCTAAACCGGGTTTTGTACCCGGACTTTCGGGTCCAATAACCGGGTGACCGGATCCGTCCCCCAAGAAAATTATACATTCCCATGATCAGCGCAACAATATCTACCTCGGGAAAAAATTTCAAAAAAACGGAGAGTTTTTACTAAACTGGAGTTGTTCCGTTCAAATAGACTATTCAGTGGAAGTGACTACCGGAACAAGTTTTTGTTCATTCTGTTCTTGTTTCCTTAGTCGAAGGTCACACCAGAGTGGTTTCATTGAAACTTTTAGGTATTTATAGATTGAGTTCCCCACTACAGCAACTTTATGATATCACTCTACTGTAAAACTCGACCTAGGAACCCTTGTACTCTAGTGTGATGCTTGGTTTACATTTACGAAATCCACTCGATTTCAACTGTCAAATCCATAGGTTAAACGTCAAATGAAATCAAGATGAGATTTGGATTTCGTAAATGTAAACTTAGCATGACCTTCGACTTAGTTCATTTTTTATTCTTGCCGTTCACATTGTTTAATTTTGTTACTCGGAAGTCAGACAAAGAAATATTTCACAAGAAATTGTCTATGAGCGTTTTCAGACGATAGGTGACTGCTCAAAAACGCATTGTAAGTTTTGTTTGTCATTCGTAATTTTCATATTCAGTGTTGCGTTTTTGAAGTCATTGTATACAAGCGTACTTTTTTAGATATTTTAGAGAGATACATATTTGCTCCCTCATTTCCCTCATTACTACTCTCTCAAAACAAAAACTCAGCAAATGTTTCTTTGTCTGAAGTTGGAGCTGGTTTTTGTGGTTTGCTAGTTGCCCATAAGTTGGTTAATATGCATCCATTAACATTTTGTTACTAAATAATAAATAAGTTTAAAATCCGTCTTACACTCTAAACAAGAAGTAAAGTAATGCTTAGTTTACATTTGTCGTCGTTTCGTGATTTCGAAAGCGTTTCGTGATTTCGCGCGGAATCAAGCTAAATTTATCATTATTTCCCATACAAAAATGAAATCATCTCATTTCGTGATTTCAGCGAAATCAAGATCGAAATCACAGTACACATGATATACAACCCTGTTTTTGCCTAAAAAAGTACCAAAAGTTGCAACACTATTCACGTATTACAATAAACAAGGTAGATGGTCAATTGCTGCAACAAAAAATTTTAGTATCAATATTATTAAATTACTTTGTTACAATGCTATTTTTTATTGTGTTCCCGTACTTGTTTAATGGTAGTGTTAGAAAAAAGAACGAATAGTCAAAAATTGCTTCCTTATGGGTACTTTACACGATATGTTTTTTCCATATGAGTTGTCACTTCTTCCATACAAAATGTATATGCAAAGTGACAACTCATATGTAAAAAACATATCGTGTAAAGTACCCATTATACAAATTTCTTAAAAAATAGGGAACGGAAAAATGACGGAAATTGCATAAATGTCAAAATCAACGTATCAGCTATCATATAAGATGCCAATGAAAATACTTGCTGCTTGTTTCTACTAGGCCAAAATTGTATGACAGAAAACAGAAGAAGGTGTTAATCGGCGCTATTTTTGTTTAAAGAGAAGTGCAAGTCTTGCTACATTTCGGAGTACGGGAACACATTTTTAGCACACTAAACGGGAAACTACTGCAAGTACTAATATTATGCAGGTTCTGAGCACAACTTTTATCTATCAAAATTTTTTATTATGATGTCTCAACGATAAAATCATTTTCATTTGTTAGTACTATACACAATTAATACAATATATAGATAATTTTACGATAATTTTCCAAATAAAGTTGTAAAGTTCTATATTTTTATATTTTTGATGATTAATTCAATTTACAACAACTTGTGAAAATTCATGTTCGATCAGCTGCGCTTATGCATCTACCTTGATCATTGTGATATGTTTGAAATCAACAAAAAATAAGTGTAAACACCGGGGTGTATTTCAGGATTTCGTGAAATCCTGTGGATTTTGGAGCGCTAGTGTAAACTTGGCATAAATTTCATTAACAAAAGTCATAATACATTCTATAGAGACAACAACTCTCAAATGTTAATTAACCGAGCAAAACTTCTCAAACTGTACATGGAATAAACTAAATTACTCTGTATAGGTTTAAGTCTTTGCTAATTGGGAATAGTAGTTAGTGGCAAGGTGTCGTGAACATTTCATTTATATTTATTTGCCATACCGGCTTTTCATTTCAATTGCCTGTTGGAATTAAAGTAGAATAAATATACAATGACTAACAAATAGTATATACATTACATTTTTCTATTGTGTTTCAGAAAAAGAGTAATAAAAATAAGTCAAATAAAATAAAAAATATATACACATGTTTATAGTAGCCATATAAAGAAGAAAAATGATAGTGAAATATGTGATAGGATGTAATAACAATTTTTACAATTTTTTTTGATATTATAAAGGAAAAATTTTATAAAGGAAAACTTTTTTTATTGCTTTATATACCAACCCCCATTATTATAAGTCTTCTTTTGTTATTTATTGGACCTTCTTAGCATTAAATTTTAATGTGTAAATTATATCTTAAAGTCCTCCAAATTGGCTTACCTTGTGATTTCTTTTATTGTTGTCTTTGATTTTTACCCTTTTTATTTTCTTTTCTGATTTGTTATAATTTTTAATTATTCCTTATGTTGTAGTGGTTGTATACTGGTTCCATTCACCTTCTTCATTTCACTTGGCAAAACCCGGACATGTGTTGTGTTTGTCAATACTCATAATTGGTCTGTTCCAGAACTGCAAGAATCTACTAATTTTTACTATTTTTTCCGATAACATAAAGGAAAAAATGTTATCGTAGTAAAAAATAGTAGCTTCTTGCAGGTTCTGGAACAGAGCAAATATTACACTGTGCAACATTTTTAATCTTGTGCAAACAATTCGAACTGAGGATTTTTTAAAAGTACAGACCCAAACGACAAGAAACCCTAGTTGGGTTTTGTTGTGTCAGATCCAGCTCGGATTTTCTGGCCCCATATAAATGTTAAATATTGAGTTTTTAAAGAAATTCGGGGCTATATCTCTGAAACTAATGCGAATCTTCTTCTGACCTCTGAAGCAAATTTGTAGGTAAGGACAAGAATTAAATATTTGGAGAAATAATGAACTCGAAAAACTACATTTATTGCATCAAATTTCAAAATATATGCCAAAATTCCACAATTTTTGTACATTTCGCACTGTATCTCCAAAACCGTTAATTTTTCTCAATATTTTCTTTTGGGAAAATATTCTTTGGAGTTTAATACACAACTCTTCAGAACATCATTGTTGTAAAATTCTTCTATGCCGTTGTTTTCAGTACATTTTTCAACGATGATTTAATAGAAATGTAGTGAAATCCGAGAATAAATTGGTGTGAACTGTGTTTGAAATACGTGTTGTAAAAGATATGATGCAAAATACCGCTGAAACAACATGAAGTAAGCATTTTAGAGTTTCAGAATGTTCTAAAGAATTGTTGAGAACTTTATTTGGAAGATTTTTGCAAAGGGTTACTTGGTTCAACTCCCAATAGTTTAGCCGATACTGACCAGAATTTCAGCAATTATTTACAATTTTCTATATTTTATAGATTTTGATGCCCTAGATGGAGTTTTTCTTATGTGGTTTTTGCAATATATAAGTTCTACTAGTTTAGGGCTACAATATTGCTAAAGACAGCAATGCCAAATTCGTATTCGTTTCTGAGATAAAATCCTGATAAACTGGATCTGACAGGACAAAACCCTACTAGGGTTTTTGTAGTCTAAATATGTACTTTCAAAAAATACATACTAGAAGTTGTTTGCATTTTCAGTGTTGCATAGTGTTATACGTGCCATTTATATCAAAGTTATATAGAATGTGTATATGAGAATTATATGGAACCAAATCAAAAATTTTAGTAACAATCGCTAGATCGGGTTCGGAATAATAATATTATTCGCCTGCACGAACAACAGCGGAACATAATACAAATTCGCGGAAAGATCGCCGAGATGCATAGCAGAAGATTTGTCGTAGCGATTGATTATAAGCAATAATTTTAGAGAATCGTCAACGAATGGCAAATTACACGCGTGGGTGAATTTTATATAAAAATTCGCTAAAAGATCGCCGGAAAGAAGCGTAGAAGAATAATCTGATAAAAAAATTCGTCCAAAAATCTTCCAAATGCTTGCAGGGTATGGACGAAAACGCAGAATTTAATGTGTTCGTCATAGTATTTCTGTTGCAATATTTTTTTGAAACAACCTAACGCATTTGTTTTCAATTTTATTTTGCTTTCATGTCCATTTTTACGGAATTTATTCTAGTATAGAATTCAACTAACGTACAGTTGGCATGTATTTAAGTAGCCTCAATGACCTACCACAGTGTAATTCACAAAACTTAAAGCGGATGCTCAAAATTATTTCATTATTTTTTTCTAAGAAATAATAGTAGTTCAAGTATTTATTTGTTATTGTCATATATCTTATCACATACAGCGTATTTACGTGTTCTAAAGAGGTTTCAATTGGTTCAACAAAAATATAGTTCAATAAAAGGAAGCAACAAACAGTAACTGCCACTCAAAATCCTAAAAGCAACCGTGAATACAGTCGTCGCAATGTTTAAAGTTAGTTCAATGAGTTTTGCCCTACTTTGTGCGCTTTCGCTAATAGCAATTGGTTCTGCTGACAAACCGCAGGTTGAAGTAAATTTAGCCAATACTATACTTCGATCGGCAGCATCAATTCAAAATGATCCGGTAAAAAGTGCACAATGTTTTTCGGTATATTTACCGAAATTAAACGAACTAACAACAGTTTACGAGGATCAATATCAGGCGTGTTTGAAACTCAGCGAAGATTCTAAAGAAGAAATCCGTAAAGATGTAGAACCAGCAGCAGCGTCAATCAATAATACTCGTGAAGAAATTTGCGGTAGTTTTTCTGCATGTGATTTCGATACAGATCCCTATGGTTTTTTTGAGTGCAGTAACGATGTGGTAAGTTCTCCGTTTGTTTCTTGTTGATTAAAAAATCATAGGAATCATGTTCTTGAAATTTAAAAAAATATATATTTTTTCTCATTTTATTATTTAGGCTGGTAAAGCAGTTTCCAAAGCCTACAGCATCCAGACACTATCTCAGGATCGTATGCAGTATATCACATTCAAGTATGAATTGATACAGTATGATCAGAATACATGCACAACGAAAGCTTCAGCAACGTATGTCAGAGACTCGACTAATGTTCATGCAGAGTTACAGAATTGCTTAGCTGGCAAACTTCCGGAAGAGTCATCGACATCGACAACAACAACGTCTACCACAACTGAATCGACTTCTAGCCCCCTAGAATTGGACGCAACACCATTTATATCCGAACCCCATGTTTAATAACAATTGCTATTGCTAATACTATTGGATTTTGTCGGTTAACACCAAATTTCGACCTTTTTCTACTGGACAAATTCCTTTCAGCAAGTAAACAGACGCACATGTGTATGTAATATCGGTTAATAATGTTAAACTTTTGATTTATTGTTAAATATTGATTAGGATTTTTGTTGTGATAAATTAAAATACATTCCGGGTAATTTAATGTTAAAAGTAATCATAAAATTTAAAGGATGACCTTCTAAGCATTAAATTTTAATGTGTAAATTATATATTAAAGTCCTCCAAATTCGTTTATTTTACTTACTTACTTACTTAGCTGGCCTTTTACAGAACATTTGTTCCATAAGCCGAACTAAGAAAAAATCTCCAATCCTCTCTATTTGCTGCTGTATTTTCCCAATCTGGGATATGTAGCTTTGTGATATCTCGTTTCACTTGTTCGCTCCAACGAAGCTTTGGCCTTCCAGATCTGCGAGAACCTCCATGCGGCCCGTATTTATACGCCTTTTTAGCGGGTTCATCATCACTCATTCTTATAACATGGCCTAGCCATCGCAATCGTTGTATCTCGATTCGTTCAATTATATTGATGTCATTGTATAGTTGATACAGCTCGATGTTCATACGACGCCGATATTCGCCGTCAACACAGATTGGCCCGTAGATCTTTCGAAGCATTTTTCTCTCAAATACACAAAGCACTGCCTTATCTGCTTGAGCAAGTACCCATGCTACGGAACCATACATTAGCACGGGTAGTATCAGTGTTTTGTACAGTGTTATTTTTGTTTGACGAGAGGTGGCTTTATTCCTAAACTGCTTACTCAGCCCAAAGTAGCATCTGTTAGCCAACACTATTCTTCTTCGTATTTCACAACTGATGTTATTTGTTGTGTTTATGGCGGTGCCGAGGTAGACGAAGTCCTTTACTACCTCAAAATTATAGGTACCAACATTCACAGATGGTGCGGTGTTTATGGACATATTACGCGTCGATACCATCAACTTGGTTTTTACGCCGTTTACTGCCAGACCAACTTTAGCAGATTCTCTTTCGACTTTTGCAAAGGTGTCAGTTACTTCCTTTACCGATCGACCCATGATGTCAATGTCGTCGTTTATTTTACTATTTCAAAACCATCCAATAGTAAAAGAAAATATGTAATAATGGCCCATACAGTATTGCTTTCTACCGAAAAGGCTATATTTACATTGTAAATTATATACATATGTAAAATGTAAGTAAATAAACTCATTATCCATATAATAGCCAAAACATATATACAGTGTCGGCCAAAACTAAATTTTTTTAAAACGATAATTTTTTTAAGAAAACAGAGTTATAAAATTATATTTATTTTTCTTTTAATTGATGTATATACTTATTATTGGAAACACACAAAAATTAAAATTAAAAAACAACAGTTAAAATTAAAAACAACAAAACATTTAAACATCGGAAAAATAAACGGACAAAACTAAAGCACCCCACAATTTGAGGTACAACAAAAACTATTGAAATCAATATTTCTTTGTGTATCTTCTATTCTGGATGACACAAGGACATATTGTAGGCATAGAGGATACCAAATTATTAATTGTTGCAGGCGATATTGCTTCCCTGGCTATTTTTGCGGCTTCAAATAAATATTCTTTGGTTTTGCAATTTTTTCGGTTGATTTTTTGAGTTAACGATCTCTACCAAGTCCCAATCGAGAGTTTTGATAGGGAATTGGGCTGGCCAACGGAGAACTTCTGTCGAATTGTTATGGAATCACTCCTTAACCACTTTCAATACATGTTTTGGCTCGTTGTTACGATACTTGAAACCATCCATAATTCCATTAATTTTATGTATTTGTCCAAATCCCAGACCATTATCTTCCGCCTCCATGGTTTGCAGTGCCTTTGCAATGTTGAGGTTTTAACCGTTAAATTCGTTAGAAAACAGCACAGTCCTCCATTTTTGGATACTACAGTTCAGATGGGTCTAGATGAAATCCAGTCTGGCTTGTTCATTTATTGTCGATATGAAGTTTTTTTTCATATAATATTGTTGACCTTTGATCAGTATCTTCTTCTTCTATTCGTTTGGCTTGAGGTCATAAATAAAAAAACAGATCAATTTTTGTTTTTATTGTTTGTTTATTATTTCGACTATCTTCGATAGTCATCATCAGGGAAATGTTATATTGTTGTTTTCTTATTTTATGATTCTAACAGCTTCTTCCATCCTTTTCTGTTAACAAGAATTTTTTTTGCGCTGGTCGTCCGTCGACTGTATAAGCCAGCCTGTACCGCTCTTCTGTGAATCGCTCGTTTGCTAATTATTAAATCTAAGCGATTTTGTATTCGACCAGAAGATGCTGTAGCATAATTTTTGGATGAATATCGACAATATCGGATAATGTTATGGCGGTACCTCCGAATTTTTAGTATTTTGAGGATTTATGCCACATTTTCCTACTAAATTAGCTGTAGTTTGGTACTTAGGGTTCCTAGGGGTTCACAAAACTTTTCCATCAAAAATTGTGGACCTGGGTCCACGTTTGGGTATGGTCCCTATATAACAGTACCCCCACCATTTTCAGTATTTTGGCTACATTTTCCGAAAATTAATTATTTCGCCTGCAACAATTAATAATTTAGTATCCTCTATGCCTAAAAGATGTGTTTGTGTCATCCAGAATAGAGGATACGCAATGAAATATTGATTTCAATAGTTTTTGTTGTACCTCAAATTGGCGGGTGCTTTAGTTTTGTCCGCTTATATTTGCGACCTAAAAAGTTTTTTGAATTTTAACTTTTGTTTATTAAATTCTGAATTCCTCGACACATGAGAAACATGACATTCTTGCTTAAGTCATATCTGGTAAATGACTAAAGACCAAGTTCGTCCTAATTTAAATGTGAAATGAAAAAATGTACTGACTGACACTATATATTAGGGTTATGACTTTTTGACATTTTTCTCAAGCATTACTCCCATTCATACATGATTGATAATACTCCAAATACTCGCCCTCATAAGATTGATATTCTGTAAAACAGTTTTTAATTTTATAACGTTTTTTGCTTCTCCCGTAAAGTTTTGGTTTTGTGGGTTATGTCTTCGGCCATTTATGGTGACGATATGTAATGATAAGTTAATAAAATTAGTGAAAAACAAAAGGTTATGTCAATTTGGTTATGTCGTGTGGCTCTAAAGCATGTGTTCAGTTCAGCTAACAGTAAATTAAAACAAGTATCAGTCGACCTTGCCGACAGAGATATAATTATCCGTTAGAGGGTTTTCAGATTTTGGTATTTTTCTCCGACAAAAAATATATTTGGATTAAAGCTCAAAAGTGTTGCGAAGGAGGTACCTGAAAGAATGCATCGTCTTATACCATATACCATCGTGCCCACCGGTAATTTCAGTTGGTCACCGATTAACTTAGAGGTTTTGGACCACTTGCCCGCGAAAAACATAATATCGTAGTTAAAAGGACCGGAAGACGTAACATCGGTATACATCTACAAAGGATCTTCCAATAGACTCAATAGACTACACTTAAACAAAAAAGTTGAACTTTTGTGGAGGCTGACGGGTGGCTAGCCTAAGAAAACCGATATGGGCCATTTCCAAAGTTAAACATAATTTGGACAAAATATTAGGATATCAAAAGTTTGGACTTAATCGGTAGCTCCGTTCAAGACAATCGTGCATTTGTATCTTTTGGGAGAAGGTACCGAAAGGTAAAAAAAATTTGAAGGTCAAATTATGAAACGAATCAGTCGATCCGTTCGAGAGTTATTGTGCACTCCAGTCACTGCACATTAAAGCTGGCTAACTATCTTTGTTTATAACGGACTCGGATGCAATTATGTTTTAAATAACACTGTGCAACATTTTTAAGGTGATCTTGTGCAAACAATTCGAACTGAGACCCAAACGACAAGAAACCCTAGTTGGGTTTTGTTGTGTCAGATCCACCTCGGATTTTATGGCCCCATCTAGACATGTTTAAATATTGAGTTTTTAAAGAAATTCGGGGCCATACCTCTGAAACCAATGCGAATCTTCTTCTGACCTCTAAAGCAAATTTGTACACGCAGAGAAAAAAATATGATTGATCCAACAATATTCGAAGAGCAAAATATGTATTGTAAAGATATTGTTAAATTCCAAATGTAGTATTGTGATTCCAACAATTGGGTTTTGTTAAATCCAAAAATAGTTTTTGTCAACTGGACAATAGTTCTCCCTTTTCTTCGACAATTTTTTCTCTTCTCTCGCTATTCGATGCCGTGCTGAAAAAAACAATTATGGTGAGTTTTGTTTGTATGACATGATGACTTTATCTTTGTTTTTGTGTGTATGTATACCAACAATGAGACTCTTGTTTTTATTTGTTTCTGTTTTGTTTCATTCTGCTATCTCCATTATGCTTTAAGGTTTGGTGTCATACCGGAGTTTGTTATGGTGTTTAATTATTCCTTATGTTGTGGTGGGTTGCTTGTGGCTTTTTGTTTGTCTTTGTTGTCGGCCAATGCAGCAAACCATGTATTGTGTTCATCAATGATTGCAATATTATACGCGACATTTATATCCAAGTTATGTGAAAAGTGTATATGAGAAGTATATACACTCAAATCAAAAATTTCTGGGCTGGATTTCTGGGTTGACAATACTTTTTGTAAACAAAATTAGATTATGATAGTTCCTACAATCGCTATTGTTAACGATTTTTACAATATTGCGGAAATTCGAAAGTTGTTTTTGTTTTCTATGTTTGGAACAAAAGATGGTATTTTTGGATTTGGATTACAATGTTTGAACAAAACAAATACATTTTTGGAACCAAAACAGATATTTTTGTTCCAACAAAAGCGAAAAATATTTTTTCTCTGCGTGTAGATAAGGACAAGAATAAAATCATGGTGTAAGAAAGAAGGTGATACAATAATAGCAACCTATGTCTTCATTTGCTGTCAAAACATATTTTCAATCAAAAATAAATAACAAATATTTCGCTTCTATAAAAAATATCTGTGTACAACATCTTTGTTTAAGCTTCGCGAATAATATTTTAACGCTTTCTTCTAACTTTTGTGGATATTTCGCGCAAAAAAATTTGACAGCAAATGAAGACTACAACCTAACGTCAACTATTGGATCACCTTGTTAAATTCGCCTTGAATAAAATATTTGGAGAAATAATGAACTCGAAAAACTACATTTATTTCCTAAAATTTCAAAATATATGCAAAAATTCCACAATTTTTATACATTTCGCGCCGTATCTCCAAAACGGTTAATTTTTTCTGAATATTTTCGCTTGGAAAAATATTCCCTGGCATGTAGTACACAACTCTTCAGAACATTTCATTATTGTAAAATGACTCTACACGCAGAGAAAAAATATTGTTGGAACAATCATATTCTAAGAACAAAATAGTGTATTTTAAAATTTTTAAAATATGTATTATTGGCCCAACAATATATTTTGTGTCATCATGTTTCCTAATAAAAAATATATGCTTGAAACAACAATATATATTTTCATATTTTTAAAAGACACTATTTTCTTCTTAGGATATGATTGTTCCAACAATATCTCTTCTCTGTGTGTATGTCGTTCTTTTCAGTACATTTTTCAACGACGATTTAATAAAAATGTCAATAGTGAAATCCGAAATGCGAGAATAAACTGTTGGTGTAAACTGTGTTTGAAATACGTGTTGTAAAAGATATGATGCAAAATGCCGCTGAAACAACATGAAGTAAGCATTTTAGAGTTTCAGAATGTTCTAAAGAATTGTTGAGAACTTTATTTGGAAGATTTTTGCAAAAGGGCACTTGGTTCAACTCATGGTACAATAATACAGGTAGCATTATCAAGCCAGCTGATGGTAACATAATGTGTCAATTGCATTGAAATGATGTCAAATTTTGACATCTTATGTTACCAACAATTGCTGATACGGCTACCTGTATATTTGTACCATGGTTCAACTCCCAATAGTTTAGCCGATACTGACCAGTATTTCAGCAATTATTGGCCTGTTCCAGTACTACAAGAATCTACTAATTGTTACTATTTTTGTCGATAACATAAAGGAAACAAGTAAAAAAGTATCAGTCGGCTTTGCCGACAGAGATATACCCTCAGCCTGTGTATATTGAAACAATTTTTTTCCAAAAAACGCATGTATTTAGGGAGTTTTAAAAATTTTGGGCGTTTGAACTAACAAAAATATTGATTAGGATTTAATATCAAAAGTTTTGCGGAGGAGATACTAAAAAGAATGGATCTCCAGCCACTACATATGGTACCATAGGGGTTTTTTAGAACTTCAGGGATGTTTGCTCAAGAAGTATGAACTTGCCCCTGAAACAACTTTTACCATCGCAATTGAGGCAGCAACGCAAGTTGCTTCAACAAAAATCAAAGTGATTCGAAAGCAGGTCTTAAAGTGAACATGTATCCGAAATTTTGAGTGGGAGGTACCGGATGGAGTGGACAAATATAGTCCATATTTGAACCTGATCTATATCTGGTAGATATATTAGGATGTGTAAAGTATGGACCAATTCGGCCACTCTCTTCAAGAGTTGTCGTACGCACAATTTTCCGAACATTTTTGAACTTTTGTGGGGGAGGTACCTGAAGGAGTGGACCGATATGGCTTATCTTCGAACTTAAACTATGTTTGGACAAAATATTACTAAGGCCAAACTTTGGACCGAATCGGCAGACCTGTTCGAGAGTTATTTTGCCCTCCACCCTCCTCACACGGTGTCATAGAGGTTTTTTGCAACTTTCAGGCTATTTTCTCAGGAAGTATGGACTTGCCCCTGATGAAACTTATACCGTCGTATGGAGGGCAGTGAATACAAGTTGCTAAAGCAAAAATCAAAGCGATTCGAGAGATGTTCCTAAACTGAACTTTTCCAAAATTTTGTGTGGGAGGTACCCGACGGAGTGGACCGATTGAGTCCATATTAAAACCTGATCTAAGTCTGGTACACGCTCCACGATGGGCAAAGTATGGACCAAATCGGTTACACCCTTCAAGAGTTATCGTGCGTACAAATTTTCCGAACATTTTCGAACTTTTGTGGGGGAGGTACCGGAAGGAGTGGACCGATATAGCTCATCTTCGAACTTAAACTAAGTTTGGACAAAATATTACGAAAGCCAAAATTTGAACCGAATCGGTTCATCCCTTCGAGAGTTATCGTGCGCTCCAGCCAGCCAGACATACAGACAGACAGACGGACGGACATTGCTCAATCGACTCCAAATTGTCTGAAACACATTTCGTCCAAACATACTTGGGGTCTAAAACCATTATTTCGATGAGGCACATTTTGCCCGTATGAAAGTGTATATGGTAAATTTCAAATTTCCTTTACAATTCCATCGAAAAAAAATTAAAAAAATTTTGTACAAGCACATTCACGATTTTTGGTACATGGGTTAAGAAAAAATCGTGGTTTCAAATCTGTTCGCGTTCACAAAATCGGATGCTGCGCCCAAAAGTTAGGGGGGATTTTATTCCCTTATAAAGAAAAAATTTTTAAAAATTCCCTTTGTGTTGTAATAAGAAAATTTATATATAAAGCGTTAACAGCATTTAATATCTACCCGTAGATGCCTAAATATTTACTAAATGTATTTCTATTTTCGCGGAAAATCAAGAAATACTGAAAAAATCTTGGAGTAAATTTAATTTATTCTAATTTAGAGTCCAAATAAAACTCGAAAAAATAATTTAAAAAAGCGTACAGATTCTGGACAACGCGTAGAAAAATATGAGACCAAAATTTTAAAGATAGGATTTATAACTGCCATATTACAGCAACAACAAAAGACGAAAACTTATTGTTGGAATTTTATTTCAAAAATATATTTTTTTGTTCAATACGAAAAATAGAAAAAACATTTTTGGGAGTTATTCTACTACTTCGCTAAATTTCGATGCAAGGACTGACGGACCTTGCTGAAACTTCTTCAGGGAAAATGCGATGATAAACCAGAAAGTGTATTTGCTTACTTTGATAAACAATAGGATTATGAAATAGAAAGTAATATTGAAATTACATCCAAAGAAAAAACATAAAAGTTAAAAAACGTATAATTCGCGAATTCGTTAAAATCAGTTAAGGCGCATGCACTTTTCAGATACAGCTAGTGCATCTCTATCAATATGTAGCGAATTTTACACTTTTCATTCAGCGGCCAAAGTGTGCAGTCAGCTGCATCTTACTGTTCAAAAAACCTTAATGTGGGTAAAAATTGCGCGATCTACATAAGATTATAAGGCGCATCCGATTTCAGTGACCGCCTATAAAAAATACGTCATTATAACAAATTTTAAACAAATTCTTCAAGAACCGCGGATGTGCTACCAAATTCTATTTTATATGGAATACGAATATTACTCCAGAATCTCGGTAATTTATGCCACACGGTTTTGGAAAATAATATCATCGCGAATAAAAGGTTCCATTTATGTAAAAATAACCAAAGAAAATCGCGGTCCAATGCGCGGAATCATCAAAATATAATTTTGCAGAATTTCCCACTTTCAACGTATCTATAACCGCCGTTTTAGTGGATGGATTTGAAAGCGGAACGGTTCATTAGATCCGGCGCGTAAAAAAACTAAAATCACGCGGGGTTCAAGGGTACCTAAGTCACAGTTCTAAATTTTGAAACCAAAAAATAGGTTTTTAAAGAAAATTTACGCACCAAAATCTCGACTTTGGACTTCTATTACTAGGAAGCTGTATGAAGCACATTCATGAGATATACATCAAACGACGTGGAATCACGAGTTCTACAATCCAGTAAATAGTTTGGGTAATTATCTGGTTGCGCCCTCCAATTATAAGAAAAATTCAAAAAACCCAGATTTCAAAACTTCAAAATGTCAGCATCGATTTTAGGGGGATGCAGTGTATATATCGAAAATTCATACATTAGAACCATGTTGCCCAAGGGGTATTCTTCAATTCTTTATTTAAGCTCAGGTCTAAATTTTCCGTGGTTTGACCAGAAATCAAGAAAGAACACAAAAAAACTTGTAAACTTCAACACATTTTTACCCATTTGTTAATATTATCACCAACACAGCTTCCACATAAATTATTTTTTATGTTTCATTTTATGCGACCCCGGCTAAAACACTTTAATTAATATAAATATATTCATATTGTATAAAATAATTTGACAGTTCGCGACTTATTAAATGGTGAACCTCAACTTCAACGATTGTAAAACATTTTTGAATATTACCATATACCCTTCATAGCCTAAAGGCTGAGGGTATAAAAATGTTATCGTAGTAAAAAATAGTAGCTTCTTGCAGGTCCTAGATGGAGTTTTTCTTATGTGTTTTTTTTTTCAAAAGATAAGTTCTACTAGTTTAGGGCTACAATACTGCTAAAGACAGCAAGGTCAAATTCCTATTCATTTCTGAGATAAAGGCCTGATAAATGCAAAAAAGTGTAGATTTAGCCCGGTTTAGATGAGGCCATAAAATCCGAACTGGATCTGACAGGACAAAACCTTACTAGAGTTTTTGTAGTCTAAATATGTACTTTCAAAAAATGCTTACTACGAGTAGAAGTTGTTTGCATTTTCAGTGTTGCATAGTGTTATATTATTAATATTTGGTAATTCCACCTTTATTTTGAACTACTTTTTGTATTTTTTGGTGTATTGCTTAGTCCCAATTTACATTAGGCGAGTTTACTTGCGGCAATTGTCAGTTTGTAGGTGAGAGAGGGTGCTGAGAGGCAAAGGGTTACCATATGCCTCATCTCTCTCTCCTACAAAATGACAATTGCCGCAAGTAAACTCGCCCAATGTAAATTGGGACTTTGAAGTTTGCTGTAATTTTCCAAAGTTATTTAATGCCAAATTTTTTTGTATAAAATTCCAAATTTGATGTTTATTATGGAAGGATTGTGTAGCAATGCACTGTTTTAAGTGTCCGCAGAGGTTTACTATTGCATTCATGTCCGATTACTGCCTAGGTGAGACTTAAGTATGTAACTTTATTATATTATCCTGGAACCAATCATTGACATATGGTGATGAATGCTTTGGACCGTTGTTCTGTTGAAAAAATCCATATAAAATCCATGACAAATCTGTAGCAACATTGTGCTGACCAATATGTTATTGTATTAGAAATGGGTCCCAGCATCTGTATTGTGATATATTGGATAAAGACCATATCAATAAAATAATCAGCCTCACACCATTAGGTTGATACCTCCGTGTTTAACTGGATTTTTTTTATTGGATTCCTTTTCCATGAGATTGAGATTCATCTTGTCGTAATTGTTACCGAATAAATCTACTTCATGCATTTTTATTTTAATGCTCTTGAAGAAACTTCGCCAATTTTTTCCAGGTACGTTTTTCCGGACCAACCCGTATGATTGTTAGCTAAGCAGGATTTCTTCAACAAAATGTTTCCCGAAACATTTGAACGCCTTTTGTTAATTATTCTGGTAATTTGATAGCTCCTAGTATTCGTGTGAATATAACAATTCAACAAAATTACCAAAGATGAGATTAATAGGTCTTATTAGCGACAGCAACAATGGGACTATCGATTGCTGTTTGTTGTCGTTTTAGGCCTACACCGTGTTTTTTAGTTTTGTTTTGGTTTCAATGGGTTTTAGAAAAAAACCCACCGGTCTTTCCACGGATTTGGCTATTATCCAAGATTGACTTTTAGACAAAATTGGCACAGAAACAAAATGTTACCAATTTTTTTATCGTATTTATTCTTGTTGCATCATTGATTACAAATAGAAGTTTCGAAATGTAAAGCAGTTCACATCTTATTCGAGAAAAAACCTATTGTGAAGCACAACATCAAACATAAACTATTGGCCTGTTCCCGTACTTTATAAAGTGGTAAAAGTCGTAAAGGTTGTAAAAGTCGTAAACGATATTCATATAAATTTTGTGTACGGGAACGCAAAATGTGTAAAAGTGGTAAAAATTGTAAAAACTTTTTAGTTCTGGAACAGAGCTTATGATGTACTTATTATTTTGGCCATATGTGTATGTATTACCAAACACACAAGAAAGTTATATATTCACGTTGTCACAGGAGAGGATGAATTTTAGTGACGGATTTGTCCTCCTTGCGGCAGAAGTTGTATAAGTCTTCCATAACTTTGATGGCGCGCCCACAGCGCTGGTTGCTTTGGTCAATATTGATTGGAATTTCATCTTCTTTCCAGTGAGTCTTCAAGTATTTGAGAGCTTTTGGATAGTCTGAATAGCTCTGAATCTACAGATAGTTCTTCAAAATCTTCAGAGCGGAACAATTGACTACTGATCCAGTGATCAGCCGTGATAAAGAAATTAATGAACAAATTTTTGTTTTTGCAAATGATTAATCCAATGCGTTACAAATTATGTGCTTATGAAGGAAAACGCATAACTTAATGTGTTCGTCGTAGTATCTCTGTTGCAATATTTATTTAAAGCAATCCAACGCAATTGTTTTAAATTTTATTTCGCTTTCATGCCCATTTTTACGGAAATTCTATAGTGAGGAATTCGACTAACCTACAGTTGGTATGTATGTAAGTAGCCTCAATGACCTACCACAGTGTAATTCACAGAACATACAGCGGATGCTCAAAATTATGTAACTATTTTTACTAAGAAATAATAGTAGTGCAAGTATTTATTTGTTATTATAATCTATCATATCACGTACAGGGTTTTTACGTGTTCCAAAGAGGTTTCAATTGCTTCTACCGTAATTTAGATCAATAAAAGGAAGCAACAAACAGTAACAGTCACTTAAAATCCTAAACGCAACCGTAGAATATAGTCGTCGCAATGTTGAAAGTTAATTCAATAAGTTTTGTCCTACTTTGCGTGCTTTCGCTAATAGCAATTGGTTTTGCAGACAGACCGCAGGTTGAAGTAAATTTAGCCAATACTATACTTCGATCGGCAGCATCAATTCAAAATGATCCTGTAAAAAGTGCTCAATGTTTTTCGGTATATTTACCGAAATTAAACGAACTATCAACAGTTTACGAGGATCAATATCAGGCGTGTTTGAAACTCAGCGAAGATTCTAAAAAAGAAATCCGTAAAGATGTAGAACCAGCTGCGGTGTCTGTCAATAATACACGTGAAGAAATGTGCGGTAGTTTTTCTGCATGTGATTTCGATACAGATCCCTATGGGTTTTTTGAGTGTACTAACGATGTGGTAAGTTTTACGCTTGTTGATTAAAAAAAAACATAAGAATCATGGCCTTGAAATTTTAAAATTTATGTTTTTTCTCATTTTATTAATTAGGCTGGTAAAGCAATTTCCAAAGCCTACAGCATCCAGGAACTATCTCAGGATCGTATGCTGTATATCAAATTCAAGTATGAATTGATACAGTATGATCAGAATACATGTACAACGAAAGCTTCAGGAACGTATGTCAGAGACTCGGCTAATGTTCATGCAGAATTACAGAATTGCTTAGCTGGCAAACTTCCGGAAGAGTCATCGACATCGACAACAACAACGTCTACCACAACAGAATCGACTTCTAGCCCCATAGAATTGGACACAGCACCATCCATTGCAGAACCCGATGTTTAATAACAATTGCTATCAAATGCTAATGGATATTGTATAGTTGTACAATTATTGGTTAGGATTTTTATTGTGATGACTGGAAATACATACTATCCCAGCAAAAATCCTCATTACAAACCTCCTTTCCCACCCATTATTTTAACAAGGGCATGTCGCGCGAAATATCTGGTTATTTTGTAACCACTGAAATAGGTAGATGGTAACCACTGTAATAAGTAGATACTGAGTAGATTCTGACTACTTATTTTAGTGGTTACAAAATAACCAGAAATTTCGCGCGACATGCCCTTGTTAAAATAATGGGTGGGAAAGGAGGTTTGTAATGAGGATTTTTCCTGGGATATTGACTTTTAACGAAAAGGCTAATAATCTATGTATATAGATTATATATGTAAAATGTAGATAAATAAACTTATTATCCATATAATACCCATAACGTATATACATTAGGGTTATGACTTTTTGACATTTTTCAATAATTTCCTGTTGCGACAATTAATGACTACAATAATTTTAATTACATTTAAATATGGAATAAGATCACACTCAGACCATTTTTAATTGATATGATATATAGACAGCGGAATTTTATGCAACCCATATTTTTGGTCCGATTCATGTCAAAGTTTGGGACTGGGCAAATTTTTGGTAATATTTGGGCATATTTTTGCAATCGAAACATATGACATATGCAAAATTATGCAAAATGCATATATTTTTGCATATTCAAAATTTATGCATTTTACATATTTTCTTATGCAACAAATATTTCAATAATAGTACAAAAATGTTTGTATGTACAATTTTTATACCCTACACCACTATGTGGGGAGGGTATTAAAGTTGGTTTTGCCCAAAAAGTTTGTAACGCATCGAAATAATGGTCGTAGACCCATGTGGGTAGGCTATGTGTGTCCGTCCGTCCGTCAGTCCGTCCGTCCGTCCGTCTGTCCGTCTGTCTATCTAAACTTTGTAATCACGCTACAGGTCACAATTTTGATCGGATCGTCGCCAAATTTTGGGTGTTGATGAGGGTCCCGGAGGAGAAGAAGCCTATTGATTTTGGTGATGGTCGGATAATATTTAGGGGTCGGAAAGGGCAAAAAACTTAGGTGCATAAAAAGACAACGTTTTATTCCAAAGCGAATATCTCAGCTTCTGTATGGGGTATACCAAAAGCAAAACCTGACAATGAAAGTAGAAAATATCACCTTTCTAATGATTTAAAGTAGGTGCTCGTAGGTGATCAAATAACGAAGATATCGCATTAGTAGCAAATAAAACCCCAATTTTCATTTTTGCGATTTTAATTATAATGACGAATATCACAGCTTTGGTTGGAAACTTTCCAAAAGCAAGGCCTGACTATGAAAGTAGATCTTGTCTTTACAATGATGCAAACTAGGTTGGCGTAGGTAACCAAATAACGGAGATATCGCAATAGGCGGTAATACATCCCATTTTTCTATTTTTTTGGAAATCACGCTACAGGTCACAATTTTGATCGGATCGTCACAAAATTTCGAGGGTTAGTGGAGGTTTCACAGGAGAAGAAGCCTATTGATTTTGGTCATGGTCGGATAATATTTAGGGGTCGGAATGAGCAAAAATTTTATTTGGAGAAAAAGTCAACATTTTATTCCAAAGCAAATATCTCAGAGTCTATAAGGGGTATACAAAAAGCATAACCTGGCGATGAAAGTAGAAAATATCACCTTTACATCGATGTAACGAAGGTTTGTCGTAGGTGGTCAAACAACGAAGATATCGCATGAGTCGCTAATAGAACCCAACTTTTCATTTTTGCGATTTTAATAATAATGACGGATATCACACATTTGGTTGGGGACCTTCTAAAAGGAAAGCCTGACTAAGAATGTAGAAAATCGCATATTTAAAATTATGCAAAGTAGGTTGGCGTAGTTGGTCAAATAATAGAGATATAGCAATAGCCGGTAATACATCCCATTTTTCATTTTTTTACGAAATAGCGCTGCAGGTCGAAATTTTGATTGGATCGTCACGAAATTTTGGGAGTTATTGGAGGTCCCACAGAGCAAGAAGCCTATTGATTTTGATGATGGTCGGATAATATTCGGGGGGTCGGAATGTTTAATTTCAAAGTCAATAGCTCTGTTTCTTTAAGAGGTATATCAAAAGCAAAACCTGGCAAGGAAAGTAGAAAATATCACCTTTACAACGATGTAAAGTTGGCTGTCGTAGGTGGTCAAACAACAGAGATATCGCAATAGTCGGTAATGCATCCCATTTTCCGATTTTTTTGTAATCACGCTACAGGTCGCAATTTTGATCGGATCGTCACGAATTTTTTGGGAGTTGATGCGGGTTCCACTGGGGAAGAAGCCTATTAAGCTTGGTGATGGTCGAACAATATTCACGAGTGGGAATAAGCAAAAAGCTTTTGTGGAGAAAAGTCAACGTTTTTTTATGCGAATATCTCCGCTTCTAGTAGCAGTTTTCCAAACGGAAAGCGCGCCAATGGAAGAAGAAAATATCTCCTTTATATTGTTGCAAAATATGTTGGTGTAAGTGGACAAACAATCGAGATATCGCAAAAGTCAGTAATATATCCAATTTTTCCATTTTCCATAGATAGTCACGAAATTTTGGGGGTTGATGGGGGCCCACAGAGAAAGAAGCCTTTTGATTTTTTTGAGAAATTCAAAGTTTTATTCTTTGTGAATATATCGGTTTCTAGTAGGGGTATTTCAACGGCAAAGCCTGTCAATGGAAGAAGAAAATATTACCTGTACATTGGTGTAAGGTAGGTTGGCGAAGGTGGTCAAACAAGGGAGATACCACAATAGTTGGTAATGCCTCCAATTCTTCCATTTTTCGCAATTTTGATCGGATGGTCACGAAATTTTGGTTGTTTTTGGTGGTCCCAGAGAGAAAGAGGCATATTATGTTTGGTGGCAGTCGGATTGTATTCCCTAAAAGAAATGTTTACCAGTGAACAGCTTATGCACAGGGGTAGTGGTGTAGGGTATCACATGGTCGGCCCCGTCCCGACTATAGCCTTTGCTCACTTGTTCCGTTTAAAATTCTTTTCAGACAAATCAATAAAATAGAGAAATTTATAACCACAGCCTCAACCTTCAAAATACGGAAAATCGGGATGTATCGTTCTATGGGGGCGATATGAACACCTGAACCTAAACAACAACCTAGGTGGAAAGTTGTTTACCCCCAAGGAAGACTTAATACCAAATTTCAGCCATTTTGGCGGGATATTGAGGCCACAACCTTCAAAATACCGGAAATCGGGAGGTACCGTACTATGGGGGCTATATGAAGACGTAGACCTATATCGACAAATTTCAGGTGGAAAGTTGTACACCCCCAAGGAAGACTTAATACCAATTTTCGCCAATTTCGGAGGGATATTGAGGCCACAACCTTCTAAATACCACAAATCCGGAGGTACCGTTCTATGGGGGCCATATGAAGACGTGGAGCTATAACGACAAATTTCAGGTGAAAAGTTTTATACCCCCAATGAAGACTAAATACCAAATTTCAGTCATTTCGGTGGGATATTGAGGCTACAACTTTCAAAATACCTAAAATCGGGAGGTACCGTTCTATAGGGGCTCTATGAAGACGTGGACCTATACTGACAAATTTCAGGTGGAAAGTTTTATACTCCCAACGAAGACTTTATACAAAATGTCAGCCATTTAAATGTGATGTTGAGGCCACAACCTTCAAAATATCGGAAATCAGGAGGTACCGTTCTACGGGGACTATATGAAGACGTGGACCCATGCGGACAAATGTCAGGTGTAAAGTTTCATACCCCTAACGAAGGCTTAATACCACATTTCGGTGGGATTTTTAGACCACAAATCCTTGTATATATATTTGCATATAGTTTTGCATATGCTCATTTTATGCAAATATGGAAAAATATGTCAAAATATGCAAAATTTTCTGGGCCTAATTCGTTTTATTTTGTGATAAAACGAGTTTCTGTCTAATCAGTTTTTCTCTACGACCATCCTAACCATATCGACGCCTCCAAACAATAGTATGCTAAGTCGACTTAGCATGTTTTCAAGTTCTTTACATTTTTATATTTAACGTCCTTTAACTTAAATTCTGTCAAATTTTGGTAATGATCGGACAATCCGAACAGAAGTTATAAACAAATATTGACTTAGCATAGTACTGAAGTTCAAAAAATTTCCAAACTTTGAGAGCTTCTATTGCAAAACTCGCTTTTCAGAATTAGCAAACTATTATTTGGAGGTGTCGAACGTCCTTTAACTTAAATTCTGTGTAATTTTGGTAATGATCGGTCAATCCGAACAGAAGTTATAAGCAAATATTGACTTAGCATAGTACTGAAGTTCAAAAAAATTTCCAAACTTTGAGAGCTTCTCCTGCAAAACTCACTTTTTAGACTTAGCATACTATTATTTGGAGGTGTCGATATATGCATTTGCATAGGATTCAGCTGTCTAATGATCGAGGTATTTTTGGGCCCATATAGGCTAATCTGTTTGTTTTTCCTAACATATTCTTTAGAATGTTCATTGATACTCAACTACAGAACATAAATATGAAGTAACATTCATATTGATATTATTTCTACTGAATCTTAAATTGAAAAATAGCAACAAACTACAACTTAGAAAGTTTTTGTCAGTTTTACCTTTTTTCCCGACTATATTCTGGAAGGGGTTTTGCTCGTGCGAAAATCTTTACGCCTTCAAAATATGCGAAAATAAAGGGCAATACAAATCAAAAACCAGTAAGGAAAGGATCAAAGTCGGGCGGGGCCGACTATATGATACCCTACACCACTGTGAATATGTAAAATATAAATCGGAGCTATATCCAGATCTTAACAGATTTCGATATAATTTGGCACATTTATTTCCAGACCGAATTCAGTCATACATTCCTAATTTCATCGAATTCGGAACTATATAGCGTGTTTGGTACAGAAAATACGTGAAATCGGCCGAAAATATATATGGAAGCTATATCCAAATCTGAACCGATTTCGATATTATTTGAGACACTTATTTCTAGACCGAATTCAGTCAAACATTCCAAATTTCATTTAAATCGGACGTATATAGCGTGTTTGGTGCAGCAAATACGTGAAATCGGGCGAAAATATATATGGGAGCTATATCCAAATCAGAACCGATTTCGATATAAGTTGGCACATTTATTTCTAGAGCGAATTCAGTCACACATTCCAAATTTCATCGAAATCGGACATATATAGCGTATGTGGTACAAAAGATACGTGAAATCGGCCGAAAACATATATGGGAGCTATATCCAAATCTGAACCGATTTCGATATAATTTGGCACACTTACATATTTGTAGACCGAATTCAGTCACACAAGCAAAATTTTATCATAATTGGACGTATATAGCGTGTTTGGTGCATCAAATACGCCAAATCGGGCGAAAATATATATGAGAGCTATATCCAAATCTGAACTGATTTTCACCAAAAGCAATAGCGTTCTTCCTATTGCTAAAAAAATTGTAGTCCCCAATTTTCAGCTGAATCGGACAAAAAATGCGACCTCTAGGCTGCGAACAAAAATACATGGACAGACGGACGGACGGACATGCATAAATCGACTCAGAAAGTGATTCAATGTATATCCCTCAAAGGAACTATATGTCTATCTCGCTTCCTTTTGCACGTTACATACAAATGCACAAAGACATAATACCCCTTACCACATAGTGGTGTAGGGTATAAAAACTGCATGCCGTCAAAATTATAAGCAATTCATTACCAAGTTTTAAAATGGATGTAAGCCAAAATTTACAGAGCTTCTAAAGCCTTAATGAGACCCCCCGTTGAAAAGCCATTTTTAGTGAAACTTACGAAACTTTTTTTGGTAGATTTCTTTCTTGCTTTCTAAATTTTTTGTTGAAAAATATATGCGAAGTTTTTCGACAAATCGCCGTCTACGAAAACCTGTTTTTATAAAAGCGTTTTGTGGTGTCAACTCTAGCTCGAAAACTAATAAACCGTTTGTCATATATATTTTTGGGCTTATCAAGGACATACAAATCTAGTCCCATATCGATCCAATTTGTAACAAGTTTTAGATTTTACTGAGATGGTGGACTGAAAAGTCAAAATTTAAATTTTTTGTTTGTAAAACTTACGTTTTTGATCATAAAGCGGCCGAAAAAAATTGAAAAATAAACTCGATGGATGAGTTTCTAGATTTTAATGTCCTTTCTAGATTTTTAATAATCTTATTTATATAAAAACTCTTCAAAATATGATACAGTAATATCAGGTTGTAAAAAATCATAACCATTATAACCATCCGTATTTCATGCATAGGTAATAACTTTTACGAAATGTACCGAAATACATAAATATACGGTTTTTTTTCAGAAAGAAACGGGTAAAAGTGATAAAGGACAATGAAGACGTGACACTATCATTTTTTTGGAGCCTACATAAATTCTCGGAGGAGCATTTTTGTAGAATTCTTTCATGTAGAAAATCCCGTCTTTTTCAGTTCAAGAACAAAACGGACATGGAAGGAACTGAGCTATAAGGTCAACATATTCTACAAAAAGATTCCTCATTCTATTTAACTGAAAACATGTCATCTCAAAATGATGAAACAATATCGCCAAACAAAGCTATAAAGCATTTTTTCAGGCGTTATTGGGGGCCAATCAAAAAATCATTACGTCATAACTCAGAAATATTCGCTATGTGATCCTTGGGGTTACTTAATATACTCAATATTGGCTTTCATTCCCAAAGGGAATTTTTCACCCCTAGACCTTTACTTCCATTTGTTGTCACAATGTAATCAGTACGATATCCGAAGAGACCACAATGTCTTTCGACGGAGTCCAACAGGTCCTTTAATAGAAGACAAGAATGATTTCTCAGACAAGATGAAAATACCAGGAGAGCTTTGTGAGAAGACCATTAGGTCTTCTGACAGAAGTCTTGTAGGACTTATATAGAAGATGTAAAATCTTCAATTATAACTCAATTGTTATAGAGCTTTACTTTTGCTTGCAAAATATTAAAGGATCAATTCGACGCCTCCAAACAATACTATGCTAAGTCGACATAGCATGTTTTCAAGTTCTTTACATTTTTATATTTAACGTCCTTTAACTTAAATTCTGTCAAATTTTGGTAATGATCGGACAATCCGAACAGAAGTTATAAACAAATATTTACTTAGCATAGTACTGAAGGTCAAAGAAATTTCCAAACTTTTAGAGCTTGTCCTGCAAAACTCGCTTTTCAGAATGAGCAAACTATTAGTTGGAGGTGTCGAACGTACTTTAACTTAAACTCTGTCTAATTTTGGTAATGATCGGTCAATCCGAACAGAAGTTATAAACAAATATTGACTTAGCATAGTACTGATGTTCAAAAAAATGTCCAAACTTTGAGAGCTTCTCCTGCAAAACTCACTTTTTAGTGACACTCACAATTCGACACTCACTTGGAGGTGTCGAGTTGGACCCAAAATATTTTTCACATGAAACGTAGACGTATGCTGCCTGATTTATTGCAAAGGATGTTTTGTACCTGTTATAATTTTTTGGGCCCCGGGCTAAAACGGTCAAAATATCGAATATCCGTGAGTGTCGTTCTATGGGGGTATATGAAGGACTATACTGACAAATTTCAGGTGGAAAGTTTTATACGCCCAACGAAGACTAAATACGAAATTTCAGCCATTTCGTTGGGATATTAAAGCTAAAACCTTCAAAATACCAAAAATCGGGAGGTACCGTTCTATAGGGGCTATATGAAGACGTGGACCTTTACTGACAAATTTCAGGTGGAAAGTTTTATACCTCCAACAAAGTCTAACTAATAAATTGTAGTCATTTCGGTAGGATAATGAGGCTAAATCCTTAAAAATACCGAAAATCGGGAGGTACAGTTCTATGAGTGCGATGTATGAAGACGTTGATCTATACCGACAAATTTCAGGTGGAAAGTTGTATACCCTCGCCTAAGTACCAAATTTCAGCCATTTCGGTGGTATATTGAGACTAAAACCTTCAAAATACCGAAAATCGGGAGGTACCATTCTATGTGTCTATATGAAGACGTTGACCTAGACCGTTGTATACCCTCAACTAAGCCTAATTATCCAAAAATGTGATTTTTAAAGAGGCTACAAAAATATCTTTTTTATAATCTTTGAAGGTTTTTAAATGCGTTTTGGTGAGTTTCAGAAGAAATCACACATTTTCTGAGAGGTAGGATATTTTTCTTTGGGTAAACCAAAAAATAGCTGCAGGTTCGTGCGGGTTCGAGGGATATGCGACTTTTTCAGAAACTCATTGCAATATTCATATACATATCTATGTATATTTTCGAAAATTTTATAGAAAAACCGGCATTAGACGTCATTGTTGGTTTCGTTTATGCCAAAATGCGTTCACCAATACTAAGAAATGTTGCTTTTTATAGTTTGACGACTATTCTTGCTAATTTGATTCATATTATACAGAAAAATGGTCAAATTGGAGCAGTTTTCGCAGGACATCGTAAAGTACCTAAAAACAAGTGATAAAGTATCAAGTACTTTGCCGACAGAGATATAGCCTCACCCTGTGTAAAATGAAACACCTATTTTTCAAAAAAAAAAAAAAAATATATATATATATATATATATATGTTGCCGACAAAGCTATGGATTTGGATTAAAGCTCAAAAGTTTTGCAGGGGAGGTACCTACAGGAATGGACCTATATAATCCGTTTTGGAAGTGGGTCTTATTTTGGGAGTCATTCCTCTCTATAAATATCCACCAGTCATTTAAGCTGGTCACCATATAATTTAGACCCACAAAAAAACATATTATCGCTTTAAACAGGGACAGAAAGAGTACCTTCGTTATAAATTTCGAAAGGATTCTTGAACAGATCCCTAAACAATCATGTTGAACATTTGTGTTGGTTGTAACCCAAGCAGTGGACTGATAGGTCCCACTTTTGAACCTAAACTAAGTTTGGACACAATATTTCGAGATCCAAAGTTTGGACCAGCCTCTACACTTGCTGGTCGTAGGAGTTTTTTACAGCTTTCGGGTCACTTTTTCAAGAAGTGTCGACTTGGCACTTAAACAAATTTTTACCATCGTAATAGGGACCTTGAGTGCAACCTGTTGCAAGAAAAATCAGTACGATTCGAGAGGAGGTCCTAAACTGCACTTTTTGTGTAGGAGGTACCCGAACGAGTTGACATACATATATAGTCCATATTACAACCTGATCTATGTCTCATTAAAATATCACGGTGTACAAAAAATGGACCAAATCAGTTACTGCCTTCGAGAGTTATCATGCACACCACTTTAGCAAACATCTTGAACTGTTGTGGTAGAGGTATCCAAAGGTAGTGGACCGATATGGCCTATCATAGAACATGATTTAAGTCTGCACAAAATATTACGACTGCCAAATTTTGGATCGAATTTGTTTATTCGTTGGAGAATTATCGTGCGCTGCATCCACTACACATGGTGCCTTAGGGGGTTTTTACAGCTTTCGGGCCATTACAAATACAAGTTGTTACAACAGAAATCGAAAATCATAGTTACACCAGATGCTTTGGTTGGTTCTTCAATACCGGATTGACCCGGAAACGAACAAAGCCACCTCACTGTACACATGTTCGTATTTGTATCGTTTTTCTGTAATGGAAGCAGCATATCCCGGATTCTTTTGAAGCAGCATATCCCGGATTCGCTGGGTCGGAGGAAAACCCAGGACCAATTTGTTTGTGCTCAGTTTGCCATGTCCGCATGCACCACACTCAAACTTCGGTGAGATGCTATAGATACCGGGTGCATCTCAGGAGTTGTTCTAGACTCGTCCATGTGAGGGACTATGTTGCTGCATGCTACGTGAACACAGCCCCCAGTGAGTGGTCATCAGAACACGCGAGTCCCCCCAACAACAGCCGTACACGCAGAACTTAACACCAGCCGTTGTTGTTCCAATCTCTGAAAATGTAATTTATGGTAAATTCGAGGAAATGGAGGATTTCATGGTTCGGAAGAATATCATGGTCGCGGCGGTGCAGAAAATCCAGCTCAACAACAATTGCAGCTTACAGCGTTGTGATGGTTACAACGTCAAAGAGGACGCCCCCACCAAAATTATGGGATAGTGCGACAGTTCGCCAGTCATAACCATCGTGCCACATGGTCTTAAAAATGACGTCACCTGGCAACCCGTCGGACGGTGCACCTAAACCAACTTTAAATGGAAGGTGCTTACAACTGGGAGGTTTTTGCGGATTCTGAAACTACAATGATGAGCAGATTTTTCTTGTTTTTGAATTTTACTCATCTATGAACACTGCTGTTTCAGAATCCGCAAAAACTTCACAGGTTTAAGCGGTTTTCATTCAAAGTTAGTAAGGTGCACCGTACATGACATTGTTCTTTTATAAGTAGGCGATACACTCAGTGTATTGTCCCAATTTGAACTTCAATATCTCAAAAATGGTAGAAGAAAAAAAACAACATTGTTCCACAACATCCCATACGGGAAAAGGGAGACTTCTCTCATATCAGTGAGTGCACCCCGCTTCATATTTAGCTCAATGATATGGGACCTACTGTTTATCGCCGAGTCCGAACGGCTTGTCTTAATACACCACTTGTGGAGAAGTTTTTCAAGGCTGAAATACTCAGGAAATGTCGCCAACATTACTGAGGGGTATTTTGCCACCGTTGAAAAATGTTTGATGTTGCATTGCCGGGGAATCGAACCCCCGAACTTCTGCGTGCAAGGCGGGCGTGCATACCACCATTGCACCACGGTGGAAAATGGTAGAACCTACGAAGATATCATAAGGGTCAATCTTGTAGAGAATTTTCATAGCCACACAATTTTCTCTAATCCCATTTCGATAGAACTTGCGGTTTCCAAGCAAAATCGTGAAAACCTAAAAAAAACCTAAAAATGTGATATTTGACAGCAATTCACTCCGGCGATTTTTTGTTTTTTCTCCAGGTGTAAGCTCCTTTCGTTTATAGTACGTTTATATATAACCGGATTTAACAAACCCACTGGGTTTTAAATGTCAATTCCATTGGTTATATGTCAAATAAATCCTCACAAAGAAGGTTAACCCGGCAAAAAGGCTCTAATGTGTACGGCGTTTAACCCCCAGTTTTTGTAACTTATATTTGTTCGTTCGTCTATATTCGTAATAATTTAGGCATTCATAGCTCAGTACCCAGATGACATACACATCTAATTTTTCGTATACCCATTCCATATATCGTTAAGGATTCCTCATTTAAAAATCAGCGCTCTACATTTGCGCTAAAGCGAGTAAATCGATCTACAAAATTTGACAATTCGTGTGAGAAGAATAAAAGTTTTTACAAAAACTGGCGTTCAGGCGAACCTCAAATGTCAAAATACCGAAAATTGGGTGGTATCGTTATATGGGGACTATACCAAAACATGGACCTATATTGACGATTTTTGGCGGAAAAGTTTCGTGTCAACTGAGAGCCTCAAATGTCTAATTACAGCTAGTTCGGTTAAAAATTGTAGCAAAAATCCTCAAAATACCGAAAACCGGGAGGTACCGTTATATGGGGGCTATACCAAAACCTAGACCTATTTTACTGGAGAAGTTTTGTTAACACTGAGAACCTCAAATGTTAAATTACAGCTAGTTCGGTTAAAAAATTTAGCTATAATCCGAAAAATACCGAAAATCGGGAGGTACCGTTATATGGGGGCTATACCAAAATTTAGACCTATGCCCATCATTTTTGGAAAATAAGTTTGGTGTTGGGCTTCTCTTATCCCAAAATGCTAAGGAAGCCTTTGACGATTGGAAACCTCATACAGATAGCATAATATCTAGAGATGGACAGTGGGTAAATACCCAATGGGTAAATACCCGGTAAATTGGGTAAATACCCATTTGTGGGTATTTATTTGGGTATTTACTATATTGAATCGCCAATACAACATCTTACACCCTATTTCTGGGTTTAGGTTGTGAAATCGTTTCAAAATGGATAGTTTTACAATACTTTAAACAAGTGGGTAAATACTTGGGTAAATACCCGAGTATTTACCCAAATGTTGGGTAAAAACTTTTTAACTGCCGAACCACTTGACGTAGCCTGACGAAATTTGGCTGAAATCTTACTTATATCAAGAGAACATCTGGTACTGAAAATGGGTCCATGTCTCTGGGTCCATGTTTTGGTATAGCACCCATATAGCCGTACCTCCCGATTTAAAGTATTTTTCATCTATTAGCCACATTTTGCAACCAAATTGGCTGTAATTTGACACAGTGAGTCCTCAATGAGTAAAAAATATATTTGCAAAATTTTGTCAACGTAGGTCCACGTTTTCTAACAGCCCCCATATAAGGGTACTCCACTCTTTCTTATAGCCCCCATATATGGGTACCCCGATTTCGAGTATTTACCCAAATATTGGGTAATAACTCTTTTTCTGCCGAACCACTTGAAATTTGGCTGAAATCTTACTTATATCAAGAGAACAGCTGTTACAGATAATGGGGTCTCTGGGCCCATGTTTTCATATAGCCCCCATATAGTCGTACCTCCCGCTTTAAGGTCGTACGACTATATGGACCAACATCGACAATTTTTTGCAAGGATATTTTATACACATTGAGGACTCACTGTACCAAATTATAGCCAATTTGGTTGTAATATGTGGCTAATAGGTGAAAAATACCTTAAATCGGGATGTACGGCTATATGGGGGCTATATCAAAACATGGACCCTGGGACTCCATTTTTAATACCTTTAATACTATTGATATAAGAAAGTTTTGAGCCAAATTTTGTCAGCCTACGTCAAGTGTTTCGACAGTTAAAAAGTTTTTACCCAACATTTGGGTAAATACTCGAAATCGAGTACCCATATATGGGGCTATAAAAAAGCGTGGAACTACGTTGACAAACGTTTGCAAGGATATTTTATACTCATTGAGGACTCACTTTGCCAAATTACAGCCAATTTGGTTGTAATATGTGGCTAATAGGTGAAAAATGCCTTAAATCGGGAGGTACGGCTATATGGGGGCTATATCAAAACATGGACCCAGGGACTCCATTTTCCATACCATTAATACTATTGACATAAGAAATTTTTGAGCCAAATTTCGTCAGCCTACGTCAAGTGGTTCGACAGTTAAAGAGTTTTTACCCAACATTTGGGTAAATACTCGGGTATTTACCCAATTATTTACCCACTTGTTTAAAGTATTGTAAAACTGTCCATTTCACAACCTATACCCAAGAATTGGGTGTGAGATGTTGTATTGGCGATTCAATATAGTAAATACCCAAATAAATACCCGCAAATGGGCATTTACCCACCGTGTGGGCATTTACCGGGTAAATACCCGGTAAATACTATCTCTAATAATATCAGCAAGATTCCGCACTTTATAGGGTAGCAAATGATTATTTCAATGCGTTACAAAAGGAAAAACAAACTTAATATACCCTTCATACTATGGTGGAGGGTATAAAAATGAACTTACAAAAATAAAATAAAAACACTGTTACAACAACATAATTTTGTGGTTGGTAAGAATCTTCGGCTGCTGCATTTTGGGACCAAATGTGAATGCATTTTCACGAAAATTCCTTAAGGGCTGCCAAAATTTTAGAAAATCGGTTCGGATTTCCATAGGGCTTTATAGGGCTCAAAATCGGCCAAATAATCATATCGGAGCTATATCAAAATCCGATCCGATTTTCGCAATTTTTTGTAGGATTGGTGTTTTTTGCCACAGCAATGAAGTGGTAAAGTTTTTTCACCGATTGGACCATAATTGCAGCCCTTAGAGAATTTTAGTGAAAATGCAACCATATTTGGTCCCATAGAAATTACAAAGGCTAGGGTGCTGATCAAATTTTTTTCTGGGTCGCCTAGCATACATATCCAATTATCCTAAAGACCAAAATTATACTTAGGGAATAGCCCGGCAAATTTGAGACGAGTAGATGGTTGCAGGTGGCAGACATTTTATTACTAAGACCTAAAACGATGTGATTCCAACAAAATTTTACCAATTATGTACCTAAATAGGATTGACACATTTTTAATAGCTCTTGTCGGTGTTTTGGAACTCGGAGGAATAAAGCAAGACTCTCCTAATAGTTTCAAAGTTGAAACCAAAATTATTTTTTTTTCGTAAACATGTTTATATCTCAAAACTAAGATGCCATGATAAACAAGTTTCACGTCATTTCAATTGTCAGGAAGTCGTCATTGTAAAATACATCTTTGTAAATATTTCCATTATTATGTATATATGTATGTAACCCTTATAAATAAATGATTAACTGGAACCGAGAATTTGCTAATTAATTATTATTTATTTTAAATATATTTTACCATTTGTTTTTCCAGATGTTCTGTAAGTCAAGTTAGCCATCACCATTTTCCACCTGCCGTCAACTATAAAAGTCAAACTAGTCAATAGATACCGTATCATACGCTTTCGGAACCTTGCCAAGATGTTCAAGAATAGTTTCGTAAATATTTCCCTACTTGGCATATTGTCGTCACTGTTTGCCATTGTAGTACAGGCACAGGACGATTTCAATTTGGCTGATACTATTTTAACATCTGTAGCATCGGTTCAGTATGATCCATCAAAAAGTGCTCAATGTTTTTCGGTATATTTGCCAAAACTGAATGACGTAACCAACGTGTATGAAGCCCAATATCAAAAATGTTTGGAGGAGAGTGCAAATACCAAAGAAGCTGTTGGCACCGAAGTTGCACCAGCTGCCGAATCCGTTAATAATACTGTTGAACAAATTTGCAGTTCATTTGCGGCATGTGATTTTGATGACGATCCATCTGGTTATTTTCAGTGTAGCAATGATGCCGTAAGTTCCAAAGTCAATGGTGGATTTCTTCTTGAAATGGCAATTTTCTTCATATTTTTTGTTAATGCTAATCATACTCTTTGCTTTTTTTTCAGGCTGGCAGAGCAACATCCCAGTCATATAGCATTCAAACTCTTTCCCAGGATCGTGTTCAATACATCAAGCTAAGATATGAAACCATCCAATATAATGAAAATGTTTGCACATCCACGGCTTCGGATACCTATGTTAAGGACACAGCAAAGGTTCATGCCCAATTGCAAGATTGCTTAGCTGGTAAAGCACCTGAGGAGTCAGTTACCGAAGCTGCTTATTACTAAACGTAATGGCAAAACGTAAATAAATTTTAAAATGCATACCACACAAAAATATTTGTTTTTATCTATACATATGTATAAAAGAGCTGCGTGATGAGTAGACAGCGGAATTTTATGCAACCCCTATTTTTGGTCCGATTCGTGTCAAATTTTGGGACTGGGCATATTTTTGGCTTCTGATTCAATTGCAACCGAAACATATGACATATGCAAATTTATGCAAAATGCATAAATTTTTGCATATGCAAAATTTATGCTGTTTACATATTTTCTTATGCAACAAATAAATAGGTAAATAATAGGTACAAAAATGTTTGTGTGTACAATTTTTCTGTTTAAAATTCTCTTCAGACAAGTCAATAAAATAGAGAAATGTATAACCACAACCACAACCTTCAATATACCGAAAATTGGGAAGTATCGTTCTATGGGGGCTATATGAAGGCCTGAACCTAAACCGAAAAATTTTAGGTGGACAGTTTTTTACACACAACGAAGACGAAATGCCAAGTTTCAGTCATTTCGGTGGGATATTGAGGCCATAACCTTCAAAATACCGAAAATCGGGAGGTACCAATCTATGGGGGCTATATGAAGACGTGGACCTATACCAAATTTCAGCCATTTCGGTTGGATATTGAGGCCATAACCTTAAAAATACCGAAAATCGGGAGGTACCAATCTATACGGGCTATATGAAGACGTGGACCTATACCGATAAATTTCAGGTTGAAAGTTTTATGCCCTCAACGAAGACTTAATACCAAATTTCAGCCATTTCGGAGGGATATTGAGGGCACAACATTCAAAATACCGAAAATCGGGAGGTACCATTCTACGGGGGCTATATGAAGACGTGGACCTATGCCGACAAATTTAAGGTGGAATGTTTTATACCCCCAAGGATGACAAAATACCTATTTTCTGTCATTTCGGTGGGATATTGAGGCTACAACTTTCAAAATACCGAATATCGGTAGGTACCGTTCTATGGGGGCTATATGAAGCCGTGGACCTATGCGAACAGATTTCAGTTGTAAAGTTGCATACCCCTAATGAAGACTTAATACCAAATTTCAGCCATTTCGGTGGGATATTTAGACCACAAATCCTTAAATATATTTTTGCATATGGTTTTGCATATGCTCATTTTATGCAGATATGTAAAAATATGTCCAAATATGCACGATATGCAAAATATGCAAACATGTCTGGGCCTAATTCGTTTTGTTTTGTAATAAAACGAGTTTCTGTCTAATCAGATTTTCTCTACGACCATCCTAACCATATAGGCATTTGCATAGGATTCCGTTGTCTAGTGATGAGTGAGTGACTGACAGATCATCGCTACAAGCTTGAAATTGGAATGTGGGTTACTGTTGGTGTTGGGTTGAGATAAGACTTGGTTTTGGGAAATTTGTACTTGAAAAGAATGAAAAGTACCAAAAGGTATGTGAATAATAACACTGTGCGACAACCAAAAAAAAAAAAAAAATGACAAGGAAACTGAATGTATGATAAACGTAGAGCTAAAAATAATAGACACGTATATCGGCGTTTTTATACCCTCCACCATAGTATGGAGGGTATATTAAGTTTGTTTTTCCGTTTGTAACGCATTGAAATACTCATTTGCGACCCTATAAAGTATATATATTCTTGATCAGGGTAAAATTCTAAGTCGATCTGAGCACGTCCGTCCGTCCGTCCGTCCGTCCGTCTGTGGTAATCACTCTAGCATTCACAAAAATAGAGATAGGACGCTGAAATTTTGGGAAAATGCGTCTTTTGTTTGCAGGCAGGTCAAGTTCGATGATGGGCTATATCGGTCCACGTTTTGGTATAGCCCCCATATAACGGTACCCCCCGATTTACGGTATTTTGACGTTTTTAGCTACATTTTCAGACCGATTTGGCTATAATTTGACATTTAGGGTTCTTAAGTGTCAACAAACATATATAACAAAACTTGTGGACATAGGTCCACGTTTTGGTATAGCCCCCATATAACGGTACCCCCCGATTTGCGGTATTTTGACGTTTTTAGCTACATTTTTAGACCGATTTAGCTATAATTTGAAATTTAGGGTTCTTAAGTATCAATAAACTTATATAACAAAAGTTGTGGACATAGGTCCACGTTTTGGTATAGCCCCCATATAACGGTACCCCCCGATATACGGTATTTTGACGTTTTTAGCTACATTATCAGACCGATGTAGCTATAATTTGACATTTAGGGTTCTTAAGTGTTAATAAACTTATAAATTAGAAGTTGTGGACATAGGTCCACGTTTTGGTATAGCCCCCATATAACGGTACCCCCGATTTACGGTATTTTGACGGGTTTAGCTACATTTTCAGACCGATTTAGCTATAATGTAGCTATAATTTGACATTTGGGGTTCTTAAAAGTCAATTAACTTATATAACAAAAGTTGTGGACATAGGTCCACGTATTGGTATAGCCCCCATATAACGGTACCCCCCGATTTACGGTATTTTGAAGGGTTTAGCTACATTTTCAGACCGATTTAGCAATAATTTGACATTTAGGGTTCTTAAAAGTCAATAAACTTATATAACAAAAGTTGTGGACATAGGTCCACGTATTGGTATAGCCCCCATATAACGGTACCCCCCGATTTACGGTATTTTGACGGGTTTAGCTACATTTTCAGACCGATTTAGCAATAATTTGACATTTAGGGTTCTTTAAAGTCAATAAACTTATATAACAAAAGTTGTGGACATAGGTCCACGTATTGGTATAGCCCCCATATAACGGTACCCCCCGATTTACGGTATTTTGACGGGTTTAGCTACATTTTCAGACCGATTTAGCTATAATTTGACATTTTAAGTTGTTAAATGTCAATAAACTTATGTGACAAAACTTGTGGACATAGGTCCACGTTTTGGTATAGCCCCCATATAACGGTACCCCCCGATTTACGGTATTTTGACGTTTTTAGCTACATTTTCAGACCGATATAGCTATAATTTGACATTTAGGGTTCTTAAGTGTAACTAAACTTATATAACAAAAGTTGTGGACCTAGGTTCAAGTTTTGGTATAGCCCCCATATAACGGTACCCCCGATTTACGGCATTTTGACGTTTTTATCTACATTTTCACACCGATTTAGCTATCAATTGACATTTAGGGTTCTTAAATGTCAATATACTTATATAACTAGTGGACATAGGTCCATGTTTTGGAATAGCCCCATACAACGGTACCGCCCGATTTCAGGTATTTTGAGAATTTTACCAACAAGTTTTAACCGAATTATCTGTAAATTGAACATTTGACATTTGAAATTCTTAGTGGTCACCACACCTCTCCACCAAAAATTGTCAAGAAAGCCCCCATATAACGGTATCTCCCGATTTTCAGTAATTTGATGATTTTAGCTACAATATTAAACCGAACAAGCAGTAATTTGACATTTGAAGTTCTTAGTGGTCACAACACCTCTCCATAAAAAATTGTCAACATAGGTCCATGTTCGGATATAGCTCCCATATAACGGTACCTCCCAATTTTCAGTAATTGGCAATTTTAGCTACAATTTTTAACCGAACTAACTGTAATTTGACATTTGAAGTGGTCACCACACATCTGCATCAACAATTTTCAACATAGCCCCAATATAACGATACTTCCCTATTTTCGGTAATTTGAGGATTTTACTTAAAATGTTTAACTTAACGTAGGTCCATGTTTTTGTATAGCCCCAAAACAAACCTCCCGATTTTCCGTACCTTAGCTTTATTTTTTGGACGAACTTTCTGTAATTTGAAATTTAAAAGTCAACAAAAATTCTGCAACAAAAATTGTTCATTTAAGTTCATATTTTCGTATAGCCCAGATATCTCCGAACTAGCTGTTAATGACATTTGAAGTTCCCACGTTATGTACCGATTTTCGATATTTTGAGGATTCGAGCTAAATTTTTTAACCGAATTAGGAGTTATTTGACATTAAAGGCTCCCATCAAAAACTGTCAACATAGGCACATGTTTTATTATAACCCCTATATAACAGTACCTCCCAATTTCTAGCCCACCAAAAATTGTCAACAGTTAGATATAGGCACCATAAAAAAGGGCCTCCCGAATGAAGCATTTTATGTACATTATCTGACATTTTAACGTACTCACCCAAAGTTGGGGACAGGAATGAATATTTTATGGTGGAGGGTATGAAAAGTTCGGCCCGGCCGAACTTAATGCTTTTTTACTTGTTAAAGTTTACATCAGAAAGTAAACAAAGTAGGCCCATTTCTAGTTTTTTTTTTCGAAATATTCGAGTATATAGTGTATTTGGCAACTTTACTGGGGAGGATATGAGGAATATTTTTGTTAAAAATGTTAACCCTCATGCGGTTATCACAAGGGTCTTTTTGGTCCTTTTTCGAAAATCTTTCAAAACACTCCTTTAAAATGTGATCATATCAAATTTAAATATTCTACAAAATTATTCGTCATAAAATTTTACTATAGGTCTCAGAACACACCAAATCTGTAAATCTTATCTTATCGCCAGAAATATCTAAAAATTAAAAACACGTTTTATGGTTAAAGTCGGACTTTATCTGAGATTGTTCAAAACTGTCCCAAAAAAAAAAATAAATTTAAAGAGATAACGTCAAAGGCAAAAATATTCTTCGTCAAATTTCACTATGGGTCACTAAAGAAATAAAATGTCTATTTACATTATATGTCATGAAAATATCAGTAGTAATTTTGCTGAAAAAACATTAAAATATTTCCTAATTTTTTTGATGAAAAAATGTTCCGTCTTTTTTCGAGTTGATGCATGAAAGTAATATGAAGGTTGGTTCTAGGTGAAAAGTGTCAAAAGAAGAAAAATTCTCCACAAAATTCCATTATGAGTTTCAGAATAAACCATATATCTAGGTATACTTTTTCCATAAAAAAAATAGATTACAAATGTGTATATTTTAGGATGAAATTATTTGTTTTAATGTTGTACGAGTACTGTTAATTTTACATAATTCCATGTTCGATCAAAATCTCAAAAAATCCTCACTTTTTAGTGATATTGTTAAAAAAAGAAATGTTCCAAATCAAATTTCACTATGAGTCTCTGAATAAAAGAAATTTGTAACCATAACATATATCCTCTGTTCCACAACCTGCAAGAAACTACTATTTTTTACTACGATACTACTATTTGTTACTATGTTATCGAAAAAATAGTAAAAAATAGTAGATTCTTGCAGTTCTGGAACAGACCAATAACATTCGTATCAGCCCAATTTTTATCCAGATTGTCGTTGTGATTGGACACTATAAATATCTTTTGATGGTTTTGCGAAACTACTATTTTTTACTACGATACTACTATTTTTTACTATGTTATCGAAAAAATAGTAAAAATTAGTAGATTCGTGCAGTTCTGGAACAGACCAATAACATTCATATCAGCCCAATTTTTATCCAGATTGTCGTTGTGATTGGACACTATAAATATCTTTTGATGGTTTTGCGTTATGAATTCATACAGAAGATGTTGTGGGCTCCATATAAATTTTTTTTTGAAATATTTGTGGTGAATATATATTTGAATTAATATAATTTAAAAAAATTAAGTTAAGTGCATTTCTAAATAAAACACTGAAACTTAATTTTTTTAAATTATATTTTATTTTTAACTTTTTAGTAAATACATTTTTTGGCCACTGAGAACAAAATTATAGTCAATTTAGGCCGAAAATTTAGATAAAAGCTTTAAAATGCCTGAAATCGTGTAGTACCGTTATATAAAGGCTATATCAAAACCTGGACTTATGTCCATAATTTTTGGTGGGGAAGTTTCTGTACCATTAGGGACTCCAAATTCCAAGTTACAGCCAATTCTGGCTAAAAATGAAGATAAAATCCTCAAAACACTTGAAATCGGGTGGTACCACAATATGGGGGCTGTATCAAAACCTGGACCTATGTCAACAATTTTTAGTGGAGAAGTTTTTGTACCACTGGGGACTCCAAATGGCAAGTTACAGCCAATTCGGCCTCAAAATGAAGATAAAATGCTCATTATACTTGAAATCGGGTGGTACCGCTATAACGGGGCTATACCAAAACCTGGACCTATGTTCACAATTTTTGGTAGGGAAATGTCTGTATCATTGGAAATGCCAAAATGACAGCTAATTCGGAAAAAAATGAAGATAAAATCCTCAAAATATCTGAAATCGGGTGGTACTGCTATATGGGGGCTGTAGGAAAAATTGGGCCCGTATTCATGAATTGTCATCCAAATCTGAAAAGTGTGCAAAGTTTCAGTTCGATTGGTCAACTGCAACTGTGTGGAAATGAGTTACCAGAGTTGAAATGCAAGTTAAATAAAACACCGTTAAAACACTGTAAAATGGAACAATCTTTGTTTTATTTTCATATTCATGTATTGTCATCCAAATCTGAAAAGTGTGCAATGTTTTAGTCCGATTGGTCAACTGCAACTGTGTCAAAATTGAGTTACCAGATTTGAAATGCAATTTAAATAAAACACCGTTAAAACACTGTAAAAATGATAAAAATGGACCAATATAGGTTTTGATTTCATATTCATGTATTGCAATCTAAATCTGAAAAGTGTGCAAAGTTTTAGTCCGATTGGTCAACTGCAACTGTGTTAAAAATGAGTTACCAGATTTGAGCTAAACGGACCAAAGCAAGTTAAATAAAACACTGTAAAAATATAGAAAACTCGGATCGGACTTTGTAAAATTGCGTATTTTTAGTACTTTTAACTTAAAAGTACGTTAGTTAGGATAAGCCATTGGTTGCTTATATTGTATGTGAAAACACGTGAGAGGTCTACGGTTATGGTCCAGTGAAAATATAGGTGTTACATGGGCTCTCAAATACACGATTTGGCGTGGTCCAAAATAATACAATGATGGCAGTAACTAATACGTTTGTGACATTTACGGAATTAACCTTAGAAATTGGCATGAATGGCTATATGCTAACTGAATTTGTTATGGTCATTCATGATACGACTACTTATGTCACTTTCTGGGGTTAAAACATTCCTCATATCCTCCTCAGTAAAGTTGCCAAAGACACTATATATTTAAAATGCGATCATTCCAGCATATCTTAACTCGAATATTTCGAAAAAACTAGAAATGGGCGGAACTTGCGCCGCCTACTTGTGTTGTAAACTTAAAACGCGTAAACTTTAAAAACGCCGATACACATGTCCAGGGTTTCGGAGTCGGAGTCTACGAGTCGGAGTCGAGCAATTTTGCTGGAGTCGGAGTCTGAGTCGAAAAAAATAACTCGACTCCGACTCCGGGGGAAATTTTTTCCACGTTATAGAAATATTACATTAAATTTGGAACAACAACATTTTTTTAAAAATCATTATTTATTTTAAAAGAAAGGTATAAGAAAATATATATGCAAATTATATATTATACTAAGTTAAAGGACAATTCACAGGATATTTACTATCCTCTGAAGTGTAGTCTATTTTGTTGATTCAATTGATTCTTTACATTTTTGCAAACAAAAGTAAAAATCTATGACAATCGAATTAAGATAGGACATTTAACCTCTTTCGTCAGAAGTCTTACTGGTCTTCTCACAAAGGTCTATTGGTATTCTCATCTTGTTTTTTTATGAGAAGTCATCCTTGTCTTCTTAAAGACATTGTGGACTCTATGGGAAATCTTACTGAATATGGAAGTTAAAATCTGGGGGAGGAAAAATTCTTTTTTTTCGGAATGAAAGCCCCAATTAAGAACCCCAAAGGATCCCATAGCTGAAAATTCTGAGTGACGACATAATGAATTTTTTGTTATCTCCGTTTGGAGATATTGTTTCATCATTTTTAGATGACATGTTTTCAGTTAAATTGAATGAGGAACCTTTCTGTCGAATATGTTGTCCTTCTACCTCAGTTGCTTCCATGTCCTTTTTGTTCTGAACTCAAAAAGTAATGTATGTAGGTTTCCCATATCCAAGAAATCGATATTGTTTCGTTTTCATTGTCCTATATCAGTTTCACCCGTTACTTTCTCAAAAAAAAAAAAACGTATGTTTATGTATTTCGGTAAATTTCGCATAATCTATTAACTATATGTGAAAATCGGATGGTTACGCTTTGAGTTAAATTCGTTCTTGGTCAACGACAGATTCATCCCGCCATAACTCAAAAGTCTAGAATTGTATTTAGAACTGTATTTTTCTCGAAATCGGCCACAAAAATATATGACAATTGGTTTATTAGTTTTCGACCTAGAGTTGGCACCGCAAAATGCTTTAATTAATAAAGGGTTTCGTAGACGGTCTCAAAACTTCGTAATATTTTTCTCGTTCAGATAAAGAACAAAATCTGCCAACAAGTTACGTAGTTTTCTCGAAAAAAAATCATGAAGAATGGCTTTTATACAGCTTTACAACTGGGGGCCTCCTTTTAAGGCTAAGTACAGTAAAATGTTGGCTTACATCCAGTTTGAAACTTGGGCATGAATTGCTTATAATTTTTATTGTATGTAGTCCTTATGATTTGTATTGCCCCCTCATTTTCACATATTTTGAAAGCTTAAAGATTTTCTCACGCGGAAGAATTCCGTCCAGAATATACTCGTGCAAAAAATAAGGAAAACCGAAAAACTTTCTAACTTTGCTATTTTTTAAATGTAAGATTCGGCAGAAACAATATTGATATTCCAATGTATTCGAACGAATGCCCTTTGTAATGAATATGTAAGGAAAAAACTAACACATTAGCCTACATAGGCCAAAATATAGGAAAAAGTTAAAATGTTGTGCACACTTTATTAATTTTTAGTGGTATAGGAATTCGCTCTCGGAGTCGACGCTTAGTCGGAGTCGGAGCCGGAGTCGTGAAAAAAACTCGTCTGGAGTCGGAGTCGGAGTCGAGCCAAAAATACCTCGACTCCGAAACCCTGCACATGTCTCATATTTTTAGCTCTACTTTCATCATCTACAAGGGTTTTCCCATCATTTTGAAAAAAATTGAATTTTGTTGCACAGTGTTATTGGTCTTCTATCAGAACAATTATAGGTGTTCTATGTGACGACTTACTGGTCTTCCATGAGAAGACTTATTTGTCTTCAATTAGAAGATTTATCTGTCTTCTATGGAAACAATTATTGGTCTTCGGTGAGAAGACTTATTGGTCTTTCATGAGAAGACTTATTGGTATTGGTCCTTTATCATTGGCCTTTAGTTAGAAGACTTATTAGTCTTCTATAAGAAGACTTATTGAGCTTCTGTGAAAAGACTTCTATCAGAAGACTCATTGATTTTCTATGAGAAGACTTTTTGGTCTTCAATCAGAAGATTTCTTGGAGAAGACCACTTGGTCTTTTATGAGAAGACTTATTTGTTATTGAAGACTTATTGCTCTTCCATGAGAAGACATCTAAATCTTCTGTGAGAAGACTTATCACGGTTCGTCTAACTAACTTTAAATGAAGGGTGCTCACATCCTGAAAGTTTTTGCGGATTCTGAAACTACAATGTTAATAGATGAAAAAAATAAAAAAAAAATAGGCGGAGGGATTTTTAAATAAATTTTAAAGGGAGGGATTGTTAAATAAATCGCGGTCAAAGTTCATATTTTTAGGTTTACTTTAGATTTACAGGATTTTGATTGGAAATGGCAAGTCCTATCGATATGGGACTAAAAATATTTTGCAGATTATATTTACTGCTATAACATTTTCTTTAGTCCCATTTCGATGGAACTTGCGGTTTCCAAGCAAAATCCTGAAAATCTAAAAATGGGAATTTTGACCGCGATTTATTTAAAAATCCTTTTAACGATTTTTCTTGTTTTTTTTTCGATTTTTCTCATCTATGAACATAGCTATTTCAGAATCCGCAAAAACTTTCCAGGTGTAAGCACCTATCATTTAAAATTAGTTCATGTGCACCGTGTTATTGCTCTTCTATGAAAAGACTTGTGATATTTTATGAGAAGACCTAGTGCTCCTCTATAAATCGACTTTTTGGTATTCTATAAGAAGCTATGATAATACTTATCGGTCTTCAATGAGAAGACTATTGGTCTTCTATGATCAGACGTTTTGATCTTCTATTAGATGATCTAGTGGTCTGCTATGAACAGACTTGTTGGTCATCTAGGAGAAGTTTTATTGTAATTCTTTGAGAAGATATACTAGCCTTATATTAAAAGATTTATTAATAGTCTGTGAGAAGATTAATAAGAGTACATATTGAGAAGATCTATTGGTCTTATATGAGAAGACCTATTGGGTTCTATGAGAAGTCTTATTGGTATTTTATGAGAAAATCTTTTCGTGTTCCATCAGAAGACTTATTTTACTTCTATGCCTTCCAAAACAAAACGGATGGTTGTCCTTTGGCTAGAGAATAGCTAGATTAGGTTGTAGGATGTCTCGCCGTAGTAGACAGCCACTTCACTCGGTGAACAGCGGTTCATTGTGTTCATATTGAAAATAGATAAGAGGAATGGAATGGGGAGGAAGAGGAAAGTGGATAGAGCAGAATCAATGGACATGTAAAAAGATCTACAAATGACCCGTTCCATATCTTAACAGGGCCGCAGGTTCTATGAAGGAGCTTCAATCTCAGCCTGTTTTCTTTGTTCATAAAACAAGGACAACGACAGAAAAAGTGGTTCGATCGTTTTGGTTTTTACAGCAATACTGACTTTTAGCTTACTAAGTGAGAGTCAATTACTGACCAGATTGACCTCGTTACCTTACATCTAGGTTCGTCATGCCAGATCCATAAGGTTTTTGTCACACTAAAAGTTATTGAGTTTGTCGATCTTTAAGGTTTTCTCACAGTAAAAGTTGTTGAGTTTGCCGAGGACGAAGCAGAGCGGTGGCTTGACATGGTCCTTCACCGGTAAGTCAAAAGACTGAGAACACTATATACCTACAATTTTGAACAGTTTTAGATTTAGGTATCTGGAATTGGTCTACCCTACACCCACTCATTCCTATCAGTTGTATCTAAGTTCAGATCTTTAAGGTTTTCTCACAGTAAAAGTTGTTGAGTTTGTCGAGGACGAAGCAGAGCGGTGGCTTGGTCCTTCACCAGTAGGTCAAAAGACTAAGAACACTAACTACCTACAATTTTGAACAGTTTTAGATTTAGGTATTTGGAATTGGTCTACCCTACACCCACTCATTCCTATCAGTTGTATCGAAATCTAGAGTCAGTGAAATTAAGTCGATTTAACCTTCTCTGTCACTTATCACAACTTGGCTACCTATCCTTTGCAGAAGCATACCCAGCAAAATTTGAAGGAAGGGGTTCCATGCGATGAAGTGATTTCATGGCATCTTTTGCACTGGTTCAAACGAAGTCGTAAAAGATCCGATCTTTTCATTAGCATTTGAATCAATGCAAACGAAGTCATGAAAGATCCGATCTTTTCATCAGCATTTGAACCCATTCCATCGATCCAATTGAGATGAATTTTGTGTTTTTATTTATACACATTTTTTTAAATATATAAGATTAATTATTTACAATAGGCATGATGTGGTCGAAGACTCGAAATCACAACCAACGTTGTTAAAACTCACGTCGTAATGATAATGACATTGCAAAGCATTGGTGGATATGACATGCCAAAGCATTGGTGAATATGACATGCCAAAGCATTGGTGAATATGACATGTCAAAGCATTGGTATAAATGACATGCTTTGGATCCAAAAATGAATAGCATCTTTTGGGGTCCACGCTCATATAAAATTCATCGATGAAGATGCTAAAAAGATGGCATGCCAGATCACTTGCACCCATGATTGAATGGCATCTTTGGCATCGAACATTTTGCTGGGTACCCAAGCCTTGAGTATGTAGTCCTCTGAACCTCAAATCACCTGTTGATACCTAATACTGAACCTGAATAGCAAGGGACGGAGTATTCAGTACGTCATTAAATGCCTTTGAGGACTACTTTTTACGACTTCAGTAATGAGAACTGATGAAGCTCGATGTACTTTAGCTAAACTGGAGAGGTTCGATTTATTGCTCAGAGCATGACACCAGACAAGACATCCATCCATTCATCCGTGTTCCATTTACATCTTAATCAATGGTCGACAAATTGGAAATTTCTATGGATGAATCTTCTCATTAATAGTTATGTACTCATATATGCATATATTTAGGTATATGTATGTAGGTATGTCATTTATTTACTTTTTTGTTAATATATTTAATAATTGAGATAAAAAATATTGAAGAGTATGATTATGTATAAGATATGAAGGAACATTTTCAAAAATGTCATTATATTATCCATCCAGCGGGCCACCATTTAAATTGAGCTTCCTCCTGTTTTTATCGTTGTTGTTTATGGGATTGGTTTGGTAGATGGTGATGCAGTTGTCGATGATGGTCTCGAAGGTGGAGTTTCACCAGATATACATTTTTCGAAGTCATCTTGCGCCTTGATTAAATCACCATCATGCTTTTGTTTGCAAGTACGTGTACACATATCTCTATCATATCTGACATTGTTACGGCGATTTGTAATGTATTCCATTCGTTCATTTGAAATGCTTTGTATGGAACGGGTGTTTGCCAAAGCATCAGAAGCCTTGAGGAAATAAACAATATAAAAAATAAATAAACAAATTTATAGAAAACACACATTTAATTATTTCTACTTACTGCGCTGCCTGAACAGCTAAAGAAATCATACGAATCTTCTTCAGGGTTACATTTTGAATAATCATTGGTGATCGTTTCCTGTAAATTAACTACACCGGCTACATCTGGTGCAACTTCTTGATTAATGGCCTTGGTGGCATTATCGGCAGTTTCGAAACACAAATCATATTGTAGTCCATATTCTTCAAATGCTTTATTCCAATCATAGGCATAGTTGTCAAAACATTGTGAAACAGCATCCGGTTTACTTTTGGCACTTAACATTAATCTAGCAAGACGTTCACGGCGTAATGTGGGTATAGAATTATCCAAGTCCCGAGAGGATACTTCAGCAGTCAAAAAGACCAATGCTAATATACCAACGAATATTTTGAACATTTTGTATTGACGAATTTGCTCCGGATTTGTTGTTCTGCACACTTAAATTTGAAAGAGCTGTTTGATGTATTGTTGTAATTTTTCATTGCCTTTTATATTGAAAATTTTCACCAAGATGGAATTTCTGTCTTGTTGTTTTAGGCCATTAACTTCTTTGGCACAAAAAAACAAAAAATTACCAAAAATTTTGTAAATTGATAATGGTTTGGTTTTAATTAAACATTAATATTCTTTTGACAAAAAAAAAACAGTCTTATTAAAACGTTTTCAAAGTGCAATGCCATTTTTACAATTTCGCCAGAAAAATATTGGTAACAAAATTAAAGATTCTCTACGAAATGATAATGAAATGTCTACGTCGTTTCATATCACTGAAATCACGGCCACATGTTGCGAATTGTTAATATAAATTGATAATGAGTAATCGTTGACATGCCTATCTTTAGATGTTATCGTGTGAAGGAAAAATGGTCATTTATTTAATTTCTGTAATAATCCACTTGGATATAGGATTTTTAATGGTAATTTGATTTGTGTACTGTTCTCCTATTAACGAGGATAAAAACGGTAACGATACACAGTTTAGTGGAAAGAATAATTCACCATCGCATTTCAAGAATGCATCGTTTACTTTATACGTAGAATCGTCAAAACGTAATGTTTTCATATATTTTATTTATTTATTTTTTTTGATATTTATATTCATATTTATCACCATATTGTGTCTGAGAGGAAAGGGAAAATTAGACTTTTTATATACGCGCCTAAAAGTATGTCAGGCATTTGAAATTAAGGTACTCTGTTTTTTGTTAAAAAAAAAACAACAAGTAAAAAAGTATCAGTCGACTTTGCCGACAGAGATATACCCTCAGCCTGAGCAAATTGAAACACTTTTTTCACAAAAAACTTATGTATTTAGGGGGTTTCAAAATTTTGGTCGTATGAACCGACAAAAATGTTGATTAGTATTAAAGTTCAAAAATTGTGCAGAAAAGGTACTTAAAAGAATGGACCGACATAGACCATGGGGGTGCCATAGGGAGTTTTAACACCTTTCGGGCTGTTTTCTCAAGAAGTATGGACTTGCCCCTGAAACAACTTTTACTATCGTAATTGAGGCAGCATTGAGATTCAATAGCAGGTCTTAAAGTGAACTTATCCAAAATTTTGTGTGGGAGGTACGGGATGGAGTGGACAAATATAGTCCATATTCGAACCTGATCTATATCTGGTAGATATTATGAGAATGTGTAAAGTATGGACCAAATCGGTCACTCCCATCAAGAGTTATCGTGCGCACAATTTTTCCGAATATTTTTGAACTTTTGTGGGGTAGGTACCTGAAGGAGTGGACCGATATGGCTTATCTACGAACTTAAACTAAGTTTGGAAACAATATTAGGAAGGCCAAATTTTTCCGGGAATCGGCATATCCGTTCGAGAATTATCTTGCGCTTCCACCCATAAACATGGTGTCATAGGGTTTGTTTTTCAACTTTCAGGCTATTTTTTTCAGGAAGTATGGACTTGCCCCTGAGGAAACTTGTACCTTCGTATAGGGCACAGTGAATACAAGATGTTACAACAAAAACCAAGGCGATTCGAGAGCAGGTCCTAAACTGAACTTTCCCGAAATTTTGTGTGGGAGGTACTCGAAGGTGTTTACCGATTGAGTCCATATTGGAGTTATCTTGCGCTCCAACCACTACACACGGTGTCATAGGGTTTTTGTAACTTTCAGGCTATTTTCTCAGGAAGTATGGGCTTGCCCCTAATGAAACTTACAGTGTCGTATAGAGGACGGCGAATACAACTTGCGTAAACAAAAATCAAAGCGATTCGAGACCAGGTCCTAAACTGAACTTTTCCGAAATTTTGTGTGGGAGGTACCCGAAGGCGTGAACCGATTGAGTCCATATTGCAACCTCATCTAAGGTTGGTAGAAATTACACCAGGGAAGGTTTTGCGGATTCTGAAACTACAATGTTCATAAATGAGAAAAATTAAAAAAACAGAAAAACAAAAAAAAAGTCACCGGAGCGCTTTTTAAATAAATCGCGATTCAAGTTAACATTTTTAGTGGTTTTTAGATTTTCACGATTTTGCTTGGAAACCGCAAGTTCTATTGAAATGGGATTAAAGAAAATGTTGTAGCTATTAAAATTCTCTACAAGATTGACTTTTATGATATTTTCGTAGGTTTTACCGTTATTGAGAAATAGAAGTTCAAATTGGGACATTGACTGTATCGTCACCTTATAAAACAATATCATGACTGCAATTTCCCAACTAAGACTTACATATCTCAAAAATGGTACAACCTAGGAAAAATCTTGTAGAGAATTTTCACAGCTATAAGATTTTCTCTAGTCACATTTCGATAAGACTTACCGTTTTCAAGCAAATCGTATAAAACTATCAAAATATCTACAAATGTGACATGAACTTTTATATCACAAAAATGGTAAAACCTATGAACAAATCATAATCGTCAGTCCTCTAGAGAACTTTCACAGCTACAACTTTTTCTTTAGCCCCATTTCGATAGGTTTGCGGTTTCCAAGCAAAATCGCGAAAACCCAAAATAAACCTAAAAATGTGAATTTTGACCGCGATTTATTTAAAAATCCATCCAGCGGTTTTATCTTATTTTTAAATTTTTTCATCTATGAACATTGCTGATTCAAAATCCGCAAAAACATTCCAGCTGTAAGCGGTTTTTACTTAAAGTTAGTTAAGGCGCACCATGTATGACGTTGTTTTATAAGGAAGCGATACAGTACCAATTTGAACTTCTATATCTGAAGAACGGTAAAACCTACCTAAATCTCATAAAAGTCAATCTTGTAGAGAATTTTCATAGCTACAACATTTTCTTTAGTCCAATTTCGATAGGACTTGTGAAACCAAGCAAAATGGTGAAAACCTAAAAATCCTTAAAAATGTCAACTTGTATCGCATTTTATTTAAAAGCGCTCCGGCGATCTTTTTGTTTTTTGATTTTTCTTATCTATGAACATTGTAGTTTCAGAATCCACAAAAACTTCCCAAGTGTAAGCACCTTCCATTTAAAATGGGTTCAAGAGCACGGTGAACATATGTTTGGGTGCAAACAATGATGTTGAAATATAAATACAAACCAAAAGCTACAAAAACATACACATACACGCATTTATAAATGGGGGTGGTTGTTGCTTTTATTGAAATGTTTAGAAATACCAAACACAAAATCAACAAAAGACGAATAGGTACATACAAAATTCCAAGTACAAGAAATACGTAACAGACTTTAATGAAAAAAGGATTTCGCTCCGACATTTCGTTCCGAAATTATGTCAAACACTTCATACAACTTTCGTTAAGATATCGTTATGATTTCGGATCCGACATCGGACGTTTCGTCCGAATTTTGTTCCGATTTCGGTTTGTACGTACGATTGGTTTGCTGGGATGCCAGAGATATAACTCATACATACACCGTCAATACTAGAAACGCAGGATGTCATTTGCCTTATTTTATAATGAACCAATGAAAAAACGATCAATATTTTGAGTTATTACATAAGAAGGAGAAATCGCGCATTGAACAAGTCGAATTCTATACAAACTACATATATGCAAAAAATACTGATAATTTCTTTAATATTAGTCCACATTGAAAAAAATCTTTTTTTGTATGTTTTGTTGTTTTATAAGCTATTTAATAAAAAGTATAAAAAAATTTGCATAGTGGGCTTAGATGCAGATCAGATTTTATATTTCTAATAAATTTTTGACAAAGATTGACCCCTTCAATTTTCTTGAATTATTTTGTATTAAACTACGAATTATTACTATTTTGTCTTAATTTTTTAAAAGGTATTCTAATTTTTTTGCGTGAAAACTTAAAATTTTATGTGAAAATTATATTTTTGAGGCTTTTTAAGCATTTAAAAATAAACAATTTCTTTTCTAAAACGTAAAGTTTTCTTGCAGTCGGCCCTTTTTTTAAAAATGCCGAAAACTTGGAAGTGTTTTATCTGTATATTCTTCATGATAATCCCTTGGTTTTTGATGAAGAAAATACTGTTAGTATATTCCTAACAAATCCTTGACTTTATATGAATGTAACATTTATGATTAAATTTTTAATGCATATTTAAATTTTTCATTAAAAGTCGAAAATTACAAAAATTCGATTTTTCTGAATTACTTACGTTTTAGGCCAATTGCGTGGAAATGCATACACCGAATAAAGCTTTATAAGCGTGGAATGATAGATAACATACAATACTATAACAAAATGCAAAAAACGACACAAAAATATGCGAAAATATCCGAGTTTTACTTCAATTTTTGCAACCATTTTTTGTGGCGATTAAACGACCAGTTGCTTTAAGTAGCTTAAAAAAATAGTAACCATTCGAATCCCACTAACAAATAGGACTTAAATTTTTTGTAATTGATCGTAGTTTAATATCAGAGGGGCAATCATTGTCAAAAACTGACTTTAAATATGAAATCGCTAAAAATGCATCCAAGCGCACTGTGCAAATTTTTCCTCAATTTTTTTATTAAATATGTGATAAAACAACAAACCAATGTTACAGAAGTTATGTGTATTTCTTTGTAAATATATTTTTTACAGACTTCGACTTTTTCAAGGCGAGACATATCTGGAGCCGTTGGCGAAAGTCTGAAAATATACTGAAATGTTTTGCTGATGAGCTGCATCACCACAGCGAAGAATAAAGGAAATCAACAACCTCATTTTCAAAAAGTGTCCGATTTCACTCAGAAATCCCCATATACATATATTTGTTTGCTAGACGAAGCCATTCTTTTCCGCTTAACTCCTTGAGGAGCATAGGGCCTCTACAAACATCCTCCAGGATGATCTGTCATTTGCTATTGCTTTTATTTTGCTCCATGTTTTTTTCGGTGGATTCTAACTCCTTTACAAGACTTATTTTCCACGAGTTTTTAGGTCTTTCTTTTTTCTGCTACCTTGGGGAATCCAATTCAGGACTCGACGACATAGTTCATCGTTATTTTTCCTCAATGTGCGCCCTATCCACTTTTTTATGATAGTTGTTATTAGATCGGTATTGTACCTTTGGTAGAGATCGGTATTGCCTATAACATTTGGCCACCATATTCTCAAAATGTATCGGAGACATCGATTTGTGAATGATTGTAGATTTGAATTAAAGGCTGCTGTTGTCAACCAGTTTTCGAACCCGTAAAGTAATACGAGGGCTGAACTATAACTAACAATGAAAACGCGAATTTTGGTTTTATTGTTTTCTTGAGTGGTCTCCAGCATTACTTATACACTTTTTCATGCGCTCATTGTTGAAACCATTTTTCCACTCCGATTTAGACAACTCCAAAACATGGTTTTTAAACGCTTTTACAGCAACTTCTGGCTACGAAAATCGTTGACCACGATTTTTTTTTCTTGATATGCTGGAATCAAATAAAGTCATTGGATCCCCAGTCAGTGCTGTACGGCGGATGACCCATCAATTCCACGTTTTGTTCGGTCAAACAGGCGCTGGTTTGAATCGATGTGTGAGAACTCGCATTGTCATGATGCAGAATGACTCGCCTTCTCTGGTTCGTTTTTCGAATTTCTCGGAAGACTTCTGGCAAACAAATTGTAGTGTACTACTCAGAATTAACCGCTAACCGCCCAACATTTCCGAAGCCGTATAGTCGCCACACGGGTAGTTTTGCCGAAGAAACAGCCGACCATTTGCTTCGAAGTGCTTCTTACATGAACAACTTTCGGTGGATTTGGCTCGCTTTCGAAGACCTAAACGGTCGATTCCTGTTTTGTTTCGGGCTCCTAACCATAGATCCAATATTCGTCGTCTGTGACGATCTTAAAAACGTCGTTTGAGGCATAACGATAGTTTTTATTCACAATTTCTTTGCACCAATCCACAAGAGCCTCTTTTTGAGCTATTGTCCAATTTTGCTGGATCTAACGAGAAAAATCCATTTTTGCGGCCAGGTGTTCATGCAATAGCAAATGTTAGTTGGTGGAAGAAATGCCCAAGGATGCCTCTTTCTCACGGTATATAACATGGCGATCTTGCATTATCCGTTCACGCACGGCTTAATATTTTTCTGGCACAATGGCCGATTTTGTGCAACACTCACGACCTTCGTTTTTTGGCGAGTGTCGGCCCTGATTGAATCAATTAAACAAGTTTTTCATGATGCTAAAGGATGGCCCTTTAACGACATACAAAGATTTAATTTGATCGATGCACTCTTGCCGTTATTATTCACGTCGAAAGTTGTGCAAAATTATCGGACGAAAATGTTGCCAAGTAAATTCCATTTTTTTCGCAAAATGACTTTTTCATATTACTGTAAACAACACAACACAAGGTTGTATGACAAACTGTCCTGAGAACGTATAGGCTAAAAACTGTCAAACTGCCCAAAAAAATTCAAATGGCGTCTGGCAACACGCGGCGATGCCTAGGCCAGATAGTTTTCGTGCAGCCCTCGTAGCGATAAAATGTTCAATATAAAAATATTTATTTTTGTATTCGTCGGCTCCGTTAGGTTTACCAATTCTATTTGCGATATCGGCTTCCTCACCGCCTTCGATTGTAATTGTGCTTCCGAGATAGCAGAATTTCTCCACGAATTCGATCGGTTCGTCCCAATAAGAAAGGTGGCTGAGTTTATGGCTTTTGTGCTTATTGCTTTGGTTTTACCAATGTTTATCTTAAGTCCTGCCATAGCTGACTCTGCTACTAATTCATTAATCTTAGACTGCATATCGCAGTGTTTTGTGGACAAAAGACATACAGTATCGGCCAAAACTAAAGCACCCCCTCAGTAAATTTTTTTAAAATGAAAATTTTTTAAGAAAGCGATGTTGTAATTTTTATTTGTATTTTTCTTTTTATTTTATTTATATCTATACCCAATAGAAAATCGAATCGTTGATGACATTTATAAATTGTCATATACGACAAGGTGCATGACCATGTCTTGCAATGTGTCGTTACAATAAACCCAAAAATGTTAAAAAAGCGTGTTATGAAATGATTGTTCACATATTGATTCAAATATAAAATTTTCATTTTGTAATAAATGTAACATAATAAAATCGTCAAATTCTGAAATCACGTCAATGATTAAAAAGTGTGATTTAACCAAAGAATGGTAAGTCTGAACAATTATATTAAAGGAACGTTAAACATAATTTAAGTTATTCTTTTAATACATGTATTAATTGACTGAAAATTCCAGCAAAAAAAAGCAACCCCCTTAGTTGAGGGATAACAAAAACGATTGAAACCTACATATATTTCGTTGCGTATCCTTTATTCTGGATGACGCAAGCACATCTTTTAGGCATAGAGGATACTAAACTAATAATGATTGCAGGCGATATTGGTTCCCAGGATGCTTCTGCGGCTTCAAATAAATTTTTTTTGGTTTTTCAATTTTTTTCGGTTGATTTTTGAGTTAGCGATCTCCCAAACGTCCCAATTGATAGCTAAGGTCAGGGGATTAGGCTGGCCAATGGAGTACTTCTGTCGAATTGTTTAACCGTTGCCCATTTGGTCCACGCATTATGCCATCTGAATCCATTAAATTAAAATTAGATTAATTCCGAAAACATCAGAGTCCTTCATTTTTGGTCACTCTCCAGTTCAGATGGGTCTTGGCGAGTTCAAATTTGTCGTTTTCATTTTTTGTCGATATGAATAGTTTTTTTGCTGGTCGTCGACAAAACAAGCCGGCCTCTACCGCTCGCATGTAAATCGTTCTTTTGCTAATTTTTAAATCTTAGCAACTTTGTATTTGACCAGTAGATGCTGTAGCATCATTTTTGTTGAATATGAACAATATCGTGTAAGGTTTTGGTATAGCCCTATTATAGCAGTATCTCCCGATTTTCGGCTGTAATTTGTACTTAGGGTTTCTAGTGGTCACAAAACTTTTCCACCAAAAATTGTGGACCTGCGTCCACGTTTGGGTATAGGCCCATATAACGGTACCTCCCCATTTTCAGTATTTTGAGGATTTAAGCTACATTTTCCGAAAATTAATTATTTCGCCTGAAATAATTAATAATTTAATATCGTCTATGCCTAAAAGATGTGCTTGTGTCATCCAGAATAAAAGATATGTAACGAAATATTGATTTCAATAGTTTTTGGTGGGGGGGGTTATATTTGCGACCTAAAATGGTTTTTGAATTTTAACTTTTGTTTATTAAGTTCTGAATTCCTTACATTTGTGTTTTCCAATAATATAGATATGGTAAAAACCAAATTTCTTTACAATTCCATTTGAAAATAAAATATAATTTAAAAAAATTAAGTTTCAGTGTTTTATTTAGAAATGCACTTTAAACTAGGAAATAATTTGCCGCTTAGCCTTAATAAATACATTCTTTTTCATGATGGAATCTCTCAAATAAAACGCTTGCCGTTTAATTTTGCCACCATTTATAATTTAATTGCAAGCGTTTTATTTGAGAGATTCCATCATGAGAAAGAATATATTTATTGAGGCTAAGCGACAAATTATTTCCTAGTTTTAAGTGCATTTCTAAATAAAACACTGAAACTTAATTTTTTTAAATTATATTTTATTTTTAACTTTTTTCATTTTTTTGGGCGTATCATTTATCAAATAATTCAGAACTACAGTGAATGTTATGGAATTCAGTGATATCGGTTCGGTAAGACCAAAAGAAAGCGAATACAATATCATAACATTTAATTTTCAAATATCTTAACATTATAATTTTCAAATATATGCAAAAATCTGATGTCTACTTATCACAAAGAATTTCTGAAGGCCGAGAACCAATGCTGATCAATAGTTAGTCTATCCATCAAGAAATTCTAGCACCTAATCGCGGTTATGTAAATGACAAATTCTGTCGCCAAATCGTGCATCTGCCAATAGACTAATTTTGGCGTCTAATCGTCGGACTTCACTTATAGAAATTCTGGTTTCCTATCCTGGATCTTCTCATAAATTGATCAGTAACAAGGGAAACTCTGGAATCCAGTCTTAAATTCTTTTAAATGAAATTATGTCGCCCAATCCAGGGTATATACCCGTATACATACATTCTCTTAGCAAAAATCCATAAACACAATTTTTCCCAATCTACATTTTTTATACTCTCAGCCTTTAGCCAAGATGGGCCGGCAAACTTCCGCAAAGTATTTCAAAAATTTTCAGCGAAGTGCAGTTTAAGACCTCCCTGGATAAGCTGTGTAAGCTTAAGACCTCAATGGTCATGGCTTCACTTCCTTTATGCTAACAATAGTTATAAGTAAAAATATGAAATAAATAAATTAATAAATAAAAAGAACTCTCTGGAAACGCTTTGCTTTTTTGCAACAAGTGTTCTCGGGGCCCCTATTGCTACAGTAAAGTTTTTCAGAGGCAAGTCTATACTCCCAGAGAAAATGGCCCGAAAACTGTAAAGAACACCTAAGGCAATCATGTGTAGTGGCTAGTGCGCACGACAACTTTCGAACCAAACTTTGTTTATGGCAATATTTCAGCGAGCCTTATATATACAAAATCCGATGGTGGTATTTCTGGTATCTTCACCCCCAAATTTCAAGAATTTTAGCTTAAGTGGTATGCGCGAGTTTTCTTGAAAGGAGCAACAGATTTGGTCCAAACTTTGGGTTTAGTAATATTTTTTCCAAACTTAGTTTTTGCTCGGGCCATAATGGGGTACCTCCCTCACAAACCTTCAAAATAGTTGTTTAAATGAAGTTTAAGGTCCATTGGAGGATTTTTAGTAATTTTTACTGAAGGTATTCCTTGTGTTTAGAGTGGTATTATGTTTTTCGTGGGCAAGTCCATATTTCCTGACATAAGGGTCAAAAGGTAAAAATTATACTGTGGCTGAGATTTTTTTGAACCAAAAGAACCAACAGACAAGAAACCCCAGTTGCGTTTTGTTGTGTCAGATCCAGCTCGGGTTTTATGGCCTCATCCAAACATGGTTAAATATTGAGTTTTTAAAGTAATTCGGGGATATATCACTTAAACCAATGCGAATCTTCTTCTGACCTCTGAAGCAAATTTGTAGACAAGGACCAGAATAAAATATTTGGAGAAACACTGAACTCGAAAAAATACATTTATTACCTCAAATTTCAAAATATATGCAAAAATCCCATAATTTTTATAGATTTCGCACCGTATCTCCAAAACCGTTAATATTTTCTGAATATTTTCTTCAGGAAAGATATACCCTAGAATGTAATACGCAACTCTTCAGAACATGTCATTGTTGTAAAATCTCTCTATCCCGTTGTTTTCTGAACATTTTTCAACGACGAGTTAATGAAAATGTCAAGAACGTAGTGAAATTCGAAATGCGAGAAAAAAACTGTTGGTGTGAACTGCGTTTGAAATACGTATTGTAAAAGATATGATGCAAAATACCGCTGAAACAACATGAAGTATGCATTTTAGAGTTTCAGAATGTTCTGGAGAATTGTTGAGATCCTTATTTGGAAGATTTTTGCAAAAGGTTACCTGGTTCAACTCCCAACAGTTTAGCCGATACTGACCAGAATTTCAGCAATAATGTAAAATGTTCTATATTTTATAGATTTTGGTGCCCAAGATGGAGTTTTTCTTATGAGGTCTCTTCAGAAGATAAGTTCTCCTATTTTAGGGCTACAATATTGCTAAAGACAGCAAGGCCAAATTCCTATTCGTTTCTGAGATAAAGGCCTGGTAATGCAAAAAAGTGTAGTTTTAGCCCGGTTTAGATGAGGGCATAAAATACGAACTGGATCTGACAGGACCAAACCCCACTAGGGTTTGTGTAGTCTAAATATGTACTTTCAAAAAATGCATACTAGAAGTTGTTTGCATCTTCAGTGTTGCATAGTGTAATCCGCTTTAATTTCATTCTCTCTTGTAATATTCCCACAAATTTTCATGTTAAAATTGTTTGTTTTCTCGTAGCAAAATTACACATTGAATCTATCTAATAGAGAATTTCCCCACCTCCTTTGCAGTGGAAGTGGTATGTAATTGAATATTTTACAAAATGCACATGTTTCTATTTTTTTTTTAATTTTTTCCTGTTCAACATGAGCAGCACGGGAAAATAACATCAACAAGCACTCACATAAACAAAAAATATAATGGACTGAAGATCAACGTTTTGTCAAGGTCATTTGTGATAAACATGTGTCTGTATTGTGATCACCCTCAGTTTATATATTTGTCATACATCCCATATTAAAAGCTATGTGTACGGATTGTACTGCTGCCACACATTATATGTGGATATCATGTTTTGTGATGAATGAATGGTACTGCAAGCGCGTATTACATTTCAATTGGCTCCAAAAAGTCTAGAGAACTAACAACAACATCACAACAAGAACAGCAGCAGCAACTGAAACCATGCAGTATTAAACAAAACTCAGAATCTAAATGAAATAAATCATATTTTAATGAGAACTTTTTTATGATGGTTGGTTAATTTTTCCACTACTGTAAGGAACAAAAATGTTAATAACTTGCATTTTTTGCCATTAAAATAAGAATAAAATGTTAGTTTTATGTATTTGGCAATCGAATTATTAAAATTATTTCTAGTAAGCAGCAAATTTGCCTGCCATTTCCCCCATTAACCTACTCCTCCTCCTGATCACCCACGTTGACTTAATAAAATAATGATAACTGTAATATGGTATATCACTGCTGTTTATTTAAGATGTTCTTCAAAACAGAATTAAAATACGGGGCAATAAATTGAAGCAATTATGCTCGTCAGTTTTATTCTTAATACAAACAGAAATTGCCATAAATTTGAAATCCGGAAGGAGTTGTTTTAACAAGCTGACAGGGCTAGTAACCAACGACACAATTTAACTAAAAGTTTACTACACATCAGTTGGAAATTTAACATTAGGCTGTACACTCTAAACTTTTTTGCAATAAGATGCGACACAAATGTGCGAAATTTTAAACGTTTTTGTTGAAATACGATTTTTACGCATAAATTGTTCTGAAATTGTGAACCAATGTGTCTAAAGTGAATGAATATGAAACAATAAATGCCTAAACAAATGTGTAAAAATCGTGTTTCAACAAAAATGTTTAAAATTGCGATCATTTGTGTCGCATCTTGTTGCAAAAAGTTTAGAGTATATATATTATTAGGCTGCAGTACCGACATATAGCACGCAAATGCATATCTATATAAATAAAAATCAAATGTCGTTCGTTGGTAATGGCATCAGTTGAGAACGGCTGGACCGATTTCGATAATTCTTTCTGTAAAATGTGCGCCATAACCCGACTTGGGTTTTTATGCAAATTTTGACCACACCCACATTTACGCCCACTTTTTTCAATTTTAAATGTTTGTCATTTCTACAAAAACTACTGAACCTATTTTTCTGAAATTGCCAGGGAATGTACAGGGATGGCCCCCGGATAAAATAGGCTACAAATTTTGTTGAATTTCGGAAGGGGCGGGGTACTTCCCCTATACCCTATTTCTTTAAAAATGCTATATCTATGGTGAAAATAGGCAATATATTTTTTTAATTTCGGAGAGGGCGGGGTACCTCCTCCATGCCCTATTTTTATAAAAGCCTATTTTATCACGCCCACTTTTTAAATACGTTACATACCCAAAACTACTGAACCGATTTTCCTGAAAATTTCAGAGAATGTACAGGGAGGACCCGTAGTTCAGATAGGCTATAATTTGTGTTGAATTTCGGAGGGGTTTGGTACCTCCACTATGTCTGATTTAATAAAACCGCTATTGTAGCAAAAATGAAGCGAGTGATTGAATTAATTCTTCTGTACAACCACCCTCTGAACCACCCCGTTCCGAACCACCCCGCTCCGAACTTCCACCCTCCGAACCACCCCGCCCCGAACATCCACCTTCCGATCCACCCTGCTTCGACTTTCCACCCTGCTGCGGATTTCCACCCTCGGAACCAACCCGCATTGAACTTCCACCCTCCGATCCACCCCGCTTGGAATTTTCACCCTCCGAACCACACCCTCCCATCCACCCCGCTCCGAACTTCTACATATCGAACCACTCTGCAACAAACCACCCTGCTCCGAACATCCACCCTTCGATTCTCCGACCCTAGGTACTCATTTTGGGACCTTAAGACCCGAACACGCCCGAGGGACTTATTTGTGGCTATAAGACCCGGCCACGCCCACTTTTTTAAGTGTGTTAAATCTTCAAAACTTCTAAACCGATTTCCATGTAATTTTCAGATGATGTTCAGGGATGGCCCTTGGTGGAAAAATGCTATAAATTTTGTTAAATTTCGGAGGTGCTGGTTATACTCTGCGTCCTATTTTTTTTAAATGCGCTATATATGTAAAATGTACAAACCATAAGACCCGACCACTCCTACTTTCTTAAATATGTTACAAACCAATGGAAATGCCAGATGTTATGCATAGCGAAGTTTTGGTCTTATTGGAAAGCAAGTATTTAAATTAGAAGGCAACATATCGATATCTATAGCTTCATCAGGTATATAAGATGTACATTATAAGAAGGTGGAAGGACGACACAGTTGGCCCTTAAGACACTGCACATTAGGGATATAACTTTTTGCACTTTTTTGCAAATATCGAAAATACCACCACACAACCGTGTAGAGCATGAAAAGCTATTATGAAATACGGTGTCAATTTTTCTCTACCGCGAAAAAAGTTTCCGCACCAAATGCATTGAAATTCTGTAATGCATTTTTTAATTTTATCTGTCATAACAACATATTTGCTTTTCATTAAAATTTTTATTTTTTTGTAATCTAATTTAAAATCGTTATCAAAGCGTTCTGGACCAATTTGTTCTAAAATCGCGCCATTTCGGACCATATTAGGATTTTTTGACACTATTGAAATTTTTGGTTTTTCTTTATAAACTCGTGAATTTTATGTTTATATGTTTTTAACCTATCGGACAAGAGAATATGGGGCCATATGCAACTAATTCGCGAAAGTTACAGGCTGTTTTTGTTGACTTTGCCTGTAAGAATTGTATTTTTTTCTATAAATATTTATTCAAACAAAGCAAATTTAAAATTATAAGTAGAAAAAGCATCAAAAGGGTTTTAGTAATCAAAGTTGGTGCGGAGACTTTTTTCACCGAATCGATCTTAGAAACGCGTTTTCATTATTAGGACAAAATTCCCCACATCGTACTGGTGTTGTATTTTTGTAGAAAACAAATACGATTCTCACATGCAAAGTCAACAAAAACAGCCTGTAACTTTCGCGAATTCGTTGCAAATGACCCCATATTATCTTGTCCGATAGGTTAAAAAAATATAAACATAAAATTCACGAATTTATAAAGAAAAACCAAAAATTGCAATAGTGTCAAAAAATCTTAATATGGTCCGAAATGGCGCGATTTGAGAACAAATTGGTCCAGAACGCTTTGATAACGATTTTAAATTAGATTACAAAAAAATAAAAATTTTAATGAAAAGCAAATATGTTGTTATGACAGATAAAATTAAAAAATGCATTACAGAACTTCAATGCATTTGGTGCGGAAACTTTTTTCGCGATAGAGAAAAATTGATAGATAGAATTGATAGACAAAAATTGTTTCATAGTAGTTTTCCATGCTCTACACGGCTATGTGGTGGTATTTTTTTGGTTATAGCCCTACTGCACATTCATGTGAATGAAGGGCACATATACAATATTAAATATAAGTATCACCTGGAACGAATTTACAATGATACATAATAATTTAAGAAGCAATTCACCTTTAAATTTCAGACAAACACTTCCAATTATACTATTCCAGCAGATAAAAAAAATGCATGCCTCAAGTCATCAGCTTTTTGGCGGTATGTTAAAATTACATATCGACACAATTAAATCATTTTGAGTTGTGTCTGTTCGAACTTTATTTGCTACGTTTTCGGTTATGTAGCTCCGCTGCCACAAGGTAATGGTCCTAGATTTCCAATAGAGAAGAATGGAAATCTTTTGTTGGTTCGGAAATGTTTTGTAGAGGGCCAAATGAGTAAGTATGATTTGTGTGTGTTTTTTGTAGTCTTTTAGTGGTATAGTGAAGTGAAAGTGGTTCAGTAAACCCGATCAAGTACTGCAATGAAAGCATATCATTGTCTTGCTGTACTGAAAGAATCTTTGTCTTATCATGTAGATGACCCAGTGAAGGTATGAGGAGGCAGTTCTCAGAGCTGCATTTTGACAGGTTTCAATATTTTTCCATCGCGTTGGACTTATATTCGCGGATCAAACTGGCGCCGAATAACTTACCACAGACCGACCTATAGCGTTATATGTGGTCAACAAGTTTTCTTTATCAGCTAACCAAATGCTGCCAGCCAGGGACTTGGCGACCTCGTCCTACATCTCAGCTTCACGCAGAAAGCTGTTGTTGTAGCAGCATAGAAACCTACGTAGTGGCAAAGGTTTGATACTGGGTTGGCAGCCGCTGGCCAAAATCAGGGTCAATCCGGTACGAAAGACAGGATATAAACATATGGTCTGTTCCAGAACTGCAAGAATTTACTTTTTTTCTACTTTTTCCGATAACATAATGGAAAAGATATTATCGTAGTAAAAATATTAGCTTCTTGAAGGTTCTGGAACAAAGCAATACTGTCGAATGTGAATTTTGGGGTAGCTGATGATCCAAATTCTGGTACCATCGACGATGATATTCAACTCTGTTCTCACCTCCGCCGCCATTGTGGTGAACACAATGGCTGTAGATTTAGTGGCGGATATTTGCATATTATTCGCGTGGTAAAAGGTGGTAAGATCAAGTTCTAAAATAGAAAAGTTGTGTTTCAGTAGTGAAAATATGGAAAATTTTGAAAATATAAAATAAATTAATTAAAAAAATTATTAATTAATGCAAGCGTTTTATTTGAGAGATCCCTTCCTGAAAAGAAAATAATTATTGAGGCTAAAAGAAAAATTGTTTTTTAGTTTTTAGTGCATTTTAAAATTGAACACTGTAACTTAATTGTTTAACTATGTATTTTATATTTTTAGTAACTAATTTTAAATAAAAGGTGCTTACACCTTTGAAGTTTTTGCGGATTCTGGAACTACAATGTTCATAGATGAGAAAAATCAAAACACGGTTTAGGAAAAATAGACCCAAAATGTTTTTAGTTTCCTATTCATATATTGTCATCCTAATCTGAAAATTGGGCCAAGTTTTAGTTCGATTGGTCAAATGTAAGTAAGAAAGTATCAGTGAGCTGTGCTGACGGAGAAATACATTCAGCCACTGACAAAAAAAAAAAAAAAAAACAAAAAACAGCAACAACAAAAGCAAACCAAACACAACCCAGCAAAATCTTCGATGGATGCTATTGAATCATGGGTGCAAGTGATCTGGCATGTCATCTTTTTAGCATTTTCACTCATGAATTTTATATGAGCGTGACCACCATAAGGTGACATTCATTTTCGGATCTTAAGATGACATTCATTGTCGGATCCTAAGCATGTCATTTTGACCAATGCTGTGACATGTCATTTTCACCTACCCTTTGGCATGACATTTTCATGTCTTGTTTGGAAAATGGAAAATTCTGTATTGAAATATGATTTTCATGACAAACCAAACTCTTTATTAATTCAAACTAAGTCATGAAATAACTAGAACTAATTTATCAGCATAATGTTTACACCCAAAATTTCAATTTTATCGCCGCCGCTGCACCGCAACAGAGTTTACTTCGTCCACTCTCAGCCACTGATTTTGTTATACCCTACACCACTATGTGGGGAGGGTATTATAAGTTGGTTTTGCCCAAAAAGTTTGTAACGAAATAATGGTCGTAGACCCATACCCATATACCAAAATTAATGTCTCGACGAGCTGAGTCGATCTGGCTATGTGTGTCCGTCCGTCAGTCCGTCCGTCTGTCCATCTAAACCTTGTAATCACTCTACAGGTCGCAATTTTGATCGGATCGTCACGAAATTTTGGGTGTTGATGAGGGTTCTGGAGGGGAAGAAGCCTATTAATTTTGGTGATGGTCGGATAATATTCAAGGGTCGGAGTGGGCAAAAAACGTATGTGGATAAAAAGACCACGTTTTTTTCCAAAGCGAATATCTCAGCTTCTATATGGGGTATACCAAAAGCAAGACCTGACAATAAAAGTAGAAAATATCACCTTTCCAAAGTTCTCGTAGGTGATCAAACAACGAAGATATTACAATAGTCGCAAATAAAACCCAAATTTTCATTCTTGCTATTTTAATTATAATGACGAATATCACAGCTTTGGTTGGGGACTTTTCAAAAGCAAAGCCTGACTATGAAAATAGAAGTTCGCATCTTTACAATGATGCAAACTAGGTCGGCGTAGGTGCCCAAATAACGGAGATATTGCAACAGTCGGTAATACATCCCATTTTTCCATTTTTGGAAATCACGCTACAGGTCGCAATTTTGATCGGTTCGTCACGAAATTTTGGTGGTTATTGGGGGTCCTACAGAGGAAGAAGTCTATTCATTTTGGTGATGGTCGGATAATATTCAGGGGTCGGAATGAGCAAAAAAGTTATTTAGAGAAAAAGTCAACGTTTTATTTCAAAGCGAATATCTCCGCTTCTATAAGGGGTATATCAAAAACAAAACCTGCTAACGAAAGTAGAAATATCACATTTGCAACGATGTGACGTACATATGTTGTCGTAGGTGGTCAAATAACGAAGATATCGCAATAGCCGCTAATAGAAAACTACTTTTCATTTTTGCGATTTTAATAATAATGACGAATATCACAGCTTTGGTTGAGGACCTTCCAAAAGCAAAGTCTGACTATGAAAGTAGAAAATCCCACCTTTACAATGATGTAATGCAGGTTGGTAATACATCCCATTTTTTAATTGTTTTGTATTCACGCTACACGTCGCAATTTTGATTGGATCGTCACAAAGTTTTGGGTGTTAATGGGGGTCCCACAGAGGAAAAAAACCTATTGATTTTGGTAATAGTCGGATATTATTCAGGGTTGGGAATTTGAAAAAAAAAACTTATTTGGAGAAAATGCCAACGTTTTATTTCAAAGCGAATGTCTCTCTTCTGTAAGAGGTATATCAAAAGCAAAACCTGACAAGAAAAGTAGAAAATATCACCTTTACAACGATGTGAAGTAAGTTGGTATAGGTGGTCAAACAACAGAGATATCGCAATAGTCGGTAATGCATCCCTTTTTTCATTTTTTGTGCAATCACAATACTGGACGGAATTTTGATCGGATCCTCGAGAAATTTTTTGGGTTGATGGGGGTCTCACAGAGAAAGAAACCTATTGATGGTTGGCGTACATCCCACTTTTGCATTTTTTATTTAAGTTGCACTGACGATGTACTTAAATGCGTTTCAACAAAATTGACCTGTATCAATGAAGACATTCAGAGCAAAGGCACTAAGCTATCCCAATTTTAATATTTTGAATTTTACCAGTGAAAAGCTTATGCACGGGAGTAGTGGTGTATGGTATCACATAGTCGGTCCCGACCCGACTATAGCCTTGGTTCACTTGTTTCATCTTACAAAAGCTTTTCTATTATCTTCTCATCACCAGTTCAGATTTCGACATGGACTCCAACAGCACTCCTTTAAGAATGTCTAGTTCGTGAACCTGAAGGGGTCAACCGTGCGCAGCAGCCAGACAGACAGACGGACAGACAGGGCTAAATCGACTCCAAATTGTCTGAAACGAATTTCGTCCAAACATACTTGCGGTCTAAAACAGTTATTTCGATGAGGCAAATTTTTGGTCGTATTAAAGTGTATATACCTACCCATATACATATGTACCTACCCTCCTTAGAATATGACATTTTGTGGCGATCGGTTTTGATATACATAGCTCCAATATGCATATTTGGCCGATTTTCGGTAATTTGGGCCCTACATTGCTATATCAAAATCCGGTCCGATTCAAAATTGTTTGAAGAATTCGTTTTTTAGCCACAACAATGAACTGGTTGTTGTTTAATCGATTGGACCACAATTGCGGCCTTTAGAGTATTTTCGTGAAAATACACCATTGGTCCCATACATTGGTTTAATGTCAACCGATCGTCATAAAATGTCATATATGTATAAGGGTTTTGGGTCACATGAATAATTTGAAAAATTTATTTCGGTCGCCCTCTCCGTTTTATTAGGGATATGTGAAAGCAAATCTCAAAGGCTGAGCATGAAGATCACTAAAGTCATGGCATAGTATAAAGTTGTATATCAAGTATAATATGTTTTTTTGTGCAATATGTCCCAATATTCAATGTACATTTTGATTTATATACAAATCTTGAAGACACTTGTGTTTGTGTGTATAACTATTTATAATGATGAAACTGTGACAATAGGATTTTTTCCATTGTTGTTGTAGTTGTTTTGTCTCGCTAATCGTTTGTTTAAAAAGGCGTTTTATAATTGCTTATTGTAATTTGTCATATTAAATATCATCATTATGATCTTATGGCACTAATATCATTATCAGGACAATGATAATGAAATCCGGAGAGAAGAGGGTGGTATGAATAGTTTCAAATGCAACGAAATCACAAAACTATGTATTTCAAGTGTTACAAACACAATACATTGTACATCAAATGTGGGCAATCCCATCGATAATGTCGAGACTTATTATCGAAAAATACTCACTTCTTGTGCTCCATAAGAAGGAAATGAAATAATTTGCCTTATAAAATTGCTTAATTTATTGAGAAAAAGAAACATGTATTGAAACCCCTGTTCGAATTCTTAGTTTAAATTCAATAGCTTTGAAGGCCAATTTCCAAAATTACAAAGCTTGGCTGAATCTTTTCTCACAATTGCTTAATTTTTTAATTCAACCCAACGCTTTATACTACCCTCGCATTTGCAATACAACACTTTCATTAATATGTATCATTTTTTGAGCTTAAATTTGTTTAGTATTCATTAAGATCTCATATCGTAAACATGTCGCTGCGCGAACCCATTCTTCGCTATTTTTCGCATCAAACATTTATGGTTTTTAAAATTAAACAAAATAAACTAACAAAATAATATTTAATTATAATAAAGAAAATTGATTTAAAATAATAATGCTAAATGTGAGAAATCATCATTTGTGACAGACAAGTGCAATTTTACAAACAAATCTCAAAACAAAAAAACAAAGTTTGTTTTCAAAAATCAAATCAGGTTAGCAAAAAGAAAACAAAACACACCTTCCAAACGCGTTATCTTGCTTTGTCTTACGTCGAAAACTTTCGGGGTTCCAACCAACTATGTGTTGGTCTATACGTGTCTATTGGACTGTTTTACACAACTTACTTGCCCGGTTCTTTTCGAATCTTATCTTAAAATGTTCGGCGTGTGCTTCACAACGTTTGTGTTGTTGCTGTTACTGTTGCCCCACCGCCGATGACGATAGTGACGACGATGGTGTTGGCGATGGTAGCAGAAGCGGCTGTTGTTGTCTCAAACACCAATTGGCAAATTTGTCGGATGATGGCGCATACTATCCCCCCGAGAACCATATGGACTTAACGCAGCAGCAACAACAACAAATGGGGAGAATACATCACGATTATGTCATTGTGGGTAAGTAAGTCGTTCGTTGACAGTATCAGTTGGATATGAACACAGCACACACCAATGATTATAGATCATGTGTATTGCCCACAACGCTACTATTTAAAATTTGAATTTATTGATGTTCGCAGAAGTATGAAAATAATAAAATATGCTAATTATTTTTTGAAACAAAACTATATATAGATCTCAAATTGGCTCAGCGGTTAATAATATTAAACAAATAAAATGGAAATAGGGAAAAAGCGGGACCATTCGCCACTGGCCATATATGTACCTCAACACTGATTTTCATCAAGCCTATAAATACCGAATAGTCTCAAGCATATGAAATGTACTTGTCAATAGGAAAATTAATTTGTTTTTTGAAGTTCATTCGTCTATATCAAAATTTTGAATCTGTACCTTGCATATGTATGATTGGTGATGCAGCTATATTTTGTAACATACCGGAGCACTTTTGCAACTGGGATGTCAGTTTCAACTTATACTGTTAATGCTCTGAATGTTATGTTGTACATTTTTTTAGAATTATAATTTTTTCAAATAACATTTTAGGTCGCAAATATAAGCGGACAAAACTAAAGCACCCCTATAATTTGAAGTACAACAAAAACTATTGAAATAAATATTTCGTTGCGAATCCTCTATTCCGAATAACACAAGCACACCTTTTAGGCATAGATGACATTAAATTATTAATTATTGCTGGCGATGTTGCATCACTGGTTACTTTTGCGGCTTCAAATAAATTTTTCTTTGGTATTGTAATTTTTTTCGGTTGATTTGTTGAGGGTATTGGGCAGGCCAATAAAGAACTTCTGTCGAATTGTTTTGGAATCACTCCTTAACCACTTTCGATACATGAGTTGGCTCGTTATCTTCCTCGAAGGTCCATCTAAGTGGCATATCATCTTCGGCATAAGGCAACATCGCGCCTTTTAATACGTTACGATACTTGAAACGATCCATAATTCCATTAAATTTATAAATTGGTCCAATCCCATGGCCAGAGAAAAAATCCCAGACCATAATGTTCAGCCCCCATGTTTTACAGTGTCCTTGCAATATTTAGGACTTAACCGTTACCCGCGTAGTCCATGCCTTTTACCATCTGAATACTTTAAATTAAACATAAATTCATCGGAAAACAGCACAGCCCTCCATTTTTTACAATCCAGTTCAAATGGGTCTTGGCAAATTCCAGTCTGGCTCCTTCATTTTTTGTCGATATGAAAGTTTTGTTTTGCTGGTCGTCGATTGAATAAGCCGGCGTCTACCGTTCTTCTGAGAATCGTTCTTTTGCTACTTTTTAAATCTAAGCGATCTTGTATATGACCAGAGGATGCTGTAGCATCATTTTTGGATGAATATGAACAATATCGGCTAATGTTTTGGTATAGCCCCCTTATAGCGGTACTTTCCGATCTTCGGTATTTTGGGTAATCCCCATATAACGGTATCTCCCGATTTTCAGTATTTTGAGGATTTTAGCTAAATTGTCCGAAAATCAATTATTTCGCCTGAAATAATTAATAATTTAGTATCCTCTATGCCTAAAAAATGTGCTTGTTGTCACCCAGAATAGAGTATACCCAACGAAATATTGACTTCAATAGTTTTTGTTGTGCTTTAGTTTTGTCCGCTGGTATTTGCGACCTAATGTGTTTTTTGAATTTGAAATTTTGTTTATTTAATTCTGAATAAAAAATAAAAAATAAATTTATAACTTCTTTTCTTAAAAAAATTATGATTTTAAAAAAAAGTAATGAAGGGTTGCTTTAGTTTTGGCCGACACTGTACATATTTTAGTTTTTCATGGCCGATGGACCGTTGAACCTCACCATTTAAGGAAACCACCGTTGTCTCGAAAATTAAATTGCAAGCCGATGCACCCATAAGTTTAGCAAATAAAGCGATTACAAAACAATAAGCCCCCTAAATTCGCCTACATATAGGTATATACCATTTTGGACCACGGGACATTCCTTAAAATTTTCGGAAAAGTAATGTATTGAAAAGAGTGGGCGTGGTCATCAGTTTTCAAGATGTAACATATTTAAAAAATTGGGCGAGGTCCGGTATTTTGGATCCAAATATGTACCTAGGGTACACACAACCCCATTGCCTCCCAAAATGTATGCTAAAACCGATATAATCATAAGTTTGGCTTATTCATATACCGTTTAAAAGAATGACGTGATGACGGTATATAACATATTTAAAAAACAGGTATGGTCAGGTCTTTAGGCCCCAAAGAAGTATCTAGATTATAGATAAATCCGTACATTTTAAACCGACACATCCGTATTTTTTGCAAATATAGCGTTTTTTTTAAATCGCATAGGGGAGGTACGGCGACCTGACTTAACGCCCAACGGACATAACTCCCAAAATCAATTTAGGGGATAGATTGATTGTTGATGTTATTGGTTTTGGATCTTACTTATTTATTTGAAAGTTTTTGTGCTTTCTTGTGCGCTTGCGATAAATCTACAACGCCATAAATAAAACATTGAGTCATAGAGCAAATCTGAATATCGTCACCATAAACGCCCAAAGACGTAACCGACACGCAAATCGAATTTCGTTTTTTGATGGGATCTGATAAATAAAGCTAAAATACATGCTCTGGCAAAATTTCAAGCTTCTACGTTAAAAAATAACCATCCTATGAAGAAATGGTATTTCGGAAAATGGGATAATATTGCAGAATTTGTTGTAATGACGGATCCCAAAACCAAGCGTTTCCGCGGTTTTGGTTTCATTAATTACTACCATTCGTGTAGGATTGATAATATCCCAAATACTCGCCCTCATAAGATTAATATTCCATAAAACAGTATTTCATTTTATAACGTTTTTGGAAGCGATAGAGCAAAATTTTAAAAAGGGTATATTTTATAACAAATTGCGCGCGCTTTTGCTCGATCGCTTTCAACATCTTTAGGTTTTATCTATGACTCAATTTTCAATTTACAATAAAAAATAAATCACTCAACACGCTGTCAAACATTCCGTTTTGTCATTGTTCGTTATTTAGAAATGTGTTAACAAATTCCTGAGGCAGATTTCTTTATGCGTCTAACTGGCTTAAAATCAACTGAATGATGTTTACTATTTTAGAGATCAATCAAATCATTATACCCTACACCACATAGTGGGGAGGGTATTATAAGTTGGTTTTGGCCAAAAAGTTTGTAACGCATCGAAATAATGGTCGTAAACCCATACTTATATATACCAAAATGTATGTCTCGACGAGCTGAGTCGATCTGGCTATGTGTGTCGGTCCGTCCGTCTGTCCATATAAACCTTGTAATCACGCTACAGGTCGCAATTTTCATCGGATCGTCACCAAATTTTGGGTGCTGATGAGGGTCCCAGAGGGGAAGAAGCCTGTTGGTAATGGTCGGATATTATTCAGGGGTCGGAATGGACAAAAAACTTATTTGGAGAAAAAGTCAACGTTTTATTTCAAAGCGAATATCTCTCTTCTGTAAGGTGTATATCGAAAGCAAAACCTGGCAATGAAAGTAGAAAATATCACCTTTACAACGATGTGAAGTAGGTTGTCTGGATAATGCAACCCTTTTTCCATTTTTTGTGCAATCACACTTCAGGTCGGAATTTTGATAGAATCCTCCCGAAATTTTGGGGGTTGATGGGGGTCTCACATAGAAGCAAGCCTGTTGATGGTTGGCGTATACCCCACGTTCCATTTTTTTATTTGAGTTGTACTAACGATGTACTTAAATGCGTTTCAACAAAATTGGCCTGTATTAATGAAGCCAATCAGAGCAAAGGCGCTACGCTATCCCAATTTAAGTGGTGTAGGGTATCACATAGTCGGCCCCGACCCGAACATAGTCTTGGCTCACTTGTTTTTAAAATCTATTAACCATCATAAAACCTGAAAGAGTCTACCATTTTAAATTGTTTTTCTTTTTAAATTTGACAGAAATTTCAAAAATAATAGACTATTGCAGGTTTTGGAACACTCAATTGCTGTAGATTACAAATATTAATTTTAAATCATTAAAATATAAAAAACAAAATAATAGTTTGGACTTATGTCCACTTACAACGCGGACTTAACGCCCAAATTTTTTGGCATTGTGTCCGATTTTTTGGCCTTATGTCCGGAGTTATGGCGGACATAACACTCAATTTTATTTTGGGCGTTAAGTCCGGGGTCAGGGCGGACAAGTCAGGTCGCCGGGAGGTACCCCGCCACCTCTGGAATTCAATGTATCCTGTTTTCGGGGGCCATCTCTGTACATTCCTTGACAATTTCAGGAAAATCGGTTCAGTAGTTTTTGCAGAAAAAAAATTAAATTGAATTAAAATTAAAATTAATTTGATTTTTGATTTTTATTCATAAAGATATGGAGTTTTTTTTAAATATGGCGAAGGGAAGTACCTCGCCCCCTTTGAAATTCAAGAAAATATGCATCCTTTTTTCACCGGGGCCATCCCTTTTTAATCCCTGAAAATTTCAGGAAATCGGTTCAGTTGTTTTGTAGAAGTAACATATTTTAAAAAGTGGGAGTGTCAAACCCTTAAGTCCTATAAAAGTGGGTAAGGTCGGAGACTCAACCACAATTGTCTTGCAAATTAATTTCCAAACCGATACCTTCGTAATTATTGTAAATATAGCATTTTTAAAGAAATAGTGTATAGGGAAAGTACCCCGCCCCTTCCGAAATTCAACAAAATGTGTAACCTCTTTTCACCGAGGGCCGTCGCTGTATATTCCCTGACAATTTCAGGAAAATCAGTTCAGTTGTTTTTTGGAAAATATTAAAATTAAAACAAGTGGGGCTAAAAGAGGGGCGTGGTCAAATTTTCTTTGCATAAAAACCTAGGTTGGGTTATGGCGAACATTTCAAAAGAAGAATTATCTAAATCAGTCCAGCCGACTGATGCCATTACCAACGAACGACATTTGATTTTTTAGTCCGGTCAAAATAGACATTGAAATACCAAAAATTCCCACAAAGCTGAATTTTGGTGGAGAGCTAGGGTTTGCCATTAGAAGCAACGTCCTAAAAGTCCCCATCGATCCCATGTGTGCAAAAAAAATTATTCGGGGTCAAAGGTCAAAATTTAAGTGTTTTTAGGTTTTCGGATTTATTGTTTGAAAACGGTTGATCTAATTAAAAAGTGGCTAAAGTAAATATTGTAGACAGAAAAATTATCTACAAGTTTGACCCTTATAATTTTTTTCTTAGAAGGAACCATTCTTGAGATATAGCTGTTCTAAAAAACACATGATTTTTATGCACTTATAAGGGAAATATGCACATACAGTGTTGGTCACACAATTAGCACACCCCACTACCAAAATTTATTTTGTCTAAAAAGACCTTCAAAAGTAGTTTTATTTAAAAAGGTATTTGTACTAATATATTCTCAGTAGTATGCTTAAAGAATACAACGCAATACAGAAACAGAAACATAACTGTTAATTTGAATAACCTCCAAAAATATAAAAAATGTCCTAGATTCACTGGACACGTAATTAGCACACCTTTAAAGATTCACTAATTTTGTGAATAGTTTCAATATTTCCGTCCATATTCTGTTTTAAATCCCTTTCGTTTGGGAATAAGTTCCATTCTGCGTGTTATACTCTCCACGATTCACCGAAATTTCGATGCCAGAAGGGAATTATATGGGGTACTCCTTGGGTCCCAAGGACTGATGGAAATTTTAGTTTTTTAGTGTTTTTTATCAATATTTCCACATGTAAGAAAAATCATTGAGGCAAGTAGTTCATAGAAACCTCAAATAAAAATTAATATTCTTGTTCATCTTAGTAAATTTGCGAATAATAGGATGTACCAACCAGAAGTGTGCATCTGTAGAGTCCGTTTGACACAAAAATTTTCATTAAAAAGCTTTAATATGATGATTTGAGCTATTGATTTTATAAATTCTTATCCATGTGGAGTGAAATTTACCGATATGTGGTGATGTATGCCACGATAAACCTATGTTCATCTCTATGGGACCTATGCAAATTTCAAAAATTTTCTAAACATAAGGCAAACGGGAGATAGTCTAGTAAGATCCCAAGATAATATGTTTCCCGGAGCTTAAAACGATTTAATTTAAAATAAATAATCCAGAAAACTTTTATCTTGATTAGTATATGCCTTCTTCCATGAATTTTAACCAATTTCAGCAAACCTCAAAATCCCTTATGGTCAGAAAGGGGTTATACCTTTAAACACACCCATGTGCTAAGTGTTCATCTAGTGCTTAGTTGACAGTTTTGTAATGATAGGTCCTTGGTGTTATTTGGACATGTAATTTTGAATTATAAATGGTGTTATAAGTTGACCCTTCTTCACATAAGGGTGCATTTTATTGATCTTCTTTCTTAAACCCCTTCCAAATCGAAAATTTTCGTGAATGAATTATCGACCTTAAGCACTTTTTGAAAAGTTTTTGCACTTTATATTTAAATTTTGGTAATCGGTTAACAATTCCAATAATTTCAGATCGAATTGTACATTTGTTTTTAAAGTTTTGGCGATTTTCTGAAGTTTAAGTGTGCATTACGAAATATGGTCCACTACTGGAATATATTTTAAGATTCTGGGATGATAAATTATTTTTTCTTTCAAAAAATAATTTGTTCAATACGTTTTGATTATGAATTAACTTCAATATACATTAATTTTTGTATATCAATTGAATTAAATTAAAAAATCTTAGGGTGTGCTAATTATATGTCCCCTTGGTAAATTGTGTGTTTACACAAAACCTTTATTTTTCAAAAAACCACTGATAATACTATTCACTTATATCATTAAATTTGTTAAATACATTATAGAAAAGGATTTTGTTTACGAAAATATTTCAATTTGCCCTATCAAAACTCTTAGCTGACTGAAATCATTTTGCCCCAAAGGGGTGTGCTAATTCTGTGACCAACACTGTATTCAGACGAACCGGCTAAAATAAGCGAAGTAATCGGGTCTGTCCCCCAAAAAATATATATTTTCTTGAAAGCGAAATTATAGCTATCTTTAAAAAAAAAATTCCAACAAAATCGGAGTGTGTTTAGTAGAGTTATTCAATGTTAGAGCCATTTTATGCAAAAATAGCCCATTTAACCCACATGTATAATCGAAAGCCCAACGGGAACGACCCCAACGAAAACTCTCCGATTTTTTTCAAGTTTTGTCCGATGGTAGGGTTCGTTGCGCTGATTACGGAAATGTATAATTTTCAACGGTTGCGGATCCGGTTCGCCGGTTATTAGACCCGAAAGGCCAAATTTAAAAACCGGGTTAGACCCGGTTCTACTGAACCGATTACTGCAAAGTGGATATCGTTTGAAAACTTAAGGAAGTATCTAACACATAGTGTCGTTACATTAACCGGTTCGCCTCATAATGTACTTACGTGGCTAATTTTTTATTTGACCTTTAGATCGAGATATCTCGAAAATGGTAAGTCTTTTTTAAGAATCATAAAGACCAATCTTGTAGACAATTATTTAAACTACAACTTCTACTTTAGCGGGCTTTTGCTAAGTATTACCTTTTTTGAGAAAAATTAAAAAAACTGAATAATGCCTCCAAAAATGACCTTTGACCCCGAATAACTTGTTTAGCACACATGGGATCGATGGGGACTTTTAGGACGTTGTTTCTAATGGCCAACCGTAGCTCTCCACCAAAATTCGGCTTTGTGGGAATTTTTGCTATTTCCCCCTTATACGCATGCCTATTTTGACCGGACTATTTATTTAAAAAGATATGAGGTGTTTGACTTTAACAACTTTTTGATAGACAAAAGATTTATTTCTTTTGATCATAACACAATCCCTGATCAAAAAGGGGGAAGTCCATACTTTCCGAATTCTGTTTTTGTATATAGAATTTAATTTATGTAAGGTTTGTTGGATTTGATACCATCCCTAAAAACGCCTGGAAATTTGTATAATTTTTTCGGATATTTGTTATTGATATATTTCTCAAGATAGTGTCGCAAAAATAACAAGTGAGAACGGCGTTACGGCCGGGCCGAACTTTTTATACGCTCCACCACCAACTGTATTGAAATGAGTAGGAACTATTAGGTTAATTTCGTTTATGAAATTACTAAACTATTCCTTTGATTTTATTCCGATTGAATAATGTGGCTGAAACTTTCAAAATACCCAAAATTGGGAGGACCGCTCTATGGGGGCTATATAAAAATATGAAACAATACCGGAAAAATTCAGATGGAAAGTTTTATACCAACAACTGAGAGTAAATATTAAATTTCAGCCGTATCGATAGGATATTAATGGTACAGCCTTCAAAATACCGAAAATCGGGAAGTACTCTTATATGGGGTTATTTGAAGTCATGGACTTATACTGATAATTCTCTTCTGCAATATGTTACCCCCATGGAAGTCTAAATACCAAATTTCTGTTATATCGCTGGCATATTGAGGCCGCAACTTTCAAAATACCAGCAGCCGATAGGTAGGATTGTTGACAAATTTCAGGTGGAAAGTTGTATATCCCCAGAATTAATCTTCTACCAAATTTCAGCCATTTTCTTCAAAATACCGAAAATCGCGAGGAGTCGTTCATGGGGACTATATGAAGGCGTGGACCTATACCGACAAGTTTCAGGTGGAAAGTTTTATATTACAATCGAAGAAGAAATACCAAGTTTCAGCCACTTCGGTGGGACATTGGGGCCACAACCTTCAAATACAGAAAATCGGGAGGTGTTGTTCTATGGGGGCTATATGAAGTCGTCGACCTATACCGAAAAATTTAAAGTGGAAAGTTTTATACCCACAACGAAGACTAACAGCCTGTTCATGTATGTCGACCGAAAGGTTTTTTGCGCTTCGGAAGTGGAAAAAAATCATTTTCTGTTCATGTAAACGTCTTCGAAACGAAAATCTATGCGACCGACAAGCCATATGAAATAACACGTAAACGTACACTTTTCCATTAAATTTGGGCTTATGTATTTCGAAAGGACGGTCTCTTATAGAAAGAGAATGTCAAAATCACTCACTTGCTTTGTAGCTGCCGAGTAGAACGTAAACTCGCGAATAACACCGAAAATCTTAAAGCAAATTTATGCAGCACATTCTTGAAATAAAATGAAAATTTTATAGACACGTTTTAATGGCGATTTCATTCATTATTTTGAAGAAATCAATAAAATAAAATAATTCAAAATACCGACACATTTTATTTTTCAAACAAAACAAATCACATATATTCCAATGTTTGTAGGTACATATATGTGGATTTTGTTTTCATTTCTCATTTGGCTCTCATTTATGGAACATAGTTGTACAAATGTACATTCAAATTAGTAGTATTTCGCATAGGATACGTAACGGCAGTCGCACGATAGTTTGCGAAATACATGAACGCATTTTTAGACGGAAGTGAGTGACTGCTTTCCTTTCGTACAGGTTTCCGTGCGACATACATGAACAGGCGGTAAATACCAAATGTCAGCCATTTCGGTTGGATATTGAGGACACAACCTTCAACATACCGAAAGTCGGGAGGTAGCATTCTATGCGGGCTATACGAAGACGTGCACCTTTACCAACAAATTTCAAGTTGAAAGTTTTGCACCCCAACGAAGATTATAGTGACGCTTAAACCTTCAAAATATCGAAAATCGGGAGGTATCATTCTAAAGTTTTTTAACCCCAAAAAAAGACAAAATACCAAATTTCAGCCATTTTGCTGGGATAATATAGTTAAAACCTCTGAAATACCGAAAATCGGGATTTAGCGTTCTATGGGTGCTATATCAAAACGTGAACCTACATATATAAACATTTTTTGGTAGAAATGTTTGTTTAGCCTCTGGAGACACAAAATACCAAATTGCAACCGACTAATGGGACTAATATATGCAAAATATCTTAAAATGACGCATACTATATATGGGGCGTTATATGGGGCTGTACCAAAACGTGGACCTATACCATTTTTGGTAGAAATGTTGGTAAGCCTCTGTAGACACTAAATACCAAATTACAACCAATTCGGTGGTCAAATGGGACAAACATCTTAATAATTCCTTAAAATGACGACTCGTCACGCGTCACTTTGTATGGGGGCTATACCAAAACATGGACCAATATAGCCTGTTTTCAATACCAAAAGTCTTACGTACATACAATAGATTTTACCAAAACTTCATCCACCTACTTCAATCCGTTCGGACGCTAGAGTGATTTCCACAGAAGGACAGACGGACTATATCGATATAGAATTGCACGCTGATCAAGAATATATATAGTTTGTAGGGACTAAAATTACACGGTGCACTAAATTTAAATGAGAAGTGCTTACACCTGGGAAGAGAAAAGATGAGAAAAATAAAAAAAATAAAAAAATCGCCGGAGGGATTTTCAAATAAATCGCGTTCAAAGTTTACATTGTTAGGGCCTTTTTTGGTTTTCACGATTTTGCTTGAAACCGCAAGCCCTGTCGAAATGGGATTAAAAAAATGTTGTAGCAGTGAAAATTCTCTACAAGATTGACTGAATGGTATTTTCGTTGGTTTTACTATTTTTGAGATATAGAAGTTCAAATTGGGACAATGTACTGACTGTATGGCCCCCTACAGAACAGTGCCATGCAGGGTGCACCTTAACTAACTTTGAATGGAAACCGCTTACATCTATGAAGTTTTCGCGGATTCTGAAACAGCAATGTTCATAGATGAGAAAAATCCAAAAACATGAAAAGGGAGGGATTTTTAAATAAATCGAGGTCAATGTTCACATTTTTAGGTTTATTTTATGTTTTCGCGATTTTGTTTGAAAACGGTAAGTCTTATCGAAATGGGACTACAGAAAATCTTATAGCTGTGAAAATTTTCTATAAGATTGGTTTTCGTAATTTTTTCCTAGATTGTACCATGACCTTGTTTTATAGGGAGACTATACAGTCAGTAAATTGTCAAAATTTTAACTTCCATATCTCAAAAATGGTAATACCTACGAACACATTATAAAGACCAATCTTGTAGAACATTTTCACAGCTACAACACTTTCCTTAATCATATTTCGATAGGGCTTGCAGTTTCCAAGCAAAATCGTAAAAACTAAAAAAAAAAACCTAAAAATGTGAACTGTGATCGCGATTTATTTGAAAATCCTTCCGGCGACTTATTTGTTTTTTGATTTTTCTGATCTATGAACATTGTAGTTTCAGAAACCGCAAAAACATCCCAGGTGTAAGCACCTTTCATTTAAATTTAGTTAAGGCGTACCGTGATTATTATTTCGAGTAGTTACAAACGGATGACAAACTTGATCTACCCCCATAGTATGGTGGAGGCTATAACAACGTGATAGATGCATTTTATAACAATGGTAAGTTCCGAAGAGTTGTTTATTACATTCTTAAAGAAAAATTAACAGGTTTGAAGTTATGGTACAACACACATACATACAAAAACTTGTCTAGTTGATTTTTTGCCAAATATTTTCTACATGCTCTTATCATTAAGTTTGCTGTAGAGTTTAAAACAAGATTAGAATTGTTTTCAGAGATATAACCACGATTTGCTGTAAAATGCATGAAATAAGAAAAGTTCGATGGCAGCGAAGCCGCTCCACAGCCAATATGTCTGAAGTGGTGGTTGTGTGGTTTCGAATCTTCGGCTTTCCTTTTTCACTTGCATCATTGGTCATTAAGCTCGACTCTATCGAGAAATTAATTAAAAATTTTAACCATTTTTAGATGAGACCATAAAAGCCAAACTCGATCTGACAACACAAAACCCCGAGGGATTTTTGTCGTTTCTGTCTATACTTTTATAAAATCCTTAGTAGAAGTTGTTTGCACACGATTACCATAAAATTGTTGCACCGTGTTTTATTCGCACTGATTGTGTAAAATTTGTTTGATACCTTAAATTATAATTTTTTTATTTTTCATTATTTAGATGATATCGATGCCAACTATTTACAAATCGAGAAGAGAAAAATAGAAACTGAACCTTTTTATCGTACCGTGGATCGAGCAACAGCTGAAGATATACTTACCGGAAGAGAGGATGGTACTTGCTTAGTTAGGCCCTACAAAGAAGAGGTAAATTTTTTGCATAGTTTCTTTTCGATATGTTACCAATGGCAATTTCTCATTCTTTATTCTTACAGGATATTAGTATAAAATACATTGTCAGCATTTATGCTCAAAAGCATTTTTTCCACTTATTTATAAGACAAATACCTGGTACCGAATTATTTGCCATAGGTCAGGAGAAACGACAGGAGCGTTTATACCAGACACCAAATGACATTATAGAGTTCTACAGACACAACACATTGCAATGTACAAACAAAGAATGCACTTTAAGTGTAGTTTTAAAACCAATTATTGTTTAAGATGTTTGCGGATTGGATATGAAATGTATTTATTTATTTTTTTTTAATTAATTAATTAATTGAATATTTATTTATTTTTACCTTTTAAATTACGTTTAAGATATTTTTAAATTATTATTGTAATTTATTTATAATTATTAATTTAGATATTATTTAAAATGAATATGTACAAAATCCAAAGCTTATATAGAAATAAAACTTATTTTTACGAAATGTTATTCTAAAAAAAATAAAGACAAAGACGACGATAACTAAGTTACCACAATAGCTTTGAACACACAGTGGGTGTTTTGCATTAGGGCTGGCCACAGAAAGGCTTTGATTAAATCCGAACGACGATCGGCAAGGGCATGGCGTTCATGTTTTTCAGGGCGTAAGAAACCTGTTATATGTGAAAGGAATAAAAAAAGAGAAAGGTGTGAGTACTGATTGATTTCGAAGCATTTGTTTCCAATTAATCATATTTTTTAATATAATTATAATTTAGAAAGATGCAAGTAGTAATTTTTTTTTACACATATGTGGTCTGTTCCAGTACTGCAAGAATCTACTAATTTTTACTATTTTTTCCGATAACATAAAGGAAAAAATGTTATCGTAGTAAAAAGTAGTAGCTTCTTTCAGGTTCTGGAACACAGCAATTGTTAGTAGTTTTATTATGTAAAGCTTTTTGAACGGTTTGATGTGGATTGAATAATGATGAGATTCATTTTTAATGAAATTATGTAACTGGACTCGACAGTTTGGTCAAAATTGAACTGGTTCGTATTATTTTCTGGACATATTGTTGTTGTGGAAAGAATGTGAAAATTTAGATCAGGTTATGACAGGAAGTTACTATACATATATACAAAACTAGCGGACCCGGCGAACTTCGTCTCGCTATTAAAGAATAAAATTTCATACAAAAACTCAATTTTCGATTTTTCCAATTTTCCGACTTTTCAAGAGGGATTTTCCAAAATTTTCTTCCGCAAAGACCTTCTCCTCGAAAATGCGAATAACTGACAAAAATTTTTACAGAAATCGGTCTAGCCGTTCTCATTTTATGAATTACTATACATTTTTTACACCATTTTTATACCCTACACCACTATGTGGGGAGGGTATTATAAGTTGGTTTTGGCCAAAAAGTTTGTAACGCATCGAAATAATGGTCCTAGACCCATACTTATATATACCAAAATGAATGTCACGACGAGCTGAGTCGATCTGGCTATGTGTGTCCGTCCGTCAGTCCGTCCGTCCGTCCGTCTGTCCGTCTGTCCATCTAAACCTTGTAATCACGCTACAGGTCGCAATTTTGATCAGATCGTCACCAAATTTTGGGTGTTGATGAGGGTCCCGGAGGGGAAGAAGCCTATTGATTTTGGTGATGGTCGGATAATATTCAGGGGTCGGAATGGGCAAAAAACTTATTTGGAAAAAAAACAACGTTTTATTTCAAAGCGAATATCTCCGCATATATAATGGGTATATCAAAAGCAAAACCTGCTAATGAAAGTAGAAAATATCACCTTTCAAACGATGTATAGTGGGTTGTCGTAGGTGGTCAAACAAAGAAGAAATCGCAATAGCCGCTAATACAACCCATCTTTTTATTTTTGCGATTTGAGTTATAATGACGAATATCACTGCTTTGGTTGGGGATCTTCCAAAAGCAAAGTCTGACTATGAAAGAAGAATATCCCACCTTTACAATGATTCAAAGCGGGTTGGCGTAGGTGGCCAAATAACGGAGATATAGTAATAGTCGGTAATACATCCCATTTTTCAATTATTTTCAAAATCGCGCTACAGGTCGCAATTTTGATCGGATCGTCACGAAATTTTGGGAGTTAATGGGGGTCCCACAGAGAAAGAAGCCTATTGATTTTGACGATGGTCGGATAATATTTAGGGGTCGGAATGGGCAGAAAACTTATTTGGAGAAAAGTCAACATTTTATTTCAAAGCCAATATCTCTGTTTCTTTAAGAGGTATATCAAAAACAAAACCTGGCAAGGAAAGTAGAAAATATCACCTTTACAACGATGTAAAGTAGGTTGTCGTAGGTGGTAAAATGGCAGAGATATGGCAATAGTCGATAATGCATCCCATTTTCCGATATTTTTGTAATCACACTACAGGTCGCAATTTTGATCGGATCGTCACGAAATTTTGGGGGTTAATCGTGGTCCCAAAGAGAAAGAAGCCTATTGATTTTGATGATGGTCGGATAATGTTCAGGGGTCGGAATGGGCAAACACTTATTTGGAGAAAGGTCAACGTTTTATTTCAAAGCCAATATCTCTGTTTCTTTAAGAGGTATATCAAAAGCAAAACCTGGCTAGGAAAGTAGAAAATATCACCTTTACAACGATGCAAAGTAGGTTGTCGTAGGTGGTAAAATAGCAGAGATATGGCAGTAGCCGATAATGCATCCCATTTTCCGATTTTTTTGTAATCACGCCACAGGTCGCAATTTTGATCGGATCGTCACGAAGTTTTGGGGGTTAATGGGGGTCCCACAGAGGAAGAAGCCTACTGATTTTAATGATGGTCGGATAATATTAAGGGGTCGGAATGGGTAAAAACTTATTTGGAGAATGGTCAACGTTTTATTTCAAAGCCAATATCTCTGTTTATTTAAGAGGTGTATCAAAAGCAAAACTTGGCAAGGAAAGTAGAAAATATCACCTTTACAACGATGTAAAGTAAGTTGTCGTAGCTGCTCAAACAATAGACGCAATAGTCGTTAATGCATCCCATTTTCCGATTTTTGTAACCACGCTACAGGTCGCAATTTTGATCGGATCGTCACAAAGTTTTTGGAATTTTATGCGGGTCCCACAGAGGAAGAAACCTATTTATTTTGGTGATGGTCGGATAATAGTCAGGAGTCGGAATAAGCGAAAAGCTTATGTGGAGAAAAGTCAAAGTTTTTTTCTTATAAGAATATTTCCGCTTCTAGTAGGAGTATTCCAAAAGGAAAGCCCGCCAATAGAAGAAGAAAATATGTCCTTTACATTGACGCAAAGTATGTTGGAGTAAGTGGGCAAACAACCGAGATATCGCAAAATATATTATAAAATATAATATATCCAATTTTTGCATTTTTTGTAATCACGCTACAGTTTGGAATTTTGATTGGAGAGTCACGAATTTTTGGGGGTTGATGGGGGAAGATGCCTATTGATTTTGGTGATAGTCGGATAATATTTAAGGATCGGAATGGGGAAAAACTCATGTGGAGATAAATTCAAAGTTGTATTCTTTGTGAAAATATCGATTTCTAGTAGGGTTATTTCAACGGCAAAGCCTGTCAATGGAAGAAGAAAATATTACCTGTACATTGGTGTAAAGTAGGTTGGCGAAGGTGGTCAAACAAGGGATATACCACAATAGTCGGCAATGCATCCAATTCTTCCATTCTACAGGTCGAAATTTTGATCGGATGGTCACAAAATTTTGGTTGCTTATGTGGGTCCCAGAGATAAAGAGGCATATTTTTGATTAAAAACCAAAATATGTTTGGTGGTAGTCGTATTATTTTCCCTAAAATAAATGTTTACCAGTGAAAAGCTTATGCACAGGGGTAGTGGTGTAGGGTATCACATGGTCGGCCCCGTCCCGACTATAGCCTTTGCTCACTTGTTTGTAATAATTTTTTTAAGTTGGAAAATCAAATTTCAATCGCCAACTTAAAACGCGTTTTTCTCGAAACCGTTTTTTTTGAGAGAGTGACATCACTCTTCAAGTAAGTGAACGATATTTGTATTAAGATGGCATATCATGGTACTAAAAATAAATTCGAGCTGTACTCATTGATTTAATAAAAGTCCCTAAAGCAATGAGTGCAGCTCGAATCTATTTTTAGTTCCATGATATGGAAGCATATTTTGTATCACCGAGTCTGAACTGCAAGTTTTTTCATAGCCGAAATAACCATGCTAATCACCGTCGAAAAATGTGGTGCTGTGTTGCCGGAACATCGTACTCACGTCAAAAATAGAAGGAATTGGCATAGGTGGATGAATTTTGGTACACGTACTAATTGTTGGCGACGGCAAAAAATTGGGATGGTTGGTCCACGTTTTGATAAAACCCCCATATAACGGTACTTGCAATTTTCGATATTTTTAATATTTTGGCTAAATTTGTTTACTAAATTGTCTGAATTTTGTGTTGCGGGGTTCCCAGATAACAAAAAAAAAAAAAAAAACAAAAACAAGTAAGCCAAGGCTATAGTCGGAAGGAGCCGACCATGTGATACCCTACACCACTACCCCTGGGAATTAGCTTTCCACAAATCAACATTTTTTTATGGAACAAATTAACTTATTTTAAGAAATAACTCTTTGGATTCTGACACCAAGTCTAAACAATATAACATCCCAGAAGAAACAAGGGAGACTTCTCTCATACCAATGAGTGAGTTTACCTCTATCTCCGAGTCCGAACGGCGTGCCCTAAGACACCATTTGTAGAGAAGTTTTACATGGCTGAAATACACTGTGCAACATTTTCAAGGTAATTTCATATGCGGTTTTTATGAAAGTACTGACGCAATAGACAAAAACCCTCTTTGGATTTTGCTTTGTTAGATCGGGTTCGGATTTTATGGCCCGATCTAAACATGGCTAAATATTGACTTTTTAAAGAAAATCGGGGCTATATCTTTGAAACCAATACGAATCTTTCCATGACATCCGCAGCAAACTTGTAGATAAGAACAAGAAGAATGTATTTGGAAACATAATGAACACGAATAACCTAATTTATTGCCTCAAATTTTATAATATATCTAAAATTTTCGTGATTTGTATATATTTCGCAGCGTATCTCCAAAACAGTCAAATTTTTCTTAATGTTATCTTTGGGAAAAATATTCAATGGAATGTAATACACAACTCTTCAGAACATATCATTGTTGTAAATATGGGAATAAACAGCCTGTGTGAACGTTGTTTGAAATATGTTTTGTAGAAAGTATGATATGAAATACCGCCTAAACAACATGAAATACGTGTTTTACAGTTTCAGAATGTTCTGAAGAATTGCTAAGGACATTATTTGGAAATTTTTGCGAAAGGCTACTTGGTTCAACTATCACTAGTTTGGCAGTTACTGACCATAATTCCATAAATTATGTAATCTTTCCTATATTTTATCAATTTTGATGTGCTATATGAGGTTTTTCGTAGTTCGTATGTCAGACATATAAGTTCTACTACTTTAGGACTACAATATTGCTAAAGACCGCAAAGCAAAATTCGTATTAGTATCTGAGATAATGCACGAATCAATTAAAAAAGGGTAAAAAAGGGCCGGGCTAAAACGGCATAGATGAGGCCATAAAATCCAAACCCGATCTAAAAACACGAAATCCAACTAGGGATTTTGTAGTCTTAGTATGTAGTTTCAGAAAATGTCCACTAGAAATTGTTTGCATTTTCAGTGGTGCACAGTGATACTCAAAAAAATATCGCAAACATTACTGAAGGGTATTTTGCCACCGTTGAAAATTTGATGTTGCCTGACAGGGGAATCAATTTCGTAAAAAATGACTGCCATGTATGTATAAAAATCCAATTGGACAATTAATACGCTAGGCCACCATGTAATTTGCGATAACGCAAAAACTGGGAATGGGAAGATGTGGCTCTTTACACAAAACTCATTATATATTAGGCTGGAGGCCCATTACCTAGTAGACATCAATTTGCCTAACCACGAATTAAACGATTCTTCTATCGCACATTAAGTCGATAATTTGTAGACAATTGACGTGCCCCACGGTTTTATTTTAGTCTAGTCTATGCATATGTTTATAATTCCCACGACTGTATCTATTTTATTATTTTTTGGGTTTTAGTACATTTATCTTAAACATTGCAATGTATGTTTAACATAAAACCGTTTAACTTAAAAAGTTTTTTTACCTATTTTTATTTGTAATTGTTTAGATGTCGTCTGTGTGTTAAAAATATTGAAAAAGTAAAACAATTCTAACAAAAACGCTGTTTTATTTTTCCCTTAAAAATATTTAAGAGTAATTTTGACCATCTATGAACGCTGGCGTGCGAGAATGCCCATCTATGATCGGGACTTAGCAGTCGTAAAGTTCTACCGATAGTAAGAGTGTTGTCAACTTTTATTTTAACTTTTCCTTCATAATTTTGCATTTTAATTTTACCGATTTTTTTCGGTAACTCAAAAATGAGTTTGGGAATCGCGCTACTGATAAAAATTATGGACGTAGGTCCAATTTTGATACACATACCATATAACGGTACCTCCCGATATTCTGTATTTTGACTAAATTTGCTGAATGTTTGCTTTGAGGGCTCCCAGTGAACAAACAACTTTTCTGCTAAAAATTATGAGCATAGGCCCACGTTTTGATGTTGCCCCCATAGAACGGTACCGCCCGATTTTTGGGATTTTTAAGATTTTAGTCACATTATCCGAAGTAGTTGATATTTGGTATTTAGTATTCGCCAGGGCTGCGAAATTTTCCTACAGAGAATCGTTGATATTGGACCACTTTTGATATAGCCCATGGATCGGCACAGGCCGATTTTTGGTATTTTCATGGTTTTATCCACATTATCCACCCGAACTTGTGAACTTATCGAAAATTTTGTCTTGAAATAAAGTAATTTTCTTTAAAAAAAGCTTGTTTTTCGACCGATTAATGGTCAAGAAACGCCGTTTTTTTGTTAAAAATTGAGATTTCGATTTTGACTGCTCACTATTTTAAAAAATTTGGTCTTCTTAATATTTTGTCCAAACATACTTTAAGTTCGAAGATGGACCATATCGGTCCACTCTTTCAGGTACCTCCCCCAGAAAATTTAGAAAATGTTCGGAAATATTGTGTGAACGATAACTCTTAAAGGTAGTAACCGATTGGTCCATACTTTACCCATCGTGAAATTTCTACCAGACATAAATGAAGTTCCAATATGGACTCTATCGGTCCAGTCCTTCAGGTACCTCCCCAGCAAAATTTTAAAAATGTTCGGAAAAATTGTGCGGACGATAACACATGAAGGAAGTGACCGATTTGGTCCATACTTTACACATCCTAATATATCTACCAGATATAGATCAGGTTCGAATATGGACTATATTTGTCCACTCCTTCGGATACCTTCTACACAAAATTTCGGATAAGTCCACTTTAAGACTTACTCTTGAATCACTTTGATTTTTTTCATTTTTTTTCAATACATACTCCTTAGGCCATTTTAGGTCGATTAATTCAATTAATTAATTAATTAATTAATTAATTAAAAACTTTGATTTTTGTTGAAGCAACATGCATTCGCTGCCTCAATTCAGACGGTGAAACTTTTTTTCAGGAGCAAGTCCATATTTTTTAAGAAAACAGCCCGAAAGGTGCCCCTATGGCACCATATGTAGTGACTGGAGAACACGATAGCTCTCGAACTGATCAGCCGAATTGGTCCAAAATTTGGCCTTCGTCATATTTTGTCCAAACTTAGTTTCAGTTCGAAGGTGGACAATACAGGACCTCAACTTCTGGTACTTCCCCCCAATGTCACTATACAGGTATGTACGATATTTCTTGAACGGGGCAACCAATTTGGCCCATACTTTGGATCTCCTATTATATTGTCCAAATTTAGTTTAACTTCTAAAATGGCCCATAACGGTCCACTCCTCCCTCACAAAAGTTCAACACTTGTGTTAAAGTGCAGTTTAGGGTCTGTTCGAAGATCCTTTGTAAATGTATACCGATGCTATTCGTTGTGGTCCAAAAGTTATACGATGACCCAGTGAAATGACTAGTGGGCGCGATATCAATCGAAAAGATATGACTTCTAAAATAAGATCCACTTCCGTAATTGACTATGTCGGTCCATTCCTTTAAGTAACTACTAATGTAACTATTACTATATAAGTGTCTAAAAATGTGTATATGTGTGTATTTGCCGCGACATGACCTTGTTAAAATAATGGGTTTGTAGGGGGTTTTGTAATGAGTAGTTTTGCTAGGCTGTTTAGGATGTCTACCCGAACGCCCAAAAATTTACTTTGGAAACTTCCAAAACTACTTTTTTCTTTGCACATTTTGGTAGATTGCTCAAGTGAAGGAGAATATTTCGAACATGGTGTAACTTGAAGTAGTGCCAAATATCGATGTAAAAAGCTTCAATTGAAAAAAGCCCAGTACTGGAAAAACAAATTATCCAATATAAAAATATCCAAAATAATTCAAATCTTGCTAGTTGGTATGTGCAAAGTCTAAGGATTCGCATCTTTCAAAAACTTTTTAAAAAAATTACTACTGCTGAATACTGCATCGACGATCCAGATAGCAGCTTCATTACAGACCAAAATTACTTAAGGTTTCGCATCTTTCAAAAACTTCTTAAAAAAATACTACTGCTGAATACTGCATCGACGATTCAGACAACAGCTTTATTACTTAAGGGGGATTTCAGAATTTTTGTGTCCCTTTTTGGAAATTTTAACTTTCAGACAAAAATGTGGATTAGGATTAGAGCTCAAAGATGTGGAGAAGGAGGTACTTGAAGAAATGGATCGAAATAGTCAATTTTGGAAGTGGATCTTATTTTTGGAGAAATTTCTTTTCGATAGATATTGCGCCCACTAGTCATTTTAGTTGGTCACCGTATAATGTATAGCTTTTGGACTAATATGTCAGAACGTATGGACATAATATCGCTGTGAACATGACCACAACAAGTAGCATCGGTATAAATTTCCAAAGATCTTTGAACAGACCCTTAACTGCACGTAAACAAAAATGTTTAACTTTTGCGGGATAGGTACCCTAAAGAGAGGACAGATATTGACCTTTTTAGAGGTTAACCTAAATTTGGACAAAATATTAGGAAATCCAAAGTTTGGATGCTATTTTCAAGAGATATTGTGAGTTTAGTGATTTTTTATTTTTGGGGTGACAAAATATTACGAATACCAAATCTGTTGATTAGTTCGAGGGTCATCGTGCGCTCCAGCCACTGTACATGTTTTTTTTACATTTTTCGTCCTATTTTCTCAGGACAACAAACTTCAAATTGATTCGAGAGCAGGTCTCAAACTGAACTTATCCGAAATTTTGTGTGGGAGGTACCCTAAGGAGTGGGCCGACTGAGTCCATATTGGAACTTCATTTATGACTGGTAGAAATTTCACGACGTGCAAAGTGTGGACCAAATCGGACACTCCGAACATTTTTGAACTTTTGTGGAGGAGGTACCCGGTTCATTCGTTCGAGAGTTATCGTGCGGTCCCGCCTGCCAGACTGACGCCGGGCACTATTAGATCGACGGATTTCGGACTTTCGGACTTTGCTGGCCACCAAATTTACTTCCAAATTTTACGGACAAAAATCGGTAAATTTAAAATGCTTATATTTCTGCCTATTGCAAGAGCTCTGTCAACAAATCAGTTAGAGAATCTAAAAAATCTAAGGGTCTGTTTCACTATGTCGAAAGAAAACGAATGCGAACGAAAAAGACTTAAACTTAGCTATTCATGGAAATATTGACTTTGTTTTTGCTTCGAAACAACTACCAAATTTGAAAATCATATACGAGTTTAGTAGTTTTTCTTTCGTTTTTATTTTCGTTCGACATAGTGAAACAGGCTATAAATCTAAAAACTAAGCTAATAATCCCAATGATATAAATGTTTTAAAATTTTCTTTGTAAATATCGTTGAAATACATTATATGATCCCGAGGGACTTTCTCACTAATCAGAAAGCTATTGAACTAATTCCTTTAGATGAAAGGAACATCCAACAGTAGGCTCAATACACTGTTGCTTATCATAGTCAGCCATCAATGGTAGAAAAATTCGACAGATTCAGATAGTTAATTCCATATTGACTGTATAACTGAGTCAACAGTGGCTAACCAGAAAAATAAGATGTGAACTGAAAACTTATTTTTTCTTATTTATACACCAATTGCTATTGCTAAGAACGAAAACGTCAATGAAATGAAATAATAATCTAATGTTCAAGATAAAAAAAATATTGATGTCCGGATTATCGAGGTACGAAAAATATGAGTTGTCCGGATTATAGAGTCTACAATGTAAAAAAAAATCTAGTGTTCGGATTATCGCGTTGTCCGGATTAACGAGTGTCCGGATTATCGAGAGTATACTGTATTTCGATGAGGCATATTTGCCCGTGTGAAGGTCGTTAGTCTAAGACTGAGGGTATAAATATCTCCAATGAATTCCGAAATACTTAGTTTTAGTTATTTTAAATTATTGTTATCAATCTAAAAGAAACACATATTTTTTACATACCCAAATTGAAATCGTTATCCAAATAATAGGGCACCTTTTGATTGACCATTTTCCAGGCTAAGCGAACACAGGCACTGACAAAATGCATTAACGGTGGACATGATTCCAAACAGGAATATTCGTGTAATGTTGAAAGTACCTAATAACAAGCAAAAAAATATATCAAAACATATTACATTTATTTATGTAAATTAATTCAACAGCTTACCTGATTAAATACTGATCTTTCAATCTCACCCAAGGGGTAGGTGTCGATGGTATCATGTAAATGTTGACGAATGGATCGATCCAATGCCAATGTAATTTCATTTGTACTATCCAGGGGACAATTGAGAGTTCGTCGAACTTCCATAACTTTGCGTTCTCGCATGCCATGACACAAACGAAATGAAAGCTGAAATTGCAAAAAAAACGTAAACTTTAATATTTTTTATAACAAAAGACTAAGACCAGATCTAAAGTTAAAACACTGTTGCAAATAACACAAATTTGTTGTTATACATTAAATTAATGGTGTCTTTCAAAGTCTATCATCCAGTTTAAAGTCTAATAACATGTTTTTTGCTCCATCGAACGATAACAAAATTAATCGAATAACTCTAAATTATCAACTTGACGGTGCTATAACTTCTTTTTTGATTGAAACTGGTAATTTGCCAGGTTTTTCATACTCCACAACTTTTCAATTAGCCACCGGCGTTTTTCATAAATTTTCAAATGATGAAATATTTTAAATGGATTATTTGAAGTGGTTTTCAATAGAAATGTGATCTTGTCCATCAAAGTCATTGAATAAGTTTCAATTTAGAAAACGAAAGTTTTTCCTACAGAAAATGTAACAACATCTATCATTCAGAGTTTGACTACTAATTATCGGCTTTAATACAATAGAGTGGAAAATATTTAGTTATGATTTTTAACACTCTGTAATAAGAGCTCATAATTATTTATAGCAGAAATTTACATTTTTAAAGTGGGTGTTAGCGAAGAATATCATTTAAAATGCAAGTAAACGAGGGTTATAGTCGGACGGGGCCGACCATGTGATACCCTATATCACTTCAACTGGACACTGTTTTTCACGGAATTTATTTAATATGATTGCGACAAGTTATGTTATTGATATAATTGATATTGCTGTGAAAATAACTGATAGATTTAAGTTAATTCAGACTGTTGGCGTGATACCACTGACCGTCGATAGGTCAGGGATCAACAGAGATGAAAATAAAAGACAAAACAAACAAGTGGATCAGTTTCAAATATTTTCAATGTTTATTGGTGGTATAGGGTTTCTGCGAACGAGAAACATTACCTTTTGTATGACTCGACAACGAAATGATTGCAATAGGAGTGTGACTCCTTCGAAAGTTAAATAGCAAGTGAAGTTGCCGATGGGCAGAATAACGTTCACAAGGCCGTGACGTCAACTACGACTGCAGCATTGGAAAGCGCCCAAACACAACCAAAAGTTGGTTTTTAAGTTTAGTGTTCTTAATTTGTCGAAATATGGCCCCAGAATTTAAAATTTTGACAAAAAATTTAATTTGGATATTTTTCCCATTTTACTGGCCAAAAGTCAGATTTCGCACCTTATAATTTCAGCTGTTTGGTATTACTTTTTTATAAAAAACATGTCAAAACAACTAAAAATTAATTTTGTTTTTGTATTTACCATTTTACCGTTACGTGGTAAGCGGTCAAATGAGAACTTTTATGTATTATTAAAAACGTGTTAACGAAATATGTTTCTTTCTAACCGTTCAAAGTGTACCAAAATCAAAATATTTATATGAGTAACACATTGACAAATAAGTATTCAATGTCTGTTTATCGAAAATGTGTAGGTATCTTCATTATACCCTACACCACTATGTGGGGAGGGTATTATAAGCAATGAACGGAAACAAACAAAACGATTCCCGTACCAATCACACAAAGCCACAAACTTTTCAGCTTCTCTGAATCGTTTCATTCTCACAACCAAAACAAAAACACAAACTTTTCAACGTAAAAAGATGGAAACCGTACGATTGGTGAAATGTAACTTCGGCTATGCTTTGCCGAGTTGTTTCATTCACCACCGAAACGACAAGTATTTTTGGGAAACGTTTGCCGTGCGTATTGTCAATGGCACACTCAGACGCACACACACGTGTGATTGCTTAACAACCCTATAAGTTAGCATCAGCATACCACAGTGAACACAGTGAATTTTATCAACCACCAAACGTTTTTGATTTATTCACATGTGTTTAGTACTATTCCGTTTTCTATCTGCTCTTGTGGAGTTGAGTACTTTTCGCTTTTCGTTTTGTTCGTACTCACGGATGTAAACAAAACAAAACTAAACAGCGAGCTCGGCCAACGTGGGTTATGTTTCGTTTTGTATTGTTCCTATGGAAAATACGAAACGAAACGATTGGAAATGTTATTTAAAGTATTTTTACGTACGCTGATTATAAGTTGGTTTTGGCCAAAAAGTTTGTAACGCATCGAAATAATGGTCGTAGACCCATACTTATATATACCAAAATGAATGTCTCGGCGAGCTGAGTCGATCTGGCTATGTGTGTCCACTTGTAATCACGCTACAGGTCGCAATTTTTATCGGATCGTCACGAAATTATGGATGTTGATGGGGGTCCCGGAGGGGAAGAAGCCTATTGATTTTGGTGATGGTCGGATAATATTTAGGGGTCGTAATGGGCAAAAAACTTATTTGGAGATAAAGAAAACGTTTTTGTCCTAAGCGAATATCTCAGCTTCAATATGGGGTATACCAAAAGCAGAACCTGGCCATGAAATTAGAAAATATCGCCTTTCTAATGATGTAAAGTAGGTTCTCGTAGGTGATCAAACAACGAATATATCGCAATAGCCGCTAATAGAACCCAACTTTTTATTTTTGCGATTTTAATAATAATGACGAATATCACAGCTTCGGCTGGGGATCTTCCAAAAACAAAGTCTGACTATGAAAGTAGAAAATCCCATCTTTACAGTGATGCAAAGTAGGTTGGCGTAGGTGGCCACATAACGGAGATATCACAATAGTCGGCAATACATCCCATTTTTTTCATTTTTTTTTGTAATCACGCTACAGGTCGCAATTTTGATCGGATCGTCACGAAATTTTGGGGGCTAATGGGGATCCTACAGAGAAAGAAGCCTATTGATTTTGGTGATGGTCGGATAATATTCAGGGGTCGGAATGGGCAAAAAACTTATTTGGAGAAAAAGTCAACGTTTTATTTCAAAGCGAATATCTCCGCTTCTAAAAGGGGCAGATCAAAAGCAAAACCTGCTAATGAAAGTAGAAAATATCACCTTTGCAACGATGTTACGTAGGTTGTCGTAGGTGGTCAAACAACGAATATATCGCAATAGCCGCTAATAGAACCCAACTTTTTATTTTTGCGATTTTAATAATAATGACTAGATATCGGATTTTGCATATTTGCATATTTTTTATTAATAAAGATACGAAAATTCTGATTGGACCAAAATTCGTTTTGAAGAAAACTGAATGCAATGACAGGCTCATATTTTTTATTTTTTTTTGCATATTTGCATATTTTGCATATGCACAGGATATGCAAAAAATATGCAAAATATGCAAAATATGCAAAAAATATGCAAAATATGCAAAAATATGCAAAATATCCAAGTATTTTTTTTGGCAAAAATCATCAAATTAAATTTGGAAAGTAATCAAAAAGTGTTCTAAATTAAGTTTATTGCCGTTAAACGTCGATTTCTTAGCAGATTATCATGTTATTAATTATTATTCCGCCACAGCAATAAATCTGGACTAAAAGACTTAGAAAATTTCCTATAACCTAGCCTTCTTATTACAACATAAGTTGCTTTCTAATACAAATTTGTTCAAAAACTCAATCAGAAATGTCAAAATGTACGTATCGAAATAATTTGATAGTTTCTGCTCGGCCAAAGTTGTCTGACAGAATAACAAATGAGCTAGAAATTAAGACTAAGAAAATATTGAATATTACATAAAATTTTTTATATTTTATTAAAAGCATATAAAAAATATATACGGTGCCATCATGAATATTTCCCTCTGAATTTTCCACACGGAAAATAACTTTAAAAGGCGAAATTCTTTTAAAATCAATATTTGTTAAAAGTTGAAAACAACTAGATTCGCTTCATTATGGCGTATTCTAGTCGAATAGACACAAATATTCCCTTTTTGGGCATAAATACGGAAATAAAAAATTGTGAAATTGGGGAAAGGAAACAAATTCTGCACGGAATTTTTATTCATGATTTCACTGATAACTATATTTTAATACCCTAAGGATATTATGTCTTAGTGAATGAGTTTGCAACATGCAAAATGAGACGAAATAGACCAACAGTTCCTTTTGATGATCTGCATAGATTCGCACTTATCCATCTCGCCATGTCTTTTTGAAAACAAAGCCCAGGTCACCTTTATAGACCACTTCGCACTTGTTTGGCCCTAGGGCGACCCCTATTTTGGTAAGAATCGATTCAGATTTGGATATTGCTCCCATATATACAGTACATTCGCGGTAATCCCTACACCACAGGTTTCGGCGGTGTCCGAATTATCAAATTGTTCGGATTAACGAATTGTATGGAAAATAAATTATTTTATATGATTAAATCACTCGTGGAAGTTATATAATAATACTTTTTAAATTGTAATTGCTAATAACGAATACTTAAATGAAAGTGCTCTACGTGTAAAAAATAGTGAAATTTTTCTACTCGACAATCCGGAAAAAGAAAACCAGTAAAGAAAGGGTCAAAGTCGGGCGGGGCCGACTACATGATACCCTACACCACTGTGAATATGTAAAATATAAATCGGAGCTATATCCAAATCTTAACAGAGTTCGATATAATTTGGCACATTTATTTCCCGACCGAATTCAGTCACACATTCCAAATATCATTGAAATCGGACTTATGTAGCGTGTTTGGTGCAGCAAATACGCGAAATCGGCCGAAAATATATTTAGGAGCTATATCCAAATCTGAACCGATTTCGATATAATTTGACACATTTATTTCTAGACCGAATTCGGTCACACATTCCAAATTTCATCGAAATGGGAAATATATAGCGTGTTTGGTACAGAAAATTTAGTCACACATTTAAAATGACATCAAAATTGGACGTATATAGCGTGTTTGGCGCAGCAAATACGTGAAATCGGGCGAAAATATATATATGGGAGCTATATCCAAATCTGAACCGATTTTCACCAAAAGCAATAGCGTTCTTCCTATGGATTAAAAAATTGTAGTCCCCAATTTTCAGCTGAATTGGACAAAAAATGCGACCTGTACGTTGCGAACAAAAATACGTGGACAGACGGACAGACATGCATAAATTGACTCAGAAAGTGATTATATGTATATCCCCAAAAGGAACTATGGATCTATTTCGTTTCCTTTTGTATGTTACATACAAATGCACAGAGACATAATACCCCTTAGGGTAGAAATAGCGATGACTACCTCTAGCTCCTTTGTTTTTCTGCTAGACAATTTTGGCCGTTTAGAAACTATCACTATATTTGGACACGTTGATTTAACATTTCTGATTGAGTTTTTGAAATTTTTCCATTATCTATCTACATTTGTATAGGAAGCAAATTATGTTGTAATAGGAATGCTGGGTTATTTGACATTTTCTCACCTTGTGAAAACTGATTTAAGTCTTGTTAGTCTAGATTTATTGCTGTGGCGGAATATCTGGAGAGTCTCAATAACATAATAATCTGCAAAAAACTATGTTAAACGTCAAAAAACTTAATTTACAATGCTTTTTTGATGTTTTTTTTGTCAAAAAAACACTTGCATATTTAGCATATTTTTTGCATATTTTGCATATTTTTTGCATATTTTTTGCATATATTTTGCATATTTTTGATATGACCCCAAATATCGAAAAATTGACCCTCAAAACGCCTAGATCCAAAATTTGAGTCCAATCGGATAAGAAATAAAAAACATGCTAAAATCCGATGTCTAATAATGACAAATAACACAGCTTTGGTTCGGGAACTTCCAAAAGCAAAGTCTGACAATGAAAGTAAAAAATCCCATCATTACAATGATGTAAAGCAGGTTGACCTACGCCAAATAACGGAGATATCGCAATAGTCGGTAATAGATCCCATTTTTCCACTTTTTTTGGAAATCACGCTACAGGTCGCAATTCTAATTGGATCGTCACGAAATTTTGGGTGTTATTGGGGGTCCCACAGAGGAGTCGGAATGTGACAAAAAAAATATTTGGAAAAAAAGACCAACGTTTTATTTCAAAGTTAATAAGCAAAACCTGGCAAGGGAAGTAGAAAATATCACCTTTACAACGATGTGAAGTATTTTGTCATAGGTGGTCAAACAATAGAGATATCGTAATAGTCGGTAATGCATCCCTTTTTCCATTTTTGTGCAATCACACTACGAAATTTTGATCGGATCCTCACGCAATTTTGGGGGTTGATGGGGGTCTAACAGAGAAAGAAGCCTATTGATGGTTGGCATACATCCCACTTTTCCATTTTGTATTTGGGTTGTACTTTCGATGCACTTAAATGCGTTTCAAAAAATTGATCTGTGTTAATGAAGACATTCAGAGCAAAGGCGCTAAGCTATCCCAATTTTAATATTTTGAATTTTATTAGTCAAAAGCTTATGAACAGGGGTAGTGGTGTAGGGTATTACATAGTCGGCCCCGACCCGACTATAGCCTTGGCTAACTTGTTTTTGTTTATAAATAGTCATTCAATGGGTGTTAACTTAGAACTAACGCAGAAACAAAACAATTTTGAGTTTATATAGGCTTTTAACGTTTCGGCAAGGTTTGGCAATGGAAGCAAAAATTAAAATGGGTTCACAGATTCGTGCCAAATCCCGAAAATTATATGTGATATTGCTAAAATTTGCTGGATCCAAGTTATGTAACTTTTGTCAGATAACCCAATTTTCTGACATATTGATTTTTTTGAAGTGTGTGTATGATTGCGGGACATCGATGCTTTCAATTTTGTTGACAAACAAAAGGTTTTTAAGTTTTGGTCACCAATGGGTAAAGGTACCTGTTATGTATTAAGTCCATAAAGGGTTATTTTTTGCAAACGTCGTCCCGTTTTCCTTTCTGAAAGAAAGCTATTGAACCAAATATTGAACCAAATACTTTTTTCAACTGTATGACTTTTGGCCAGTGAAATGGGCTATTTAACCTATAGTGCAATGGTCAACGGTAAATTTCACCCGCGAAATGCCAAATTTAGTTTTATAAAGGTAATGAGTTCCTCTTCTAAATATAACTTACGGAGAAACATATCTTTCAGGAATAAAGATATAGTCATTATACATTTTTACAAATTTTCACACAAAAGTTTTCCCGCTAAATATTATCAGATCATCATTAGTCCGGTCAAAATAGACATGCGTATAAGGGGGAAATAGCAAAAATTCCCACAAAGCTGAATTTTGGTGGAGAGCTAGGGTTGGCCATTAGAAGCAACGTCCTAAAAGTCCCCATCGATCCCATGTGTGCAAAACAAGTTATTCGGGGTCAAGGGTCATTTTTGGAGGCATTATTCAGTTTTTTTAATTTTTCTCAAAAACGGTAATACTAAGCAAAAGCCCGCTAAAGTAAAAGTTGTAGATTCAATAATTGTCTACAAGATTGGTCTTTATGATTCGTAAAAAAGACTTCCCATTTTCGAGATATCTCGATCTAAAGGTCAAATAAAAAATTAGCCGCGTAAGTACATTATGAGGCGAACCGGTTAAAGTAACGACACCATGTGTTAGATACTTCCGTAGGCTTTCAAACGATATCCACTTTACATTAATCGGTTCAGTAGAACCGGGTCTAACCCGGTTTTTAAATTTGGCCTTTCGGGTCTAATAACCGGCGAACCGGATCCGCAACCGTTGAAAATTATACATTTCCGTAATCAGCGCAACAAACCCTAGCTTCGGACAAAACTTGAAAAAAATCTGAGAGTTTTCGTTGGGGTCGTTCCCGTTGGGCTTTCGATTATACATGTTGGTTAAATGGGCTATTTTTGCATAAAATGACTCTAACATTGAATAACTCTACTAAACACACTCCGATTTTGTTGGAATTTTTTTAAGAAGATAGCTATAATTCCGCTCTTCAAGAAAACATATATTTTTTTGGGGGACAGACCCGATTACTTCGCTTATTTTAGTCGGTTCGTCTGAATATGTGCATATTTCCCTTATGAGTGCATAAAAATCATGTGTTTTTTAGAACAGCTATATCTCAAGAATGGTTCCTTCTAAGAAAAAAATTATAAGGGTCAAACTTGTAGATAACTTTTCTGTCTACAATATTTACTTTAGTCACTTTTTGATTATATCAACCGTTTTCAAAAAATAAATCCGAAAACCTAAAAACCCTTCAAAATTGACCTTTGACTCCGAATAATTTTTTTTGCACACATGGGATCGATGGGGACTTTTAGGACGTTGCTTCTAATGGCAAACCCTAGCTCTCCACCAAAATTCAGCTTTGTGGGAATTTTTGCTATTTCAATGCATATTTTGACCGGACTACATGTTAAATTGCATGCTTCTTTTTTGTCGTAAACCCAAACCTTACTTTAAATTTCGCGTCTATTAGACCGTCATAGCGACCTATAGAGCCGCTACAAAATCAGATACAAATTTTGGTTTTGGTATATTTCATACCCCCAAAATATTTCACGATCACCACCAAGAACTAATCGTTTCTGGTTAGAACCCGACCTCCATTCAAAATTTCGTGACAGTTGGTCCATAATTGCGGCCTGGAGTTTGATTACAATTTTCAATAAACAGACGGGCGGACGGACACACATCTCTAAATCGCTTTATCTCGTCGAGATATGAAGTTTGGTATAGGGGTCATCGACGAATATTTCGCGGTTGCATGAATTTTTGCGTGCACCGCCATGCGGCTCGATTTTATACTCCTTTTTAGCGGGTTCATCATCGCTCATTTTTATTATATGGCCTAGCCAACGCAATCGTTTCATCTCGATTCCTTTATCTATACTGATGTCGTTGTATAGCAGATACAGCTCGTGGTTCATACGACGCCGATATTCACCGTAAACGCTCTTCTTCGTATTTCACAACTGATGTTGTTGGTTGTGTTTACGGCGGTGCCGAGGTAGACGATGTCCCTTACTACCTCAAAATTATAGGAACCAACAACGTCAACAGTTGGCCCGATCTCTATGGACGCATTGCGCAACGACACCATTAACTTTGTCTTCTCGCCGTTTACCGCCAGACCCACTTTAATAGATTCCCTTTCGACTTTTTCAAAGGTACCAGTTACTTCCTTTACCGATCGGCCTATGATGTCAATGTCATCGGCGTAAGCAAGTAACATATTGCTGTTTGTATATTTGTGCCACTTCTTTTCACCTTCGCATCTCGTATAACCTTTTCCAGCAGAGTGTTGTAGAGATCACACGAGAGGCCATCACCTTGTCTGAAACCTCTTTTGATACCAAACTCTTCGGAGAGGTTCTTTCCTATTTTAACTGACGTTCGAGTATCAGTTAATGTCATTCTACAATGCCGGATGAGCTTTGAAGGGATACCAAATTCAGACATTGCCTGGAATACCGTTGAACGTAGAAGGCTGTCAAAGGCTGCTTTGTGGTAAGTGTCGATCTGCATCTCTTGGTTCGCACATTATCCCTGACACTATCTTGTAGACAATAGGGAGAAGGCTTATGCTCCAATAGTTAGAGCATACAGTCTTATCTCCTTTCTTGTGGACAGGGCACAGGATGCTCGGGTTCCAATCGTCGGGTACCCTTTCTTCCTGCCAGATGGTGCTAACCATCTAGCTGATGAATACACCTTATCAGCGTGTCGCCTCCAGTTTTGAACAGCACGGCTGGTAAGCCATCGGCTCCTGCTGCCTTATTATTCTTCAGCCGACATATTGCTGTCTTTACCTCATCTTGGGTGGGCGGTATACATTCAACACCATCTTCAGGGATTGGATACCACAGGTATCTTCGCCGTTTTCGCTACTATTGGATACCAACAGTTTGGAGAAATGTTCTTTCCATATCCTGAGCACACTATCTGTATTAGTTACCAAATTACCTTGCTGGCCTCTACAGGAGGATGTGCCTGTACCAAAGCCATCAGTTTGATGTTTCACACTTTGGTAGAACTTTCGGACTTCATTCTGGCTCCCGTACATCTCGATTTTTCTCTCTCTTTTTCCTGCGGAAAAGACGTTTCTCCTCTCTCCGATTTTTCGGTCTGGCGATTATTTCACTTGTCATAAAACTCGACTTTCGACTTTTTCATAACCGCAGAATATCGATTATGATCGATTATTCGTCGATTTTCGATTTTCTTTTGAAAATGTAAAACCGCCAAAACAGTAAAACCGACAAGTCAGCAATCAATGGGCAAACTCGAAAATCGATCGCAAGATAATCGATTATGCGATTTCACTCCAGCCAAAAGTCGACCACGATTTTTAGACTTTTAACTGCAAAAAGTCGACTAATCGATTAATCGAAAGTCGATTTACCTATCCCTATTGTAGAGTAGCCCTATATGCTACATTTTTCTCTTCGGTAGCAGCACGACACTCCTGGTCATACCATGCATTCCTTGGTAGAGGTCTCTGGTATCCAAGTACTGATTTCGCGGCTGTTTGCATGGAGTGGGCAATGTTTTGCCATTGTCCTGATATGTTGTCGGGACGAAGAGTGCTTTGATTAAGCAATTGGGCCAGTTGAGTGGAATATGCTCTCAGATGTTTCACTGTGGAGACTGAATTTTCCCGCTTGCGCGATGAGCTAGTTCGGCATCGGAAACTCGTCGATTCTCAGCGTTACAGTAACTAGTTCCACTTCTGACCCCTCACAGTGCAATCAACTGTAAACTTTAACATGGGGATGTCATAGCAGGTAACCAATTGACACTCTATGTATTACCTGTAGGTGGTATTGTACTAGTTCCAGGTTTACAGTCATGTACCAGTTTATTTATATAAAAAAAGTGGTGGGAAATAGTCACAATTGACGCTTCGTCGTTTACTAGTTTAGGACAATTTAAATTGCGACAATTGGTGTTGCTAGCGGGTAGAGAGAAGAAGAGGGCGATTTGCATATTTCCTCCGTATTCCTTTTTTATACCAGAACAATATGAATAATATGTACGAAGATATTCAGTCCATCAACACTAGCTTCTGTTATTGGATGCTTCATTTATATTAAAGTTATGAAGAACATGTAAATGTGAATTATTTATACAACTCGTCGTTTAAGTTAAGTTAATTAAGTCGCAACTGACGCTTCCTCGTTTACTTGTGGATAAAAAGGTGACAATTGGTTCCCCCTTGCATTACTTAGGGGCCAATATTAGTACTAGTACTGATTAGAGCTAGTTCTGGACTACTTAAATTGCGACAATTGGAATTTTCGTTCCGACTGTTGGGCCAAAGATATTCTCCTTTCCAATTTTGGCATTAAAATCGCCTAGAATAATTTTAATGTCATGGGCAGGGCAACGGTCATAAGTTTCTTCTAAGCGCTCGTAAAATATATTTTGGTCTGTTCGTCCTTGTCTTTAGTGGGAACATGAGCGCAAATAAAGCTGACGTTGAAGAATTATGATTTTAATCGAATTGCATCGAGTCTTTCATTCACTGGGGTGAAGCTGGAGACTAGATGTTTTAACCTCCGACCAACTACAAATCCGCAACCAAACTCATGCTTTGTGTCATGGCAGCTATAATAGAGTGCGTCACCTTTAGGTGTTGTTGTGACGCCTTTCCCAATCCATCGTATTTCCTGTATGTCAGTAATGTCGGCCTTGTACTTTTAAAGTACATCTGCCAATGCGTAAACTGCACCTTCTCTATAAAGAATGCGAACATTCCAGGTGCAGATTCGCAGATCATGGTCCTTAAAACGTTTGCGGGGTTCGTCAACTTTAGATGGGTTTGTTTTTCTTCTCTTTTGTTTTTTCATAGTAGGCTGCTTTTTCTAGGGGAGGGTTAATAACCCGACGCCCACACCCAAGTTTTTAACGTTCTTATGGGTGAACGCGCGGCACAGGTGACACCACGTGGAGGTCAGTGTCCACTTGAGATGAAAGAGGGATCAAGATAAATCCTGGGCTTTGCCATGTTAAAGCCGGTCTTGACCGTTCTATGGTATCTTCCATCCCCTACGTCACCTATATACTTTATACAAATGATTATTTCTCTGCCTTACAAACGGAAAAACAAACTTAATATACCCCCCATACTATGGTGGATGATATAACGGGTGATCCAACTGGAGGTACTTTTTTCAATAGCCTTTTTAGATTGATTAGGTGTGAGTCATGTCATTCAGTTGTGTTATTTTTGTTTAGTATTGATTGGCATTTCATCGTGGAAACAACAATGAACAATGTTTGCAAATAGCTTTATTACGAAAATTCACGCTCTTTGAGGAATGTGTTTCGAACCAAATTTTGTTCAGCAATGAGGCCCATTTCTGGCTTAATGGGTATGTAAACAAGGAAAGTAGCCATATTTGGTTTAAGAGCAATCTAAAGAGATCCTAGAGGTATAACCGCCCAGACAATTTCACGTTTCGGGCCGGTCGATTGGGCACCGAGATCGTGTGATATCACACCGTTAGACTTTTTTCTGTGGTGATATGTAAAATCTAAAGTGTATGCGGACAAGCCCGCTTTGATTCAGGCCTAGGGGCAAAACATCACTCGTGTCATTCGTCAGTTACCAGTCCAAATGTTCGAACGATTCATCGAAAATTGGAATCTACGGACAAATCGTCTAAGACTTAGATGCGGCCAACTTTGATAGACATGAACTTAAGTAAATAAATCCCAAGGAATGTTCGTTCAAATGATAATAAACATTTCCTATTCAATTAGAATTGTTTGTTTTTAATGAATTGAATTTTAATCGAGCTACCCTGACCTAAGGAGTTTTGTATTGAAAAAGTGAATTCTACACGCAGAGAAAAAATATTTTTCGCTTTTGTTGGAACAAAAATATCTGTTTTGGTTCCAAAAATGTATTTGTTTTGTTCAAACATTGTAATCCAAATCCAAAAATACCATCTTTTGTTCCAAACATAGAAAACAAAAACAACTTTCGAATTTCCGCAATATTGTAAAAATCGTTAACAATACCGATTGTAGGAACTATCATAATCTAATTTTGTTTACAAAAAGTATTGTCAACCCAGAAAACCAGCCCAGAAATTTTTGATTTGAGTGTATATACTTCTCATATACACTTTTCACATAACTTGGATATAAATGTCGCGTATAATATTGCAATCATTGATGAACACAATACATGGCTTGCTGCATTGGCCGACAACAAAGACAAATAAAAAGCCACAAGCACCCACCACAACATAAGGAATAATTAAACACCATAACAAACTCCGGTATAACACCAAACCTCAAAGCACAATGAAGTTAGAAGAGTGAAACAAAACAGAAACAAATAAAAACAAGAGTCTCATTGTTGGTATATGTACATACACACAAAAACAAAGATAAAGGCCGTCATGTCATACAAACAAAACTCACCATAATTGTTTTTTTCAACACGACATCGAATAGCGAGAGAAGAGAAACAATTGTCGAAGAAAAGAGAGAACTATTGTCCAGTTGACAAAAACTATTTCCGGATTTAACAAAACCCAATTGTTGGAATCACAATACTACCTTTGGAATTTAACAATATCTTTACAATACATATTTTGCTCTTCGAATATTGTTGGATCAATCATATTTTTTTCTCTGCGTGTAGCGAAGTCCCACACATCCAACCAATATACTACCATCGTTTCGCTGGTGGTTTAATTTAGCTCATTAGGTATATGGGATGTGGTTTTTTTTCTTTAAAAAGATGGGAACCTCTAGTTGGATCACCCTTAAAAATGATTTAAACATTATGTAAAAATATGTATGATAAAAAGATAAAACTACTCCTCAGCGAAATTCAACTTCTCAAAATTTTAATTGTTTAAGTCCAATTTCCAATGCACTTCTACTTGAATAAGGCTTGAGTTGTCACTTAACTTGTTAACTTCGTTAAGTGTCTTTATATGGAAAATGACATTTGGAACACTTCAACATTCCATCAAAAGAAATGTAGATATATACAATATTTTATAAGGAGTATTATTTCTTCTTCATCTTCAAAAAAAAGCTGAGTTTTTGCCTAGGTGTGTCAAATCAATTAGACATTTTTACACTACAAGTGAAATCATCTATTATAATTTTACTACGCATTTCATCACGATTTTTGGCTGAAAAATAATAGAAAATAAAATTTCTAGCTTTACTTACCACTATTATTGAAAATAAGATTTTTGCTTTCAAATTGTGAACGTGTTTAAGCTGGGGTAAACTGTCCAATGCCTCCAACGTATCTGTCCTATTTTCTAGATACAGCAAACGATACTGAGAAACCATGCCGCTAAAGAAATGAAAACGAAAACAAGCCCACAGAGATTAGAAGTAGAAAAAAATCAAAACAATTGAAATCAATCATAACTAAAAAACAAAAACAAAATAAGTTGAAGGCAATTTCAAACACTTCAATCCATTGGCTTTGCTTAGCCATATTGGGAAAGTGTTTTGTTAATAACATGTTACCAGCAACATAAACAAAAACCAAAACAAGAATGGAGGAGTTACATAGAAGTGAGAGTGATTTTTGTATCTCTCTGTCTAACTTACCTAATTTCTTCATTGGCTGAATCATCAGAATGATAGCCATCACTGCAGCTGCTGTTACTGCCACCGTTGGGTGAACCGATGCTGGGTGTGTTGTTGGGACCATTTAAACTTTCTGGTCCCATCATTTGAAGCACCACCTCGCAGCCGCGAGCAAAATTCATAAGCAAACCGGCGGCTGGCCGCTTCTCAAGATTTGCCTGCATATCTACTCGTTTCACTTGACCCACTGCCTTAAGTACTTCTTTGTCGTTCTCAACACGCTGGGATAGATTTTCAATAAGACTAGCTAATTGTTTGAGAGCAGGTTTATCGAGTAGCGTTAGAATGGTTTTGTTGTCAATCAAACGCTGTTGTATATCTCCATAGTTTATGGCCAAGAGACGTTGATGTGACGAATGTGCAGGATCTTGATTAATGGTTATCGCACTGAGTTCTTCCAGTTTGTGTAGAGCAACTTTATACGTGTCAATATGCCGTTGCAGTTCTGTCTTCAGTGCTATATGTAGGGAAATCAATTGTCCTGAAGAATCTGTGGTAAGACCATGTACACCCAATCCTTGTACAGCATCATTGAACGACTTGCGTGTCTCTCGTATGGTATGCCGTAGATTAGGTTCATATTGCACCAACGATTGTAAAAGTTTGAGGCAGCGTTGCTTCAGTCCCGGATCATGAGGATTTGCGAAAAGTTTCACCAATTGCCAGAGTACAGCTTCAGTGGGTACATCGGGTTTTGGCGAGGGATTTACTGTGATTAATCTACAACAAAAAATGTAAAGTTATGCTGTGAAATTTAAGATAATTTTTGTGCAATTTTGATGTTAATTTATCATTAGAGTTCAGTTCATTTAATATCAATTTAACAATACCCAAATCTGACTTCCAAAGTGACCTCATCCCTGCTGGGACCGCGATGCGCACTCATGCGCCTATGGAAATTATATCCCATATGATACATCTTTGTTTACATCCAAAATTGATGAAGAATTGTCAACAATCAAATTTAATACAGAACCGGATGTACTACATTTTCATTCCTTCTTCTTCCACTCAAGATCAAGATCTTCAAACGGGTCAAAAATCATCATTAGACAAAGATCCAGATGAAACAATCATATTAATACGAGTATAAGTATGCAAACTATCGAAAATGACACTGTAATATTAAGGAATCAATGTCATTAGCTGATTGTTCCGAAAGTAGCACGGACTCATTTGACAGCAGTACGGATAGTCCATGGGAGGGTGACAATGCAACATCCACGAGCAAACGGAAGTATAACCCAACAGGCATTGCAAGACGATTTGTTACAAGTTCGAAGCTGTCACAACGTGACACAACGCAGCAATGGTGTGCCACCAGCTTTTCGCTGAGGACATTGAAATGCCAATCCCATGACAGTCACGAATCCACAAAGCTTACTTACTTATTTATTTGGCCCTCTATAGAATATTTGTCCTATATGCCGAACTAAAAAAAGATTTTCATTTCTATCTGTTTGTTGCCTAATTTCTTCTATTTGAAATACCGCGTTTTTCGATCTCGTCTTCCACTTTTTTACGCTATTGAAGCCTTGGCCTTCCACTTCTGCCTGTATCGCCACGCGGCCGGTATTTATATGGCTTCCCAGCTAACATTTTGTTCCTAATTCGTTTCGAATTCGAACTGAATTTCTGAATTTCTTTCGGTACGAAAGTTGTATGGACGTGGTCACCGAATTCGGAAAGAATATTCTAAGGAAATTCTAAAAAATATTAGAGTTTCGCGACGAATTCGGTCCGAATTCGAAGCTAAATTATTGGAAAATTCGGCGAAAAAAATCAGATTTTCTGACAGAATTCGGTCCGAATTCGGAATATCGGTGGAAAAGTTAGATTTCCTTAAGAAAATCGGTGGAAATTCGGAAAGAATTTCTGAAAAAATTCGAAGAAAAATTTAGATTTTCCGAAAAAAATCTTGGGCGCTGACGCCTTTGATAGTGACACAACACACACAACAAACTTGCACGTGTAACTTGAAGCTATCAACACTAGCTTCAATTCCCAGCAAAATGTTATGGAAGTGGTTCCATGAGATGCCATGATTTCACTGGATCTTTTGCATTGGTTCAAATGAAGTCGTGAAAGATCCGATCTTTTCATCAGCATTTGAACCCATTCGAAGGAAGTCGTGAAAGATCCAATCGTTTCATCCGCATTTGAACCAATTCAAAGGAAGTCGTGATAGATCCGATCTTTTCCTTAGCATTTGAACCCATTCCATCGATCCAATAGAGATGAATTTTATGTTTTTATTTTAACACATATTCTTTTATTTATCTAAATATGTACGTTTAAAGCAATGTAAGATTTATTATGCTAGGAAGTCCGTCCCAATCATTGAGCTAAAAGTAGAGTCGGACTGCACTCTTTGGTATTAGTCGTGTTCCTTTACGTGCCTGAGGTTACCAGTTTTTACCCGCAAAGTGTTTCCTTACTTTTAAAAGCAAACAATATATTTGAGAGCAGTTTACCACTTTTACCATTTTTGCAACAATTACCATTTTTAAAAGTAAAGGAACAGACCATTTATAAAAGTTCCCTTGCCTGCTCTAGAGAACCCTGCTCAAAAAGTCGATTTGTAGATCCCTAAACGTTGTAAAATAAAGTTCACGAAATAGTAATCTGCAGTTGGAGTAATATCCTTTTGTAAGATGAATCAAAACCTGTTGCGGAGGAAGTAAACTCTGTTGCGTGCAGCGGCGGTGTTTAGACTGCAACAGCTGGGACGGCCGGAAGTCAAGTTTCTCACTTAAATTTACAACCTGTCGCTTGCCAAACACATCGTTCCCGAAGTCTGGAAAATAGGCCAGCTACTGAAGCCCGAAAAGGATGCCAGCAAAGGTGAATCTTACAAACCGATTTCGCTTTTGTCGCCCGTAGCAAGGACCCTTGTGGCTATAGTTCTTCCAGCATCAGCTGTCAGGACAAACCAGAGTAGTTTTGGGTCAATACGCTCGGAATGGTGCAGCCGTCAAAATTCCTATAGGGCAAGTACTGATGACACCGTGGAAAACATCTGCCCAGCATACAGCACAGGCCCCCACGACACACTGCTCCTTTTCAATTGCCCTACCAATCCTGCTAAGAAACTTAAGTTTGCAGCTTTGTGGTTACAAACCATATAAATAGCGAAATAGCCACATTCTTACGATTGATAGACCCAGAGTCAGATTAAGCAGAAAAATGAGAATACAAACATATTGACTACTGTTACAACAACGAGAACAAACTGCAATTATAGATGTAAACTTTCTGATGATAAATAAATTATAGTTATTTCATTAATTCCTTTATATTAATAAAATAAAAAAAATGAAAATCATTTTTCAATACAGCATTTTCCATTTTCCGAACAAGACGTGAAAATTACATGCCAAAGGGTTGGTGAAAATGACATGCCAAAGTTTAGTGAAAATTCTATTCTTGGGAATTGGTTAAGATGGCATGCCAAAGGATTGGTATAGATGCCATGCCAAAGAATTGTTGAAGATGCCATTCCATCGAGTTAGTAAAGATGACATGCTTAGGATCTGAAAATGAATTGCATCTTTTGGGGGTCACGCTCTTGTAAAAAGAATGAGTGAAGATGCTGAAAAAATGACATTCCATTTCACTCGCACCCATTCTTGAATAGCATCTTTGGCATCGAACATTTTGCTGGGTTATTATATGTTGCATAACCAATAACTTTGTTTTTCGATATCAGCCAAACAAAAACATCCCTTAGAAAATCGATTAGAAATCGGAACGAAGATTCTTAAGATACCTCAGAAAATGTGCAGAGATTCTTAAAAAAAACTTTTCGAAAATCGGTCAATTTTCTAGGAAAAAATTAAAGAAATCGCAAATTTCTAAAAAAAAATATTCAGAAAATCTCAGAAAAATCGGAAATCAGAGCAATCGGAAAGATTTGTTAGCTGGGTTTTTAGTGGGTTCATCATTACTCATTCTTATGACATGGTCTAGCCAACATAATCGTTGTATATAGACTGGGGTTATGACTTTTTTACAACCTGGATACGAGGTTGTATGATATTTTGATGAGTTTTTACCCAAGATTGCATAAAATCTTAATTATAAAGTGATTCGATGAAAAAAGCTTCCGCACAAAAAGCTTTTAAAGTTTTTATTTTTCAGAACTTTTGACAATTTTTGAAGTCACTATAAGCAGATATTTAACTGAAAACAAAGTATAGGGGAACACGGCATAACCAAAATAACATAACCGTTTGTTTCTCACTAATTTTGTCATAGTATTATAACATATATATGATTTCATATTATATAACTTTATTTCATATATCATAAAAACTTAAGGTGGTTTGTGCGGGACCATTTTTAAAATTTAAATGGAATTAAAGTTATTTTAGTCATTAATTAATATTTATTAATATTTTTTGAGAAAAATGTTTTCCTAAAGTATCAGTCGGCTTTGTCGACAGAGATATACCCTCAGCCTGTGTGGATTGAAATACTTTTTTTTTCCAAAAAAAACTTATGGATTTAGGGGGTTTTTTAAAAATGTTGGGAGTATGTACCGACAAAAGTGCGGATAGGGTTAAAGCTCAAAAATTTGCGGGGATATCGTTAGATAGCGTTTTTTTTAATCATACTAGTCTACGAAAAACATAATATCGCTGTAAACGGGGTCACTAGCAAAACCTTCGATAAAAATGTCCAAAGGATCCTCGAACAGACCCTTAACCACACAAAAATGTTGAACATTTGTGTGGGTGGCACCACAATGATTGGACAGATAGGTCCCAAATTTGAACATAAACTAAGTTTCGACAATATTTAAAGATCCAAAGTTTGGACCAAATCGATTGCTAAGTCTATGAGAAATAGCGCGTACCATTTTAGCGAATATTTTCGAATTTTTGTGGGGGAGGTACCGGAAGAAGTAGACCTATAAGCACCACCTTCGAATTTCAACTTATATTCGAAGAAATATTACGATATCGAAAGTGTGGACGAACGTAGTATTCGGTTCGAGCTCTCCAGCCACTACATATGGTGCCATAGGGTTTTTTACAACTTTCGGGCTGTTTTCTCAAGAAGTATGGACTTGCCCCTGAAAAAACTTTTACTGTCGTAATTGAGGCAGCGAATGCAAGTTGCATCATCAAAAATCAAAGTGATTGGAGAGCAGGTCTTAAAGTGAATTTATCCAAAATTTTGTGTGGCAGGTACCCGAAGGGGTGGACCCATATAACCCATGTTCGAACTTGAACTAAGTTTGGACAAAATATTACGAAAGCCAAATCTTGGACCGAATCGGTTGATCCGTTCGAGAGTTTTCGTGCGCTCCAGCCAGACAGACGGACGGACGGACATGGCTAAATCAACTCCAAATTGTCTGAAACACATTTCGCCCAATATACTTGGGGTCTAAAACCATTATTTCTATGAGGCACATTTTGCCCGTATGAAAGTGTATATACCCTCGTTGTGCGGAACCTTTTTTTAATAAAATGGAATAAATGTTATTTTAGGCATTAACAGGCAAAAGTTCATTCATTCTCACTACAGGAAATCATTTTTGAGAAAAAATGCCAAAAAGTCATAACCCTAATCTCGACACGTTTAACGTTATGCTGATGTCGTTGTATAGCAGATAAAGTGCTTATTTTCACCAACAAGGCATAGTGGCCCGTAGATCTTTTGAAGAATTTTTCTCTCAAACACACCAAACACTGCCTTATCTGCTTGCGCAAATATCCAGGCTTCGGAACCATACATTACCACGGGCAGTATCAGTGTTTTGTAAAGTATTGTTTTGCAAAGAATTATTATTCTTTGACGAAATGTGTCTTTGTTTTTAAAGCCAAAGTAGCATCTGTTAGCCAGTGGTATTCTTCTTCTTATTTCACAAAGAGTAGTGCGATTCTCTAACTCATTTTTGAGTTACCGACAAAAATCTGTAAATTAATATGCTTATAAGTTCGGCATTTAACGATACTATTCGGTAAGTTAGCGACCAATAAAAAGTAGTCGCAAAGTCCTAACGATTGCAGCAATGTTTTTAAATTTTATTTGAACTTTTCGTGCATTATTTTGCGTTTAAATGTTACCGATATTTGTCGGTAACTAAACAAATGAGTTGGAGAATCGAACTAATTATATTGTTTGTTGTGTTTATGGCGGTGCACAGTGGTCGAAACCACTGATCTAGCGACTCGAAATTAATAACTTGCAAACGAACTGAGATATGTTACTGAAATTTTGCACAAACTCAGCCTGGGTCTGTGGGTAATATTGGGCCAAATATGAACAATATCGAATAATGTTTTGGTATAGCACCCATATAACGGAACCTTCCGATTTTCGGTATTTTGAGGATTTAAGCCACATTTTCGTAGAAAATTAGCTGTAATTTGGTACTTAGGGTTCCTAGTGGCCAAAAAACATTTCCATCCAAAATTATGGACATAGGTGCACGTTTTGATATAGTCCCCATGTATCATGTGAATACCATGTGAATATCATGACCAAATTTGTCAACCGACTTGGCAGTAATTTTGCATTCCGTGTTCTCACTGCGGGTAAAATCTTCTTACAAAACATTTTAAATACGGATTTATGTTTCGATGTAGCCCCTCTTATGGTTCGTCGAACTCGTTGAATTTTTACTTGTTATCCCATATTTATTAACAGATTTAGCTATAATATGGTATTTTAGTGTCTCCGGGGGTAGAACTCCTCCTTGCAAAAATTTCTCATGAAAGGTCCATATTTTGATATAGCTAGCTCCCATAAAAATTATATAGCTCCCATAAAAATGCACAAATGTAATAATTTCATATTTTAAATGTGCAGTTATCAGAAGATTTTTAAATATTTGCAGCCCTAATGTGGTTATTCTGTATCCAGAGAGTCCAATTTAATTCCCAAAAAATAAAAATAATCGAACCCAAGTTCGGCCAAGTTTAAAATATGCGCATTATAAAAATTGATTTTATTGAAAATTTATGGCTATATAACTATGTATCTCCAGACCCCAAACTATTTTTTATAATTTAAATCACACCCTCCGCTATCAATTAAAAATAAATGTTGTTCAGATTTGTTACGAATTTATTTAACATTTAAACAAATATGAAGTTATTTTTCTAGCAAAATGTTGTTTAATGTCTGATGCAGCAAAATTTCTTGTATTTGATGGTGAATAACTGAGTGAATATTTACAACAACAAAAATGAAAAAAACAAAGTGTCTGTAATCGATACAATGGAAAATATTTCACAATTTTATAGTTTTTTTTACTTTCGCGCCGCTAGATCAGTGGTTTCGACCAGTGTGCGGTGCAGAGATAGACGAAGTTTTTAGCTTCCTCAAAATTATTAGTGCCAACTTCCACAGTTTGTCCGAGTTCTATGGACGCATTGCGCGTCAATACCATCAACTTTGTCTTTTCCCCGTTTTCTGCCAGACCTACTTTAGCAGATTCTCCTTCGAGCTTCTTAAAGGTATCAGATACTTCCTTTACTGATCGACCCATGATGTCAATAAGCAAGTAACATGTGGATATTGGTGTAAATTGTGTCATTTCTTTTAACATCTGTATCTCGTATAACCTTTTGTCTGTTCGTGTTTGTCTTCGGTGGGAGCATGAGTCCAAATAAAGCTGACGTTGAAAAATTTTGCCTTGATCCGAAGTGTAGCATTCACTGGAGTGAAAGTGGATATATCGGCCTTGTATTTTTCAAGTACATCTGCCAGTGCGTAAACTGCACCTTCTCTATAAAGAGTGGAACATTCCAGGTGCAGGTTCGCAGTTCATGGTCCTTAAAAAGTTTGCAGGGCTTTGTTGTTTTTTCATAGCATGTGGCTTTTTGGAGGAATGGGTTACGCCCAACTCAAGTTTTTAACGTTCTTATGGGTGAACGCGCGGCACATGTTAGCTCTCCACCTTTAACGGGTGTGAAATGCAGCTTCCCAGGTGTCACCACGGGTAGGTCGGTGTCTATTTGAGGTGAAAGAGCGACCAAGATAGGTTCTCGACTTTGCCATGCTGAAGCCGGTCAGGGCTTTTGTTTGGTATCTTTCATCCCCTACAAGAAAGTTGCTCGGACGAAAGATAACTTCATAAGAACGCTTAATTTAGGGAAGTACGGAAATCACTGTGACAACGAACACCATGAGAGCTGTGAATAGCAGCCCATGACCCTTAACAATGAATCTATGCAAATTAGGTTGGCTGAATTCAAATTGAAAAATGGGAAAGTTCAAACATTCACAGAAGGATGTGTTAGATTTGTTAAGCCTGTGGGGTTCAATTGTGATGATTGTTGCCGATGCAATCAATCCCGCGGCAGCCTGTTCTATATACAAGATTGACCCGACGAAACATCATATCGACCAGGCGCCGTCATCCCACCAACTACATGTTTGTGTTCGTCTTTATTTTTATTTTGGGAGCGGTATGTCCGTAATGCCTGCTCCGGATATTTTTGGTCCGGCCGTCATAGACAGTAACTACGGACGATAGATTTGCAGCGGTAGTCAACGTGTAATCTACCATAGGTCGGTTTCTCTGAAACGCAACGCGTACCGTGGATGGGTGCATTTCAGGAACTGTTCAGGCCTGGCTTTCCTGAGGGAGTTTTGCGATATGGATTATGTTATTTCGTGCTGCGCCAACGTGATCCCCAGTGAGTCTTCGTCATCGTCGTCAGATTATGAAACTCCCCCGCAATCTCCCCAAAAGCATTACCAGTCACAGTCTTGAACACCGCGTATGTGACATTCATGAAGTTTAACTGCGATGGTCTACGCTGCAAAATAATTGCGATCGTGGATTTTATGTGTCAAAGAAATATAATGATCGCGTAAACGAAACTAAGCAACATACATATGTTCTCCGCTTGGTTAGTACGAGAAGGGTGGTGGGATAAGATTGCACCAGTCTGTCCAGTACCGACCTATCTCGCTTGAGCTCGACTCTAGTGACCCATACTCCAGTTCACCATACTTGGTGAAGTGTGGAACCACCGAGATAGAACTACTGAATGTGTATATCCGGTCGATTAATAGTTGTGTCCCGCGTTATTCGCCTGACATGAGGCCACTGTTTGAAGGTGATAACCGGCTGGTCCTAGGGGATTTCAATGCGCATCATTAACTATGGCATTCAACCCTAGGGAATGACCAGAGAGACATAGCGCTGACCAAATAGATAGCTCCACATTTTGCACCGTGAACAACCACTAGGATTAGAGGAGAATGCCATAGTTCGCGTGACTTGGCAACGTGTCATATCCGTGGATTGGACCAACTCCATATCCTCATCTTCATTAATAGACCACCCGATTTCATAACCTCTGAACGCCGTACTTTCCTTAACCATGGGAAAGATAACTGACAAGGATTCAGGGATCACCCCCTGGCTACATCGGTGGTTGCAAAATCATCCAAAGCGCTTGGACCTGACGGAATTTCAATGAGATGCTAAAACAGCTGGATGACCCGAGAGTGAAGTATTTAAGCAGTGTATTCAACCAATCGCTAGCCACTCTAATAGTTCTCGAAGCCTAGAAGATGAGCAGGGTGGTCCCGCCGCTGAAACCTGGCATCGTGCAGGCCGATTACCAGTAGCAAAGAGTGTGTCATCCAGTTGCGGATTATCAACACGGGTTCCGGAAGCAGCTTTGCACTACAACAGCTCTGAACGCCATTTCCACACATATTAGCCAGGGCTCAACCAGAACAGATCGTGTTACAGAACAGTGATGGTAGCATTGGACATGACTGTCAGCCATGCTAAACTGTTCCGGTCTTGTTTGAAACGCTGGGTCACCAACTATTTGTGCGGGCACCAGTAATACGAGGAATTCAGAAACAAAAAGGCCAAAGCCCGTAGATGGTAGTAGGGAGTTCCCCAAGGAGGGGTGACATGTCCGAAACTGTTTAACCTCTATCTTTCTGAAATTCCACGGCCACCCGATGGCATTGCTTAAATTACGTACGCGGATGATTGTATGCTCATGGCGTCAGGTTCCACTGTTGAGATGGCTAAACGCCTATCTCATAGATCTTGTTGAGTTCTTCCTGTCGAGGAATATGAAAATATCCGCCATACAGTTCACCACATGGACGGCGGAAATTAAACTCTCACTGAATGTGCCGGTCGACGGTACAATAATTCCGACCACAAACTACCACAAAGTCCTGGGGGTTCGATGGCATGTATAAGTCGTCCGCGCATGCCGCACCTATCTAGGATATGGAGCAGGAACAATGTCCTCAAGCCCCTAGCCGGCAGGACTTGGGAAGCTGTGTCTACTCAAAAGATCTCAAATCCTTGAAGAAGCACAATGATATGAGGTTATAAAAGAGTCATAACCCTAATGGTCATTTATCGGCTATATATTACACCACCATCATAATTCGAAACAACAAGCTCATCCTTGTCACGATCTTAAAATTTTAAAAAATTTCGCTTCGATTGATCTATGTTTGTCAGCCCAAAATTTGTTGGCCCTTTCATTATCATTGAAATAACGGTGACACATAGCTATATCGTTATATATCCTCGTTATTCTCCGATAGGTTAGTAAAAGGTCTAAGCCCAAAAATAAGCTGAATAGTCGAACTTTTCGCTTAATTCTAAAACGAAATAAAAACAAAGAGTTCTTGACTTACCTTGAAAAGAATGACTCCAACAGATATGAGCTATGCGGCAAATGTTCCAACAGCAAGTCAATCGGTAATTCTGCAATAACAGATCTCAACACTGAAGGTCCCAAACGTCCAACAACACCAGCAGCTTCACGATATTGCCGTCCCTCAGACAGTAGCATTAAACGTCTCAGCACTTGTCGTGGGCTAGTCAAAAACTCCCGACCATCTCTTGATGGGCCACGTATTCGTTCTCGACTATCGGCCATTGTTAGAGCTTCTTGATGATTTTTCAACAGAATTTGTCTCCTGTTTCAGATGTGTGTAGATTGGGGGGGTATTGTAGGATGGATGGATGTATGGGGGTTATGACGATTATCTTTAGAGTTTTTGGTTTTTTTTAGGAACAGAAAACGTGGAAATTGTTAATGGATAAAGTGCTACGTGAAAATCTATGTACAAGTGATGATGGCTTTAATGAATGCATGCTGAGAATGACAATATTTACGTATTTGTTCTAAGGCTTACAGCATTTTGGCAAGTGGCGCTTTCGGTAGAGTAATTAACGATCGATGGCTCCCCAAGGTGTTACATCTAAACGATATGGATCAGTTATTTCGGTGTTGAAGTTTCTGAAAATAAAAGGAAAAATTATTTTAAACTTCATTCTAAACTTCGTATCAATTTCATAGAATCAAAAAATATAATTTTATAAAACACCCATGGAGGACACCAAGCATGTACATGGAACATGATTACCTAAACAATGATTACATGGAACTCCCCTTTTTCCCTCCACAATGGTAATGTTAAAATAATGAGAGAAACACATGTACGGATGGACAGACAGACGGAAATAGACCCTATGCAACATGAAAAAGAGTACTTAAAAAGTAGAAAGAAAGAATTACTACATAGCGTATTCTAGCCAGAACTATGTGTGTGTGTGTACTCATGTATTATGTTTGCACGACAAAAAACATAACATCTAACAATGAAATGATAATGGTTAAGGTTTTGTAATAAAATCATGTTTTTCATTTGACTTTTTTCTTGCTTTGTTGTTCTAGACAATGTTTTCTTTACTGGTTTCATCTTCCGTTGCTTGTCAAAACTAATCTATTTACTTACCCTTTTTCTTTTGTTCTGTTCGTAATGGGAGAAAGAACTGTCTTCACCAACCAGCCAGCAGAAAAATTAAATCTCAATTCCGACATTACCGACATTAGGCAAACATACAATAATAATAAAATAAAAAAAACACTAAACCAACAGAACTTAGAAGGAAAGGTTCATTAAACCTGCAACGGACCTTTTAATGTTGAGGGTCTGTGTGTGTGGCTGTGTTACCTTAGCATAATCTGAAAAACAACTCCATCATCGGTTTCATCTAAAAAACAACATTGTCGCCGCTATTTTCGTATCTTCATCATCATTATCGCCACATTTGCCAGCAAATTATGATGATTGTACGTTAATATGGAAAAACACAGGTGTATCATCTAACAGCCACTGTCACACTGGGAGGATTTTTAATTTTAGATGTTACTAGCTGAACCCTGACTACGATAAAATATAATGGAATGCCATAATTATATTAACGTTTTTAATATTTTAACGAATAAATATAGGAGATATGAAGGCGTTATATACCTATTCAGGGTTGTTATGGAGCTACTATGGTAATTTTGTATGTTTCAGGAAGTAACACTCCTCCGAAAGCCTTTCCGCCTATAAGTATTCCTAATGATTTAGATATATCATAATAAACAAGTGAAAAAGTGTCAGTCGGCTTTGCCGACATATATGGTAACATGGGGCGGCTTCGCCACTGGGGCGCCTTCGCCAGCGCCGATTTTCTTGAAAACTATAACTGCTAGAGAAATGCAGTTAAAGGGAAAATTGTGAGTTTAACGAATATCTTTCATCTCCCAAAAGCTGGAATTTCTATCAAATATATGATTGCTGATGCACGCGGTTTCATGTTTTTGAGGTATTGCGAAAAATGTTCATGGTAGGTATATTTTGTGATATCTTGTATACCTTTTGTGATATCAAAATTATATTTTATACCGTTAATAGGCAACTACTGAAGAATATAAATCCAATTAATTTGCATGATAAAAGTAGTTATAAATGTCAATATATTCATATTATGAACTATGTAGGAGGTCGGGCGGCTACGCCATGATAGGGGTGTAGTGTGGTAATGTGAGAAATATGTCAGGTTTAACATTAATTGTTTATGCTATTGATATACCACACTATAATGTGAAGTTGAAATCAAATATTGTGCTAAACCTATCCAATTTGGCAATATTTTAATTTTTATGCCTAAATTCAAGGTACCTACTTCAATTAACGGCTAGAATATGTTTGTTTTGTAAATTTTAGAATCATTAAATAGAAAACATGTTCCTTTTATGCATAATGTTGATATTTCAGGAAGACGTATGGTAAATTACAGTTTTGGGGTCCGTTGAAGAATGTTCAATATTGATGGCGAAGCTGCCCCATAGGTGGGGAGGCTTCGCCACTTTTTAGACATTTTGTAAATTACATCTTTGTGTTTATTTCAGCTTTAGTTTAATTTGCTGGATGGGCTTATTGACCTGTTTATCGATACAGAGTCGGCGGAAAAGGGAACTGATGAAGTTGTTTGGTGACAACTGAAACTATAGTATTCCCTACCCTCCGCCCGCAACTAATCAATTTCATATCCACTGTAAAACATTTTGTTGTTATTCAAATACTTGAATACAACAAAATATGGACTAAAGCTGAAATAAACACAAAGATGTAAAATTCTGCAGTCCAACAATAAAAAACGCCATTTTGTAAATTCTCAAAAATAATATTTAAAAAACAAAATTATAATCATTTACATATCGAAACTTATAGTCAAGATATGCTAATATTTTTACCAAAAATAATGTTCGGAAAAACTTTAATGGTGTCGATATGAGAACATTTTGAACAAAAACGTGGCCCATGTTACCATATATACCCTCAGCCAATGTGGAGTGAAACTTTCACCTACGGACAGATCGAATGTATTTAAGGTCTCTTCAGAATTTTGTGGCCCTTTTGGGACATTTGAACTTGCGGACAAAAATGTGGATTAGGAATTAACTGCACTAAGACACAAATGCTGAACTCTTGTGGGGAGGTACCCTTAGGGAGGACAGATATGGGCCATTTTAGAAGTTAAACTAAATTTTGACAAAATATTAGGAGGTCCAAAGTTTGGACCAAATTGATTGCCCCATTGAAGTGATATCGTCCTAGAATTTTAATTACATTTTTTAAAAATTGGGGAGAAGTACCGGAAGTTGTTAACCGGTATTGCCCCATGAAACTAAGTTTGGATACAATATGACGAAGGCCAAATGTTGGACCAAACCGGTTGAACAGTTCGAGAGTTATCGTTCTCTCCGACAGCCACATATGGTGACGTAGGAGGTTTTTACACCTTTCGGGCTGTTTTACCGTCTAATGGAGGTAGCGAATGCAAATCGCTTCAACACAAATCAAAGTGATTCGAGAGCGGGTCTTAAAGTGAACTTATCCGAAATTTTGTGTGAGAGGTACCAGAAGGAGGAGACAAATATAGTCCATATTCGAACCTGATCTATACCTGGTAGATATATTAGGATGTGCAAAGTATGGATTACATCGGTCACTCCCTTCAAAAGTTATCGTGCGCACAATTTTTCCGAACATTTTTCAAGTTTTGTGGGGGAGGCACCTGAAGGAGTGGACCGGTATGGCTTATCTTCGAATTTAAACTATGTTTGGACAAAATGTTACGAAGGCCAAATTTTGGACCGAATTTGCAGATCCGTTCGAGAGTTATCTTGCTCTCCAACCACTACACTCGGTGTCATAGGGGCTCTTTGCAACTTTTATGCTATTTTCTCAGGAAGTATGGTCTTGCCCCTGATGAAATTTGTACCGTCGTATGGGGGGCAGTGAATAAAAGTTCTTGCAACAAAAATTAAAGCGATTCGAGAGCAGGTCCTAAACTGAACTTTTCCGAAATTTTGTGTGGGAGGTACCCGAAGGCGTACACCGATTGGGTCCATATTGGAACCTCATCTAAGTTTGGTAGAAATATCACGATGCGCTAAGTATGGACTAAGTCGGTTATTCCCTTCAAGAGTTATCGCGCGCACAAATTTTCCAAACATTTTCGAACTTTTGTGGGGGAGGTACCGGAAGGAGTGGAGCGATATAACCCATCTTCGAACTTAAACTAAGTTTGGACAAAATATTGCGATATCCAATTTGGGACCGAATCGGTTCATCCGTTCGAGAGTTATCGTGTGCACCAGCCAGCCAGACAGACAGATAGACAGTCGGACGAACATTGCCAAACCAACTCCAAATTGTCTGAATCACATTTCGTCCAAACATACTTGGGGTCTAAAACCATTATTTCGATGAGGCACATTTTGCCCGTAGGAAAGTGTATATACCCTTTCTAGCCTAAAGGCTGAGGGTATAAAAATGATGACTTCTACTGACTTCTGAGTTTCTTCAAAATTTCATTGAAATTGGACATACTTATCAAAAACATGAAATCGACCGAAAATATATATGAGAGCCATATTCCGATATGAACCGATCTCGATATAATTTGGCACATTTCCTTTTAGACCATATCCCGTCTCACATTCTAAATTTCATTGAAATCTAACATACATACATAGCGTGCTTGGTGCATAAAATACTGGAAATCGTCCGAAAATATATATGAGAGCTATATTCAAATCTTAACCGATTTCGATATACTTTGGCACATTTATTTCTGAAACTAATTACTTAACACATTCCAAATTTCAGCGTAATTGGACATATATAGCGTGTTTGGTATGTCAAATACCTCAAATTGGCCGAAAATATATATGGGAGCTATATTCAAATCTGAACCGATTTCGATATAATTTGGCACATTTATGTCCATACCAAATTCCGTCACACATCCCAAAATTTAGCGTAATTGGACATATATAGCGTGTTTGATACATCAAATACAGGAAATCGGCCGAAATTATATATGGGAGCTATATGCAAATCTGAACCGATTTCGATATAATTTTGCACATTTATGTCTAAACTAAATTCCGTCACACATATCAAAATTCAGCGAAACTGGACATATTAGCGTGTTTGGTGCATCAAATACAGGAAATCGGCCGAAAATATATATGGGAGCTATATTCAAATCTAAACCGATTTTGATATAATTTGGTACATTTATGTCTAAACTAAATTCCGTCACACATATCAATCGGGTATATATATGCATCAAATACATGAAATCGCCCAAAAATATATATCGGAGCTATATCCAAATCTGAGCAGATTTCAATACAACGTGGCCAACTTTGTTCTAGATGAAATACATTCGCACATCCTAAATTTGGAGACTTTATCGTTTACCATTCTATAGATATTTGCATACAGAATCTAAATTTTTGGAGCTACCTCCGATTCTGATGCTATATATCTCCGATCAATATGGATTTTATAGCCTATGTTACTTACAGGCCATGTATTTATATACTCTGAAAATTTGAGGAAGATCGGTTCAGCGGTTTTTGAGTCCATAAACTTCAAACAAACACACGTACAAGCATTTTTCTACTTTATATATATATAGATATTTTATATTTAATATTTTATATATTATATGTTATATTTATTTTCTTTTAAGAATTGCATATATCTAAATAAATATACATATATCTAAATATTATTCAGAAAGTGGATTTTTTAAAGACCAATATATTTGCTTCTGTCCGACATTTTCCAATAGAAAAAGCTGATAGTAAAATATAATCTGGTATTTAAATCAGAAAGTGCGATTCTACCTATTTCGGTATTACAAGCCATGGTGGCCAAATTTAACAAACTTCGTTACTCCAGAAAATTGAGCAGAAAAGTCATTACCAACTTCGTGCACTATATGCATATGTGTGTACATTAGGGATGCACAAAACAATAGATGTGACAATATATGAAACGAAATGAGATTTACGCTAGAGTACTGTTTTGTGCATCTCTAGTGTACATAGAAATGTAGATAACTCTGCATGCATATGATTCTAATCTTCTTTTGATTGTTACAATTATTTAATTTTCTTTTACCGCCAAATGTTGTCTTATGCTTCTTTTCTTATCTTTTTTGTGGCATGTTGTTTACAAAGATAAATGATCCTCCCATTCACAAACACACACAGACCACCGATTCACACTACGCTGCAGGTGGTTGTAATTTGGTTGTAATCATAAATTGTAATTATCATACCTTTGGGCATAGTTAAATAGAAAATTCATTTTCCATGACACTTGTGGCCTCTTTTGTTATAATTTAACAATTGAATTTGCTTCCGCATCACTATTAACTGGGAATTTCAACAATTGCATTATGTTCAAGAAAAGGGGAAATATTTTCCGTAAGTAATAAATTTTCTTTTAATATTATTGTTTTAATTTCAACATTTATTGTCATAATAAATAATTTGTTTAATAGGTTTGGTATGAGATTTAACTATTCAACAATAACAAAAAAAGAAAAGTATTCAAATGATTTTCCCACAATTGAAAACTATGCTTTGGCTTACCAGCTGCACGTATCGCACGTTAATGATACACCACTTCAATGTGTTGCATTTGCGAGTAGTGCTTAATTCTATAAACATAAATACATTTTTATACAGTTGGGGTGACCAACCCTGTCGGACTTTTATTAACCAGTTCATAAAATGATTGATAATAGATCGATAATTTTTAAACTGTCTAAAAACTGGCTGAAAAGTTATCTAGAGATGAACCACTTTGAACAGAAAAAATTTTCGGCAATTGTCCATGTCTAGATAACTTTTCGACCAATAAAAAGTTAGTCGAAAAGTTATCTAGAGATTAACCACTCTGAAAACAGAAACATGTATCTTCTGCAAAGTATTTGTGTTTATCGAAAAAATAAGGCACAAATGTATAAATAATTCGCACTTGCTTTTTCTTAATATTCTTCATATAAATGCAGCATCCAGTTATAGAATACGGTGTTGATGGACTGAACATATTCGTACATATTACTCATATTATTCTGGAATTAAAAAGGAACACAAAGGAGATATACAAATTTGCCTCTTCTTCTCTCTAACAAAAAAGAGAGAGACTAAGAGAGGGAGAGAGAGAATATGAAAAGTCAAAAATAAAGAACACACAGAAACAAAAATTGTTTTTTTCACATTATGTTTTAAACTGACTACAAATAGGCAAAAAAAGTTAGTTTATTATCAGTCGAAAAGTTATCTGGCGTTGGACAATACAGACCACTCAGGCGCTCATCGCCTTGTAAAATTAGTCAGTTGGCATAAGGAAAAATTATCGATAAAATGCCACTTATGTTTAAAAAAAAAGCTAGCTTAATGTGAGCTTTAAATCGGCCACAGTCCCTACAGGGAAATCATAATGCAGATACATACATATGTACATGTGTAGATTTGAATATACATACATACAGTGCTGCTCAAAACATTTGCAACTTTGGCGCCTATATCACATTTAAACTATTTTTAGGGACATTTTGTGTTTTGAAATATTTTTATTTTTGTAAATTGACTCATTATTGACCCTACTCTGAAATGATTATTCAGTTTTTAACAGTTATGTTACAAAAATGTGCGAAATATCTAAGAATCACGTGTTTTAGTCTGCTCAAAACATTTGCAACTCCGTGGTTCGAATACCTATTACTTTATTTTTGATGAGTTTTTTGTACTGATTGACATAAGATTGTTTTTAATCAGAAGGAGGGGGCAAAAAGCTTTCATAAGGATTACATTTTATACCGCCTATGTTTAATTTTGACAGACAAGTATGCCGAAAACAAGACATGTCTATTTTTTAAGAAAAACAAAAGATATGGCCTCCAAAAATAAACATATGAATTGTACAATATTTAAAATTGAGCTGGATACCGCGTAAAAAGTACTAAAATCGCCATAAGATGGGAAGAAGCTGAATGGACAACTATATCTACTGCAAGGAATAATCAAATAATAATGCAAATTTTTAAGCAGATCTCTCAGAGGTCATCTACAGATGTTAAATAAATGCTTAACACTGATAAATATATTCAAAACCCTCCGATACATACCATGGATACCGGTGTACCAATATAGGCGAATTTTAGGAAAATAGTAATTTCCAGGAAAAAATAATTTTTATATAAATTTTGCAGAAAATATTTGGAATTGTTTTTGAAGTTGTAAAATCGAGTTCTTTTCGTCGACTTAAATCAATATTTGAGTGATATGACTTGAAAACTCCACTTGATCGCCAGGTCGAATGATAATCGAATTTGTCCCCTTATACAAAAAGTTGACCCAAAACGTAGAAGGTGTTTTATATTGATCTGGGGGTATTTTTATGGAAAGAGATGGTACTGGAGGCATGAGGTCGAGATATTTATTAGATTTAAAAACTAACCGGACATATAGCATGTCGAAATCGGTGTTTTGATATAATACCGCCACCAAACGTATATATAAACACGTAAAACTGGTATTTTTTAAGTGATCTAAACTCATGTAGGAGGTTCCGGAATCCCTAAAATGGACTCTTCACTTTTAAATATCGAATAAAACCTTAGTATTTAACAATTATCCTTAGACACAGGATTCCAAAGGATATATTATTTTATTTAGTTAACTGGATATCTTCATGTTGTGTCCAGATAATAAATAAAAGGTTTAACTCACAATATATTATCAAAACAAAAATAATTTCCTCAGATTTTGAATCAAAATTTCTCAGTTGTAAATGTTTTGAGCAGGACCTAAAGTGAGTCTGGTAATTAGGCTTTTTATTGATAAAAAAGAAATTCTATGCAAAATCAATTCATTGTGAGCACAAACGATTCCTATTTTTGTAAGCTGGGCTCAAAGAGTAGTCTTGACATACATAAAATAATGCGAAGTGCTAAATACGATTTGTTTGCAATTTTCTTAAAAAACCAAGAACACAATAACTTTGTACAGATAGGTTGGTTTAGTTTGTGCAGAAAAACGTCCGAATAGATCTTCTGCCAACAACCATTTATCCTAAAATTGCATGAAATCGTGACAGAGGACAATAATATAATCCCATATTTTTGTTGCAGATCAATCTGCCTACACTTGGAAAGAAGGCCATCAGGGCATAATAAACTCTGCAAAAGGAGAAAAGCAAAAGGTTAAAAATATGAATTACTATTCTAGCAGACGAAATGACTGACTCAAGCCTGGAAAAGTGGTTCGAAATTTTATTTGACAAATATTTCAAGGATTTTCTTAAAGAATAATATAAAAAAAGAAAATTTTCCAGTAATGCTATTTTAGTTCTGGGTAATAAATCTTGTCCTTTAAAATCATTCGAAAATTGGGTATCTCCGAAAAGACAAGGGATACTTCTCTCATACCAAATCCCGATTCATATTAGCTCAAATATATGGGACCTACTTTTTATAGAAGAGTCTGAACAACAAGTCTTACGACACCACTTGTAGATACATACGTTGTTGAATTACTCAGTAAATGTCGCCAGCATTACGTCGAGGGTTATTTTGGTTACCTGAAAATCAAAGTGTGCAAGGCGGGAGTGCTTACCATTTGGGAAAGGTGCACTGAAGTCTGTTCTCAGACTTAAAATAGTCAAAATCTTAAGATGCTATATTTTTCTAATCCTAATATTTGATAATGTTTTTATTGGATAAATTTTAACATAATTTTTAATTAAAACAGAAAAATATATGTATTTTTCGTAACTACTTGGTAATCCGGACAATTCGATAATCCGGACACAGCCAGAACATGTGGTGTCTGGATTATCGAGATTATACTGTATATCTATACTAGCTGAACCCGGTGCGCTTCGCTACCCCGCGGACACATATAGCGTTTTTGGTGCATCAAATCCTTGGAATCGGACGATAATACATATGGGAGCTATATCCAAATCTGATCCGATTTCGATATATTTTGGCACATTTATTTGCAGGCCAAATTCCACATTTCGAATTTGGAGACTGTATCTGTAACCGTTCTATAGACATTTGCATACAAAGTTTACATTTTTTGGAGGTACCTCCGATTCAGATGCTATATCTCCGGATCAGAGCGGAATTTCAAAACTTTTTATAGCTTATGCGCAAATACTCGGTTCGGAACATATAATACAAATGTATGTACGTATTATTATATGCACATAATTCAGCGACTAACAGTGGCTAAAAATTATTATATAGTGGAATCCAGTTTATATTTAAATTCAATTAACAAATTCATACATATATCAGTAAAAAGAAACAATATTATTTTTAAAAAAGCCTTATGTTTATCAACAAATTATTAAAGTTCATTTTCGTCAACTTCTAACTCAATATTATAATGATATAAATACTCCTCCTCCGCATCAGAATCCAGAATGTCCCTATTTATAGCCGCACTTGATGTAATTGTTAGTTGGGACTCGGGGGCTTCAGGTATTTTCAAAAGTGAAATAACATCTTTCGGAAGCTGCAAAGTCCTCTGCTTTGACACACGGTTTTTAAGGTATATAGTGGATAGTAAAGGATCAGAAGAATCCAGGGCCCTGTTAAAGACATCCATTATATTATGCTCTCTAGAATCTTTTCGGGCGTGACCAATGCGATCCTTTTTGTAAATTTTATTTCTTCCCTCAGAAGCGTGTTCTCCAGCACATCCGAGGGGCACAACACAAGCTTGTAAAATTTGGAAAGAATGCGCTAAAATTTTGTGCAAGGTTGCTGACATTGGGTACCATCCGTAATATTTATAATATATCTTTGCAGTTTCATAACAAAAATGTTTAAAGTCTTCGATATTTATCTCGAATTCGGAGTTAATGGCAATAAGAATTATATGCAAGCGATTTAAAAGATCAATATTAATATTGGTGATAGATGAAAACATTTCTGTATTAGAAAATGCCTTTCGTGCCGTATTACCGTCGTTTGTAGAGCCACTCCCATTACTTTTAGGCTTATGAACATGAAGGCCCATTTTATCCCAAAATTGTTGTTGGATTTCATGTTTCCTTTGAAGCATAATGCCTTTTTCTTCAGCACTCCGAATTTGCCATTTTCTTAAGTTAAGCCGGTATGACAAGTTAAGGATAAATTCAAAGCATCTAATCCATGCATGCAATGGGCTTATACCGAATTTTAATGCGCTCTCTTTTGGTTGAAATACCGGCGATCTCAAATCAGTTATAGATAAAAAATCTTTCGGGTTTGCACCACATATGGGACAAGATTGGGCACTCTTTGTACCCGTTAGTACATTTAGCACTTTACCATCAATTAAAGTCATAATTAGCTCGTACTTAACAGTTATCTTTCTACCATTTTCCATATAATAATCCGACGATTTAAGATTTGATATTTGCCGATCCACATTTTGCTTCTCTTCCAATATATGGTCTTTGGTTTCTTTTACAAATTCAATTTTCAGAGGTCGACAGAAACGTACGGATTGTGGAGTTCGCTTTATCCAAACAACTGTATTATTTGATGCTATTACTTTTAAAGGTATAACTGAGGTTACAAATAATGAACTATCCAAACTTTGATGAGTATTATTGTCAAAAATATGTTTAAATTGACTTTGACCGGTGGAACCATCGAAACCATAGCTAAGTATCAAACTAACCTCGTCGACCTCATCCATTCGCTCCAAAACGTCCTCTTGGAAAGACAAAATTCTTTTTGCGGTGTGGTCTATCAAATTTTGGAGAGGAATATGTGCTGATGAATCCGTTACAGTTAGTCCAACGGGTCGGCATTCCAACTTATTATTTTGAACTTTTTTGTAAGTAGGGAATATATTACAATTTCTTGACTTAGTCAACTCTCTCAAATTTATGTATTGTTGTTTTGTTAAATTATTTTCTATTAAAAAACTTAATGCTTCATCAGGTGAGAGTGGTATTGGCATTTTGTCATTGGACGTTATTTTTTCCCTCATTTTATTTGGTTCTGATGGAGATGAAACAGCTTTTTTGAGGATAAAATTCAAATCATTTTCATTCGATAAATTGGCTGAAACAGAAGCGGCATGAATTAAAAGCTTTGTATTGTTGTCGTTTTCGGAGGACAATTCCGAAGCAAGCTTTCTTTTTTGACGCTCGCTTCCTTCGCTATAACCTACATAAGGTCGTCCTTTTTTCCTTGGAACACCAATTTCTTCTACTTTAAAAGATGTCTCATTACTTAACCACACTTGCTCGTATTTTAAAAAGCGTGTTTTACTATAATGGTATTTTATCCACTTTTTGGTAAGTTGCGTACATAAATTATAGATCTGTTTTTCCACTGCAATCATGGAGTCGTCAGCGACTTTTCTATTCAAATTGGCCAAAATCCAATTCATCACATTTATGGATTCTCTATCATTGCCCAGCCAATAATTAAAAATTTCCAAATTTTTAAGTGTCACGCTATCTGTAAGTAATTTTCTATAAGTATTCGGATCCATACGGACATGAAATTTTTTTACACATATAGTACTCACTATTACCTTCTATCAGATATATATAGTTTCGACAATACGTCGCAATACCGCGAGTTTTATTCCAAAAACTATTTAAACTACAATACGAACTACACAAAAAATACACCACAAGTCTACTTCAAATATTCCTTACCAAATCTAACTTCTTTTATTTCTTAATCAGAATATTAATTTATATACCTTTACACGTTTTATCCATTAAAAAAACTGTTTATTAAATCAGCGGTTTTTAATTGCCGAGCGAAACAAATTTGTTCTTCGTTGGATACATTTTTATAAAATTTTACAAAGTAACATGCAATATCTTTTACAGCTCGGTATGTGACCACGAAGCGTTGCCAGGTTGAAATGATTTTGTTTCTAAGTGGCTCAAAGTGTTAAGAATCTAATCCCGTTACTAATTTATACAAATATATGACTTCAAAACTAGACTTTTTGCCTCAGAAACCTGCCATTGGGCCCAATGTGGAATGGTAAAAGATAAAGTCTCCAAATTTTAGATGTGTAATTGAATTTGGCCTATAAATAAATTTGCCAAATTATATTGAAATCAGTTCAGATTTTGATATAGTTCCCATATATATTTTCGGCCGATTTCATGTATTTTATGTACCACACACGCTATATAGGCCCGATTTCTGTGAAATTTGGAATGTTTGATGGAAGTTCGGCTACAAATAAATGCGCCAAAATATATCCAAATCTGATTTCATATATATGTTCGTCAGGTTTAATGTATTTGATGCACCAAACGCGCTATGTTACCAGATTTTAATGAAATTTGGGATGTTGGGATTGAAATACTCTTTTCCCAAAAAAAAATATGTAAATATGTATATGTAAAACATGTAAATATGGGGTTTTTCTTACAACTTTTGGGATGTTTTCTCAAGAAGCATGGACTTGCCCCTGAAAAAACTTTTACTGTCGTAATTGAGGCAGCGAATGCAAGTTGCTTCAACAAAAACTAAAGTGATTCGAGAGCAGGTCTTAAAGTGAATTTATTCAAAATTTTGTGTGGGAGATACACGAAGGAGTGGACAAATATAGTCCATATTCGAACCTGATCTATATCTGGTAGATACATTATGATGTGTAAAGTATGGACCAAATCGGTGACTCCCTTCAAGAGTTATCATGCGCACAAATTTTCCGAACATTTTTGAACTTTTGTGGGGGAGCTACCTGAAGGAGTGAACCGATATGGCTTATCTTCGAACTTTAACTAAGTTTGCACAAAATGTTACGAAGGCCACATTTTGGACCGAGAGTTCTCTTGCGCTCCAACAACTACACACGGTGTCATAGGGGTTTTTGTAACTTTCAGGCTATTTTCTCAGGAAGTATGGACTTGCACCTGATGAAACATTTACCGTCGTATGGAGGGGCAGTGAATACAAGTTGCTACAAAAAAATCAAAACGATTCGAGATCAGGTCCTAAACTGAACTTTACCGAAATTTTGTGTGGGAGGTACCCAAAGGAGTGTACCGATTAAGTATTATTGGAACATCATCTAAGTCTGGTAGAAATTTCACGATGTATGGACCAAATCGGTTAATTCATTCAAGAGTAATCGTGCGCACAAATTTTCCGAACATTTCCGAACTTTTATGGGGGAGGTGCCGGAAGGAGTGGGCCGATATAACCCATCTTCGAACTTAAACTAAGTTTGGACAAAATATTACGAAAGCCAAATTTTGGACCGAAGCCAGCCAGACACACAGACAGACAGACAGACGGACGGACATGGCTAAATCAACTCCAAATTGTCTAAAACACATTTCGTCCAAACATACTTGGGGTCTAAAACCATTATTTCGATGAGGCACATTTTGCCCGTATCAAAGTGTATATACCCTCGTTAGCATAAATGTTGAGGGTTTTAAAAGGGGCTAACCCCTTAATGATGTGGTCACAGAAAAAGATAAATAACCTGTTCGTCTGCAAACCTCTGCAGTTGGAACCTTTATACATTTGAAGTACAGTATAGTCTGGATAATCCGGACACTCGTTAATCCGGACAACGCGGTAATCCGGACACTCATTTTTTTACATTGTAGACTCGGTAATCCGCACATCTCATATTTTTCTTACCTCGATAATCCGGACATTAATATTTTTCCTATCACGAGCATTAGATTCTTATTTATTTTATTGACGTTTTCGTTCTTAGAAATAGCAATTGTTGTATAAATAAGTCAAATGAAGTTTATTTAAAGTTTTCGGTACGCATCTCGTCATTCTGGCTAGACACTGTTGACTCAGTTATACGGTGAATTTGGAATTAACTACTTGAATCTGTCGAATGATTTTTCTACTCTTTAACCATCGATGGCTGTCTATGATAATCAACAGTATTTTAAACCTAGTGTTGGTAGCCTAGTTCCCTTAAAAATCGATGTTGGTTGTTCCTTTTCTCTAAAGGTTCATTAGGCCTCTAATTAGTGCCTTGAAACTGTATAACGTATGCCAATGATATTTTATTCAGAAATCTTTAAACATTTAAAGCATTGATATTTATAGCCGATTTTTTCGGTAGCGCAAAATATGATTTGGAGAATCGCACTTCTTGTATAGAAATTTCAATAAATTGCATTCTTTGATATGCACAATCACCGGTAACTACGGATTGTTGTATTGTATTCTCGTAATTATGAATTCAATAGATTTAAATTCCATTGTCTTATTCAAAGGCTATAATAATATAACATCGACGAAACATGTGGTGTCCGGATTATCGAGACTATACTGTACTCACTTTTCACAACTTGAACAACAAATACAATATTTTCAATATCAATAATTTTATAAAATTTTTTTTCCCACTCCACTAATTTTAAAATTAGCTTCACAAAATTGATGAACTAAGAACTGCAGGCCTTGGTAACTTTAAAAACCATATGATTCCTATTTACTTCCACAAATATGTGAAGCCAATTTTATTACATCCAAAGCAACCTAAAAAATCTGTTTTATAATGACCGTAACTTTAAATATTCGAATGTTTGAAAATAACACATTGCCAACAATTATCTGAGTTGATCTCTCACATATCCAAAATACTTGACATATCAACGCCAAAATTCAAAATCCTTCTAATTGGAAGGCGAGGCGTTGCTGTCATCACTGCAGCTTGGTGGTAAAAATTTGTAAAAAAAAATATCATATTAACTCAAGGGAAAATTCTAAATGTTTTCCAAACTTTTTCTTAATAACTGCAGTGGAACAATTTAAATGTTTTCCTTTTTCAAAATACTTGACACACATGTTGGTAACCTCAAAATAATAACAAACAAAACAAATAATTCTCACAATTTGTTTTGGTGGCATGCTGGCATGGTTTTTTTCTCTTACTGCCAATGCTGTTATACGATTCAAATAGTTCACTGTTCTGTAATTTTCGACAACCTGTTTCAGAAAAACAAAAAAAAAAACAACAAGAAAATTACTTCAAATGTCAATTACAATTAAGTAAGCCGTTAGAAACACGGAAAACATTGGAACATTCTCACAGTACGAAACTATGCAAACAAGCTAAAAACACTACAGGGCCCCTTAAGAATGACGACTTTAATAGGAAATTATGAAGCAATCAAATGTTTTTTTTTTTGTTTTGTTTTTTGGGTGTTCTAATGGTCACTTTAGGAAAGTAAACTTTAATTGCATAGAAATTTACGCCGAATGTGGCAGTTAACTTTTAGGTTTTTTGGGACTTTCTCGATTCACTCTAAAAGAATAAAGCAGTATGAAATACCACATGTATTTTAAGGGCTTCATAATTAATTGTATTGTCTGTCCAAACAGTTTTCGCCTTATATTAAAATAAAGAGAACTCTGTGCTAAATTGAATAGGGAAAATACCTAATGGTTCGATAACAATGTTAGAACAATAGACTTAAATGATTGATTTTTTAAATATTTTGCTTATTAGGCAGTAAACGAAGAGTATGCTAAAACTGGCATATTAATAACACAATAGAAAATCAGTATATGTACCTATGTATAGATATTTCTCTTTAACATTTAGCATAGCCTAGCTTGTGCACACTGAAAACAATGCTCGTTATGATTATAATTTATCATCTAACATCGTCAATGAAGAAATACTAAAAAGAACGTGTTTGCGAAACTGTTAATTAGAAATTTACATGTAAATAAAAGTTTTTAAAAATGCTAACTTTACACAAAACCCCTCAAGTTAAATTTTCACTATAACTGTAAAATTTTAGAATATTTTGCTTTCAATAAACAACCATATTTATGAAAAGAAATATGGCGACTTAATAGTTTGACAAGCTTCTGTCTAGTTAGCATATACTTTCTTCTAGTTTTGAAAAGAAACACAACAGTATAGGTTTTTGCACGCTTTTAAATTAATCTCAATTCTAGTATGAGAAGAAACACAAAACGAACAGTTCAATGGAAATTGTCGTTTGTCGTCGTTTTAGATATTTACCCCCCAGTTTTTGTAACTTATTTTTGTTCGTTCGTCTATATTCGTAATAATTTAGGCATCCATAGCTTTGCCGCCAGATGACATACATACCTAATTTTTCGTAGACGCGTTCCATATTTAGTAAAGAATTCCTCACATTAAAATCAGCGCTCTACATTTGCGCTTAGGCGAGTAAATCGATCTACAAAATTTGACAATTCGTGTGAGAAGAAAATTTTTTTTTACAAAAACAGGGGGTTAATTTATGTAATGAATACCATAATATACCATAATGCATGGACGAACGCAGGGTGTTTCAAAGGGGAAATTAAAATACAATTTGTGACCATTTTGCTTCCAAAAAGTCAAATTTGTTCTACTGTTATACTCTTCAGAATGCAAATTTTTCCGCCCATCGACAAAGCCTAGCTAAATGCATGTCTGTTGTTAGTTTTTTGCAGCATGGTATAAAATATGTTTGAACTTTTTTGAGAAAGGTAACGGATAAAGTAGACTAATATAACCCATTTTCGAATTTCTTATAAGTTGGAAAGAGTGATTACTTACTTACTTACTTAGCTGGCCCATTACAGAACATTTGGTCTATAGGCCGAACTAAGAAGAGATCTCCATTCCTCTCTATTTGTTGCTTTGAACTCTGGAATACCGCGCCTTTTCATCTCATCATCCACTTGTTTGCGCCATCTATTCCTTGGCCTGCCAATTCTGCGTGCACCGCCATGCGGCATGTATTCATACGCCTTTTTAGCGGGTTCATCATCGCTCATTCTTATGATATGGCCTAGCCAACGCAATCGCTGCATCTCGATACGTTTAACTATATTGATGTCGTTGTATAGCAGATACAGCTCGTGGTTCATGCGACGTCGATATTCACCGTCAACGCAGATTGGTCCGTAGATCTTTCGAAGAATTTTTCTCTCAAACACACCAAGCACTGCCATGTCTGCTTGCGCAAGTACCCAGGTTTCGGAGGCATACATCAGCACGGGTAGTATCAGTGTTTTGTAGAGCGTTATTTTTGTTTGACGAGATGTGGCTTTGTTTTTAAACTGCTTACTTAAACCAAAGTAGCATCTGTTGGCCAATACAATTCTTCTTTTTATTTCACAACTGATGTCGTTTGTTGTGTTTACGGAGGTGCCGAGGTAGACGAAGTCTTTTACTACCTCAATATTATAGGAACCAACTTCCACAGTCGGTCCGAGCTCAATGGACGCATTGCGCGTCGACACCATCAACTTGGTCTTCTCACCGTTTACCGCCAGACTCACTTTACAAGTTAATCCTTCGACCTTTATAAAGGTATCAGTTACTTCTTTTACTGATCGGCCCATGATGTCTATATCATCAGCATAAGCAAGTAACATGTGACTATTGGTGTAGATTGTGCAACTTCTTTTGACGTTTGCCTCTCGTATAACCTTTTCTAGCAGGATGTTGAAGAGGTCACACGAAAGGCTGTCTCCTTGTCTGAAACCTCTTTTGGTACCAAACACTTCGGAGAGGTTCTTTCCTATTTTAACTGAGGACCTCGTGTCAGTTAAAGTCATTTCACAAAGCCGGATGAGCTTTGCGGGAATACCAAATTCAGATATGGCTTGGAATACCTTTGAACGCAGCGGGCTGTCGAAGGCTGCTTTATAATCGACAAAAAGGTGGTAGGTGTCGATCTGCATCTCTTGGGTCTTCTCCAGGATTTGCCGCAGGGTAAATATCTGGTCAATGGTGGACTTGCCAGGTCTAAAGCCGCATTGGTATGGTCCAATTATCTCGTTGACCATTGGCTTTAGTCGTTCGCACAATATCCCTGACACGATCTTGTAGGCAATAGGGAGTAGACTTATGCCCCTATAGTTAGAGCATACAGTCTTATCTCCCTTCTTGTGGACGGGGCACAGGATACTCAGGTTCCAATCGTCGGGTACTCGTTCTTCCTGCCAGATGGTGCTAACTAGCTGATGAATACACCTTATCAGCGTGTCGCCTCCGGTTTTGAACAGCTCGGCTGGTAAGCCATCGGCCCCTGCTGCCTTATTATTCTTCAGCCGATTTATTGCTGTCTTTACCTCATCTTGGCTGGGCGGTATACATTCAATACCATCTTCTGGGATTGGGACTGTGGTATCTTCGTCGTCTTCGCTGCTATTGGATACCAACAGTTTTGAAAAATGTTCTTTCCATATCCTGAGTACACTATCTGTATCAGTTACCAAATTACCTTGCTGGTCTCTACAGGAGGATGTGCCTGTACCAAAGCCATCAGTTTGATGCTTGACTCTTTGGTAGAATTTTCGGACTTCATTCTGGCTCCTGTACATCTCGAGTTTTTCACACTCCCGCTTTTCCATCTCCCTCTTTTTCCTGCGGAAAAGACGTTTCTCCTCTCTCCTTTTCTCTCTGTATCTCTCTCGTGCGCTACGCGTTGCTACGGATTGTAAAGTAGCCCTATATGCCGCATTTTTCTCTTCGGTGGCAGCAGGACACTCCTGATCATACCATGGATTCCTTGGTGGAGGCCTCTGGTATCCAAGTATGGATTTTGCGGCTGTTTGCATGGAGTGGGCAATGCTTTGCCATTGCGCTGATATGTTATCGGGATGAGGAGTGCTTTGATTAAGCAATTGGGCTAGTTGAGTGGAATATGCTGTGGCTATCTGTTGTGATTGCAGCTTACCGATGTCTAACTTTCGTGTTGTGTCTGTTCGTACTTTGTTTGCTATGTTTAAGCGGGTGCGTACCTTTGCTGCAACAAGGTAGTGGTCCGAATCAATGTTTGCGCCTCGGAACGATCGTACATCCAACACGCTCGATGAATGTCTTCCATCTATCACAACATGATCAATTTGGTTTCTTGTTTTCTGATCTGGAGACAGCCAGGTGCCCTTATGAATATCGAGATGATTAACTCTGGTACTGCTAACTACCATGTTTTTTGCAGCTGCAAAGTCTATCAGCCTCATACCATTGTCAGATGTTTCACTGTGGAGACTGAATTTTCCGACTGTTGGGCCAAAGATATTCTCCTTTCCAATTTTGGCATTAAAATCGCCTAGAATGATTTTAATGTCATGGGCAGGGCAACGGTCATATGTTTCTTCTAAGCGCTCGTAAAATATATCTTTGGTCTGTTCGTCCTTTTCTTCATGAGCATGAGCGCAAATAAAGCTGATGTTGAAGAATTTAGCTTTTATTCGAATTGCAGCAAGTCTTTCATTCACTGGGGTGAAGCTGGATACCAGATGTTTTAGTCTCCGACTAACTACGAATCCGCAACCAAACTCATGCTTTACGTCATGGCAGCTATAATACAGTGCGTCACCTTTTGGTGTTGTTGTGACGCCTTTCCCAATCCATCGTATTTCCTGTATGGCAGTAATATCGGTCTTGTACTTTTCAAGTACGTCTGCCAATGCGAAGACTGCACCTTCTCTATAAAGAGTGCAAACATTCCAGGTGCAGATTCGCAGATCATGGTCCTTAAAACGTTTGCGGGGTTCGTCAACTTTAGAGGGGTTTGTTTTTCTTTTCTTTCGTTTTTTCATAGTATGCTGTTTTTTTCTAGGTGAGGGTTACTAACCCGACGCCCAAACCCAAGTTTTTAACGTTCATATGGGTGAACGCGCGGCACATGTTAGCTCACTACCTTTAACGGGTGTTAAAGGCAGTTCCCCAGGTGACACCACGGGAGGTCAGTGTCCACTTGAGATGAAAGAGGGACCAAGATAAATCCTGGGCTTTGCCATGTTAAAACCGGTCAGGACCGTTGCTAGGTATCTTCCATCGCCTACGATGTGCAAAAATTGAACCAAATCGAGGAACCCTTTTAAGGCATTTGAGTTTTTACAGCTTTAGGGAACTAGTTCCTTTATATAGTTCCATAGTTCCAAATAGTTCCGAGAAAGATATAGTTCAACGAATCTCTTTCATAATTAATTTCGTTCCATAGTTCCGAGGTCGAAATAGTTCAATGAATTATTTTCTTTCGTCGTTCTTTTTGTTTCATTCGTTCCAAATAATTCCGAGACCGACATGTTTTAATGGTTTGGTGGATGAATAAACATACATACATATACATAAATAAATGACAGCGAATAAACAGCGACCAAGAATAATCGACGTAATCGTTAAAGGAACTATATGAACTAAAGGAACTATATAAACGCAAGAGCTGGATATAGTTCTAATAGTTCCTTGTCCGGAATAGTTCCTTGGAACTAGTTCGTTCCGGAAGTACACAATTTTAACAAGCAGTAGCTGTATCAATAATAGGCAGTGTTGTGGTTATAAACCACGAGCTGTTACTATCCAAACAAAATCTCAGAATGGAAACAATCTCAATATCATTCGGGGAATGACTTAACTTCCATGTTGTTCTCTAAAAGTTATAGTCCACTGAATTTGCAATTTCACTAAAATTTAGTACCTGAGGAAAAATTAAATAGTTCACTGCGTGTAAACGCTACCATAATTTATTGAAACGGTTGGTAAGAGAAACTATCTTACCTACCTACAAAAGAAACAATGTCATAGTTTCTGAGAAATGCCAATTTCTTCCTCCAGAAAGTTGCAAAAATGACGTATTTTCCAAAATTGCGAAAAAGGGTCGTCTTTAGGAGCCCGCCACTCCCACAACTTCCAGTATTTTGACATTTCCTTAGTTTCAATATGTTTACTATCGAATCCAATCCCAGCAAAAAGTTTGACTCCAAAGAGGAAGTTAAATCATATGTACAAGTGATTTGAAAGTGCATCAAATTATGCATTTTCACTCATTCTTTTTACAAGAGCGTGACCCCGGAAAGAGGCACTACATTTTAACTAACCCTTTGGCACTGCATTTTAACTGACCCTTTGGCACTGCATTTTAACTATCCCTTTTGCATTGCATTTTAACTAACCCTTTTGGGTTAATACAGGCATTATGCGGTGCCACCGTGGTGCAATGGTATGCACGCCCGCCTTGCACGCAGAAGGTCGGGGGTTCGATTCCCCGGCCAAGCAACATCAAACATTTTTCAACGGTGGCAAAATACCCCTCAGTAATGTTGGCGACATTTCCTGAGTATTTCAGCCTTGAAAAACTTCTCTACAAGTGGTGTCTTAAGACACGCCGTTCGGACTCGGCGATAAACAGTAGGTCCCATATCATTGACCTAAATATGAATCGGGGTGCACTCATTGATATGAGAGAAGTCTCCCTTGTCCCGTATGGGATGTTGTGGAACAATGTTTTTTTTTTCCATTATGCGGAATGCGTGCAAGTCATTTGTGTAAAACAAAAATATTAAGAAATTTATTACATTAACACAAATTTTGAAAATTCTCTATTCAATCGCAACCATACGTGTTTCCTCCGCTCTCCATTTAATCCAAGCTGAACTGTTTTTGCTTCATCTGCCAAATGGGTGTGATATTGTCTTCCTATCACCAGCTAAGATTGCGAAATGTTCTCCAAGAGCACTCCATTGGGAAATTTTCTTATCGTGAGTTACCGCAAAAATGTTCGCAATAATATTATTTTATAACAGAATTTTGAAAATGTTAATTTTTTTTGGAAATTTTATGCCGCTGCCTGTAGAGATGTACAAACTGATTTATGTACTTGTAGGGATCTCTAACAAATGCTAATAAAATATAGCGAACGGAGTGCCTTTTTCACGACTCCGTTTGAACTGCATCCGGATGCTGTTGAATTGTGAGGAATTGGAGTACCTTTTTCACGACTCCGTTGAACTGCATGCGGATGTTGTTTAAATGTGACAAATGGATGTGATTCTTTGGAATGCATCCAAATGCGGTTAAAATGTGAGGAATGGACTGCTTTTTTCACGACTCCGTTTTTGAAATAAATCAAAACATGCTACGAAAGAACTAGTCCCCAAGCCACTAGTTCCAATTTATTTTGCTGGGATATAGAAATTAAATATTGGTGACAACAAATAATTTGGGTTTTGGCCAGGAAAATGTGCGTCGTTTATTCGAGTCTGTTCTATGTCTGGTAGAAATATTACGATGGGCAAAGTATGGGCTAAATCGGATACTCTCTTCAAGAGCTATCGTGCTTGCAATTTTAGTAAAGAATTTTCAATTTCTGTGGGGGAGATGCCCGAAGGTTTGGGTCACCTATCTTCAAACTGAAACTATTAAAAAAAATATTACCGACAAAGTTTTTACCAAATCGGTTAATCCGTTCGATAGTTATCGGGTGCTCCAGTCAGCCTGACGGACGGATTGACATGGATAAATCGACTCCAAATTGTCTGAAATGAATTTCGCCCAAACATACTTGGGGTCTAAAACTATTATTGAAAGTGAATCATTAGCCTTAAGGCTTATGCTATAATGAGAACCTGTATCATTAACCTAAATATAGAATCAGTCTGCCCTCGGGGACAATCATTGCAAATGCTTTACTTCAGTGAAATGGTACAAATATCGGTCAATATAACCAATGACCTCTTAATAGTTTAAACAGCTACTGTCTAATGATAATACGTGTATTTTTGTTCCAGTTTTGAATAGAGTCAAAATAAACAAAAAAGAACACTTTGCTAAATGATTAACAAAAACACGCATAACAGAAAATAATAATTTTAAAAGATTTATGTATAACAAAGAATGAAAAATGATCATGTTAATTGCCTTCAAGCTACAATTCACCTAAATGCAGCAAGAGAAAATTGTCTTGGACCCCCTCCCCAATATTGACATCATTAGCAGCAGCAGCAGTAGATGGACAATGTCCATACGTTGGTCATTGGAGTCATTGTTTTTCTAGCTCAATCGACGCGAGAACGGCATATCAGTGTCATTTTACCGGCTGCATTGCAGCAGCCGCCGCAACGGTTGACTTCATTTTGTTTTGTGCCTAACACTCAGTTCGACACAAAACTGTAATAACACAAGAATAATTAACAAAAAAAGGCAAATGACCAAAGTCAACAACAGAAATTCTTGAACAATAATTATGACAGCAATGAAATTACCCCAAATGGAGGAAAGAGATCATGGTGCTGATGATGTTCGTGACAGTGTTACTAGGCTGATGATGATGGTGGTGGCAGTGGCCAAAAAGAGCCAGCAATGTGTCGTTTGCTCCGTAGACCAATGAAAGAACGAAAGGTACAAGTGCCAGTGTTTGGAAGTTGGTTCTATGTTTGGATTTCATAAAAATTCGGGTCATCGTAGCGTGACCTTTAATTGCTGAATATTCATTTTTAATGGTAGCCAAACATTTGCACCACAAGCAACTCGTGTAAAGTGAAATTATACACAAAGTTAGATTTTGTTCAAAAACACACATATTTGTCCAATGAGTCAGCGAGAGGTGCTCTAAAAGAATCAGGGTCAGATTGAATTTTAGGCATATTCATAAATATGCAAATTGCATATATAGACTAAAAATATAGTTGTCAAATAATTAATAATAAATTAAAATATTTTTTTTATTAATTTTCTCGTTTAGGTTTAAGCTTGATGATCGACATTTTTTTGCAAGTGAAAAAGGAAAGCCAAGGACTCGAACCCACAGAGTCACCAAATGATGTGACCTGGTTTCGCTGTTAGTTGAGCAGCTCTTCATACATATCGACTGTGGAATGGCTTCTCTGAATGGCTTCTCTGAATGGCTTTTCTCTAAACGAGAAAATTGCAAAATCGGTAAAACTGATTAGGGGCCTAAGAAAATATCAGAAATTTAATTTGACCGAGTAATAGCAAAATTGGGGAAAGACAAATATGGGGGCTATATCCAAATCTGAACCGATATGGACCAAAGTTGGTATTTTTCATTTCTATGTCCTTATAAGTACTTGTACAAAAATAATCATCCTAGGTCAACTCCTTTTATTTTTGTCCGCGTTTACAAGAAAGCGACACCACTGTGCGACCCGCTCCCGCTTAAGTCAATTATATTTTTTTGCATCGCTAATTACAGATCCCGACTAATTACCGATGCAACAAGTGACTATATATGAACAAATCTTCAGAAATGTTGGTGTCGATATGCAATTTTAACATAACACCAAAGAACTGATGACTTGAGGCAAATAAATCATCTGCTGGAATGGTATGACTGGAAATGTTTGTCTGAAATCTAAACGTGGATTGCTTCTTAAATCCTTCAAGAATCGATCTAAAGCTTCTAGTGAATTTTTTATGTTCCATCGTACATTCGTTCCAGATGAGGATGTGGCCTTCATTCAAATGAATGTCCAGTGGCAACTTAAGGGCCCACTGTGTCGTCCTTCCCCCTTCTTATAATGTATTGCTATAGCTATCGATATGTTGCCTTCTAACCTAAACCCTTGTTTTCCAATAAGACCAAATCTTCGTTATGCATATTTCCACTGGTATTTCCATTAATTTGTAGCATATTTAAGAAAGTGAGAGTGGCCTGGGCTTATGGCTAAAATATGTACCCACATATATAGCGCATTAAAAAAATAGGACACAGGGGATCACCCGCTGCTCCGAAATTCATCGAAATATATAGCCTATTTCCACCAAGAGCCATCCCTGCACATCATATTAAAATTACATAAAAATCGACTTGAATGTTTTGGAGATATAACATATTTAAAAAAGTGGGCGTGGTCGGGTCTTAAGGCCACAAATAAGTGTCTCGGGTTGGAGACACAACCATCACTGTCTATCAAGTTAATTTTCAAACCCCGCTCTGTCTTAATTTCACAAAATATATAGCTTATTTTCACCAGGGGACATCCCTGTACATCATCTGAACAATACATGAAAATCGGTGCAGAAGTTTTGGAGATAAAACATATTTTAAACAAGTAAAAAAGTAGAGTTATACCCTCAGCCTATGTGAATTGAATCTTTCATCTACGGACAGATCGAATGTATATATGGTCTTTTCAGATTTTTGTGGCCTTTTTTGACATTTAAACTTGCCGACAAGAATGTGGATTAGGATTAACGTTCAAAGTGTTACGGAGGAGGTACTTAAAGGAATGATGATAGATATCGCGCCCACTAGTCATTTCAGTTGGTCATCGTATAATTTTTGGACCAGTATGCCAGGAAACATGGACTTGTCCACGGAAAACATAATATGGCTGCAAACAGGACCACAACGAACAGCATCGGTATACATTTCCCAAGGATCTTCGAACAGACCGCAAATTGTACTTAGACACAGATATTGAACTTTTGTGGGGGAGGTCGTCTAAGAAGGAGATCGATATCGGCCATTTTGGAAGTTAAACTAAATTTGGGCAAAACATTAGGAGATCCAAAGTTTTGAACAAATTGGTTGCCCCGTTCAAGAGATATCGTGCATACCATGTCATAGTGACATTTGGTACCCGAACTGAACTAAGTTTGGTCAAAATATGACGAAGGCCTAACCCCATAGGGGGTTTTTACACCTTTCGGACAGTTTTCTCATGAAGTATGGACTTGCCCCTGAAAAAAATTTGACTGTCGTAATTGAGGCAGCGAATGCAAGTTGCTTCAAGAAAAATCAAAATGATTCGAGAGCAGGTCTTAAAGTGAATTTATCCAAAATTTTGTGTGGGAGGTACCCGAAGGAGTGGTCAAATATAGTCCATATTCGAACCTGATCTATATCTTGTAGATATATTAGGAAGGTAGATATATTAGAAAGTGTGGACCAAATCGGTCGCACAATTTTTCCGAACACTTTTGAACTTTTGTTGGGGAGGTACCTGAAGGAGTGGGCCGATATGGCTTATCTTCCAACTTAAGCTAAGTTTGCACAAAATATTACGAAGGCCACATTTTGGATCCGTTCGAGAGTCATCTTGCGCTCCAACCACTTTTTTTGTATTGTTTTTTTTTGTATTTTTCAGGCTATTTTCTCAGGAAGTATGGACTTTCCCCTGATGAAAGATGAACCGTCGTATGGGGAGCAGTGAATACAAGTTGCTACAACAAAAATCAAAGCGATTCGAGAGATGGCCCTAAACTGAACTTTTCCGAAATTTTGTGTGGGAGGTACCCGAAGGAGTGGACCGAGCGAGTCCATATTGGAACCTCATCTCAGTCGTGATGTCCAAAGGACATGGACCAAATCGGTTACTTCCTTCAAGAGTTATCGTCCGCACAAATTTTCCGAACATTTCCGAACTTTTGTGGGGGAGGTACCGGAAGGTGTGGACCGATATAACCCATCTTCGAACTTAAACTAAGTTTGGACAAAATATTACGAAAGCCAAAATTTGGGCGGTACGTAATTTTCTCAACGATAGAGCATAAGGGAGATTCCCCGCCCCCTCCGAAATTCAACAAAATATATGACCTTTTTTCACCACGGATCCTCCCTGTACTTTCTCTGAAAATTTCAGGAAAATCGGTTCAGTAGTTTTGGATATATAACGTATTTAAAAAAGTCGGCATGCTAAAATAGCGTTTTTAAAAAATTAGGGCGTTTTTGAGTCTGTATGGAACATACTAACATACACACCTTGTCTTTTATATATAAGAATAGAGTTTTTACAGAAATTCAACGAAGTATGTAGCCTATACCGGGGGCCCTCGCTGTACATTCCCTGACAATTTCAGGAAAATCCGTTCAGTAGTTTTGGTAGAAAAAAAATTTGAAAAAAGTGGATGTAAAGGTGGGTGTGGTCAAATTTTCTTTGCATAAAAACCTAAGTTGGGTTATGACGAACATTTCCAAAAAAAAAAAGAATTATCCAAATCGTTCTCAACTGATGCCATTACCAACGAACGACATTTGATTTTTATTTACTTAGATTTATTTATTTATTTATTTATTTATTTATTTATTTATTTATTTATTTATTTATTTATTTATTTATTTATTTATTTATTTATTTATTTATTTATTTATTTATTTATTTATTTATTTATTTATTTATTTATTTATTTATTTATTTATTTATTTATTTATTTATTTATTTATTTATTTATTTATTTATTTATTTATTTATTTATTTATTTATTTATTTATTTATTTATTTATTTATTTATTTATTTATTTATTTATTTATTTATTTATTTATTTATTTATTTATTTATTTATTTATTTATTTATTTATTTATTTATTTATTTATTTATTTATTTATTTATTTATTTATTTATTTATTTATTTATTTATTTATTTATTTATTTATTTATTTATTTATTTATTTATTTATTTATTTATTTATTTATTTATTTATTTATTTATTTATTTATTTATTTATTTATTTATTTATTTATTTATTTATTTATTTATTTATTTATTTATTTATTTATTTATTTATTTATTTATTTATTTATTTATTTATTTATTTATTTATTTATTTATTTATTTATTTATTTATTTATTTATTTATTTATTTATTTATTTATTTATTTATTTATTTATTTATTTATTTATTTATTTATTTATTTATTTATTTATTTATTTATTTATTTATTTATTTATTTATTTATTTATTTATTTATTTATTTATTTATTTATTTATTTATTTATTTATTTATTTATTTATTTATTTATTTATTTATTTATTTATTTATTTATTTATTTATTTATTTATTTATTTGTTTATTTATTTATTTATTTATTTATTTATTTATTTATTTATTTATTTATTTATTTATTTATTTCTTTCTTTCTTTCTTTATTTATTTATTTATGTATTTATTTATTTATTTATTTATTTATTTATTTATTTATTTATTTATTTATTTATTTATTTATTTATTTATTTATTTATTTATTTATTTATTTATTTATTTATTTATTTATTTATTTATTTATTTATTTATTTATTTATTTATTTATTTATTTATTTATTTATTTATTTATTTATTTATTTATTTATTTATTTATTTATTTATTTATTTATTTATTTATTTATTTATTTATTTATTTATTTATTTATTTATTTATTTATTTATTTATTTATTTATTTATTTATTTATTTATTTATTTATTTATTTATTTATTTATTTATTTATTTATTTATTTATTTATTTATTTATTTATTTATTTATTTATTTATTTCTTTATTTATTTATTTATTAACTCTAAATTTAACCTTTTTATTCTATGTTAAAATCTTTGCCCATAATTCGTTCTCTCATTATTCTACAATTAGTAGGAAACAGTACATTTGACCCCAATTTCCCGATTCCCATTGAGAATTTCTTGTTGCTCCCATGTTAAATCGATTTATGTTTATTTTAAATGTATTTTCCCATAATTATGCTGTAGCTTCTTCACCTGATTTAGTTGAAGATGAAATTCCATAATTCTCATAAAATGTAAACAACAAAGCCAAAATATGAAAAGAATCTGACTTTTGACAGAGTAACAACAACAAAAAAAAAAAAAAAACACAGTCACATTTATAATTCCGCTAATTCCAAGATATTCAGTTCTAATACAAAAGTCAACTTCATTATGTAAAAGCTTATTAATGTTCGGAAGCTTGCTAACGGGCCAAAAAAAAGTTCATTGGCTAACAAGATTTTGAAATAAAAAGATAGTTGCGCAAAAAAATATCATAAGTAGGTCTTTGACACATCATCACCCAGCACTCAAGCAACTGAAATCTTCTTCTGCTTCATTTTGAACTGTAGGTGGATGATTTAGTAACCCACAACATGAAAATTTTTTTTGTGGAAAATATAATAAGATTATCTTTCATGAGGCAATGTTTTATGTACATTCTTCCAAATACATAATTTGTTAAAAACACTGATAAAATTACATTTGTGGGATCTTCTATTTATTTTCTTATACTTTGGGAACATAACATAAACAGAAATGTAGTGCCACGAAGGATTCCATTTCGGAGGGGCCACCTTGACCACAAATCATGAAAGTTTAGAACGTTTTATAGCGTTAAGTAAACCTATTTTAAAGGTTGTTGTTAATTGATTTTATATAAAATATTGGCACAAAGTATATGAATTCAATAGAAATCATACCGGGTTTCGGTATTTAGAAGTTTTAAACCAAATTTTCCAATCGGTTCTCAATACGAGTGGCAAACAAATCTTTCAAAAGAATATTATCCATATAGGTTCACGTTTTGTTATACCCTCTACCATAATATGGAGGGTATAATAAAATTTGTAATTCCGTTTGTAACACATCGAAATATTCATCGGAGACCCTATAAAGTACATATATTCTTGATCAGAGTAAAATTCTATATCGATATAACCATGTCCGTCCGTCTGTTGAAATCAAGATACACATCGAAATTTTCAAGATAAAGCTTTGTAATTTGGTACAGAAGGTTATATTACTCCTAGGATGTTTGGTATTGCGAATGGGCTATATCGGCCCACGTTTTGATATAGCCCCCATAGAACGGTACCACCCGATTTCCGGTATGTTGAAGGTTTTAGCCTCATTATCACACCGAAATGACTGAAATTCGGTGCTAAGCCTTCTTAGGGGGTCTAAAACTTTCACCCAGAAATTTTTCGGTATAGGTTTACGCCTTCATATAGCCCCCATAGAACAGTACTTCATGATTTTCGGTATTTTGAAGGTTGTGGCCACAATAATCTACCGAAATGGCTGACATTTTGGGTATTAAACGTTAAATATGAAATTTGTCGTTATAGATCCACGCCTTCAGGTAGCCCCAATAGAACGTACCTCCCGATTTTCGGTGTTTTTAAGGTTGTGGCCTCAATATTCATCAGAAATGGCTGAAATTTGGTTCTTAGTCTTCGTTGGGGGTATAAAACTTTCCCCCAGAATTTTGTCAGTATAGGTCCGCTTCATATAGCCCCCATAGAACGGTTCCTCCCGATTTCCGGTATTTTGAAGGTTGTGACCTCAATATTCCTTCGAAATGGTTGGGGTTTGGTATTGAGTCTTCGTTGACGGTACAAAACTTTCCCCTAGATATTTGTCGGTACAGGTCCACGCCTAAATATAGCCCCCATAGCACGGTACCTCTCGATTTCCGGTGTTTTGATGGTTGTGGCCCCAATATTCCTCCGAAATGGCTGAAATTTATTATTTAGTCTTTGTTGGGGCTACGAAACTGTCCCCAGAAATTTGTCCGTACAGGTCCACGCCTTCATATAACTCCCAAAGAATGGTACCTCTCGATTTCCGGTATTTTGAAGGTTGTGGCCTCAATATTCCCCCGAAATAGCTGAAAGTTGGCATTTAGTCTTTGTTGGGGCTACAGAACTTTCCCCTAGATATTTGTCGGCACGGTCCACGCATTAATATAACCCCCGTAGAACGGTACCTCTCGATTTCCGGTATTTTGAAGGTTGTGGCCTCAATATTCCTCCTAAATGGCTGAAATTTGGTATATAGTCTACGTTGGAGGTAAAAACCTTTCCGACTGAAATTCTTCGGTATAGGTCCACGTTTCGATATAGCCGCCATAGAACGGTATCTCCCAATTTTCGTAATTGTGAAAGTTGTGATGTCAATATCCCACCGAAATGACTGAAATTTATTATTTAGTCTTCCATGGGGTTATAAAATACTCCAGAAGAGAATTATCAGTAAAGGTCCACTTCTTCCTATATCGTCCATAAAAGCGAACCTCTTTATTTTCGGTATTTTGTAGGCTTTAGCCATATTAACTTATCGAAATATCAGAAATTTGATACATATTTAGTCTTCTTTTAGTCTAAAAACTTTCCGCCAGAAATTTGTCGGTATAGATCGATGTTTTGATATAGCCCCATAGAACGGATACCGGTACCACATTGTTTTACCAAAATTGCTGAAATTTGGTTTTAGTCTTCTTCATTAACTCGTGGTGGAGGGTATAAAAAGTTCGGCCCGGCGAGCTTAACGCCGTTCTTACTTGTTACATCCAAAATTTTTCCAAACACATTAGCTCATGTTTGGTATTTTGGGTTCTAATCCCTACAAAGAATTGCCAATATATGTTCAGAAAAATTTATGTTAGAAATACAGTGTTGGTCACAGAATTAGCACACCCCTTTGGTGCAAAATGATTTCAGTCAGCTAAGAGTTTTGGTAGGACAAATTGAAATATTTTCGTAAACAAAATCCTTTTCTATAATGTATTTAACAGATTTAATGATATCAGTGAATAGTATTATCAGTGGGTTTTTGAAAATAAAAGTTTTGTGAAGACGCCCAAATTATCAAGGGGACATATAATTAGCACACCCTACGATTTTTAATTTAATTCAATTAATATACAAAAATTAATTTATATTGAAGTTAATTCATATTCAAAACGTATTGAACAAATCATTTTTTGAAAGAAAAAATAATTTATCACCCCGGAATCTCAAAATATATCCCAATAGCGGACCATTTTTTGTAATGTACACTTAAACGTCAGAAAGTCACCAAAACTTTAAAAATAAATGTACAATTGGATCAGAAATTATTGGAATTGTTAACCGATTACCGAAATTTAAATATAAAGTGAAAAACTTTTCAAAAAGTTTTTAAGGTCGATGATTCATTCAAGAAAATTTTCGATTTGGAAGGGGTTTATAGAAAGAAGATCAATAAAATGCACCCTTATGTGAAGAAAAATCAACTTATAACACCATTTGTAATTCAAAATTACACGTCTGAATAACACCAAGGACCTATCATTACAAAACTGTCAATTAAGCACTAGATGAACACGTGGCACGTGGGTATGTTTAAAGGTATGACCCCTTTCTGACCATAAGGGATTTTGAGGTTTGCTGAAATTGGTTAAAATCCATGAAACTAGGCATATAATATTGAAGATAAATGTTTTCTGGATTATTGATTTCAAATTTAATAATTTTAAGCTCCGGGTAACATATTACCTTGCGTTCTCACAAGACTATCTCCCATTTGCCTTATGTTTAGAAAATTATTGAAATTTGTGTAGGTCCCTTACAGATGAACATAGGTTTATCGTGACATACATCACGACATATCGGTAAAATTCAGTCCAGATGGATAAGTATTTATGAAATCAATAGCTCAACGCATCATATTACAGTTTTTTAATGAAATTTTTTGTATCAAACGGACTTTACAGATGCACACTGCTGGTGGGTACATCCCACTATTCGAAAATTTACAAAGATGAACAAGAATATGATGTTTTATTTGATGTTTCTATGAACTACTTGCCTCAATGAGTTTGTTACATGTGAAAAAATCGATAAAAAACACTAAAAAAACTGACATTTCCATCAGTCCTTGGGACCCAAGGTGTACCCATATAATTCCCTTCTGACACTAAAATTTCGGAGACTGGAGGAGAGTATAACTAGCAGACTGGAACTTATTCCCAAACGAAAGGGATTTAAAACTGAATATGGACGAAAATATTGAAACTATTCACAATATTAGTGAATCTTTTAAGGTGTGCTAATTACGTGTCCAGTGAATTTAGGACATTTTTTAGATTTTTGGAGGTTATTCAAATTGACAATTATGTTTCAGTTTTTGTATTGCGTTGTATTCTTTAAGCATACTACTGAGAATATATTAGTACAAATACTTTATTAAATACAACTACTTTTGAAGGTCTTTTTAGGCAAAATAAATGTTGGTAGTGGGGTGTGCTAATTGAGTGACCAACACTGTATATTTGGATTCAAACAAATATATGTTTGAGACTAGTTGCAAACAAATATATGTTTGGATACAAACATATTATATTATGTTTGTAGCATTTTATTGACATATGTTGTCAATTTTATTTGTTTGAGTACCAACATTTTTTTATGCGTGGAGAGAGGATATTTGTCAAAGAGCGTAACAACAGGGCTCTCGCTTATTTATTTAGCTGTGTGTATGGTGCAATAGAAGATGTAGAAGCGACGACGGGAGGGTGAACAATTTTGTTTTTGCTTTGGTGGTGTGCATGCGGTACGCGTGTGTTTGGTTCTTTGTTGTTGTTGCGATTTATTCTTCAAAAAGCAGTCATTTTTTCTGTAACGCACATTTAAACAATCTAGCAAGCGAAGATGAAAAGAAACAAGTAAAAAAGTATCAGTCGGTTTTGTCTACAGAGATATACCCTAAGCCTATGTGAATTAAAACTTTCATCTAAGGACAGATCATATGTATTTAGGGTCTTTTCAGAATTTTGTGGCCCTTACTGGACATTTGATTTTGCCGACGAAAGTGTGGATTAGGATTTAAGGTCAAAAGTGTTGCGGAGGAGGTACTTGAAGGAATGGACCGAAGTCCATTATGGAAGTGGATCTTATTTTGGGAGTCATATCTTTTCGATAGTCATTTCAGTGGGCCATCGTATACTCGTAACTTTTGGACCAGTATGCCATGAAGTAAGGACTTGTCCAAGAAAAAACATTATTTCACTGTAACCAGCACCACAACGAACAGCATCGGTATCATTTCCAAAGGATCTTCGAACAGAACCTAAACTGCACGTAGACACAAATGTTGAACTTTTGTGGAGGAGGAGGAGGAGGAGGAGGATATGAACGATATGGGTAATTTTAGAAGTTAAACTAAATTGCTTTTTCAAGTTCAGGAGATATCGTGTATAGCATTTTAGTGACATTTTTTTTAATACTGAGGGGAAGTACCGCAAGTACCCTGTATTGTCCATCTTTGAAATGAACCTAATTTTGAACAAAATATGACTATGACATGGACCAAATCGGTTGATCAGTTCGAGAGTTATCGTAATCTCCAGCCACTATATATGGTGCCATAGAGGGTTTTTACACGTTTCGGGCTTCTTTTCTCAGGAAGTCGTAATTGAGGCAGCGAATGCAAGTTGCTTCAACAAAAACCAAAGTGATTCGAGAGCAGGTCTTAAAATGAACTTATCTGAAATTCTGTGTGGGAGGTACTTGAAGAAGTGGACAAATCTAGTCCATATTCGAAACTGATCTATATGTGATAGATATATTACATGTGTAAAGTATGGACCAAACCGGTTACTTCCTTCAGGAGTTATCGTGCGTTAAAAGTAGTGAGCTAACATGTGCCGCGCGTTCATCTATAAGAACGTTTAAAACTTGGGTTTGGGCGTCGGGTTAGTAACCCTCCCCTAGAAAAAAACAGCCTAATATGAAAAAACGAAAGAAGGGAAAAACAAACCCCTCTAAATTTGATGAACCCCGCAAACGTTTTAAGGACCATGATCTGCGAATCTGCACCTGGAATGTTCGCACTCTTTATAGAGAAGGTGCAGTTTACCCATTGGAACTTGCAAATACAAGGCAGACATTACTGCCATACAGGGAATACGAAGAAATGGGAAAGGCGTCACAACAACACCTAAAGGTGACGCACTGTATTATAGCTGTCATGACACAAAGCATGAGTTTGGTTGCGGATTCGTAGTTAGTCGGAGACTAAAACATCTGGTCTCCAGCTTCAACCCAGTGAATGAAAGACTCGCTGCAATTCGATTAAATCAAAATTCTTCAACATCAGCTTTATTTGCGCTCATGCTCCCACTGAAGACAAGGACGAACAGACCAAAGATATATTTTACGAGCGCTTAGAAGAAACTTATGACCGTTGCCCTGCCCATGACATTAAAGTCATTCTATGCGATTTTAATGCCAAAATTGGAAAGGAGAATATCTTTGGCCCAACAGTCGGGAAATTCAGTCTCCACAGTGAAACATCTGACAATGTTATGAGGCTTATAGACTTTGCAGCTGCAAGAAACATGGTAGTTAGCAGTACCAGATTTAAGCATCTCGATATTCATAAGGGTACCTGACTATCGCCAGATCAAAGAACAAGAAATCAAATTGATCACATTGTGATAGATGGAAGACATGCATCAAGCGTGTTGGATGTACGATCCTTCCAAGGTGCAAGCATAGACTCGGCCCACTACCTTGTTGCAGCAAAGGTACGTACCAGATTAAACGTAGCAAACAAAGTGCGAACAGACACAACACGGAAGTTGGACATCGGTAAGCTGCAATCACAACAGATAGCCACAGCATATTCCACTCAACTGGCCAAACTGCTTAATCAAAGCCTCGTTTCGATAACATATTAGGACAATGGCAAAACATTGCCCACTCCATGCAAACAGCCGCAAAATCAGTACGTGGATACCAGAGACCTCCACCAAGGAATCCATGGTATGACCAGGAGTATCGTGCTGCTACCGAAGAGGGTTAGGGCTACTATACAATCAGTAGCAACGCGTAGAGCGCGAGAGTGGTATCAGGAGAAAATGAGAGAGGAGAAACGGCTTTTCCGCAGGAGAAAGAGGGAGATGCAAAAGCGGGAGTGTGAACAAATCGAGATGTACAGGAGACAGAATGAAGTACGAAAATTCTACAAAAGAGTGAAACATCAAACGGATGGTTCTGGAACTGGCACATTCTCCTGTAGAGACCAGCAAGGTAATCTGGTAACTGATACATATAGTGTGCTAAGGATATGGAAAGAGCATTTTTCCAAACTGTTGGTATCCAATAGTAGCGGAGTCGACGACGATACCACAGATCCAATTCCAGAAGATGGTATTGAATGTATACCACCCGGCCAAGATGAGGTAAAGACAGTAATAAACCGTCTGAAGAATAATAAGGCAGCAGGAGCTGATGGCCTACCAGCCGAGCTGTTTAAAACCGAAGGCGACACGCTGATAAGGTGTATGCATCAGGTAGTTAGCTGCATCTGGCAGGATTGGAACCAGAGCATCCTGTTCCCGGCCATAAGAAAGGAGAAAAGACTTTATGCTCCAACTATAGGGGCATAAGTCTTCTCCCTATCGCCTACAAGATAGTGTCAGGGATATTGTGCGAACGACTAAAGCCCATGGTCAACGAAATAATTGGACCATACCATTGCGGCTTTATACCTGGCAAGTCCACCATTGACCAGATATTTACCCTGCGGCAAATCCTGGAGAAGACCCAAGAGATGCAGATCGACACCTACCACCTTTTTGTCGATTATAAAGCAGTCTTCGACAGCCCGCTACGTTCAAAGGTATTCCAAACCATGTCTGAATTTGGTATTCCCTCAAAGCTCATTCGGCTTTTTAAAATGACTCTAACTGACACAAGATCTTCAGTTAAAATAGGTAAGAACCTCTCCGAAGAGTTTTGTACCAAAAGAGGTTTCAGGCAAGGAGACAGCATTTCGTGTGATCTTTGCAACATCCTGCTAGAAAAGGTTATACGAGAGGCAAACGTCAAAAGAAGTGGCACAATCTACACCAATAGTCACATGTTACTTGCTTATGCTGATGATATAGACATCATGGGACGATTAGTAAAAGAAATAACCGATAACTTTATGAAGGTCGAAGGAGAATCTGCTAAAGTGGGTCTGGCGGTAAACGGCGAGAAGACCAAGTTGATGGTGTCGTAGTAAAAGACTTCGTATACCTTGGCACCGCCGTAAACACAACAAACGACATCAGTTGTGAAATAAAAAGAAGAATTGTATTGGCCAACAGATTCTACTTTGGCTTAAGTAAGCACTTCAAAAACAAAGCCACAACTCGTCAAACAAAAATTACGCTTTACAAAACACTGATGCTACCCGTGCTGATGTATGGTTCAGAAGTCTGTGTACTTGCGCAAGCAGACAAGGCGGTGCTTGATGTGTTTGAGAGAAAAATTCTTCGAAATATCTATGGACCAATCTGCGTAGACGGTGAATATCGACGTCGTATGAACCGCGAGCTGTATCTGCTGTACAACGACATCAATATAGTTAAACGTATCGAGATGCAGCGATTGCGTTGGCGAGGCCATATAATAAGAATCAGCGATGATGAACCCGCTAAAAAGCCGTATAAATACGGGCCACATGGCGGTGCACGCAGAATTGGAAGGCCAAAGAATAGATAGCGCAAAAAAGTGGATGAAGAGATGACAAGGCGCGGTATTCCAGAAAGCGAACATAGTGAATTGGAGATCTTTTCTTTGTTTGGTCTATGGAACAAATGTTCTGTAATGGGCCAGCTAAGTAAGTAAGTACTTTGGGTCTAAAACCATTATTTCGATGAGGCACATTTTGCCCGTATGAAAGTGTATAAACTCTCGTTAGCATAAATGCTGAGGGTATAAAAAATATTTTATTTTCTCAAAAATACAATTTAATTTGTGCAAAAGTGCGTTCTTGAGAAAAAAATCGAAAAGTCACTTGTGTTCTTCCCCCTTTAAAACGTCTACTGCTTTATAAAACATTATACGTTTTTGGGACTGTTCATTACAATATTTAAAATTTGAAAAAGTGTATATGCAGAACTTCCAAGACTGAGTTAAAGTATCCTGAACTTTAAAGCTCGACTTTACTGTAATTTGGATATAGAGTTATAATTCATAAGAAATTAATTTTAATTGTCTTGATTACTTACTTTTGTCGATAATAAAGATAATCCGAAATAAAAATCCACAAATAGTTTGCAAAATGTTTAGATCCAATACACAATTATTCCAAAGAATTTATAAAAATTGGCAATTGTTATTCACGTTGCAATTGAAATCCACAGTGTATTTTAAATTATGTTAAACATTCCTCACAACTTGAACACTTTCAATTATCGTTTGTAATCACTTCTTGAAGTTTATTTGAGTGTAAACTTTATGTTGCTACGTTTGTTTTTCTACTTGATTTGATTTTCAAACAGTTTGCACTTTTCTCTTTTAAATGCACTAAAATTCATAGATTGGTAATTTTCGCGATAATCACGTTTTTGAAATTAACAGACAATTTTTTTCTTCTTCTCTTTTAGAGATTTTTAAATTCTTGTAACCTTTTTTCTTTGTAGCACATAAACGAAAACAAACAAACTTGCAGATTGCAACGTTTAGCACAGCATCAACACAAACGTCGTTACAAAATTAATCCAAGTCAAAACACTTTTCGGTTCTGTTTTTTGTGCTATGCAAGAAATGGCAAGCGAGTACATGTGGTATGCAACAATTACAAATGTCCGTCCAACAAATTACAAAACAACGATCACCATCATCACCACCAGTTAACTTCCATTTTTGGAGTAAAACATTCCAAACAAAATTTATATCCAAAACATTTTGTTGTTCCAATTTACTACTGCTCGAAAATTGTTGAAAAACTAAAAGCATAAAAAGTCCGTCTTTGTCTCGACTCGAATATGAAGCGATGCGCAACCAACAACCGTCAATGATAAAAGTCCAACATAGACTGAATGTCATGACCATGCTGCAAGTGGAATATTGTTTGAGCTCTCCCTACCCAGAGCTGGCTGCTGTTGTCTTATTGTGGAATTGGTGCTGTGTTGGGTTGTTTGGTGCGGTTGTAAAGTTGTTTGAACCACTAGACCGCCACACAAAGTCGTACGTAGTCAGATTGGCTATGTTGCTGCTTTCTTTGGTTGGCTTATAAGCGTATATTTTTCTTCTTCGTTTATAAAACAATACAAATATTATTACAGTGTGTTTGATAAGATGGTTGATGTTTGTTTTTCGCTTGGGAAGCCATGGAAAATATCCCGAATATAATGACAAAGTTGGTACAGATGTCAATATTTGTCATTCTCATATCTCATATCATACTTTTTTAACGTGGTTTTATCATCGGCTGGGGTGAGATCAGTCCCATCCAGGGTCTCCAAAGGTCCCAATAAATATTACGGCAGTAGCAGACCCAGATGCGCGTTGCTGGCCCGTTGTATTGAGTTTTTATGCCAACTTTTTATGGGCTGTATGCTTACAATTAACAACGGTTTTTTTTCGCACATTGATGCTGTTTAAGATTTATCATCGTCCATGTCCCCTATCTTTATCCTAAAGCGATAAAATTATAAAAGTTAAAAAAATGTAAAGTCGAATTCTGTCGCTTATTGAGACTTATATGATTTTAGTTTTTAAGGCTGATGTACCTTTAAAACTCACCATTTAAGGAAATTTTGTAAATATGTCGTTTTTATACCCTCAGCCTTTAGCCTAAGGAGGGTATATACACTTTGATACGATGAAAATGTGCCTAATCGAAATAATGGTTTTAGACCCCAAGTATGTTTGGACGAAATGTGTTTCAGACAATTTTGAGTCGATCTAGCCATGTCCGTCCGTCTGTCTGTCTGTCCTGCTGGCTGGAGCGCACGATAACTCTCAAATTTTGGCTTTCGTAATATTTTGCCCAAACTTAGTTTAAGTTCGAAGATGACCTACATTGGTCCACTCCTTCCGGAACCTCCCCCACAAAAGTTCGAAAACGTTCGGAAAGTTTGTGCGCACGATAACTCTTGAAGGGAGTGACCGATTTGGTCCATACTTTGTATAGCGTAAACTCTCTACCAGAGTAATATGAGGTTACAATATGGTCTCAATAGGTCCACTCCTTCGGGTACCTCCCACACAAAATTTCGGATAAGTTCACTTTATGACCTAATATCGAATCACTTTGATTTTTGTTGAAGCAACTTGCATTCGCTGCCTCAATTACGATGGTAAAATTTTTTTAGGGGCAAGTCCTAATTCTTGAGCAAACAGCCCGTATAGTGTAAAAACCCCCCATTGCACTATATGTTGTGGCTGGAGATCCACTTCCATAACGGTCAATGTCGATCCATTCCTTTTAGTATCTCCTCCGCAAAACTTTTGATCTTTAATCCTAATCAACATTTTTGTCGGTTCAAATGCCCAAAATTTTTAAAACCCCCTAAATACATACGTATTTTGGGAAAAAATTGTTTCAATATACACAGGCTGAGGGTATATCTCTGTCGGCAAAGCCGACTGATACTTTTTTACTTGTTCTTAATAACAGGGATACTGTGGCACCTCTGAAATTCATGCCTACATGTACCACTGCACATTTCACAAAATCTCATGACGATCTGTTTGTAAGTTTTCGAGATATCACACCCTTAACAAGTAAAAACGACATTAAGTTCGGCCAGGCCGAACTCGTTATACCCTCCACCACGAATTGTATTGAAGTAAAATGGGACAATTAGTTTCTTTCGTTTATGAAGAAGACTAAATAACAAATTCCAGCAAGTTCGCTAAAACAATGTGGGTAACCTTCAAAATACCGAAATTCGGGGGGTACCGTTCCATGGGGGCTATATCAAAACGTCGATCTATACCTACAAATTTCTGGCGGAAAGTTGTAGACTCAAAGAAGACTAAATACCAAATTTCCGATATTTCAGTAAAACCTTCAAAACACCGTGACCCTATTCCGACAATTTTCATATGGAACATTTAATACCCCAAATGTCAGCCATTTCGGCGGATTGTTGTGGTCACAACCTTCAAAATACCGAAAATCGTGAGGTACCGTTCTATAGGGAAAGTTTTATACCCCCTACGAAGACTAGTACCAAATTTCAGCCATTTCGGTGTGATAATGAGGCTAAAACCTTCAATATACCGAAAATCGGGTGGAACCGTTCGATGGGGGCTATATCAAACCGTGGACCGATATAGCCCATTTGCAATACCAAAAATCCTAGGAATAATAGAAACTTTTGTAACAAATTACAAAGCTCTATCTTAAAAATTGCGAGCTGTATCTTGATTTCAACAGACGGACGGACAAATAAACCGACATGGTTATATCGACTTATTATTTTACCCTAATCAAGAATATATATACTTTATAGGGTCTCCGATGAATATTTCGATGTGTTACAAACGGAATGACAAATTTAATTAATTCTATGGTAGAGGTTATAAAAATAAATATTCAACAAAATATGTAGACTATTTTTACCGCTGGCCCTCCCTGTACGTTAGGCCGGGGCGGTTTGAAAACCCTAATGAGCCCTTCGCGTTTCTGATTCCTGGGATTGAACTGAGCAAAGAACTACTACTGGACCATATGTCTACGATGAAAATCAAGCCTCCCGATTTTGACTTGAAGTTTTTTGGATATTTTGGCATATAATCGCCAAACCTTTGAGATTTGCGATCCAACACAAAGACCAAAATTGTAGCCAACACAATAGTTAAGAACTCTCTAGTACATTGCAAAAGTATTGCCCCTTCAGACAGTTTTGGCATTGAGAAAGTGCACATTTTTCGGAAAATATCGATAAATGACACTGTGCTACAAAAGTTGACCAGTAAAATATTCAAGCGTTCTGTTACAAAATTCTATCGTGTTGGGGTCCATGGACAACGAAAAACCTTTGGTTCCTGTGTGGCACTTCGTTTTATTATTTTATAACGGTAAAAGTAGTGAAAATCTGGGGTTCTTACATTTTCAAATTCAAACGGGCATATCTTCTTTTTTCACAACGGATTTCCATTGATCCTTTTTTCCTTTTAAAGGGGTGAATAATAACTTTCAAATAAGCTATTATTTGTTCAAATCGGTTAATAAATGGCTAAGTTATAGTGGTTGATTCATACCAATACATAACATTGTACTTTAACTCTTTTTGGTTTTGTTCTATAGTAATTTTGACAATTTCGAAAAATTCATTTTAAGTACAATGTAAATGTATTGGTATGAAGATATGCCCGTTTAAATTTGAACATTTAAGAAACCCAGATTTTCACTACTTTTACCGTTATAAAATAATAAAACAAAGTGACCCAAACGAACCAAAGGTATTTTCGTTGTCCATGGACCCCACTCCTTCGGTTATCTTCCACACAAAATTTCGGAAAAGTTCAGTTTAGGACCTGCTCTCGAATCGCTTTGATTTGTGTTGTAGCAACTTGTAATCACTGCCCTCCATACGACGGTACAAGTTTCATCAGGGGCAAGTCCATACTTCCCTAGAAAATTGCCTGAAAGGAGCAAAAAAAAAACCCTATACTCGTTATACCGTGTGTAGTGGTTGGAGCGCAGTATAACTCTAGAATAGATTTGCCGATTCGGTCCAAAATTTGGCCTTTGTAATATTTTGTCCAAACTTAGTTTAAGTTCGAAGATAAGCCACATCGGTCCACTCCTGCAGGTACCTCCTCCACAAAAGATCCATACTTTACACGTCCTAATATATCTACCAGATATAGATCAGGTTCGAATATGGACTATTTTTTCCACTCCTTCGGGTACCTCCCGCACAAAACTTCGATTATGTTCAATTTAAGACCTGCAAATTGCATTCGCTGCCTCCATTACGACGGTAAACGTTTTTTCAGGGGCAAATCCATACTTCTTGAGAAAACAGCCCGAAAGGTGTAAAAAAACCCCTATGGCACCATTTTGGCCTTCTTCATATTTTGTCCAAACTTAGTTTCAGTGCGAAGACAGGCAATACCGGTCCACAACTTCCAGTACTTTCCCCAATATTTAAAGGCGGCAAAGCCGACTGATACTTTTTTACTTGTTTTTTTTTAATATGTGGTAAAAAAAAAAAAAATTAATTTCCAACCTGATACATTCGTAATTATTTTAAGTACCCACCATACCAGTTGCTGATATTTTTCGAATGTTCGCCACAAGTTTCGAAATCGATAACATTTTCGAACATTTGGCAAATGTTTTTTCATGTGTATCTCTTTTGTTCGCCAAAAGTTCGAAAATTATATCATTTTCGAACGTTTGCAAATGTTTTTTCTTCGTAAGAAAAATTGTTTCGAGAAACATTTTTTACATTGAAAATTTGTTTGTTTTAAAAAATAAATTGATGTAGTTTGTATAAAATTCCCATTTGCTTTTTTCAAATACTTTCGATATAAATGCTACGTATAATATAAACAATAAATGTTGATAAACACAACATATGGGTAGGATACCATGTACAAGATAACAATTTCTATCAACAGTTTCATTTCGAATCGCAAAAATAACAAAGAAATAAAAATGAAAACGGTACATAACAGAAACATCAAGAAACTCAACCAAAAATGTTTATCGCCACTATCATAATTTCATTCGCTATTAATATTATTACCGATATTCGAAATCAAAGGTTTTCCTGCGACAAACTGAGCGACGAATGAATCGTTTTCAATTCATTCTCGTGTGTCGTTCTCGAACAAAATATCAGCAAAACTATCGAGAAACATTCGAAATCGATATCGTTTTCGATAGCAATGGTATGGTGGGTTCCCTGGCAATTTCAGGAAAATCAGTTCAGTAGTTTTTGTAGAAAAGATTAAAATTGAAAATTGAAAAAAAAGCTCCCACTTTTAAACTTTTGACCTGAAATTTATCGGTATAGGTCCACGTCTTCATATAGCCCCCATAGAACGGTACCTCCCGATTTCCGGTATTTTGAAGTTTGTGGCCTCAATATCCCTCCGAAATGGCTGAAATTTGGTACCAAGTCCTCCTTGGGGGTAAACAACTTTCTACCTGAAATTTGTCGGTATAGGTGCATCCCATCATATAGCTGCCGTAGAACGATACCTTCCGACTTTCGGTATTTTGAAGGTTGTGGCTGTGGATATACATTTTTTCTATTTTATTGACATGTCTAAAGAAACATTTTTGTACCTAATATTGAAAATTTTTGTACCTATTATAGAAATATTTGTTGTATAAGAAAATATGTAAAATACATATGTCATATGTTTCGATTACAATTTTATCAAAAGCCAAAGATATTCCCAGTCCCAAAATTTGAATCGGACCACAAATAGGAGTTGCATAAAATTCCGATGTCTACTTATTACTACTTATATTAACCACTGTGGACATTCCGAATTATTGCTTACCTTTTGGTAATAAATTGGATTTGGAGTAAAGCCCACCAGGCATTTTTGCTGGTTACCGTAGGATTTAGAGCTATGCCAGGAAGCATGGATTTGCCATGAAAAACATAATATCGACGAAAACAGGATCACCAAGAGTGCCTTCGGTAATAATTTCTAAACGATATTAGACAACCTTAAAACTGCATTTAAGTTAGGGAGCTATACGAAGATGTTGTCCGACCCTCTAAGAGGTTGAAAGAAATTTTGTGATATTCAAGTTTCGGTCAAATTGGATACTCATTTCGTAAGTGATCATTCTCATCAGTCATTTTAGTCGGTGTTGACCGGGATTTTTACTGCTTTTGATCCATTATATCAGGGATATGGACTTGCTCCGAGGTATCTGAAGTAGTGACCGGTATAGCCCATATTCCATGTATCTCTATTGACCTATCTTTTAGGAAAAATAGCAGTGTCAAATCGGATCATTTAAGAGAACAATTTTTTTTAACTTCTGTGGGGCAGGAACCCCAAAGACAATAACAGCCTTAGAGGTTTTTACAGCATTCGTGCCATTTTGTCAGGAAATATGTACTGGCCCCCGAAAAAAGTTTTACCGATGTGAAGGGCGCAGCAAATACAAGTTGTGGAATATAGAAACGAAACGCACCATTTTAGCAAAAAAAATATTGGACATTTGTGGGGAGGGAGCGCAATTTTTGTACTTGGTCTAAGTTTTCGATAAAATATTAGGGAGGAAAATTTTTGGACCGAATCGGCTGATTCGTTCGACAGTTATCGTGGGCTCCAGCCAGACTGAAACGGATTTCGTCTAAACGTACCTGGAGTCTAAAACCAATACCTGGATGAGGCACATTTTGGTCGTATGAAAGTTTATATACCCTCGTTAGCCTAAACGTATATAATTACAATTTTTTTGTGATATGTTTTTGACCACTGATAACCACAAATTTCACATTACAAATAATTTAGCTAAAACCTTCAAAATATTTAAAATCTGACAATTGCAATATTCAAATTTGATCTGCCTGCAAAAAACGGCGCATTTGTGCAACATTTTAGAGTCCAATCTCAGATATGTGGATGCTAGAGTAATTACCACAGATGATGGGCTGCCAGTAGATCTATGCCAGACAACTGGCGACATGCTGATAAGTCGTATGCATCAACTGATAAGAAAAAAATGAGAAACGTATGTCTCATGATTGGAACCTTCGCATACTAAGTACATAAGAAATGATACATGCTATGGCATGTGTCAGTAACAGAAGTCTAAGCCTCCTATCCATCACAACCAACGTCACTATATAATAGATCTTCAATCTACGGCTAATTGTTAATAAGTCCCATGAAGAACAGAGCGTCACAAAGTGCCTTCTTCAACAGCCCACTAAAATTAAAGGAAGTACAAGTCATGTCTCAGGTTAGGAATTTACGCATCTTTAGTTAAATGCAATGAATTCGCCATAAAACCTCGAATCATACTAGTCCCATGAACGTCTATCATATATTTGCTTAGTGTTAACTTCAACGAGTGGCAAATTTTAGAAAAAAGTTCCTTGAAAACCTCTTCTTCAACAAAATGCATTTAATGGCTCAGAGCAACAGCAGGTATCTATAAATAAGCAACTACGTTTATACATGAAACGATAATAATGATAATCGTCATTATTATGATGATCATAATTACAACATCTGCACCTTATAAATGAAACCAAAAACAAATCTTTTTTTTTTAACTTTTTGTTTCTGGTTTATGGTTGGTTGTGAAGTTGTATTGTTGTTGAGGTGGTTTCATTGTATTCTGGTCGTTTCTTTTTGGCAAATTTGGTGATTTATGTTAAAAGCCAAAACTAGCGTTAGCTTTTAAAGATTTGTTATATTTTTTCTTAGAAGTTGGACAGTAGTTTCAAAAATGGAAATTGTAGGTTTTAAGAATTGATCTTCATTTTCTGCAGGGTAACACTACATTAAATCTGATGGTGAACATGTGGGTATGGATGCCACCGTGGTGCAATGAAATGTAGGCGATATTTCTTGAATATTTGAGCCATGTTAAACATCTTTGCAAGTAATGTCGTGTCGACGGCGATAAAAAGTAGGTTCCATATCATTGACCTAATATGAGTCGGTGATGCACACTCATGTGGATATCGCACTAGTTAATGCAATCTTACAAAGTCCTATTGCTTTGCGGGAATGCAAATTTCAGACATAATTTGGAATACCTTGGGCAGTAAAAAGCTGTCGAAGGCAGCCTCAGAGTTGACAAAAATGTGGTAAGATTTTCTATTTTCTAATTTTGTGGCTTCACTAGAATATGTTAAACATCTAGTCAATGTTCGATTTGCCAGGTATATGCGGTGCATTGGCCAAATTATTTCATTGGTCATAGGCATTAGTCATTCACAGCATGATTTTATAAGCAATGGGAAGAGAGGCTCCTGTTCTTACCATCGGGTATGTGTTCCTCCTAAATACACTTATTACCTTGTAGCTTTCGATCTTGAGCAGCTGTGCCGACAAATCGTCGATTTTTGGACTTTATTATTTGTCTGTCTCTTAATTGCTGCCTTGGCCTCTTTCTGACTTACGCGGTAGCACTCAAGCAGGTACTGCAATGAAATATACGTAGTTGAAAAAAACTTCGAAACGATTTGAGGGCATGCATTCAACTGTACTTTTTCAAAATTTTGAACAGTTGTGGGGAAAGTACGAAAGCCAAATTTTGGACCGAATCGGTTGATTCTTTCGAGAGTTATCGTGCGCTCCAGACATACAAATGGACGGACATTGCTTTATCGACTCCACATTATCTTAAACGGATTTCGTCTAAACCAAACTTGAAGCCCAATCTTTGTGACTCGTTTAAAATTGCAGACTGTAGCGTGATCGCAAGTTTACTCAAAACCAACGTATAATACTTTCCCCACATAACTATATCTATGCCGTCGGGAGTGGGTGGAATACAGTAAGAAAGATAGACACTACATCGTTCCGAAGATATCAACCCAACTGGGGGAATTCGTGTTTCACTCTATGTAGCCTCGACTTCTTATTGCTGAATTCCACCCACAACTGGTGTCCAGACACATAATTTATTATCCAACTTGTTTAAACTACGGCGGAACGTGTTTCGCTCGATGTCCTCAAGGAGTATGGCTTGATTGAGGGTATCAGTGGATTTTTCTAGGTAAAACACTACCAACACTATTCAGTGACAAGGTCGGATCTGGTAAAGTCCTCGACATAGATGTGCGGAGATGATGATAGGTAACTGGATACCAGTTTCTGGCACTGGATTGGAGTAAAGCTTTAAGATTTTTTGCTACTGTCGCAAAAGTGGCATCGGTCTGAACGATTCATCAGCGTTTTATGGGGATGGGCCGATATAGCCCATTTTCAATACCAAACATCCTAGGATTGTTAGAAACTTCTGCACCAAATCATAATGCTCTATCTTAAAAATTGCGAGCTGTATCTTGATTTCAACACACAGCCGAAAGGGCGGACGGACAGGCGAACATGGTTATATCGACTTATAATTTATGCTGATCAAGAATATATGTACTTTATGGGGTCTCCGGCGAATATTTCGATGTGTTACAAACGGAATGACAAATATAATTATACATAGAACATATTTTCTATGGGTGGAGAGAGGATTTTTGTCAAAGGGAGTAACAAACTTGGAGGAAAATGTGGTTTATTTCACAACTAAGGAGTTTTCGGCTTGAAAAGAAATCTTTTAACAGACGTATGTAGTTATTTGGATTGTTCAATATTACCTTGATGTGTCTGCGTGTTGACGTAAAAGTGCAGTCACCTGCGTAGAACACTAGTTTTATGTGATAGGGTGGGGACGGGGGCTATAGACTCATAGTTCAGTAGAAGTTGCTTATTTTTTTGGGGGGAATCTGTGTCAGCTGAATGTAACATTGGATTGTCTTCCGCCCATATAGTTAAACAGCAAAAAGTTTGCCTCCAAAGATGCAGTTAAAGTAAAAGTGATTTGGAAGTGCATGAAATTATGCATTTTTACTCATAATTTTTACAAGAGCGTGATTACTGAAATATGCACTCCATTAACACTGCATTTCAACTAATCCGTTGGCATTGTATTTTAACTAACCCTTTACGGTAGAATAGGTTGCAGTCCAATTTGCATCCAAGGCACGTGTTTTGATAAAAAAGAATTTATTATTTGCGTAAAACAAAAGTATTACACACTTTATTACATTAACGCAAATTATGAAATTTCTTCATTAAATTGAATCGCAATTGTTGTTGTAATAGTGTTTTGTATTATATGTTTGTATATTCTTTCTTCTGCTTAATCTGGCTCTGGGTCAATCTACAGTTCCAGGAACATGGCTACTTCGATGGGATGTAACCACAGATCCACTACAGTAAGTTGAGTAGGTTTGGCGAGGAAGTTGAAAATGTGGCGTGTGTTATGCGGACCAGTGCCGCATGCAGGGCAGATGTTTTGCACAGTGCCGTCGATCCTTGCCCAATAGGAGTTTAGACGGCTGCACTTTCCCGAGCGTAGTTGAGCCAAAACTTCTCTGGTTTGTTGTGGCAGCTGACGCTCCTCAGCAGCGATAGATGGAGGATCAGCTCCGAGGACCGCATTCAAACTGAAGCTTCTTATGACATCTTCACCTGCGGCCATATGAATGCTATTCAAACGCGCTTCATATGCTTGTTGATCTAAATGTTCTCTCTTGACATTCGGAGTTGTACATATCGCAACTGTGTTTGTTTCCTCCGCTCTCAATTTAATCCAAGCTGTATTGTTCTTGTTTCATATGTTAAAGGCAGAGCTCCGATTTGCTCGTTTATACTCGCGAGTGAAAACTACTCGCGAGTGGGAGTACTCGAAGAGTACGAGTTTTACAAGATGTTTACTCTCCACTCTTTTGTTTTATTTGGGAGCACTCGGGAGTACACTTGTAGGCCTATTCTGTAACTTTTAACAACTATCGATATTGATTAAATTGCTTTTGTTTTTGTAACAACAATAAAACAAACAAATGAAATTGTTGTAGAATAAACAGTGAGTAATGTTGTTAAAAAGTTACACTTGGTTTAAAAATAAGAGTGCGAGTGAAAATACTCGAAATAGAGTACGAGTTTACTCCAAGAGTAAAATCAAGTGAAAATTACATATTTTTTTGCCGTTTGTGTGGACCTGTTCGGAGGTCCAGAGGAGGTTGTTCTGAAGTTCGGAGGAGGGTGGTGGGAAGAGCTAGCGGAGGTTGTACCGAAGTTCGGAGGAGGGTGGTCGGAGGTTCAGAGGAAGGAGTTCTGAGTTCCGAACAACCTCCGACCACCCTCTTCCGAACTTCGGAACAACCTCCTCTGGACGTCCGACCACCCTCCTCCGAACTTCGGAAAAATCTCTTCCGGACCTCCGAACTTCAGAACAACCTCCTCTAAACCTCCGACCACCCTCCTCCGAACTTCGGAACAACCTTTTCTGGACCTCCGTCCACCCTCCTCAGAACTTCGGAACAATCTTCTCTGGACCTCCGACCACCCTCTCCGAACTCTTCAAGTACTCGTACTCGCAAACACTTTTCACTCGCGAGTAAAAACAGGCAAGTCTGAAATATGCCTCGCGAGTGACGAGTAAAAATAGAGTATACTCGATTTATTTTTTCTACTCGCGAGAGTACTCCCATGCGAACTCGCTCGAATTTCACTCACAAGTAGAATTCGAGCGAGTATTTCGGAGCTGTGGTTAAAGGCGTTTGCATATTTTTTATATTGTCTGCCCATTGCCAGTTTAGATTTCCTCTTACAACTGCTAATAAAATATAACGAACGGAGTGCCTTCTTCACGACTCCGTTTGAACTGCATCAGGATGTGTGAAATGGATGTCATTCGTTGGATCGCATCCGAATGCGCATAAAATATGGGGGGAATGGAGTGTCTTTTTCACCACTCCGTTGGAACTGCATTAAAACATTTCTTGAAAGAATTAGTCTACATTGCACTACTTCCAATTAATTTTGCTGGGTAGTCAATCATCTTTTAAGGGTGGTGTGACTAACAGTATCCTATGTCTTAGACAGATCCAGTGCCACAAGATTGTTCTCTCGTGAGGTCTTAGGCTATTTGCCTTTGGTCATTCATCTGGATGTTATCTCATTAAGTCCTGTGACCGTGCTGCTTCCAGCTCGGAAGCCATGCTGATGGTCGCCATGGGTCGATGGGAGTTTTCCAAGTATACTGGTTTCCCAGAATTCGGGACATGAACTATCTTCCACATAACTGGGAACACCGGAACAGGAAGTTGTTGTTAAGCTTGGTGCACCCTCGCGACCTTAATATACTTCCGACTCATGAAGTCCATTATTTCGGCTATCTTACCTCGGACTGCATTGCAATTAAATTCCTAAAGGGATACATTTTCAGGTATTGGAACAGCAACGACCGGTGTTAAGGACTACTTACTACAGGGAATATGTTGCTGCATGCTGCGTTAACACGACCCTTAGTAAGTCGTCGTTGTCTTCTTCATCAAAATACGAGACTCCACCGCAGGTTATAAACAAGTGAGCAAAGGCTATAGTCGGGATGGGGCCGACCATGTGATACCCTACACCACTATCCCTGTGCATAAGCTTTTCACTGGTAAACTTTTCTTTTAGGGAATATAATCCGACTACCACCAAAAATAATATGCCTCTTTCTCTCTGGGACCCCATAAGCAACCAAAATTTCGTGACCATCCGATCAAAATTACGACCTGTAGCTTGATTGCAAAAAATGGAAGAATTGGATGCATTACCGACTATTGTGGTATCTCCCTTGTAAAGGTAATATTTTCTTCTTCCATTGACAGGTTTTGCCGTTGGAATATCACTACTAGAAGCTGATATATTGACAAAGAATAAAACTTTGAATTTGTCTCCAAATGAGTTTTTCCCCATTCCGACCCCTAAATATTATCCGACTATCACCAAAATCAATAGGCTTCTTCCTCGGTGGGGCCCCCATCTACCCCCAAAATTTCGTCACTATCCGATCAAAATTTCAACTTGTAGCGTCATTACAAAAAATGGAAAACTTGGGTTTATTACTGATTTTTGCAATATCTCGGTTTGCTCACTTACGCCAACATAATTTGCATCAATATAAACGAGATCTTTTCTTCTTCCACTGACGGGTATTCCTTTTGGAATACTCCAACCAGAAGCGGAGATATTCGCATAAGAAAAAAAAACGTTGACTTTCCTTCACATAAGCTTTTCGCTTATTCCGACTCCTGAATATTATCCGGCCATCACCAAACTAAATAGGCTTCTTCCTCTGTGGGACCCGCATCTACTCCCAAAAAATTCGTGACGATCCGATCAAAATTGCGACCTGTAGCGTGATTACAAACAAATCAGAAAATGGAATGCATTACCGACTATCGCGATATCTCTGTTGTTTGAGCAGCTACGACAACCTACTTTACATCGTTGTAAAGGCGATATTTTCTACTTTCCTTGCCCAGTTTTGCTTTTGATATACCTCTTAAAGAAATAGAGATATTGGCTTTGAAATAAAATGTTGACTTTTCTCCAAATAAGTGTTTGCCCATTCCGACCTCTAAATATTATCGGACCATCACCAAAATCAGTAGGCTTCTTCATCTGTGAGACCCCCATTAACCCTCAAATTTTCGTGACGATCCGATCAAAATTGCGGCCTGTAGCGTGATTTCAAAAAAAAAAAAAAAAAAAAAATAGAAAAATGGGATGTATTACCGACTATTGCGATATCTCCGTCATTTGGTTACCTACGCCGACCTAGTTTGCATCAATGTAAAGACGGGATCTTCTACTTTCATAGTCAGACTTTGGTTTTGGAAAGTTTGCAACTAAAGCTGTGATATTCGTCAATAAAATTAAAATCGCAAAAATTAAAATTGGGGTTTTATTTGCTACTATTGTGATATCTTCGTTGTTTGATCACCTACGAGCACCTACTTTACATCATTAGAAAGGGGATATTTTCTACTTTAATTGTCAGGTTTTGCTTTTGGTATACCCCATATAGAAGCTAAGATATTCGCTTTGGAAAAAAACGTTGTCTTTTTATCCACCTAAGTTTTTGCCCTTTCCGATCCCTAAATATTATCCGACCATCACCAAAATTAATAGGCTTCTTCCCTTCCGGGACCCCCATCAACATGCAAAATTTCGTGACGATCCGATCAAAATTGCGACCTGTAGCGTGATTACAAGGTTTAGATGGACAGACGGACGGACGGACGGACACACATAGCCAGATCGACTCAGCTCGTCGAGACATTCATCTATACTTATAAAAGAGTTCAGTAATGATGACTCACTGACTCACTGACTCACTGATTCACTGATTCACTGACTCACTGACTCACTGACTCACTGACTGACTGACTGATAATCAACGCCCAGACTAAACGGCTAAAGCTAGAATCTTGAAATTTTGGGTGAGGGTCACTCTTGGTCCGAAGGTGTCAGATAAGGCTGGATTTTTGGAAATTCGAACTAGAACTGTACTAAAAGTACTAAAAGGTACTAAATATGGTACCCTTTATATTAGGCAAACGCGAAGAGCTAGAATTCTGAAATTTGGAATGAGGTTCACTGATGGTGAGTTAGAAAGGTGTACCAAATGGTTTTTGGAAATTCGAACTATAAGTGTACGAAAAGTACTAAAAGTTACTAAATTTAGTACTATTTGGTATTACGTGAACGGATAGAGCTAAAATCTTGAAATTTGGAATGCAAATCAAGGTTAGAAAGATGAGTTGATACAAGGAGGTGGTTTTGAAAATGTGTACTCATGTGTACGAATAGTACTAAATGGTACTAAATTTGGTACAATTTGAATTATGGCGAACCGATAAAGTTGGAATTCTGAAATTTGAAATTACTATTACTGTTGGAGTGTAGGTTAGAGATATGGAGGTAGTTTTCGAAGTTCGTACATATGGGTACGAAAGGTACTAAATAGTACCAAATAAGGTGCAATTTGGATTTGGGGGAACGGATGGAGCTGGAATCCTGAAATTTAGAATTAGGATTACTGTCGGGGTGTAGGATAGAAGTATTTTGGAAATTCGTACTTTTGGGTACGAAAAGTACTCAAAGGTACCAAATTTGGTACAATATGAATTTAAGTGATCGGATAGAGCTGGAATAGTGAAATTTGGAATTAAGATTACTATTGGAGTGTGGGATTGGGATACTTTTGGAAATTCGTACTTATGGCAACGAAAAATACTAAATGGTACCAAATTTGGTACAGTTTGGATTTGGGATTTGGAATCCTGAAATTCGAAAGTAAGATTACTTTTGGAGTGTTGGATAGAAGTAGATTTGGAAATTCGGACCTATGGGAACAAAAAGTACTAAATGGTACTAAATTTGGTACAATTTGGAATACGGTGATCTGATGCAGCTGTAATTCTGAAATTTGGAATTAAGATTACTGTTCGCGTGTAGGATTGAGGTAATTGTGGATATTGGTACTCTTGGGTACGAATAGCACTAAATATTACCAAATTTGGTACAATTTGGATTTGGGTGAACGGATATAGCTGAAATTCCGAGATTTGGAATAAGGAGTACTATTGGAGTGTGGATAGATAAAGTTTTGGAAATTTTTAGTTATGGGTAGGAAAAGTACTAAATAGTACTAAATTTGGTACAATTTAGATTTCAATGATGGGATACATTTGGAATCGTGAAATTCGGAATTAAAATTGTTGTTGGAGTGTTGATAGAGGTAGGTTTGGAAATTCGTACTTTGGATACGAATAGTACTAAATGGTACCAAATTTGGATTTGAGTTATCGGATGTATCTGGAATTCTGAAATTCGGAATTAAGCTTATTGTTTGAACATAGCACTGAGGTAGTTTTGAAAATTTGTACTTATGTGTACGAAAAGTACTAAATGGTACCAAATCTGGTACAATTTGGATTTGGGTGAACGGTGATCTGGAATCCAGAGATTCGGAATAAGGATTACTGTTGGTGTGTAGGATTGATGAAGTTTTTGAAATTTTTAGTTTTATGTGTACGAAAAGTACTAAATGGTACCAAATTTTAATTTATGTGATCGGATACATTTGGAATTCTGAAATTCGGAATTACGATTACTGATGGAGTATTGAAAGAGGAAGGTTTGGAAGTACGTACTTTGGATACGAAAAGTACTAAATGGTATCAAATTTGGTACAATTTGGATTACTGTGATCGGATGCAGCTGTAATCCTGAAATTTGGAATTAAGATTACTGTTGGCGTGTAGGATTGAGGTAGTTGTAGAAATTCGTACTCATGGGTACGAAAGTACTAAATGGTACCAAATTTGGTACAATTTGGATTACTGTGATCGGATGCAGCTGTAATCCTGAAATTTGGAATTAAGATTACTGTTGGCGTGTAGGATTGAGGTAGTTGTAGAAATTCGTACTCATGGGTACGAAAGTACTAAATGGTACCAAATTTGGTACAGTTTGCATTTTGGTGAACGGATATAGCTGGAAACCCGAGATTTGGAATAAGGAGTACTGTTTGAGTGTAGGATTGATAAAGTTTTGGAAATTTGTAGTTATGGGTAGGAAATGTACTAAATAGTACTAAATTTGGTACAATTTGGATTTCAGTGATAGGATACATTTGGAATCGTGAAATTCGGAATTAAAATTGATGTTGAAGTGTTGATAGAGGTAGGTTTAGAAATTCGTACTATGGATACGAATAGACCTAAATGGAACCAAATTTGGATTTGAGTTATCGTTTGAACACAGCACTGAGGTAGTTTTGAAAATTTGTACTTATGGGTACGAAAAGTACTAAATTTGGTACAATTTGGATTTTGGTGATCTGATGTAGCTGCCATCCCCAATTTTGAATTTAAAATACCTGTTGAATTGTAGGATTGATAAAATTTTGGAAATTTTTAGTTATGGGTAGGAAAAGTACTAAATAGTACTAAATTTGGTACAATTTGGATTTGAGCGAACGGATAGAGTTGGAATCAAGAAATTTGGAATTAAGATTATTGTTGGAGTGTAGGATTGAGATATAGAAGTAGTTTTTGAAATTCGTACTTATGAGTGCGAAAAGTACTAAATTTGGTACAATTTGGATTTGAGCAAACGGCTAGAGCTGGAATCTTGAAGTTTGGAATTAGGATTACTGTTGGGGTGTAGGATTGATGAAGTTTTGGAAATTCGTACTTATATGTACGAAAAGTACTAAACGGTACTAAATTTGGTACAACTTGGATTTGAGCGAACGGGTAGAGCTGGAATCAAGAAATTTGGAATTAATATTACTGTTGGAGTGTAGGATTGAGATATGCTACAACTTGGATTTGAGCGAACGGTTAGAGCTGGAATCTTGAATTTTGGAGTTAATATTACTGTTGGGGTTAGTTTTGGAAATGCGTACTTAGTTTTAGAAATGCGTACTTATGCATACAAAAAGTACTACATTTTGTACAATTAGGATTTAGGTGAAATTATAGAGCTCGAATCCTAAAATGTGGAATTAGGTACACTTAGGGGTACGAAATGGTTCCATGTATGGTACAATTTTGTATTGGATGAACGGATAGATCTGGATTCGTGAGATTTGGAATTAAGATTATTGTTATCATTTGCTTATAACGTCCGATTTAAGAAATATGTGCCATAAATATACGTAAAAAGTTGTAAATGGCACAGGATTTGGTACAATTTGTTATTGTGTAATGGGAATTTTGAAATAATAGGAGGAGGTTCGTATGTATATATTTACATGTAAAGTACTAAATAGTTCTATAATTGGGGGAACAGATAGAGCTAGAAATGAGGATGGCGGTTGTTGGGTTAGGCCGTATTTGCGCTGAGAACCTCAATTAAAATATCTCAAAAAATGTGGATTGCTCTTGATGTGTAGGCGTGACAAAAATCGAACTAAAATGGTACGTATTAGTACACAAAATGTTTCCACCATTCTATATTATATATTGTTCATTTGTTTTATATATTTAACGCATACGAAGTAGCGGGCACTTTGCTAGTATTATATATTTGTTTTATATATTTAACGCATACGAAGTAGCGGGCACTTTGCTAGTTGTGGTATATATAAGTATGGGTCTACGACCATTATTTCGATGCGTTACAAACTTTTTGGCCAAAACCAACTTATAATACCCTCCCCACATAGTGGTGTAGGGTATAACAAGTAAAAAAGTATCAGTCGGCTTTGCCGACAGAGATATACCCTCAGCATGTATATATTGAAACATTTTTCCCCAAAAAACGTATGTATTTAGGGGTATTGATAGCGACAAAAATGTTCATTAGGATTAGATATCAAAAGTTTTGCGGAGGAGATACTAAAAGGAATGGATCTACATTGACAATTATGGAAGTGGATCTCCAGCCACTACATATGGTGCCATAGGGGGTTTTTGCACCCTTCGGGATGTTTGCTCAAGAAGTATGGACTTGCCCCTGAAAAAACGTTTACTATCGTAATTGAGGCAGCGAATGCAAGTTGCTTCAACAAAAATCAAAGTGATTCGATAGCAGGTCTTAAAGTGAACTTATCCGAAATTGTGTGTGGGAGGTACCGGATGGAGTGGACAAATATAGTCCGTATTTGAACCTGATCTATATCTAGTAGATATATTAGGATGTGTAAAGTGTGGACCAATTCGACCACTACCTTCAAGAGTTACGGTATGAACAAATTTTCCGAACATTTTTGAACTTTTGTGGGGGAGGTACCTGAAGGAGTGGACCGATATGGCTTATCTTCGAACTTAAACTATGTTTGGACAAAATATTACTAAGGCCAAACTTTGGACCGAATCGGCGGACCTGTTCGAGAGTTATTTTGCCCTCCAACCTCCTCACACAGTGTCATAGGGGTTTTTTGCAACTTTCAGGCTATTTTCTCAGGAAGTATGGACTTGCGCTTGATGAAACTTATACCGTCGTATGGAGGCAGTGAATACAAGTTGCTAAAGCAAAAATCAAAGCGATTCGAGAGATGTTCCTAAACTGAACTTTTCCAAAATTTTGTGTGGGAGGTACCCGACGGAGTGGACCGATTGAGTCCATATTAAAACCTGATCTAAGTCTGGTACACGCTCCACGATGGGCAAAGTATGGACCAAATCGGTTACACCCTTCAAGAGTTATCGTGCGTACAAATTTTCCGAACATTTTCGAACTTTTGTGGGAAAGGTACCGGAAGGAGTGGACCGATATAGCTCATCTTCGAACTTAAACTAAGTTTGGACAAAATATTACGAAAGCCAAAATTTGAACCGAATCGGTTCATCCCTTCGAGAGTTATCGTGCGCTCCAGCCAGCCAGACAGACAGACAGACGGACGGACATTGCTCAATCGACTCCAAATTGTCTGAAACACATTTCGCCCAAACATACTTGGGGTCTAAAACCATTATTTCGATAAGGCACATTTTGCCCGTATGAAAGTGTATATACCCTTCATAGCCTAAAGGCTGAGGGTATAAAAATAGGCAAAGTGTCTAAAATTTATTTTGTATTTGGTACCCATAAAGCCACTGTTTATATTCTAAAGTCGTATTTTAGCACATATCGAAGCTTGTTCCCCTAAACAAAATTGTTATTGTTTCCTCCCATGGATCTCACAAAAATATTCACTTGTAGTATTGTTGAAAGATACAGACATATCAAACCCTATAATGGCATTAACATCAATGAATCAATAATAATGCCATTCAAGAGCTAAATTGGATTCTTCTCTTCTAATGTTGTTGTTGTCGGTCGGTTGTTTGTATTATTGTCTTCATCATTCGATTGTAATCAATTGTGTGTTGATTGGCTTTTATTCTATTCTCACTCGAAAAGTTTGTTGGCTCGTCGTCGTCCATTCATTGTTTCGGCGATTCATTTTGTGGTTATTTGTCGATATTATTTGCATGTTCGGAGGCAATTGTCTGTAACCAAAACAAAGAAACAAACCCCCCTCCATAATAAATGCCAAAGAATTCAGTTAGTGGACCAACAGCAACAACAGTAAACAATTTGTTGTTTAGAATACCTTTATGAAACATTTCTTTCATCATTGGCTATGTGGTGTGGTGTTAGCAGCCTAATGATGTTTGCAGAAATTGGGTTACTGTGTGGCTATTTGGAAAATGGTGTTTTTTGTATTCTTGTCTTTATTTTCACACTAAGAAACCCATGGCAATTTGCATAGCTTTGGTCAACCCGGAATGATGTTGGCATCTCGCAATAAAACCTCAATATTTAATTTCAAATAATCACATAATTTGTTCAATTGTACAATATTTATATTGTTTTAACGTAACAATATATACTATCTACTGGCCATTACAATTTGAATACCAAAGAAAAACAAACGAGGCTATTTGGAGCAAATGTTTTCAAATGATGCAACAATTACCACTAACCTTGACAGTAAGAAGCGTAAATAATATTTGGTGGGTAATCTTCATATACGTACTTTATATTTTTTGGTATTTTAGCCATAAACAACCAAAAAATAACACCTCTAAATTTTTATGACCTCTATTGTTTTTTTTTTGGGGAGATTTTCATTATAGAAGTAAAAACTAACGCACCGTTAAATTCAATAAATGAATATTAAGTAGGTTTCTTTAAACACACCGAAACTAATGGTAAGTACTTAAATTCTGACATTCTGTAGAATCATTTTTCGTAAAGGTGATGGTAATATTTGGATAATTATTTTATGAAAAAAAAATGCCAAAAGTACTTCTTCACAGCCGTAGCTATGATTAGTTTTTCCAAGAATACAAGGTCGGAATCACTTTAGTTGAAGTAAACAGTATGTGGCATACGTGCATATGTACATATGTTCTTTGAAATTATTCTTTGTTTCCATAGTAATTTGTATGGGGCCGAAGGTGCATTTTCACGAAAATTCACTAAAATCTGCATTTATGGTCCAATCGAAGAAAATTTTTTATTAGTTCATTGTTGTACTAAAAAAGGAATCCTACAAAAATTGTGAAAAACGGATCAGATTTCGATATATAATGCCCAAAATGACTAAAATCGGCCTATCGGTGCTATATCAAAATCCCATTAGATTTCCAACATTTTTTGTAGATTAGTTTTTGAGGCACTCCCATGAACTGTTAAAAAATTTTATCAATTAGACGACCATAAATGTGGATTTTAGAGATTATTCGTGAAAATTCACCTACGGCCCCATACAAATTTTTATAGAAACAATGATCAGCCTGGTGACGCGGGTTAACGTAAACCAATCGCCATAAAATTTCATATACCTATAAAGGTTTTGGGTCCAATAAAAAATTTAGTGGGTAGGCGTTTCAAAAAAGAAACATTGTCGTTTTTGGGCCGCTCTAATATACATATATGTCCAGCAAAAAATAGGGTCCGTTAGCCATTACAAAGTAATGTAAACAAAAATAACTACTTATATTACCCCATACTAAGTAATGAGTACCGTGTTAATAACAGATGAAATAGCATTGGCTACAATGGCATCAGCTAAAAGAAAACAAAACCAAACACAATAATTATGTCGTATATAAAATATATTCATTTTGTGTCACGAGTTTGCTTTAAAAACTGTATGTACCGTAGTGTGGGGCTATACCAAATCATTGACATATACCAAACATTGAAAGACATTTTTTAAAAAGTTTTAGAGTTATCTGCACAATAGACATTTTAGTAGGTGCCGGTACGGTTTTGGAGCTTGGTCCATTATCTCAGGAAGTATTGACTTACTCCGGAAAAAATTGTACCCTTGTAAATGAGGCCGCTAGAACAACCTACTAAAAAAGAATCTAAACGATGCAAAAGGAGTTCTTAAACTTCACTTTTTTTAATTTTGTGTGGGAGGTACCCGATGGCGTGGACCGATATAGCCCATATTCAAAACTGATAGATGACTGCATAAAATAATATGATGCGCAAAGTCTGCACCAATCAGAAACTCCCTGCGAAAATTATCTTACGGATTTGCCATTTTGGTTGGTGCCGTCAGGGTTTCTTGGAACATTTAGGCATGTATCTCAGGAAGTATGGACTTGCGCAAGAAAAAAATTGTACCGTCGTAAAGGGAGCCGCAAGGACAACTTTCAAAACGATCCTATATGTGGAAGGTATAATACGATGTGCAAAGTTTGAACAAAGCTCAAAAATTTGGCAAAATAATATAATTTTCGTGGAAGTTATGACCGCGTAAATGAATAAAAATAGGAAAAAACGTTGAAGCTAACGAGGTTTTTTACGTTACTATTTGATTGCTGATTAAACCGTTCAAATGACGGACATATGTCCAAAGTATAAGTAGAAGAATACAGAATGAAGATTACACTTCTAATGTATCACTTTTCGAAATTTCCACTGCTTCCACCTTTTATGGATGCTGACATTTTGAAGCCGGATTTTAGGTGTTTTTCGTATTTTTAATTTAACTGGAACGCGCATTCGAGTATTTCAAAAAACAAGCAATAGGATTAAAGTACTCGCGATTACGCATAATTTGATATGTATATTGGCAATGTAGCCCACACAGCAGCAGAGTAATCTACTGCCAAAGGTCACAATTTAGTGCGATATTTTTTCTAAGAAACCTTTTTTTTGGGTACAGTATTTACAATATCCTTTTGAGTGTGCTGGTACCCCGCGATATTTTAGTTTTTCGGCGGTCCGGATCGTATAGATCATAGATCGTGAAAATCCATCCACTAGAACGGCGAAAACAGCAACTGCAAAAACCGAAAAATGTGCGAAAAATGTTTTTAAAAATATCGTGGATTTAGTCACATTTTCTGTGGATCGTTTCCTTGTCAATGAAGCAACTGACACATCACTCGCGGTTTTGAGAAAACAGCGGTTTAGTGGCATGGGAGCTGTATCCGATTTATCCCAAAAATACTGTGTGATGCTACATCCACGGTTCTTGATGGATTTGATCGAAATAGGATTAGATCGATGTATTTTTCCACGGTTGGTAGTGAAATCGGATGCGCATAAAAAGTGTATGAACTTTGTGCGTTATACAGATTGTTGCACACTAAACTGCAGACGACGCTACATCTTAGCGGCCAAAGTAAATCCTGGCAAATGTGTACAAATTAAAAGAGAAGAATTCGCCGTATTGATAAACCGCATGCGCATCAAGCTATTTTGAGGATTTCACGATTTACACGCATTTCAAATGATACAGTTTTATTTGAAGATTATACCCCCATTCAGAGGAACCCAACATTTATTTGAACGTTACCCATAACTTCCGCTAGATGTTAGCGTGTACTCGAGAAGTGATTAGAATAAAAAACGTGATTTTTTGCGTGAAATTTAACTGAAATAGATGAATAACTCCGACCTAATTTTCTTACATTTTCTTCAACTAACTCATAAAAAAAATTTGAAAAATATTTTCTCTTACAAAAATTTTATAACTTCCCTCAATATACTTTTTTGTTGAATCGTCGCGATGTTTAGATTACGTACATATTTTTAAAATATTTTTCCGATGCATAAACAGCTTAAATTTTATTAAAACAAGTTGCAAGCAAGCATTTTTTTTAATTCTTTCTTAATTTCCGCGACTAATGTTATGGGACCTCAGTAATCATATAGTACGTAGGAAACCCTTAATTAAGAATGTTTCGCAATATAATGAGTAGCGTTGTTGTAAGATTTATTTCTTATTATCAGAATTGAAACCGCCATAGCTTTTGCGCGCAACAACCAAAATTAGTATCTCGAACAGATTTGAGAATCGGAATTTTTTCCCAATCTATGTACCATAAAATCTTTCATGCAGCTTAAAATTTTTTTTTAATTTTTTTTTATGGAAAACTAAAAAAATTGATATTTCCTCATATACCCCTTCTAGCCTAAAGGCTGAGGGTATAATTAAGGCTGAGTGTATAATAATGAACCGACGGTGATGCGTATGTCAGCGTTTAAACAACCCTTAATGTTCGTAAGCGTAGCACAGAGCGTAGTGTGTTCCGATACAAATCAGAAGTTCGTATGATCAAATCAAGCAGATATAAGATACAGTCTCTGACATAATTATTTTGACAAAATCTACATTTGTCTTAAAAGGCATATAATTATTGTCAGCATTCATAATACGGGATATTAACAGCTTAGGGGTTTTCTTTCACCTCTCACCTAAATAAAAATTAATGGATCAAAGAATTTCCAGTTTAATTTCTGATTAGGTAGGCGGATATTTAAATAGGGAGGGCATAATTTTGTTGCATTTGGTTCTTAATCGTACGTTTTGGTACGAAAATTGATTGCTTTAGCTAAATTATTAACATTTAAGTAAAAATGTACTTGACAGTCATAGATTTTAAAATAAAATAGGGAAAGTTGGTGTCAAAAGCTGTAACGAAGTTTAAAATGACAGTTTCGGCGATAATTGTAGCTAATGATTAGTTATCTGTTTATTTTGTAACGAATAAATATCAAAATATTGAAAACGCTGTACGCAAAACTCAAACGCAAGAGCATGTGGAAAGAGAAAATAGTAAACTAAAATCTGAGATAAAGTCTTTGAAGGAATCTATAAAAATGTTAAATGACCAGCGTGTCAAGAAGGACTGTTTAATAAATGGAATAATAGTAAAAGACAACAAAAGTGCAATGGAGACAGTGATTGATCTCTCAGAGACAGTTGGGGTAAAAATAAGTGAAAATAACATTGAAGAAGCCTATTTTTTGAGAAATAATAAGATAAACAATAAAAAGCAATTCTTAATTGTGAAATTTAATACAAAATTAATAAAAGAAAAACTTATGGATGCTAAAAACAAACTCAAAGATAATGAGTCCACTAAAGAGGTGTACATTAATGATTTATTAACCAAAGAAACAATGGAACTTTTTCATTATGCAAAATCATTGAAAACTGTTGGATATAATTACATTTATACGAGAGGAAACCGAATCTTGATTAAGAAGAATGCCATTAATAAGCCAAAAATAATATACAGAAAAGAGGATGTTGATGAGATTTTGCTTCAAGCAACAACAACTAATTTACATGGAAGAAGGTCCAAGAGAACTGTGTATCCTTCAGATGACGATATGGATGACAACGAAAATGAAGAACAATCCGCATTTGTATCACCAAATGGTAAAATAATGTAAAGATTTTTAAAGTTTGAAATTTCTTATAATCATAAAAATAAATAATGGTAAATGAAAACTATTTTAAAAATATTGATTCATTCTCAGAAAATTTCAATATTAATTGCTTATACAACTTTAATATATTATCTGTAAACATCAGAAGTATTTCATCTATTAATAAATTCAATAAATTTAAAATGGTGATAACAGAGTTCCCTGTTTTACCTAATGTAATAGCCGTTCAGGAAACGTGGTTTCAAAGCAACCTAATACAATTATATAATATACCAGAGTATAATGCAATACACTGCTGTCGAAAGGATGGTTACGGTGGAGTGTCTTTATATGTACGAAGGAATTTAACATACACGGTAGAACACTGTGAGAGTGAAAACTATTTGGAAGCAATACGTATATCGATAGATGGATTTTCTACAAATGGGACACCCCAGAAAATCACCACTTTTTATCGCTCTCCAAAATGTAATATAACGACTTTCTTAATGTATCTAGAGAATGAGCTATGTGGTCGTTGCAGTACAATGTCTATTGTAGTTGGAGATGCTAATATCGATACGATCAATTTAAGCGGTCCTTCAGATATTCTCACGGTTTTGTCCTCTGTAGGCTATGAGATATGTCATACATTAGTGACGCGACCAAGTAGCAAGAAATCATTAGATCACGTCTATAGTAATGAAGCTAATAGATTACATATAAATGCCATTGAATGTGAGTTGTCAGACCATAATATAATATGGTGTCAAATGATTAGTAAACTCCAAAGCAATCAAACAACCAGAAGATCCTTCAAACGATATAATTATAACAACATAACTACAGATATTAATACATATGCACAAAATTTCTCTTGTTGTGGTAACCCTTCATCAGATATAAAGAATATAACATCTAAAATAAGTGACATTGTTAATGTAAACACAACGGTTCATGTGAGAGATGTACTCTCCAAAACATTTATAACACCTTGGGAAAATGAAAATCTGCAAGCATTAAGGAAATTCAAAAATAATTTACTGGCAAAAAGGAGGAAAAATGGCAGAAACCCAACAAATGAATATACCTTAAAGCAAATCAGTCGCATAATAAAGATTGCTAGTAATGCAAGCATGAATTCATACGTAAGCGAAAATATGGAAAGATATGGTGAAAATCCTCGTAAATGCTGGCAATTTATAAATGAATGTTTGGGAAGAAAAAAGGTAAAACAGATACTGTTGAGAAACGAGAGGAACGAGGTTATCGATGATGATGTTATTAAGTGCAATACATTCAATGAATACTTTTTAAATATTCCACAAACCTTAAAAAGTACTCTACAATACAATGTTGGTGATGATTTTAATTATTTTAATAGCCTTAACCATACATCGTCAAGATTTTCCTTGGTTGCTGTTAACAGAGCTGATGTGGAGGAAGTAATAGACAATTTTGATATTAGCAAAAGTCCTGGTTATGACGGAATAACAGGCAAAGTTTTAAAATTAACGAAGAATTGTATTAGCCCACATTTTGCATTTATATTCAACAAGATTATAGAAACCTCAACATACCCGGATGCACTAAAAACTGCTAAAATTGTTCCAATACCCAAGTCCGAAAATGCATGTACGGTTAGCAATTTTAGGCCAGTAGCAGTGTTGCCATTAATTGACAAATTGTACGAAAAATTAATATGCAAACAATTGGAAACATTTTTGGAGGAAACTAGTCAAATGTATCCGTTGCAATTCGGATTCAAAAAGCGTAGCGGGACGCAAGAGGCCATTGTGTACGTTGTTAATACAATTTGTGAAGCTCTCGATTCAAACTACGGTGGAGTGGGAGCAGCGTTGTATGACCTCTCAAGGGCATTTGATCTGGTTGATCATGATATACTGTTATCAAAACTATCATATTATGGAATACGAGGAAAAGAACTACAATTGTTACAAAATTATATTGTAAACAGAAAGCAATTTGTAGAAATTAATGGCAGCAAAGGAGATGTAGGATTTGTGAAGCACGGGGTACCACAGGGAAGTGTTTTGGGGCCCTTATTGTTCACAATTTACCTTAATGACTTATCCAACTTAAATCTTTATGGCAAACTTATTATGTACGCCGATGACATAGCCTTACTCTACCCATATAGTCATGAACTCGTATTGAAATGTCAAATGGAGCATGATGCTAAAGTTATTATGGAGTTCACCCGATTAAATAGACTAGTAATTAACTCTAATAAGACGAAAATTATACGATTCCGTCCTCGCTGCCATCAACAAAATTCAAGGTTTTATATTGAAATTGGTGATAAACATATATTTGAAAGTCAGTCACTGCAATACTTGGGCATTCATTTACAAAGCAATTTGGCATGGGATACACATATAGATGAATTGAAAAGGAAAATTGCCCCTGCTATAGGAATACTACACAAGTTTAAAAACAAATTTACTGTCGAGACTAAACTGCTACTGTATAACTCTCTAATCCAGAGTCATTTCAATTACTTGGCACTAATATATGCTTATAAGAAAACGACTCACCTGAAATCACTTCAAAGATGCCAAAACAAGGCTCTGAAAATTGTATACAATTTGCCACGTCTATACTCTACAATTGATCTATATAGCAATATTGCCCTCTACGGAATTTACAAATTACAAACAATTACATATATTTACAAAGCCATAAATAATATTGGCACCCGAACAATCCAGTTTGATATTAATCAAACTGTAGTTAATACCAGGAACGCTTCTAATTTACGAGTCAAAAGATGCCGATTAGAACTATCAAAACAGCGTATCGAATATAATGGTTGCTTGGAATTTAACCATGTTCCCAATAATATAAAGGTTATTTCAAGAATTTCAAATTTTAAAAGAGAATTGAAATCCTTTTTGCTTTGTAATATTGATATACTTCTGATGTAATTTATAACCATTTTTCATTTTATAATAATAAATATTTATGTACATTTATAAATGATACGTTCGTACCCGAAATTGTAAACCAATTAGCCCCTACAAAGTCTACAAGACGCTGGGGCAACATTTTTGAATTGTAAACTAATATTTATGAATAAAAGTGAATTAAAAAAAAAAAAAAAAAACGCAAATATGCACGATGTAGGCAGAAAATTTTTTTATACAAGTGAAATTATTGTACAGTATCATAATTTACTTCTTGCTTAAAAAAATGAATAAAGGACAAAAAAAAAAAGGCAGAAAATGTGAAATAACAGACGTTGCTCTCCGGTAAGTATAGCAGAATTACAAATCTATCTTACTTATGCCCACAAATCCTCATATTCTGAGCAATTTCGATGTCAAAACAAGTTCTGTATTAAAAATAATTTGAAGTCTTTTTTGCTATTCTACTCGGTTGATAAGGCATATCCACAAAAATTGTCAATTAGGTTTTCAATATAAAGTATTTACCCCCCATACTTATTGTGGCAGATCATATTGTGGACTGATAAAAATATGTTTGAACATAATTCATCTTAAAATACACTTTTCATTAAGCTTGAGTCAAAAACCGCCAAAAAGTTGGGTATCTTTGTGATATAAATGTCCTTCTGATGCTATTTCCATGCCCAAATGCTCCCAGGCATCAGAATAGTCTGATCCACCTTTTAACTCGTTAATGCTGTGGACTATAATGAACATTTTGGCACTTTGAACGATCTTTCATAACAACATGGTAGCAAACTGATCGAAGTGTTATGTATTCATTTGCCGAATACTGATACTATGGTAAGGCTTAATTTTGTAGAGCACATTCGAGTCCAAACTTAAAGTTATTTCTTTCAAATATCACATTTGTAACATAACAAATGTTCATATTCCGAGATAACCGGAGAAAACCATCGAAAATGTTGCTTAATGATAAATCTCTTGAATATCCCTATGTCCTTGAAATATCGATCCGTAAATAGGTCCCAAATGGTACAGATGCGTGTGAAATATATTATTTTAACCGTAACTGATAATAATCAAAAATATAAATAAGACATTTTTAATTGTTGAGGTCTTAAAATCAATGGAACAATTTTGTCAAAATACTTATTCCACGCGGTGAAATTTTATTTCCATCACAAAAGAGCAGCCGTACATTGGAATTCGTAAAATTTATTTTTAATTTTAAGTACTCTAGCTAGCATATTTTTTTTTTTTAAATTTTTGCAAAAAACTAATCCCGTAAAAACCAAACACATAATTTTTTCAAACTTGTCAAAATAATTAAGCCAGGCACTGTATATAATAAAAATTCTACCAACTTTCACACAAAAGTGTTGATCCATTTAACCCGCTAAATATTATCTGATCATCATGTTAAATTGCAAGCTTCTTCATCGCCATAAACCCTAACCTTATTTAAAATATCACGCCGACCAGACTATTAGACCACTACAAAATCGGATACAAATTTTGTTGTTTTTTTTTAATAATTATATTCTGATCCGAATCCCATCTCCTTGCTAAATTTCGTGACGATTGGTCTATAATTGCGCGGTGTTACATGAATTTTCGAAAAAAAAAAAAAATAATAAAAACCATTTTCACATTCTGGTGTAGGGTAAAAATATGAAGTGTGTTGATATTGAAAACAAATTCCACCTCAACTGTTCTAAAAATAGAAATATGGTTTTTTAGCATTAGCTACTTAATTAGTGCGACATGGCCTTGTTAAAATAATGGATTAGTAGGGGGTTTTGTAACTAGTTACGACTACCAAAAATTACTCTCAAAACCCATTATTTCGAGAAAATTCATCTTTGGACCTATACAAATTACTATGGAACCAAAGATCGCTCGGGTGGCACGGATTAACGTTAACCGGTGACCATAAAATTTCATATATAAGGTTTATCAAATGAAAAAAAAACAAGTAAGAAAGTATCAGTCAACTGTGCTGACGGAGATATACCCTCAGCCTCTGACAAAAATATATACGTGAAATTTGAAGGTACCGTAATGTTGATATATACCAATTTTTTTTAGTGAGCAAACTTCTGATTCATATATAACTCGAAATATTAAATTACGTTAAACTAAGTTTGTAGGAAATTTTTGAGAAAGTTTGAGAGTTATCTTTAACTCTAGCCAGTTTAGCATGAGCTCTTAAACTTCACTTCTTCCGAATTTTGTGTGGGAGAAACCCGAAGGAGTAGGCCGATATAGTAAATGTGTAAAGTTTGGACCGAATCGGTTGCTCCCTTCGAGAGTTATCGTTCACACATTTTTACAGGAAAAATTTGAAATTTTGTGTTGGAGGTACCTGAAGTAGTGGGCCGATATATCCCACCTTCGAACTTAGACTAAGTTTAGGCAAAATATTACGAAGTGCAGAATTTGTTTCGAATCGGTTAATCCGTTCGAGAGTTATCGTGCGGAGCAGCCAGCCAGACAGACGGACGGACATGGCTAAATCGACTCCAAATTGTCTGAAACGAACTTTTTCAAACATACTTGGAGTCTAAAACCGTTATTTCGATGAGGTCGTATCAAAGTGTATATACCCTCGTTAGTCTAAAGACGGAGGGCATAATTATAGAGCAGGAGTTCTAAAAAAAGTTTTTTGCGTAGCCCTTGTGTTGATAATAAATTTATTTCTTTTTACGTAATACTTAAGTATATGTTTGTATGTACATCAGAGTGACCCAAAAAAACTATTTTTTTTAATTTCATACCCTATGTTTTCAATTTGAACCCAAAAAATTTGCGAAAATCGGGTCGGATTTTGGTATAGTTATGATAGGGTCCTATATATCTATAGCAAAATCTGATCCGATTTTTAAAATTTTTCGTAGGATTCGATTTTTAGCCACAATAATGAACTGGCCCTGCACGCTGAAGGTCGTGGGTTCGATTCCCCTACCAGACAACATCAAACATTTTTCAACGGTGGCAAAATGCCCCTCAGTAATGTTGGCGACATTTCCTGAGTATTTCAGCCTTGTAAAACTTCTCTACAAGTGGTGTCTTAGACACGCCGTTCGGACTCGGCGATAAACAGTAGGTCCCATATCATTGAGCTAATATGAATCGGGGTGCACTCATTGATATGAGAGAAGGCTCCCTTGTCCCTCATGGGCTGCTTGTGGAACAATTATAAAATGAACTGGTAAAAAATTGTCTGCGATTTTACCATAATTGTGGATTTTAGAGAATTTTCGGGAAAATGCACCTTGGGCCCCTACAAATTCCTATGGAAACAAAGATGGCTAGTTTGGCACGGGATAACCTTAACCGATCTAGGTATATGATCGGTTTTTGGATCAAATGGAAAAAATCTGGCGGTAAGCAAATCCAAAAAACAAAATTTTGTTTTTTTTGGACCACTCTAAGTAGATATATAGCTTTTTAACAAATTAATATTCCATTTGTGACAATTATGTGCACATGACAATAATTGGTTCCACCTCTTTTCGTAGCTTATTTCTGAACACCATCTTGGTAATAGATACCCACGAAGACGCATAAAATTAAATGCTAAATGTGTAACATACACGGAAAGCGTAAATTTCATCTAAATATGCGCAGACGTTGCTTTCAGTTTCTACAGCACAAAACAACATTTAGAGCAAATTACAATGCGTGAGAATAATGGCAACACCCAGAAAATAACCGCCCCACAGAAATGAATGCCATGATAATACCCAAACTCCAGATTGACGACGAAAAGAAGATGTAGTAAACTTGTTAACTTGATACACCTGAGGAGTTGAGATGATTGTCAGACGTTGAATGAATGGATGGTTAGCTATCTGGATAGGTTGGATAAACTGTATTAAGCAAGGTAACAGGCAGACAAAAAGCTAAGGCTTACTCCACTATTATCTGCATGTATGTTGCAAAATCGGAAAATTGTTAAAAATAAATAACAATTACTTATCCAACAGAGCTCATCTTAACACTTTAACAACAAATTGCGTTAAAGACGCAAACAACATAACACTTTTTATTTACAAATGTTACCTCATACACCCCCAAAATGAAAAGGTACACAAACAAACAGTAAACTAAAAAAATGAAAAAGAAAAAAGATATTTTCTTAAAAACAATTGGGACTCATTCCTCTTTAAGCGTCATGTAGTAAATAAACATGGTCACAAACGTAAACTATCAATTGAAAAAGTTTGCCGGTGATCGTCAAAATTCCCATGCGATGGGTGGTGAATGTGTTCCGGCCGTTGTTATTGTTGTTTGTTTTTATACCCTCCATCATATGATTGGGGGTCACGGTGCGCCTTAACTAATTTTAAATGAAAGGTGCTTACACCTGGAAGTTTTTGCGGATTCTGAAACTACAATGTTCATAGATGAGAAAAATCGGCTTTAGGGCTTTATTATTTTTTCACGATTTTGCTCGGAAACCGCAAGTTCTATCGAAATGGAACTTGAACAAATGTTGTAGCAGTGAAAATTCTCTAAAAGATTGAGCTTAATGTTATTTTCATGGGTCTTACCATTTTTGAGATATAGAAGTTCAAATTGGGAGAATGAACTGACTCTATCGTCTCCTTACAGAATAATGTCATGAAGAGTGCACCTTAACTAACTTTACGTGAAAACCGCTTACACTTGTGATGTTTTTGCGGATTCTGAGACAGCCATGTTCATAGATGAGAAAAGCAAGAAAAAAATGCTGGAGGGTTTTTAAATAAATCGCGGTCAAAGTTCACATTTTAAGGTTTATTTTAGGTTTTCGCGATTTTGCTTGGAAACCGCAACCCAATCGAAATGGGACTAAAGAAAAAGTTGTAGATGTGAAAATTCTCAGAGGACTGACGATTATGATTTGTTCGTAGGTTTTACCATTTTTGAGATATATTGTATTTAGGTTGAGATATATGTATTTAGGTTGGCTTTTGTTTTCTTCTTTTCGTAGGGTGAGAAGGAAAATAACATGTTTTCATTCCATACGCCTCTTTTAAGTACCTACGCAAAGTGATAGGGCACATACCTTAGTTTTCCTTGCTTTCATTTAACTTCGCCATGATCCATTTGATCACGAAAACTCATTCAACCAACCTTTTATTTAACATTTACTCACAAAATTCAAAAATAATCTGATCTTCAACTATTGTTGTCACATTGCATCACACTTACAAATAAAACAACAAATCTAATCACAAACATAATTTACATAATTTGTAAACAAATTTTCCAGACATAACTGAAAACTGACTCCGGCGATGTGCTGTCACCACCCGACAGACCATGACAAAATGTGGTTACACTTTACTGCTATTGTTTTGCCATTATTATTTGCGTAGCGAATCCCGCTGTAAACACCTAACTCTAATTCAGTAGTTTATTTATGACACTTTGCAAACTTCAAACGATTGGAAAAACGCCTTCAAAGTGCCTCCTAATTTACAGCCGTGGAAATCTTTACTTTACATTTTTGTTTATTTTTATATTTTTGTTGAAAACCAAAACGATATAATTTCATTTTGCACAACAACAGAAATTTCACTTTTTCAGTTGAATCGATATTTGAAGACGGACGGGCGGACAGAGGGGTGATAGGTGGTAGGCTGACAAGTTGGCAAACAAGCCCCGCCGCGAAGGCAATAAAATAAATAAATAATTTACTAGCAAAATACCAAGAAATGAATGAATGGAAACAGAAAAAAAAAACAAAACACTCTCATTGCCATTGAAGGATAATTTTTAAATATTTTGGATGCAACTGGTTCGGTGGTCATGGATGTGACCATACAGCTTGGTAATTGCTGGATAAGCTGACAAAGTCACAACATCAACTGTTGCAAAATTTTTGTTTGGTTTTTCTATGATGGCACAGTGGAAGATTTGGAACGTAGAAAATTTTCCAATGCACGATATTTACTTTTCCCTTTTCCCTACTTTGGAATAATCATTATAGCCTCAGCCTTGTGGCTACTTACGTACTTAGCTGGCATATTACAAAACATTTGTTCCATAAGCCAAACTGAGAAAAGATCTCCAATTCTCTCTGTTTTTTGCTTCGCTTTCTGGAATACCGCGCCTTTTCTTCTCCTCATCCACTCTAACGAAGCCTTACCCAGCCAAATCTGCGTGCACCGCCTTTTTTGCGGGTTCATCATCTCTTATTCTTATGATATGGTCTAGGCAATGCAATCGTTGCATTTCGATACATTTGTCTATACTGATGTCGTTGTATAGCAGATACGATATTCACCGTCTACTCAGATTTGTCCGCAGATGTTTCGAAGAATTTTTTCTCTCAAAAACACCAACCCAGGCTTCGGAACCATACATCAGCACTGGTAGTATCAGTGTTTTGTAAAGCGTTATTTTTGTTTGACGAGATGTGGCTTTGTTTTTGAAGTGCTTACTTAAGCCAAAGTAGTATCTGTTGGCCAATAAAATTCTTCTTTTTATTTCACAACTGATGTTGTTTGTGTTTTTTACGGCGGCGCCGAGGTAGCCGAAGTCTTTTAATACCTCAAAATTATAGGAACCAACGTCAACGGTTGGTCCGAGTTCTAGGGACGCATTGCGCGTCGACACCATCAACTTGGTCTTCTGGCCGTTTACCGCCAGACCCATTTTAGCAGATTCCCTTTCGACTATTGCAAAGGTATCAATCGACTCATAATGTGAATGTCGTCGGCATAAGCAAGTAACATATAGCTGTTTGTATATATTGTTCCACTTCTTTTGACCTTCGCATCTCGTATAACCTTTTCCAGCAGAATTTTGAATAAGTCACACGAGAGACGGTCTCCTTGTCTGAAACCCTTTTTTGGTACTAAACACTTCTTAAAGTGTTCGGTTCTTTCCTATTTTAATTGAGGACCGAGTATCAGTTAATGTCATTCTACAAAGTCGAATGAGCTTTGCGGGGATACCAAATTCATACATGGCTTGGAATACCTTTGAAGGTATGGGGCTGTTTAAGGATGCTTTATAATCGACAAAAATGTGGTAGGTTTCGATCTTCATCTCTTTGCTCTTCTTCAGGATTTGACGCAGGTTAAATATCTGGTCAATAATGGATTTCCCAGATATAAAGCCGCATTGGTATTTCCCAATTATTTCGTTCACCATAGACTGCAGTCGTTCGTACAGTATCCCTGACACTATCTTGTAGGCAATAAGGAGAAGACTTATGCCCCTATAGTTAGAGCACACAGTCTTATCTCCTTTCTTGCGGATAAGGGATGGGATGTTTAGGTTCCAATCGTCGGGTACTCGTTCTTCCCTGTGGCTATCTGTTGTGTTTGCAGCCTACCGATATCCAACTTCCGCGTTGTATCTGCTCGTGCTTTATTTGCAACGTTTAGACGAGTACGTACCTTTCCTGCAACAAGGTAGTGGTCCGAATCAATGTTTGCGCCTCGGAACGATCGTACATCCAACACGCTGGACGAATGTCTTCCATCTATCACAACATGATCAATTTGATTACTTGTTCTTTGATATGGAAATAGCCAGGTGCCCTTATGAATATCGAGATGCTTAAATCTAGTACTGCTAACTAGCATGTTTTTTGCAACTGCAAAGTCTATCAGCCTAATTCCATTGTCGGATGTTTCACTGTGGAGACTGAATTTACCGACTGTTTGGCCAAAGATATTCTATTTTCCAATTTTGACATTAAAATCCCCTAGCATAATTTTAACGTCATGGGCAGGGCAACGGTCATAAGTTTCTTCTAAACGCTCGTAAAGTATATCTTTGGTTTGTTCGTCCTTGTCTTCGGTTGGAGCATGAGCGCAGATAAAGCTGATGTTGAAGAATTTTGAGATGAAAGAGGGATCAAGATAAATCCTGGGCTTTGTCATTTTAAAGCCGGCCAGGACCGTTCCTTGGTATCTATCATCCCCTACGTCATTAAGCCTTGTGGCTATATGTTGTGAAAACGCATTGGTACGAGAATAAATCAATCGGAATAATGGTTTAAGATTCCTGATATGTTCCGACCAAATCCGTTTCAGATAATTGTACTTGTGGTCCTGATTACATTGGTATACATTTTATCTTGGGGAACTTCAAACATAACGAGGCACGAATCCCGAATTTCCAAAAACCATGCAAAAATTTTGTTTTTCATCAGGAAATAGGGGCTTATTTATGTATCCAATGTTGATTATGTCAATCGAATATTCAGTTTGATGCCAGTTCTCCTATAGTTTTAAATATTTCATTCCACAGGTATTTATTTCTCGAATTGAATTCTTGGATTCGGAAATATACATTCTTCAATGTTGACATTTCAAGTTATCTGATTTAGGCTACTTTTGTTTGGCTTCTCAACTCGGGGATGCGAACAACCCTTTCTTCGGCGAGAGATGAGCTCTGGACTCGTCCATATGAGGGTCGACGACAGCATTCCCCCAAAAGCAACCACAAATGCAGCACTTAACAGCGGTCATTCCTTCTCTAATCCTTGAAATGCAGCCTTTTCGCAATTGACTTCGAGTTAAGATCGAGAAAATAGGGACCTTCATGAGTCGGTAAAATATCACGGTCGCGGCGGTACAGGAAACCAAGTTGTGATGTTAATAAAGCAACTGAGGAAGAATCTGATCAGAAGTGGAGGTGAAGGAACCAGCTTTCCTGTTGAACTAGTCTGTCCAATAAAGACCTATCTCGCTGGAACCTGGTTGTTATGACCCTTAAAAATAATGTTTGTGGGTAGCAGTAAGATCTGGAACTGCCGATATTGAGTTGCTTAATGTATACATCCCACGGATAAATAACTGTACCCCATGTGGATTATAAGCCCAACATAAGCCCACTTCGTAGCCAACTAGTCTTAGCGGATTTTAATTCACATTATGACTTGTGGCATTCGGTCTTAGGTATTGCCCAGATGAGTACTGCGCTGGCTTAGCAGATTGATAGCTCTACGTCCCTACCAGAATTAGCAGAGTACGACAGTCCGGTAGACATAATCCTGATGTCACCTAGTCTGACAAATAACTTTATTACCTCTGAACACCACACTTTCATTAATCATGGAAAACTGTAATTTACCTACCTAGTTAGTTTGGTCTAGTTCAGAGAGTTCATCGGGAAGGAGATGTATTCGGTGTTCGGCTGCAGATGATCGGGTAGACGATCTATTCAGTGTTCGGCTGTAAATGATCGGGAAGACGAAGGATTCGGGGTTCGGCTGTTGATGTTCGGGAACACGATGGATTCGGCGTTCGGTTGATTATGTTCGGGTATATGATGGACTCGACGTTCGGCTGTTGATGTTCGGGAACACGATGGGTTCGGCGTTCGGTTGTTGACACGATGGATTCGTAGCTCGAGTGTTAGTCTAAGGCTACGGTCTTGTTTCTACCATGTACTACTATTACCCAAACAGTGGAACAGCTGACCCGAAGACCATGTAGGACTGTAAACCCGAAGGTCCAGTGCCGAATTGAACAGCTGACCCGAAGGCCCTGTAAAATTGAAAAATTCGAAGGTTCAGTGCCGAATGGAACAGATGACTCGAAAGCCCTGTAGAACTGAAAACGCCGAAGGTCCAGTGCCGAATGGAACAGGTGACTCGAAAGGCCTGTAGAACTGAAAAACCCGAAAGTCATGTACCGACTGTAAACCCGAAGGTCCAATGCCGAATTGAACAGCTGACCTGAAGGCCCTGTAGAATTGAAAAATTCGAAGGTACAGTGCCGAATGGAACAGATGACTCGAAAGCCCTGTAGAACTGAAAAACCGGAAGGTCCAGTGCCGAATGGAACAGGTGACTCGAAAGCCCTGTGGAACTTAAAAAACCCGAAAGTCCAGTGTCGAATGTATTAGCCACCACAAGTTAATGGGTAGCTCTCAAAAAGTATTCCCAACACGGTAAAACCAAGGTGGACGTTGGCGGATTTAAAACAACCTTTAGTTCCAACCCGTGTAGCTAATTCCCTGCAGTAGCCCGCTCAATTCTGAAATACTTGAGGGATCCGAAGTATGTGGAGAATGGGAATTATTCGCACTGATGACGAAGGTTGCAAAAACACACTGGAGTGAAATTCAACATTGTGTGGCCTGTTATACCACTAGTGTCAGGTAGAAATAATGTATAGTGGAGTGTTCTTAAAGCGATGTTCCCTTATAACTCTTAAGGGTTTCTTGGTAGCAACTGTTGTGTTATGTACGTGATCATATTGTCACATTACAACATTCAATTATCTGCTAAACGCGATGGAATTTAATAAAAAAAATTACAGATATTGAAGCGAAATAAATAAACGAAGAAAACTGTGTTTGCCATCACAATAATATATTTAATTCAGAAAGCGGTGGAATGTTTTTTCTTCCTTCTGAAAAAATTCTGAAAATGGACTTACGACCTTTTCGTACGATACAGACGACATGTTCTATTTTTAGAACAGTTGCGTTGGAATTTGTTTTCAATTTCTACACACTTCATATTTTTTATATTTTATTTTGCTCTTTGCTGGATTTGATCATGCAAACATCTGATTTGTATCCGAACACACTACACACTGTGCTACGCGTAGGAATATTAAGAGTTGTTTAAAGTCTTACATGTGCTCCACCAACTGTTTTTTATTGTTAACAAAAAACTCACATGCCGTCGGTGTGCGTTGAACACGCAAACTTAGAATTTGTAGTCGGACACACGCTCTTTGCCACAGTACTCATTACTTAGTAAGTAGTGAAGTAAGTTGTTTTACCTTGTTACATTACATTGTAATGGGTTACATAATGACTAACGGTTCCGAATTTTTGCTGGGCAGAAGCATGCCTCTTCAAATATTTTGACTTAACTTTTGACACAGTAATTTTGTTGTGTTAGTATAGAATCTCTTCAAGAGTTTAAGGCTGATGACAACAGGTTGTGGTTTAGTCCAGTAAAATCGAATTCTGAACCACCATGTGCCGTTGTCTTTCCACCGCATTTGTTATTAGACAACATCATTAGCTCCGTATATTTTGGATACATTCGCTAAAGATGCATAGTACACATTTTCTCCATCGCTGTCGAAGGGTACAATATTTGGTATGGAGATATACATACAAGTCAATATCTTATCACATTTCTCAAATGTTCACCCACTGTTATTTGCTCTTACAGTATAAATATGTAACAAAAACAGATGTCGTCTGCAGGTATAATTTTTATGTTGTTGTTTGTTTTTCATTTGTGGAAAATTTTCAGTTTCATTTTATACATTGGATAGTTAAGCGTTGCTCTTCACTTCAAATTTATTCAGCCTTTAGCCATGTTTACTATGGATTTATCACTTACGTTTTTATGTTTTTTCTATTTTTATTTTTTGTTGTTCAGTTGGCTTTTGTCTTCGATTTCAGCGGAATTATCTCAATGCAGTTAATTATTTGACTCTGTAATGACTTAACAAGTTGCACCTATCCGCCAACACCAGCACCAACTACTACAACTACCACTTATGGTCCGCTTTTGGAGTATAGATGTTTCTTCGTGATCGATTAATTGGTCGTACCAACACCGTATGTGGCCGAAACACACGCACACACATGTATTTTGTTTATTTTACTCATTTGCCAATTTGGTAGCGATTATCGTCGTTTCTGGAAAATATATTCCAAATAAAAACCAATGACTGGAATTAGAGAAAAGTGTAAAATATTTGACATTCCAATGGAAGAGTGAAATTATTTTGTAGACATTTACTGTTGTCCAATTTTGAGATGTTATTTTTATTATTTATCTGCTATAAAATTTAGTTTTGTTTGAATGGGACTCTTAAGGAAATACATACCTATATGATGTGGAAATTAAGTGTTTAAAATGTGACTTTGTTTTTAAATGGCTTACTTCTTATTTCACAACATATGTTGTTTCTTGGGTTTATGAAGGCGCCGAGTTAGATGAAGTCTTTAACTCTCTCAAAATTTTAGGTCCCAACTTCTACAGTTGGTCCGAGAACTGTGGACGCATTGCGCGACGTTACCATCAACTTGGTGATAGAACCCACCAAAACAGATTTTCCTTTGTCTTTTTTAAAGGTATAAGTTCCCAGCAAACCAATCGTAGCGATATCGTAACGAAATCGGAACAAACTTCGGACGTAACGTCCGATATCTGATCCGAAATCGTAACGATATCTTAACGAAAGTTGTATGAAGTGGTTGACATAATTTCGGAACGAAATGTCGGAGCGAAATCGGATCGATTTCGATCAGAATTCGCAACGAAATCGGAAGAAAATCCTTGGGAAATTCGGAATTCGAATTTTTTCCTCCGAATTTTCGTTCAGATTTCTGAACGATTTCGGAATAATATCGTGTGAAAATCGGAGGTACCTTCCGAACTTTCGTAAAGATTTCTGAACGATTTTGGAATAATTTCATATGATTATAGAAGGAAAAAATTTTTCTCTAATGCCTCTTTTTTATTGGTAATTTTTTTTGTTATGTTTTTTATTGGAAGATTATAATTTCAATGATATCTAATGATTTTCACTGTTGTTATCATTTTGTAGTTATAGTAGAACAACCCAGCAAACCAATCGTACCGATATCGTAACGAAATCGGAACAAATTTCGGACGTTACGTCCGCTATCTGATCCGAAATCGTAACGATATCTTAACGAAAGTTGTATGAAGTGGTTGACATAATTTCGGAACGAAATGTCGGAGCGAAATCGAATCGATTTCGGTCAGAATTCGCAACGAAATCGGAAGAAAATCCTTGGGAAATTCGGAATTCGAATTTCTTCCTCCGAATTTTCGTACAGATTTCTGAACGATTTCGGAATAATTTCGTATGAAAATCTGAGTTACCTTCCGAACTTTCGTAAAGGTTTCGGAAAATTTTTGGAATAATTTCGTATGATTATCGAAGGAAAAAGTTTTTCTCTGATGTCTCTTTTTTATTGATAATTTTTTTTATTGGAAGATTATAATTTCAAAGATATCTAATGATTTTCACTGTTGTTATCAATTTGTAGTTGTAGTAGAACAATGTAAACTTTGTGTACGAATATGTTGAATATCTATCAGCACTAGCTTTAATTATTATATGTTGCATTTATATTTAAAATATTTAAAATATGTATATGCGAATTTTATAACCAACCATTTTGTTTTTCGACAACAAACTAAAATGTTACTTGTTAGATATATACAAAAGGTGGTTGTTGTGCGAAGGGAAAATTGTTTCCGACATATCGATCCGAATTCGTAACGAAATCGGAAGAAAAACATTAGCAAATTCGAAGGGAAATTTACTTCCGACATTTTCTCCGAAATCGGAACGAAATCTGAACAAATTCCCCTACGAAAAATCGTATAGAAATCGATACGAAATCTGAACGATTTTGCTTCCGAAATTGTTTCGATATGTCGGACATCCGACATTTGGTTTGCTGGGAATGCAAACTCTGTGTACGAATATGTTGAGTCTATCATCACTAGCTTGAATTATTTTATGTTGCATTTATATTTAAAATATTTAAAAAATGTATATGCGAATTTTATAACCAACCATTTTGTTTTACGACAACAAACTAAAATGTTGCTTGTTAGATATATACAAAAGGTGGTTGTTGTGCGAAGGGAAGTTTGTTTCCGACATATCGATCCGAATTCGTAACGAAATCGGAAGAAAAACATTAGCATATTCGCAGGGAAATTTACTTCCGACATTTTCTCCGAAATCGGAACGAAATCTGAACGAATTACCATACGAAAAATTGTATAGAAATCGATACGAAATCTGAACGATTTTGCTTCCGAAATTGTTCCGATATGTCGGACATCCGACATTTGGTTTGCTGGGTTAATTCTTTTACAGATCGGCCTATTTTTTTCTGGTATCACCTAGCTTCAACGGATGCCACGCTCGCTCTAACTATCCTAACTAATATCCGTCTACCTTAGTTTTAAAATCATATTCACTTGCTCAATTGTTTTTTTACAGCCAAAACACCTTTTTGCCTCATTAGTTTGAATAGTTTATTATAATTTTCTATATGAAATCACATTCAGTTTATCCCTTTGTATTTATTGCCTCAATTTTCTTCGTTCGTAAATCACTTTTACTTCGTAAATTCTCTCCATTTAAACATGTATCCAATTCGTCACGAATTCTCGCTGCTTTCTTAAGATACTCTTGAGAATATCTTTCGGTACAGGTATATTCGTCGTATCTGATCACTTCATATTTGAAGGTTAAATATTGCATTTTATCCTTCGATAGAGATTGTAGTGCATAGGATGTCGACATTGCATCACTTGCCTAAAAAAAAGAAATGCGATCAATAATAGAGAGTATTTAGCTGTTAAATTAATCACAAAAGAACATACCGCAATATTCATACATTCAAAATAATCATATGGTTGACTATCGTTTCGATGGCAACTATAAAACCTTGAACATATTTCATCTCTGAATACGTCGACTTTAACAAGGGCTGGTGCCACTTCCAGATGTAAACATGTTGTGGAATTATTAGAAATGTCTATGCATCGAATGTAATTCACTTCAAATTCATTTGTTAAATTTGTCAATTTCCTGCTATAATCCGAAAAACACTCAGCACTTCTTGCAGGATATTTGGCGATGCTAACATTTGAATTGCGAATAATTTCAGCTAAATTCTGATTGACCATGGAAATCATGCTTAAACAATGCGTTTGTGAAATTATTGCAAGCAATATAAATTTCAACATCTCTCGACACCTTTGCTTTATTCCGACAAATGACTGCAACTGTTTAGAGTGCACTTTGTTTTAAGTAGAGAAAAGAGGAACATAGAATCTAGGTTTTTGTGTGTGACTTGTGATCTGAATCAATGAATATCTGTCCGCCTGTCTGCTTCTCTACATACATATGTATAATTAATAATGTTTTTGTGATTGATTATCTGTCATTCATGGCTCCAGAATTGACTGACGTCTGTTCTGTTTATTGCACAAAGCGTTGACATTTATTTATCATTACTCTCATCAAATATTTTTCACAGAAGATATTGTGTGGTAGATGACTTACATATGTCTTATCAGCAAAATATGTAGTATCGTTTTAGATTGCAGGTTCATCATACGCAAAGCAATGTTGATATTTCCTGAACAGAAAAATGTGTAAGCGTGTTTTCCTTGTTAATGCGGTTGTGGCTTTTGAAATCAAATATCTGAATAGCAGCTACCCTGACCATGACATTGAAATAGCTTGTACCAGAAGTTTAAATGCAGTAGTTACTTGGGTGGTGAAATATCGTTGGTCATACGGTTAGAAAGTATAGTCGACGTGAGGCAACATTCGATAATGGTATGAGTCTAATATTAGAGAGGCAGTGAAAATCTGTACGTGAGCAGTACCAGATTTTAGTAGTTAGAAATGTCAAGTCCTTTTTGGCAGTTACCAGATCAAGAAAGTAGAACAAAGATTGATAAAGATAACTTTATCCCACGAACATTTCCGATGGAAAAAGCATATTCGCCTTATATGCCCAGCAAGTATTTGAAAATAAATTCACAAAATATAACAAATGTTTTCAGCTTATTTGTCGACTTTATGTGGCCATAGAATCATTACTTATTTGATACATGTCGTCCCCTTGTTAATCCAGCAAAAAACAAAAGTGGTACTGTTCACGAGAAAGCGTAAGTTCGGCGATTGTGTGCTGGATAGAAAGCAACTACATCTCTCCTCCGAAGCTAATTACCTATGTGGGAACAACTATGGACTTTCAACAACAAAGGAAAAGGAACGTTGAAGAGCGGATATAAAAGAGGATAAGAAGAGCTGGGAACTAAACCTATCGACTATACTTGGGATGTATAGCACTGTGGTATCCAACGGACCTCTTGTTTGGTGGCCATAAATCGACATCTAGCAAAGTGAAAAAGGTGCAAAGAGCAACCTAGACTATAATAACTGTAGCTTTCAGAATTACCCCATAAGCAGCAATGTTGAAGCTCCGTACTTTGGGACTCAACATTAAATGTCAGGCAGTTCCTATTGCTCCAATGCTACATGTACTGAAACTATGGGTATGGATATACACGGTAAGCTTGAATTAACTTTAAATGAAAAGTGCTTACATCTGGAGAGTGTTTGGTGATTCTGTTACTACAATATTTGTAGATAAAAAAAATTCAAAGAACAAAAAAATCGCCGGATGGTTTTTTAGACAAATCGCGGTCAAATTTCACATTTATAGGATTTCGCTTGAAAACGGCAAGGCTTATCGATATGGGATTAGAGACAATGTTGCAGCTGTGAAAATTCTCTACAAAATTGACCTTTATGGGATTTTTTTAAGGTTCTACCATTTTTGAGACATAGAAGTTAAAATTGGGGCAATGCAGTCAAGACATTGTTTTATAAACGATGGGATTAGTGCAATGTCCCAATTTGAACTTCTATATCTAAAAAATAGTAAAACCTAGGAAAAAATTATAAAGGCCATAGAACTTGTAATTTTCAAGCAAAATCCTGGAAACTTTGAACTTTGACTGCGATTTATTTAAAAATAGCTGTGGCAATTTTTTTTTTGTTTTTGATTTTTCTCATCTATGGAAATTGTAGTCTCAAAATCGGCAAAAACTTCCCAGGTGCAAGAACATTTCATTTAAAGTTAGATCAGGCGCACCGTATGTATCCCCAGGAAATTAGGAGCAGACTTTAAAGTTGGCCTTCGAGAGAAATCTAGGGACTTGATGATGTGGAGGTCGTTATCCGAAGTAGAGATAGTTGGAAGCGAAATAACCCTCATCTGGACGGCCCGACATTCCCTACAGACGGCACCAACACGCGGAAAAATATATGTTAGAAATATGTTTGCATCCATACAAATATTTGTTTGGGACTGATTGCAAACAAATATATGTTTGGATCCAAACATAATTTGTTTGCGTTCATTTTGTAACATATCTCAGTTTTATTTGTTTGGGTACCAACATATTTTTTATGTTTGAACATATTTTCCATGGGTGGAGAGAAGATTTTTGTCAAGGAGAGTAAAAAGATGGCTCTCGCGGCTGGGGAATGCTGTTTCATAATAAAGAGCTGTGTGTATGGTGTAATAGAAGACGCAGAAGCTTTGGTGGTGTGTATGCGGCATAGGTGAACGCGATGAGCACTCGCCTTTACGATTCACCAAACAATTGCTCTCTTCGTGTTCATCATTGGTATGCGGCCAAAAACGTGTGTTTCGTTCTTTGTTGTTGAGGAAAAGAAAAAATGGTATTAATTATGTTGTTCGTTTTTCTTCAGTTTTCTTAATACAATCGTTGAGTAAAGACGGTAAAGTCAGTGAATAAATCAGGGTTTTCGTGTTTTCTTAAAGAAATGGTGCTTTCTAGTAAATTAAATGCCCAATACATTTTATAATTGGAAATGTTATAATTGAATCAGAAAGGTAAATGGAAATATTTTATTGGACAGGGAAGAAATAACATTTAATTTTGGTAATTACATCAATACATTTTTCATATACATACATATGTATATTTGAAATATGGATGTACCTATTTATTACATTATATAATGATTTGATACCAGACGCCTATTTCCATCTGATGATTTAATTTTTCTTTTTAAAATTGTGACTTATTATAAAGTATTTCATTCAGTTTTTCTTTTATTAAATTCTGTTATGTATTTCTTTGGAATTTTTTATGTAGCTATGTGTCTGGTGTTGCTTTTGTGTTTTGGATTTCTATTCATTTCAATAAACCACCACCATTTATAAATGTGTGTATATGTTAGATATAGCCAGTGAGCGCTTACCCATAGCAAACAAGTGAGCCAAGGCTATAGTCGGGTCGGGGCCGACTATGTGATACCCTACACCACTACTCCTGTTCATAAGGTTTTGACTAATAAAATTCAAAATATTAAAATTGGGATAGCTTAGCGCCTTTGCTCTGAATGTCTTCATTAACACAGGTCAATTTTTTTTGAAACGCATTTAAGTGCATCGACAGTACAACCCAAATAAAAAATGGAAAAGTGGGATGTATGCCAACCATCAATAGGCTTCTTTCTCTGTTAGACCCCCATCAACCCCCAAAATTTCGTGAGGATCCGATCAAAATTTCGTAGTGTGATTACACAAAAATGGAAAAAGGGATGCATTACCGACTATTGCGATATCTCTGTTGTTTGACCACCTATGACAACCTACTTCACATCGTTGTAAAGGTGATATTTTATACTTTCTTTGCCAGGTTTTGCTTTCGATATACCTCCTACAGAAGGGAGATATAAACTTTGAAATAAAACGTTGGTCTTTTTTTTCAAATATTTTTTTTTGTCATATTCCGACCCCTGAGTAATATCCGACCATTATCAAAAATCAAAAGGTTTTTTCCTCTGTGGGACCCTCATTAACCCTCAAAATTTCGTGATGATCTGATCAAAATTGAGACCTGTAGCGTGATTTCCAAAAAAGTGGAAAAATGGGATGTATTGCCGACTATTGTGATATCTCCGTTATGTGGCCACCTACGCCAACCGACTTTGCATCACTGTAAATATGGGATTTTCTACTTTCATAGTCAGACTTTGTTTTTGGAAGATCTCCAACCGAAGCTGTGATACTCGTCATTATTATTAAAATCGCAAAAATAAAAAGTTGGGTTCTATTAGCGGCTATTGCGATATATTCGTTGTTTGATCACCTACGAGAACCTACTTTACATCATTAGAAAGGCGATATTTTCTACTTTCATGGCCAGGCTCTGCCTTTGGTATACCCCACATTGAAGCTGAGATATTCGCTTAGGAAAAAAACGTTGTCTTTTTCTCCAAATACGTTTTTTGCCCATTACGACCCCTAAATATTATCCGACCATCACCAAAATCAATAGGCTCCTTCATCTGTGTGACCCCCATTAACCCTTAAAATTTCGTGACGATCCGATCAAAATTGAGACCTGTAGCGTGATTTCCAAAAAAGTGGAAAAAATGGGATGTATTACCGACTATTGCGATATCTCCGTTATTTGGTCACCTACGCTGACTTAGTTTACATCATTGTAAAAACGGGGTCTTCTATTTTCATAGCCAGGTTTTGCTTTTGGAAAGTCCCCAACCAAAGCTGTGATATTCGTCATTATAATTAAAATCGCAAAAATGAAAATTTGGATTTCATTAGAAAGGTGATATTTGCTACTTTTATTGTCAGGTTTTGCTTTTGGTATACCCCGTATAGAAGCTGAGATATTCGCTTTGGAAAAAAACGTTGTCTTTTTATCCACATAAGTTTTTTGCCCATTCCGACCCCTAAATATTATCCGACCATCACCAAAATCAATAGGCTTCTTCCCCTCCGGGACCCCCATCAACATCCAAATTTCGTGACGATCCGATCAAAATTGCGACCTGTAGCGTGATTACAAGGTTTAGATGGACAGACGGACGGACACACATAGCCAGATCGACTCAGATCGTCGAGACATTCATTTTGGTATATATAAGTATGGATCTACGACCATTATTTCGATGCGTTACAAACTTTTTGGCCAAAACCAACTTATAATACCCTCCCCACATAGTGGTGTAGGGTATAATGAGCATACATTTCAATGTGTTTTACTTTGAAATTTACGATCCCTTGATCTCAGTAAGCGCCCACTGGTGCATGTGTTTGTTTTTTTTTTGTGGCTTTTGGTTTTTATTTGTTTGCACCCAAACATATAATTTGTTTGCACCCAGACATATATTTGTTTGCAGGACCCATACATATGTTATTTGTGGGACTGATTGCAAACAAATATATGTTTTGCTGCAAAATACAGTTATGTGAAAAATAATAAGGACAGGAGCGACCAAAGGCAGTGAATGGCCTTTGGTCGCTCCTAAAATGTGTAAAATGGAACAATTGACGATGGAAATTTGTTTTTGAAAATGTACATGTATTGCAATAAAAAAAAAAACGTTAAGATTTTGGTTTCTTTCTGTTTCGTTTTTATAGAAAACAAATATTGTTCGTAAAATGCGCGATTTCTGCTGTGAAAAATAATGACAGTTTTTCATTTTAGTCAAAATAAAATGATATTATTTTCTGATTCCTTCCTGTAAGTAAAAGTTTAAAATGAATTAGTTTCTATTAATTTAAAGTTAAATCTACCGATATTTTTAAGTTTTTGCTTTTTTTTGCAAATATGGGTAAAAATACTCATTGCGATCTCGGTACTCGAAAAATCATTAAATGTTTACATAAAGAAGGTAATGCATATAGAAAAATAACTGGAAAAGCTTGGAAATTTTCAAAACAATGGTGGAGGATGCAGTTAAGTAGACTTCAAAAAAGAGACTCGTGGCAGAAAACCAAAAATTACATCTGTAATAATAAGACACGTTATTCGATGGGTAAAAAGATCCTTTTACAGCATCTTTACAGATAAAATATTAAGTTTGACACATAAACAACTCTTAAAATCTCTTTGGTGACCACATTAGAGCTCACACTGTCAGAAAAGTATCATTTTAATCAAAAATAATGCCCTTCTCCCGTAGTCGTGTAAGGTATACAAATATTTAACAAATAATACAGATCGCTTGGTCTAAGAAAATATGGCGTACCATTCTTTGGTCCGATGAAACCAAAGTTACTATTTTTGGTAGAAGACCTAAAAATCAATATTATAATCCAAAATATACTCTGAAGGTGGTTAAATATGGCAGAGGTAACATCATGGTGTGGGACTCATTTTCTTACTAAGCTGTCGGGTATCTATACAGTATTCAAAGAATTATGAAATCAGTAGATTACATTGAAAATTTGAAAAAAAAATATAATGCTACCATATGCTGAAGAGGAGATGTCTCTCAAATTAGTCTTCCAGAAGGATAATTGCCCAAAGCATACGACAACATGAAAAAGAGGTTCCAAAACAATTAAGTTAGGTTGTTAGAATGGACCCCACAATCCCTTGATTTGAACCCGATTGAACCTTTCTGGTATGAAGTTAATAGATCGAGCAGAGGAAAGTATCCATCAAATTATGACGACCTTATACAGGTTGCGTGGGATGCGATACCAGTACCAAAGTGCCAAAATTTGGTCGACTCAATGCCCAGACCATGCGCTGCCATTTTAGAAACCAAAGGATCGTCTACAAAAGTACTAATGAAACTGAAACACTTTTTCTACCATTATTTAGTTAAAACTTGCATTAATTTCTTTCAAATTTGGTCCTTATTAAAAGATTTCATGAAGTGTCTTAATTTTTTTTTTCACACACCAAACTACGTCAATTCGTATGAAATATAACAGACAGATAAAATATGTTTACAAACAATCAGAATATTTTTATAAATCATTTCTTAACATTTTAAGAAATCAATAAATTTTATAATCTAGTGCCATTTTCACTTTCTTAGTCAGTTTTCAATGTAATCTTGGTTATGGATTGAAGTGTCCTTATTATTTTTCACACAACTGTATGTTTGGTACATATATGTATTAGAGAGGCCTTTTTTCCTCCGTGAAGATAAAAGAATTTAGGTAGAAAGTACTGAAGTCTACTGTGAAAGGCTAAGTCTTAAATACGAGTAGAACTAGAAAAGTTTCTGGCTTAGGCAACACGCCGAGCCAGACGAAATTTGACTTTTTTTTGGAAGTTTGACAGTTTTCAGATTAAACGTACACACTTTGCATAAAAATGGAATTTTCTTCTAAACATTTTCGTTCGATTATTTTTCAAAACTTTCGACTTTCTTTGTATGTCGATAAAGGGACATCCTACAGCACTATTACAAACTTGTTGCGAATTTAATCGTGGCCGACTCTCGCCAAGAAACGAAGGTGGCGATGGTCGCCAAAAATCGGCCGTTGTGCCAGAAAAAAATTAAGCCGTGCGTGAACGGATAATGCAAGATTGTCATGCTTTATACTGTGAGATAGAGGCATCCATGGTCATTTTTTCCACCAACTAACATTTGAAATTGCATGAACACATGACAGCAAAAATTGATTTTTCTGGCTAGATCCGGTAATTGGACAATCGCTCAAAAAAAGGTTCTTGTGGATAGGTGTAAAGAAATTGTGAATAAAAACGATCGCGATACTTCAAACGACGTTTATAAGATCGTCACAGATGAATCTTGGTTGTATGCTTAGAAGCCCGAAACATAACAGGAATCGACCGTTTAGGTCTTCGAAAGCGAGCCAAATCCAACGAAAGTTGTTCATGTAAGAAGCACTTCGAAGCAAATGGTCTCCTGTTTCTTCGCCAAAACTGACCGTGTGTCGACTATACATACGGCTTCGGTTAATTCTGAGTGGTACACTACAATTTATTTGCCAGAAGTCTCCTGAGAAATTCGAATAACGAACAAGAGAAGACGAATCATTCTGCATCATGACAATGCGAGCTCCCACACGTCGATTCAAAGCAGCGCCTGTTTGACCGAACAAAGCCTGGAATTTATGGGTCATCCGCCGTACAGCCCTGACTGGGGATCCAATGACTTCATTTGATTCCAGCATATCAAGATAAAAAACGTGGATCAATGATTTTTTTGTGCAATAATCTTTTTAAGTTGTGAAGTCAAATTTCAATCGCCAACTTAAAACGCGATTTTATCGAAATGGGATTTTTTGAAATGTGTCACTCTTTGAGTAAATGAGCGATATGATGCCGTTGTGTTGTTCGTTTCGCCTGCCTAGGAGATGATTGGTCTGCTGGTAGCAGATGGTAGCTTGTCTATATTACTTTGTAATGAGTTATTCGTCTCATGTTTCTGTCGCATTTTGCTGGGTATCTCTGCCCTACCTAATACAACTTGAAACCGCAAAGTTTGTGAACATCTAACTTACATTATTTGGCAATGTTTATTATCGAATGGCGTGTTTAAACTTTTGTCAGAAATTTTTTAAATAAAAAACGCTTATAACTGCCGTTGCATATCTGATTAACCCAACCCAGACTTCCTATCGTGCCCACACACACATGCTATTTTGGGTGTATGTATGTTAATGTATTCTTAACTCTGGTGGTCAATGGCTTTGGCCAACATCTAAATTTAAAAAAAAAAAAACTTCATTCATTCACAGGTTCATTTCCATGGTAAAATTGTTAAGACCTCTTGCTGGCATTGTTTTGGTTTTTGCGGCTAGTTGACCTTATTTCTATAGGCCATGACCTTTTAAGTGAAGAAAGTATTTTTGATGATTTCTTGTGCGTTTTTTAACATCAAAGAAGAAGATAATAACAATAACAAAGCTCATCTTAACATTCCAAACGATTTGATTTGAAAGAAAGAAAAAGTTAAAGGAATTAGGAAAACAATTCATTTGTAATTCCGTGTTGAAGATGCCAATAGAAAGAGTGAATTTATACGCAGCTGTAGTCGTTGTTGTTGTTGTCGTCGTCGTTTTTTTATTTAGTCCAAACAGAGGAAATCTCTTGGCGCTGTTTTTATTTCCACCGATGAATAGAAAGATGGAAAGAAAGATATAAACAAACATGATAAATCACACATATCTTAAATATTTATTTATACGTTTTTCAACATATTTAACATGACTTCTTCTTTTTTTCAAAGTTTAAAACGAGAGACAACAACAACGACAATTGGAGGTAGTGTGGAAAAAGTAATGAGGAAGTTATATCAAGTTTGGTGAATTTTATTTTTTTATCTGCCAACATTTCTGAAGAACTTTTCTATTATTCTCAAAGTCGACAAATAAGCTGAAATAACACATGTTCTGCCGGAATTGAACATGTGAACTTCCAGTCAACTAGCCCAATTGCTTAATGAAAGCACTCCTCGCCCCGATAACATACGAGGGACACTAAAAAACCTTCTGGCCTAGGCGTCATTTGACATTTTTTTGGAAAGTTTGAATGTTTTTAGCCTAAGCGTACTCAGGACATTTTGACATACGACCATGTGTTGTGTTGTTTACAGTGGCCTGAAAAAATCACTTTGCAAAAAAATGGAATTTACATATAAACATTTTCGTCCGATCATTTTTCACATCTTTCGACGTGGATAATCACGGCAAGAGTTCATCGATCAAATTAAATCTGTGTATGATTGCATGAACACCTAGCCGCAAAAATGGATTTTTTTCTCGCTGAATCCACAAAATTGGTCAATCGCTAAAATAAAAAATGCTCTTGTGAATTTGGGCAAAAAAAATGTGTATAAAAACGATCGCGGTGCTTCAAACGACATTTATAAGATCGTCACAGACGACGAATCTTGGATCTATGCTTAAGAGCTCTAAAGAAAACAGGAATCGACCATTTGGGTCTTCGAAAGCGAGCGCCATCCAACAAAAATTGTTCATGAAAGAAGGCCTTCGAAGAAAATGGTCCCCTATTTCTTCGGCAAAACTGACCGTGTGGCGCCTATACTGTTTGAGATATGTAGGATGGTTAATTCTGAGTGTTACACTACAATTTGTTTGCCTGAAGTCTCCTGAGAAATTCGAAAAATGAACAAGAGAAATCGAATCGTACTGCATCATGACAATGCGAGCACTCACACAACCAGCTCCATTTTGATCGACAAAACGTGGGGATCAAATGACTTAATTTGATTGCAGCAGAAAAAAGGCGTGGTCAACGATTTTCGTCGCCAGAAGGTGCCGTAAATGAGTTCAAAAACCATGTTTTGGAGGTGTTTCAATCAAGCCAATGAAAACAACCCAACACATGGTCGCATATCAAACTGTGCTAAGTACGCTTATGTTAAAAACTATTAAACTTTCCAAAAATATGTCAAATGACGCCTAGCGGCACTGCGTGTTGCATAGGCCAGAAGGTTTTTAGTGCTCCTCGTACCATGCACACAGCCGCAAAAACCATACTTGGTTACCAGAGAGCTTCACCAAGGAAACCATGGTATGACTGGGAGAGTCGTGCTGCTACCGAAGCGAAAAATGCAGCATATAGGTCTACTCTACTTTCAGTAGCAACGCGTAGCGCACGAGAGACGTATTAGGAGAAAAGAATGGAGGAGAAACATCTTTGCCGCAGGAAAGAGAGAGAAATTGAAAGGCGGGAGTGTGAAAAATCGAGATGTACAGGAGCCAGAATGAAGACCGGAAGTTCTACCAAAAAGTGAAACACCAAACTGATGGCTTTAGTACAGGTACATCCTCCTGTAGAGACCAGCAAGGTAATTTGGCAACTGATACAGATAGTGTGCTCAAGATATAGAAAGAGCATTTCCCAAACTTTTGGTATCCAATAGCAGCAGATGATGAGGATAACACAGATCCAATCCCAGAAGATGGTATTAAATGTATACCGCCCAGCCAATATGAGGTAACGTAAGCAACAAACCGGCTAACAATTAATAAAGCATCAGGAGCCGAAGGATTACCAGCCGAGCTGTTCAAAACCGGATACGCTGAAGAACGAGTACCCGACGATTAAACCTGAGTTTCCTGTGTCCCGTCCGCAAGAAGGGAGATAAGACTACATGCTGTAACTATAGGGGCATAACTCTTCTCTCTACACAGGAAGAAAATTATGTTGTATCAATGAAATTTGTCATTGATTTTGAACCAACATAAGACTTCATTGTATAAATGAAGAAGTTTCATTGCGTTTCATAAAATAACTGTCATTATTGTTTCATAGTATTAATGTGAAAGTTGCATAGCAATAATAGAATTGTAACTTCTAACTACTTTATTGAATTAATAAAGAAGTATCATTGCATAATTGAGGAAGTTTCATTGGAATAATGAAGAAACTCATTATTGTTATTAAATGAAACGTTTCGTTTATTCAATGAAACTCTACGTTGCAGAGTGGCCAAATATATGTAGAGTGTAAAAATCAAGCCAGTGCGCCGGATACAGGTTTGTGCTGCCGTGAAGAGTGTTTTAAGAAAACACGAGCGTAACATTCTCCCCCCTTTCCACTCAGGAGGGGGTTATCGGTGAGAATTATTTTATGCTGTTAATACAAAATGACATGAACAAAGATCCCGATTATCTTATGATGCAAACAATAGGCTTGGGGAAACAAAATAATCTCCAAACAACTAAAAAAGTATCAGTCGGCTTTGCCGACAGAGATATACCCTCAGCCTGTGCAAATTGAAACACTTTTTTCACAAAAAACTTATGTACGAGTATTTAGGGAGTTTCAAAATTTTGGTCGAATCGACAAAAATTTTGATTAGGATTAAAGTTCAAAAATTTTGCGGAAAAGGCACTTAAAGGAAAGTACCGACATAGACCATGGGGGTGCCATAGGGGGTTTTACACCCTTCGGGCTGTTTTCTCAAGAAGTATGGACTTGCCCCTGAAACAACTTTTACCATCGTAATTGAGACAGCGAATGTAAGTTGCTTCAACAAAAATCAAAGTGATTAAATAGCAGGTCTTAAAGTGAACTTATCCAAAATTTTGTGTGGGAGGTACGGGATGGAGTGGACAAATATAGTCTATATTCGAACCTGATCTATATCTGGTAGATATTATGAGAATATGTAAAGTATGGACCAAATCGGTCACTCCCATCAAGAGTTATCGTGCGGACAATTTTTCCGAATATTTTTGAACTTTTGTGGGGAGGTACCTGAAGGAGTGGACCGATATGGCTTATCTACGAACTTAAAGTAATTTTGGAAACAATATTACGAAGGCCAAATTTTGGCCGGGATCGGCATTTCCGTTCGAGAACTATCTTGCGCTTCCACCCTTAAACATTGTGTCATAGGGTTTGTTTTTATACTTTCAGGCTATTTTTTCAGGAAGTATGGACTTGTCCTTGAGGAAACTTGTACCTTCGTATAGGGGACAGTGAATACATGAAGTTACAACAAAAACCAAGGCGATTCGAGTGCAGCTCCTAAACTGAACTTTTCCGAAGTTTTGTGTGGGAGGTGCTCGAAGGAGTTTACCGATTGAGTCCATATTGGAACCTCATCTAAGTCTGGTAGAAATTTCATAATGTGCAAAGTATGGACCAAATCGGTTACTCCCTTCAAGAGTTATCGTACGCACAAATTTTCCGAACATTTTCGAACTTTTGTGGGGGAGGTACCGGAAGGAGTGGACCGATATAATCCATCTTTGAACTTGAACTAAGTTTGGAAAAAACATAACGAAAGCCAAATTTTGGACCGAATCGGCAGATCCGTTCGAGAGTTATCTTACGCTCCAACCACTACACACGGTGTCATAGGGTTTTTTGTAACTTTCAGGCTATTTTCTCAGGAAGTGTGGACTTGCCCCTAATGAAACTTACAGCGTCGTATAGAGGACATCGAATACAACTTGCGTAAACAAAAACCAAGGCGATTCGAGAGCAGCTCCTAAACTGAACTTTTCCGAAATTTTGTGTGGGAGGTACCCGAAGGAGTGGACCGATTGAGTCCATATTGGAACCTCATCGAAGTTTGGTAGGAATTACACGATGTGCAAAGTGTGGACCTAATCGGTTATTTCCTACAAGAGTTATCGTGCGCACAAGTTTTGCGACAATTTTTGAACATTTGTGAGGGAGGTACCTGATGGAGTGGACCTATATGGCCCATCTTCGAACTTAAATCGAATCTGGACAAAATATTTCGATACCCAAAATTTGAACCGAATCGATTGATCCGTTCGAGAGTTATTGTGCGCACCAGCCTGCCAGACAGACAGACGGACGGACGGACATTGCTAGATCTACTCAAAATTGTCTGAAACGGATATCGTACAAACATACTTGGGGTCTAAAACCATTATTTCGATGAGGCACATTTTTGGTCGTATCAAAGTGTAAATACCCTCTTTAGCCACGGTGCTCTTGAAACAATTTTAAATGAAAGGTGCTTACACCTGGGAAATTTTTGCGGATTTTGAAACTACAATGTTTATAGATGAGCATAATCAAAAAACAAAAAAAATCGCCGGAGCGCTTTTTAAATAAATCGCGATTTAAGTTGACATTTTTAGGGGTTGTTTAGGTTTTCGCGATTTTGCTTAGAAACCGCTTTTCCTATCAAAATTGGACTAAAACAAATGTTGTTGCTATGGAAATTCTCTAAAAGATTAATCTTTATGATATTCTCGTCGGTTTTACCGTTTTTGAGATATAGAAGTTCAAATTGGGACAATTCAAATTCAATTCAATCCGGTATCGCCCCCTTATAAAACAATGTCATGACTGCAAATTCCCAACTTAAACTTATATATCTAAAAAAATGTTACAACTTCGGATAAGTTACTTAAGCCAGTCTTGTAGAGAATTTTCACAGCTTTAAGATTTTATCAGGTCCCATGTCGATAAGGCTCTCCGTATTCAAACAAAATCGCGAAACCCTAACAAAAAAACCTAAAAATGTAAACTGAGCTTCTTTATCTCAAAAATTTTACATGCTGGGAACAAATGATAAACGTCAATCCTCTAGAGAATTTTTACATCTACAACATTTTCTTTAGCTCCATTTCGATTGGACTTGCGGTTTCCAAGTAAAATCGTGAAAATCTAAAAAACACCTAAAAATGTGAATTTTGACCGCGATTTATTTAAAAATCCCTACAGCGATTTTTTCTTGTTTTTGGATTTTTCTCATCTATGAACACTGCTGTTTCAGAATTCACAAAAACTTTCCCAGTGTAAGCGGTTTTCATCAAAAGTTAGTTAAGGCGCACCCTACATGGCATTGTTTTATAATGGGGCGATACAGTCAGTGCATTGTCCCAATTTGAACTTCTATATCTCAAAAATGGTAAAAACTACGAAAATACCATAAAGGTCGATCTTGTAGAGAATTTTCATAGCTACAACATATTCTTTAGTCCCATTTTGATAGTACTTGTGGTTTCTAAGCAAAATCGTGAAAACCTAAACAACCACTAAAATGTAAACTTAAATAGCGATTTATTTAAAAAGCGCTCCGGCGATTTTTTTTTTTTTTTTTGTTTTTTGATTTTTCTCATCTATGAACATTGTAGTTTCAGAATCCGCAAAAACTTTCGAGGTGTAAGCACCTTCCATTTAAAATTGTTTCAAGAGCACCGTGTAGCCTAAAGGCTGAGGGTATAAAAACATAAAATCCAACCAATTTAGTGGATTAAAAAATCAACATTTTTGACTGAAAATTGGTAAAATTTTTAATATAGATCTTATAGCGTTCTTCCTGGAAGACATGTAACGCCAACGTAAGCCGAATTTGGAAGAAGATTTGCCACTGATGCCAACTATGTTAATGTACGTGGCCAGATAACAGAGTTATACACTAATATATCCATAGAAACCCTATTCTAGGGCAGCTTTAGTCAACGACCACCCTTTAAAGTCTGGAACTAGATGGCAGCTGATTATAATACTGAATAATCTGAAACGCATGACCTACATTGGAAAATTATTATTATTAGGTGGGCACTGGTGGGCATCATGACTAAAACCTTAGGTCAAATTTAAGTATATGATCGAATTGACATTTCAAAATACACTAAGAAAATATGCAGCTAACTAGAATTCCACAACACGCTAAAACACTATTTTTTAATGAAAATTAAGCTGTTACCCCCTCCTTCAAAATCCACTACCATATTTTACTAGACGTATTAGTTTCGGGATATTTTGAACATATTTACTTGGACTTAAAATATAGGTTGTACTCACAACAAAAAAAAAAAAAAATATTAGTCAAATGCTCCGACATTTTAAGCTATTTTAAGAAGAGCGCGTTCGAATGAAAAAAAATTAATATATTTTTAAAAAGGTCCATGCCATAGCTGTCAGAGTTACGAGGTGTTGTACCAAAATTTTGATATTAATTTTTTTATTTTTGGCCAATGGGTGGATCCACTGTGCGTTGGTTCAAAATCAATGAAAACCATTTTTCTTTCAGAGTATTGCCTACAAGATAGTGTCAGGGATATTATGCAAAGGACTAAAGCCTATGGTCATTAATATAATTGGACCATACCAATGTGGCTGTAGACCTGGCAAGTCCACCATTGATCAGATATTTACCCTGCAGCAAATCTTGGAGAGTATGGTTCCGAAGCCTGGGTACTTGCAAGCAGAGAAAAATTCTTCGAAAGACCTACGGGCCAATCTGCGTTGACGGTGAATATCGACGTCGTATGAACCACGAGCTGTATCTGCTATACAATGACATCCTTATAGATAAACGTATCGAGATGTAACGGTTGGCTATGCCATATTATAAGAATGAGCGGCTTACGGAACAAATTTTCTGTAATGGGCCTGCTAACTAAGAGAGTAAGAACTTCGGATTACACACTGTGCCACGCTCCAGTATCTATTTTCCCTCTACTGACGTTTTCCATCAGGTTTTCAGTTACAGTTTCAATTGGATGTAAGTTTATCTGGATAACTCATAGCTCATCTATTAAACGACATTTTGTGTGTCGCTCATCATTGTCGTACTTATCTATTCTTGGTCTGTCTACTTTGAAAAATTGAGACAAAATACCCACCATATGGTGATTAGGATGACTCTTATGGTAACACAAGAGCAAGTACTTCAACGAAAGCACGCCATTGTATTGCTGTACTAGAACAACCTTTGTGTCCTCTTGTATATGGTCCACTGGTCCTGTTGCAGTTATCAGGGCGGCATTCTGACAGGTTTGAATATTTTTCCATCGCGTTGCACTTATATTCGTGGATCATACTGGTTCCGCATAGCCGGCCTATCGCGTTATATACGACCAACAAGGGCTATTTGTTTGCACCTTGTTAATACATCTCAGCTTTTCTCACCTCTGCCGTCCATGTGCTGAGCAGAGTGGCCGTAGATTTAGTGGCGGATATTAGCATATTCCTCGCGTGAAAAAAGGTGGTAAAATCAGTTAAATAAGAGTTCGGCCTTACACAAATCACATCCGGGAAGGTACATAACGCCAAGATAGTACAATTATCCGCATACGTTACTATACGATAGGTAGGGGTTAAACAGTTCCGGAGATATGATCCGCAATTGGGAAACTCCCAGTTTCATTCTACGGGGCTTGGACTTCTTGTTCCTGAATTCCATGTAGGACTGGTGTTCACACATATAATTGATTATACAACATTTTAAACTTGGCCGGAGGATAGCTTGTTCCATGTCCTAAAACAGTATCAACGGCTGGAAAAACTGTCGATTGAAACAACTTGCACTTCGGATCAGTCAGCGTAACGTCGTAACGTGAATGAAATCATATCTTCCTTTTTTCCAGGGTTCGAGAGTGACTTAACCCTTGCCCACAATTCACCTATTCCGGCTCCAATGTTACAACTCTACAGATAAATTAGGCACATGTTCCGCTTATGCTCACCGACAAACCTGTTAGCTTCCAGTGTCAGCTCCATTAATCTTGGGTCACTGGCTGTGGCACTAAGGAGCTCATCACGCTCACACAGCAGGTATTCCACCAGCAGGTATATGACGAGCAGCTACAGTAGTAATGATGTCTCAGAAAGTCCTTTCTGCTATGCGAACATGAAAAGAGTTGGACAGATCTCTGAGGCTGTGATTAGTGAAACTAGACAAATTAGCTTTCCCTTTATTGATGAAACTGCGGCGTGCAGAGGTAATGAAATCGGGCTGTCTACTGATGGAGACAATTATGGGGAGATGGTCTGATCCAATAGAAACGTAGAGCTATTAATCTACCCAGCTATTGTTGTATGATTTCCGAGCACCGAATGCCACAACTGATGATAATGCTCATCTTCCAAGATCAGACGCTTATGACCTTCCAAAAGCGAGGTAATGTTGGGCCTAAACCTGCAGTACAGCTACTTATCGGCGGGATGTGTACGTTTATCAACTCTACCTCGCCAGTTCCGCACCTGACTGCTACACCCATACATTCCATGTACCGGTCATTAGAGGCAAGATCAAGCGAGATAGGTCTGTATTGAACATACTGGTGCAATAGGAAAGCTAATCCTCCACCACAACTTCTGTAGCGATCCTTCTTGAGTACGTTGTAACAATGACAATGCTGTAAGCTGCACTTGTATTTGAGCTGATTGCACCGCCGCGACTGTGATATTCTTCCGACTCCTGAAGTCCACTATTTCCTCGATCTCGTGTGCGATTGCTGTTGGGGAGACTGTGGGGAGGGTCGAGTATTCTAAAGACGTCGACTTACTGGGGGCAGTATTAACGCAGCAACACAATTCCTGTCGAAGACTCTCGCATGGACGAGTCCAGAACAACCCCTGACATGGGCCGAATCCCAAAATCTATTGCATCTCACCGAAGTTTGAGTGTGGCAGATGAGGATGAGCACAAACAAATTGGTCCTGGGTCTTCTCCGTCCTGGCACTGAAGGGGTTCCATGCGATGACGTGATTTCATGGCATCTTTTGCATTGGTTCAAACGAAGTCGTGAAAGATTCGATCTTTTCATTAGCATTTGAACCAATGCAAAGAAAGTCATGAAAGATCCGATCTTTTCATCAGCATTTGCACCGATTCCATCTATCCAATAGAGATGAATGTTGTGTTTTTATTTATAAAATTTTTTCTAAGACTCTTGATGTTGTCGGAGACTCGAAATCATAACCAACGTTGTTAAAACTCTCGTCGTAGTGATAATGTCATTGCAAAGGGTTGGTGAAAATGACATGCCAAAGCGTTGGTTGAAATGACATGCCAAAGCATTGGTGAAAATGATATGTCAAAGCATTGGTGTAAATGACATGTTTTGGATCCAAAAATTAATAGCATCTTTTGGGGTCCACGCTCAAATAAAATTCATCGATGAAGATGCTAAAAATATGACATGACAGCTCACTTGCACCCATGATTGAATGGCATCTTTGGCATCGAACATTTTGCTGGGTATGTTCCCAAAACAGAAAAACGATAAAAATACTAACTTGTGTACACTGAGGTGGCACCGCTGCACAGAGGACGAAATCATTGATCTAGCGGCGCGAAAGGCAAAAAATCAAAGTATAAAATTGTGAAATGTTTTCCATTATATCGATTACAGACACTCTGCTGGCTAAGATTTTGTTTTTACTTTTTTGTAGTTGTAAATATTCACTCAGTTATTCAGTGTCAAGTGCAAGAAAAAAACCTGATCTCATATTTGTTTAATTGTTAAATAAATTCGTAATAAAACTAAACAAAGTTTATTTTTTATTGATAGGGGAGGGTTTAAGTTAAATTAAAATAAAATGTTTGGGGCCTGAAGTTACATAGTTATAAAGCAATAAATTTTCAAAAATTATTATTTTTTGTATGTTTTTAGTGCAATATACTTTTGTTGGATGGAGCGTAACTACAAAGGTCCACCGAGGTTCGGTCCAGTTATTTTTTTAATAATTAAATTGGACTCCCTAGATTCCGAATAACCAAAATTTAGCTGCAAATAGCTGCAACTCTTGCTGATAAATGGTCTTGAAAAATAGCTTAAATCCTCAAAATACCCAAAATCTATCGGTACGGCTATATATGGGGGCTATATCAAAATGTAGATCTATGTCGCAATTTTTGGTGGAGAATTTTTGTGTCCACTGGGAACCCCAAATACCAAATTACACCTAATTTGGTCGGAAAATGTAGCTTTAAATCCCCAAACTACTGAAAGTCGGGAGGTACCTTAAAAGAGGCCTATACCCAAACGTGGACCTATGTCCACAATTTTTGGTGGAAAGCTTTAGTGATCACTAGGAACCCTAAGTACCAAATTACAACTAATTTGGAAGAAAAAGGTGGCTTAAATCCTCAAAATATCGAATATCAGGAGGTACCGTTATATGGGGGCTATACCAAAATATTTGCCTATGTTGTTCATATTTAGTCCATAATTACCCACAGACACATTCGTTTCCAAGTTATTAGTTTCGCGCCGCTAGATCAGTGGTTTCGACCACTGTGCGCTGGTCAGAACACGAGTGTTATGTGGTTCCGAAGAGGGCCGGCAATTTCAAGTTATCTGTTATATCCTTTGGCGTACAACGCCACTTTGGTCAGGTGAGGGATTTAATTCTTCCTTACCAGTCTTAATTTGTAACCCTTTCAAAGGAGTTTTAATGTGGCTAATACTCTCCCTGAAAGCGACAAGGTTCGCATGCGCCATTACTAGCCCACCTTTATTTAGTTCACTGCTAATGATTGCTATTGTTCTACGCTCTTGTAGGATGTGGTTAAAAAGTTTCCTCAATGGTTTACTGATAGTCCTCATGTAGTCTGCCAGACTCGCTCTTGGTGGCAATCACGACATAACACAAAAGTCCGGATTTACATTCAGAATCCTTTGTATTTTCAGAAGATTTAGTGGTCGGTCCAACCCTTCTTCATGTCCGAGTTCACGGTGTCGTGAGCCTGCCAAAGGAGTCTTGCAACAGTAATCTGCGTGGGTCACTTCTTCTTCGATGGTATTTTCGCAGTGCTCTGCTCTGTGGGATATGTTATCCTCTTCACAGCATTCGAGGAATTGGAGGTAGTATTTTTGATATCCACGATGTTCCCAGTGCTTTTAAGCATATTGACAATTGTTAATTGAAGATTTACTTAAGGTTACTGAGGAAATTTGTTCAGTAACATTGAGATAAATGTTGCTATTGGTTTAAAACTCAGACCGGACTGAACACTTGGTAACTGGAGTTTTATATTCGGTATTGATTTTCCAAGTCAACCTCATATGCAAAAAATAACAACAAATAGAAATTCGTCTCTATTTTTAATCTATTTCCCAATTTTATTAAACCGCACTCCACTCCAATATCAAATACCAGTGTGCGAAAAAATTACTTTCATTCAAAATTAATGCGAATTTACAAATACATACTCCTCATTCGCGCATTGCAATGAAAGTTGCCAACTAACTCGGTTTGAACGTCAAATGTTATTTTCATTTGAACATTCTTTGACATTACGAGTCTTTATTAATTTTTCCTGTTATTAAGCTTACCAAGATAATGGCGATCACAAAAGAGCAAGTTTTTGTGTTAGTTTCCAACAAAAAAAAAAAAAAAAAGACGAACAACACTGATGATGATCCACACATTGCAGTGGCTTACTGTAGATTAACCTTACCCTCCAAGTCTGCACTTGGCACCATCAGCAGCATTGGTATCAATATCCAATGCCTACATTGCTTAGTTTTTAGTTTTGCAAATTAGCTGGGGTAGGAAACGCTCAATACAAATATTGAAACTGTTGGTAATGCTGCTGTAGTTTTTTCTTTTTCTTCTCCATTTTTGCTGTCTCATCACCATCGGTTTACGGTAATTGCGTGCATTCGCTATGCGTTTGTGAACACTGCAAGTTACCACAATATGAAATACGGAATTAAGCTTCGGAAGAAGAGTAAAAGTAAAATTAATAAGATGCAACATTTTCACTTGTTTCCAGAGACGAAGACAATACCATTCATAAATTAATCGAATTTGAGTTTCTGCCACACACGGAATTAAACCATGGAAAATATGTATGTCAGTGATCTTATCAATTGGAACAGATGGCAATTACGGTTGCTAAAACTGTCCAAAGGCATGTAAACAAGAAATTTCTTGTAGAAATAGAGATGTTATCATGAATTTGGAGGGATTCTCAGAGTTAATTTCAATTTGTTGAACCCTGTGTTGACGGCGCAAGTTTTTGGACCATCTTGAACATCTAATGCCACATTCACCTACATATTGAGGAAAGGCTGTGGGCTAGCAACCCATTCTATCATTCAGGGACGTAAACGGGAGGGTGAGGATGGGTGCAAGGTTCCCGTGCTGGAGCGCATGATAACTCTCCAACCGATCAACAGATTTGGTCCAAGTATTGTATTTCGTAATATTTTATCCAAATTAAATTTAAATTATATCGGTAGCTCTAACATAAAAGCTCAAAATTGTTCGCAAAAATTGTGGTAGAAGGGAGTAATCGATTTGGTCTAAACTTTGCACATTGCTATATTTCTTCCAGACATAGATTGAACCTCCCTTAAATTACTTCCAAACGTACATCAAGTTCCAAGAGAATATGTATGAACAACATCTTCAGGTGCCCCCTACAAAAATTTAACATATTCGTAAGTGTAGTTTAAAGACTGTTCACGGTGAGGCTTAACTAATTTTAAATGGAAGGTGCTTACACCTGGGAAGTTTTTGCAGATTCTGAAACTACAATGCTCATAGATGAGAAATATCAAGAAACAACAAGTAAAAAATTATCAGTCGGCTTTGTCGACAGAGATATAACCTCAGCCTATATGAATCGAAGCTTTCACCTAAGTACCCAATTTTGTGGCTCTTTTCGGACATTTGAACTTGCCGACAAAATTGAGGTACTTGAAGGAATGGACCGACATAGTCCATTATGGAAGTTGATCTTATATTGGGGGTCATATCTTTTCGGTTGATATTGCGCCCACTAGTCACTTTAGTGGGTCATAGTATATATTTTGGATCAGTACGTCAGGAAGCATGGACTTGTCCACGGAAACATAATATCGCTGTAAACGGGACCACAACGAACATCATCGGTATCAATTTCCCAAGGATCTTCGAACAGACCCTAAACTGCACTTAGACATAAATGTTGAACTTTTGTGGGGGAGGTACGCTAAGAAGAGGACCGATATGAACCGTTTTAGAAGTTAAACTAAATTTGGACAAAATATTAGGAGATCAAAAGTTTGGATCAAATTGGTTGCCCCGTTCAAGATATATCGTGCATATCATTTTAGAGACATTTTTTTTAATATTGGGGGAAATACCGATATTGCCCATTTTCGTACTGAAACCAAGTTTGGACCAAATATGACGAAGACCAATTCGGTTGATCCGTTCGGGAGATATCTTTCGCTCCAACCACTACACACGGTGTCACAGGGGTTTTATGCACCTTTCAGGCTATTTTCTCAAGAAGTATGGACTTGCCTCTGAAAAAACTTTTGCCGACGTAAAGAAGGCAGCGTATGCAAGTTGCTTCAACAGAAATCAAAGTCATTCGAGAGCGCGCCTTAAAGTGATTTTATCCGAAATTTTGTGTGGGAGGTACCCAAAGGAGTGGCCAAATATAGTTCATATTCAAACCCGATCTATATCTGGTAAGCATATTAGAATTTGTAAAGCATGGACCAAGTCGTTCACTCCATTCAAGAGTTATGGTGAGCACAATTTTTCCCAACATTTTTTAACTTTTGTGGGAGAGGTACCTGAAGGAGTGGACCGATATAGCTTATCATCGAACTTAAAATAAGTTTGGAAAAAATATTACGAAGTCCAAATTTTGCACCGAAACGGCAAATCACTACACACGGCGATTCGAGAGCAGGTCCTAAACTGAACTTTTCCGAATTTTGTGTAGGAGGTACCCGAAGTAGTGGACCGATTGAGTCCATATTGAAACCTCATCTAAGTCTGGTAGAAATTTCACAATGTGCAAAGTATGGATCAAATCGGTTACTCCCTTCAAGAGTTATCGTGTCCACAAATTTTCCGAACATTTTCGAATTTTTGTGGGGGAGGCACCGAAAGGAGTGGACCGATATAACCCATCTTCGAACTTAAACTAAGTTTGGACAAAATATTACGAAAGCCAAGTTTTGGACCGAATCTGTTGATCCGTTTGAAAGTTATCGTGCGCTCCAACCAGACAGACAGACGGACGGACGGACATTGCTAAATCGACTCCAAATTGTCTGAAACACATTTCGTCCAAACATACTTGGGGTCTAAAACCATTATTTCGATGAGGCACATTTTGCCCGTATGAAAGTGTATATACCCTCGTTAGCATAAATGCTGAGGGTATAAAAAATCGCCGGAGGGATTTTCAAATAAATCGCGATTTAAGTTCACATTTTTGGGGGTTCTTTAGGTTTTCACGATTTTGCTTGGAAACCGCGAGTCCTATGTAAATGGGCCTAAAGAAATACTCCTAGATGAGAAATATCAAGAAACAAAAAAAAATCGCCGGAGGGATTTTCAAATAAATCGCGATTTAAGTTAACATTTTTAGGGGTTCTTTAGGTTTTCACGATTTTGCTGGGAAACCGCGAGTCCTATGTAAATGGGCCTAAGGAAAATGTTGTAGCTGTGGAAATTCTCCATAAGATTGACCGTTATGATATTTTCGTAGGTTTCACCGTTTTTTAGATATAGAAGTTCAAATTGAGACAATGCACTGACTGTATCGCCTCCTTATAAAACAATGTCATTACTGCAATTTCCCAAATTAAACTTATATATCTTGAAAATGGTAAAACCTAGGAAAAATTAAATCAACCAATCTTGTAGAGAATTTTCAGAGCTTCAACATTTTCTTTAGTCCCATTTTGATATGCGGTTTCCAAGCAAAATCTTGAAGACTTAAGATAAAAACCTAAAAATTAGAACTGAACCTCTATATCTCAAAAATGGTAAAACCTACGAAAAAACCTAACTATCAGTCTTGTAGAGAATTTTCACAGCCACAACATTTTCTTTCGACTCATTTCGATACGACATGCGGTTTCCAAGCAAAATCGTGAAAACCTAAAAAACCCCTAAAATTGTGAATTTTTATCGCGATTTATTTAAAAATCCCTCTGGCGATTTTTTCTGATTTTTTTATTTTTCTTATCTATGAACATTGCTCTTTCAGAATCAGCGAAATCTTCCCATGTGTAAGCGGTTTTCATCAAAAGTTGGTTAAGGCGCACTGAGCATGATATTGTTTTATAAGGAGGGGATACAGTCAGTGCATTATCTCAATTTGAACTTCTATATCTCAAAAACGGTAAAACCTACGAAAATATCATATAGGTCAATCTTGTGGAGAATTTTCACAGCTACAACATTTTCCTTAGGCCCATTTACATAGGACTCGCGGTTTCCCAGCAAAATCGTGAAAACCTAAAGAACCCCTAAAAATGTTAACTTAAATCGCGATTTATTTGAAAATCCTTCCGGCGATTTTTTTTGTTTCTTGATATTTCTCATCTATGAGTATTCTAGTTTCAGAATCTGCAAAAACTTCCCAGGTGTAAGCACATTCCATTTAAAATTAGTTAAGGCTCACCGTATGTTGTTTGTGGATCCTTTGGACATTTTATAGCAGTTTGGTTTACAGCAATGTCATATTTTTCGTGGGCAAGTATATGCGTCCTGACAAAGATCTAAATACTACAGTGACCAATTAAAATAGGTTGACGGTGCGTACGGTAACACAAAATGGACTATGTCGCTCCATTTCTGCAGGGAAAAACTCTTCTGCGCTTTAATCTGAATTAAATTTATTGCCAAAACGTATGCGTTTATTCGAAACGTCTATAATATATATGTATGTCTATAAGTTTCGATATTTTTATTGGCAAAAACTGCTGAATATTATTTTTTTGGGAAACAATATTTTGTTTGTGTAGCCGGTATTTGATCTGTGTGAGGGCACATATCTGTCGGCAAAGGCGACATATTTTTCAGATATCAAAATGTAGTTACTTACTTAGCCGGCCAATTACAGAACATTTGTTCCATGAGCCGAACTAAGAAAAGATAACCAAATCTCTCTGTTTGTTGCTTCGCTTTTTGGAATACCGCGTCTTTCCATCTATTTTTCCACTTGTTCGCTCCATCGATGCATTGACCTGCCAGTTCTGCGTGCACCACCATGTGGCCCGTATTTAAACGCCTTTTTAGCGGGTTCATCATCCCTCATTCTTATGATATGGCCTAGCCAACGCAATCGGTGCATCTCGATACGTTTATCTATACTGATGTCGTTGTATAGCAGACACAGCTAGTGGTTCATACGACGTCGATATTCACCGTCAACGTCAGATTGTCCCGTACATTTTCCAAAAATTTTTCTTTCAAATACTCCAAGCAATGCCGTATCTGATTGCGCAAGTACCCACACATCGGCACAGCCAGTATCAGTGTTTTGTAAAGTGTTGTTTTTGTTTGACGATATGTGGCCTTGATTTTAAACTGCCTACTTAAGCCAAAGTAGCATCTGTTGGCCAATACAATTCTTCTCTTTATTTCACAACTGATGTTGATGTTGAGTTTATGGTGGTGCCGAGGTACACGAAGTCTTTTACTTCCTCAAAATTATAAGAACCAACTTCCACTGTTGGTCGTATCTCTATGGACGCATTGCGCTTCGACACCATCAAGTTTGTGTTTTCGCAGTTTACCGCCAGACCCACTTTTGCTGATTCTCCATCGACCTTCTTAAAGGTATCGGTTAATTCCTTAACTGATCGTCCCATGATGTCAATGTCATCTGCATAAGCAACTAACATGTTGCTGTATATTGTACCATTTCTTTTGACATTTGCATCTCGCATAACATTTTCCAGCAGGATGTTGAACAGGCCTAGTATCAGTTGAAGTCATCTTACAAATCCGAATGAGCTTTGCGGGGATAGCAAATTCAGACATGGCTGGGAGTATCTTTGGGCGTAGGGGGCTGTCGAAGGCTGCTTTATAATCGACAAAAAGAAGGTAGGTGTCGTTCTGCATCTCTTGGGTCTTCTCCAGGATTTATCGCAGGGTAAATTTCTGGTCAATGGTGGACTTGCCAGGTCTAAAGCAGCATTGGTATGGTCCGATTATTTTATTGACCATAGGCTTAGTCGTTCGCATAATATCCCTGACACTATCTTATAGGCAATAGGGAGAAGACTTTTGCCCCTATAGTTAGATCATACAGTCTTGTCTCCTTTCTTGTAGACGGGACACAGAATACTCAAGTCGGGTACGGGTTCTTCCTGCCTTATCAGCATGTCGGCTGCGGTTTTGAACAGCTCGGCTGGTAAGCCAGCCGGTTTATTGTTGACTTTACCTCATTTTGGCTGGGCGGTATACATTTAATACCATCTTCTGGGATTGTATCTGTGGTATTTTCGTCGTCTTCGCTACTATTGGACACCAACAGTTTGGAAAAATGCTTTTTCCATATCCTGAGCACACTATCTGTATCAGTTACCAAATTACCTTGCTGGTCTCTATAGGAGGATGTACCTGTACCAAAGCCATTTGTTTGATGTTTTATTCTTTGGTAGAACTTTCGAACTTCATTCTGGCTCCTCTACGTCTCGATTTTTTCACACTCTCACCTTTCCATTTATCTCTTTTTCCTGCGGAAAAGACGTTTCACCTCTCTCGTGCGCTGCGCTTTGCTAGTGATTGTAGAGTAGCCATATATGCCGCATTTTTCTCTTCGGTAGCAGCACAACACTCCTGGTCATGCCATGGATTCCTCGGTGGAGGTTTCTGGTATCCAAGTATGGATTTTGGGCCTGTTTGCATGGAATGGGCAATACTTTGCCATTGTGCTGATATGTTATCGGGACGAGGAGTGCTTTGATTAAGCAGTTGGGCCAGTTGAGTGGAATATGCTGTGGCTATCTGTTGTGATTGCAGCTTACCGATGTCTAACTTTCGTGTTGTGTCTGTTCGTACTTTATTCGTTACGTTTAACCGGGTACGTACCTTTGATGCAGCAAAGTAGTGTAGTCCGAGTCTATGTTTGCTCCTCGGAACGAACGTACATGCAACACGATCGATGAACGTCTCCCATCTATCACAACGTGATCAATTTGATTTCTTGTTTTCTGATCCGGAGACAATATAATATATTAAAGAACACATAATGATAATAAACTTGAAAATTACATAAAAATAAAGAAAAAATGGCATCTGGTGATAGAAATCATCTGTGTATTGTATGCAACGAATTACATAATTGGTCGGCAAATTTTATTTCTGGTTGTTGGAAATCCAGTGCCAATGCATTGGTGCAAAATGCCATGAAATGCCGTAAAAGCTTGTGTCACTCCCTTGTAAATTTCATCGGTGATTCATGCGAATTTTTAATCGATGTCATGTCACTTGCACCCATGATTCAACTCATGATTTGTCGTCGAACATTTTGCTGGGTATAGTCTAAACCAAATTTTAGTGTACTAGTTATAGAAGTTGCTTATTTTCAGAACGTAACAACAGCAATCGAATGGTTGTTTGTTCAGCTTGGCTCAAGGTAGCTTTAATTTATGTTTACCTTTTAAGGGGATGAGTTCCATACAAGAGTAATATCATGAAATTACTGTAGTGGGATCTTAGACCAAGTTTCCCACTACAGTAATTTCATGATATTACTCTTGTATGGAACTCATCCCCTTAACAGGTAAACATAAATTAAAGCTACCTTGAGCCAAGCTGAACAAACAACCTAATGTTTCGATGAAGCAATTTTTATGTGACCTTCGACTAAAGTTCTGTAATATTTTCTGTTTTATTTTATGTTGATTTTAGCTGGCATATTTTGTCTTTGACTCTTCTTTGAACTGAAATCTAATAGGTCGCCAGTACACGGTGAAGGATGACCGAGGGATTCTCCAAATTAAATCTAGTGTCAGTTCCTTCTGGTTTAAAAATAAGTTGAAGTGGGACAAAATATGACGTAACAAGTTACTAATTTCACCTTCAAATTCAAGTCCATTTCTGTATATAAATTAGTTACAGTTATTTACTCGGGATAACTCTCTTTCTCATAACTGGTCACGATATTATCTCAGTTTTATTTGCTGAAATTGAAGATGTACTGTATGCAAAGTTCATATTTGTACAAAGCTCAAAAATGAATAAAATCGTTATTATACCCTCAGCCTTTAGGCTAAGGAGGGTATATACGATGAAAATGTGTCTCATCGAAATAATGGTTTTAGACCCCAAGTATGTTTGGACGAAATGTGTTTCAGACAATTTGGAGTTGATCTAGCCATGTCCGTCCGTCTGTCTGTCCTGCTGGCTGGAGCGCACGATAACTCTCGAACGGATGAACCGTTTCGGTTCAAATTTTGGCTTTTGTAATATTTTGCCCAAACTTAGTTTAAGTTTGAAGATGAGCTACATGGTCCACTCCTTCCGGTACCTCCCCCACAAAAGTTCGAAAAAGGTCGGAAAGCTTGTGCGCACGATAACTCTTGAAGGGAGCAACCGATTTGGTCCATACTTTGTATAGCGTAAACTTTCTACCAGAGTAACATGAGGTTTCAATATGGTCTCAATAGGTCCACTCCTTCGGGTACCTCCCACACAAAATTTCGGAAAAGTTCAGTTTAGGGCCATCTCTCGAATCGCTTTGATTTTTGTTTTAGCAACTTGTATTCACTGCCGTCCATACAACGGTACAAGTTTCATCAGGGGCAAGTCCATACTTCCTGGGAAAATAGCATGAAAGTTGCAAAAAAACCCCTATGACACCGTGTGAAGTGGCTGGACCGCAAGATAACTCTCGAACGGATCTGCCGATTCGGTCCAAAATATGGCCTTAGTAATATTTTGTCCAAACATAGTTTAAGTTTGAAGATAAGCCATATCGGTCCACTCCTTCAGGTACCTCCCCCACAAAAGTTGAAAAATGTTCGGAAAAATTGTTTGTACAGTAACTCTTGAAGGGAGTGGCCGAATTGGTCTATACTTTACACATCCTAATATATCTACCAGATATAGATCAGGTTCAAATATGGACTATATTTGTCCACTCCATTCGGTACCTCCCACACAAAATTTCGGATAAGATCACTTTAAGACCTGATATCGAATCACTTTGATTTTTTTTTAAGCAACTTGCATTCACTGCCTCAATTACGATGGTAAAAGTTTTTTTAGGGGCAAGTCCACACTTCTTGGGCAAACAGCCGGAAGAGTGTAAAAACCCCCTATAGCACCATATGTTGTGGCTGGATATCCACTTTCATAACGGTCAATGTCGATCCATTCCTTTTAGTATCTCCTCCGCAAAACTTTTGATATTTAGTCCTAATCAACATTTTTGTCGGTTCAAAAGCCCAAAATTTTAAAAACCCGTATATCTCTGTTGGCAAAGCCGACTGACACTTTTTTACTTGTTGATTCCACATTATATACGCAAATATGAAACAATTGATGGGATTTACTATAACGAAGAAATATTTAAAATTAACAAAACAAGTTTTTAATTTATTTCGTCATTTAGGTAAAGATAGCGCTAGTGTGGGTGGCAAAATTCGTATTCGTAAAACAAGAAGCACTATATATTTGTCCAATTTAAGGTTTTTTAAGCAAAATATCACCCATTTTTGTTCTTTTCGTAATAACATAACACTGTACAACACAAAACATAATTACAAGTTAATTCGACCAGATTATGAAAGAGTACCGAAAAAAAGAAGGCACGTATATCGGCGTTTTGAAAGTTTACGTCGGGAAGTGACCTAAATAGGCGTGGCAAGTTCCGCTCATTTCTACAGGTTTTCAAATATTCGAATTCAGATTCCTTGGAATCCTAGCATTCTAGGTATAAAGTGTTTTTGGCAATATTGTTGACAACAAAGCGGGGTATCTTTTTATGAAAAAAATTAACCCTCATGCGAGTCACTAAAGGGGTCTTTCTGGTCCCTTTTTTCAAAAAATTTTAAAAACTCCTTTAAAATGTGATCGTATTAGATCAAAATATTCTACAAAATTATTTGTCATACAATTTTACTATAGGTCCCCGTATACACCAAAACTCTAAATCGTACCTAAACGCCAGTAATCTGCCAAAAGTAAAATCACGTTTTAGGGTTAATGTTGTACTTTATCTGAGTTTATTAAGTTTTGTCCCACAAAACTTCATTCTAGATAGAAGACGTCAACTCCAAAAATAATATCCATCAAATTTCAATATAAGTCGCTGAATAAATGAAATATGTATTTGCAACATATATCAAGAAAATATATACATCATGATGACGTTATTTTAGTTTATAGTACTAAAATACGTAATTTTTCAAAGTCCGATCTGGGTTAGCAATATTTTCCTAATATATATATTCACCGTATATATTTCAAAAACGATTTGGACCGAGCACATATAATCATCTGAAAGAATTTATTATCAAAAAACTTCAATAAAATATATTTTGTGAACGCAGATAACGAAAATGTGAATAAAAACGGTAAAATATGGTCCTAAATCATATATAAAAAGCGAAAGCTTCTGGAGATGTTAAATATTATAGCTACAAATTTCTTTTGTTCAGGGACTCATAATGAAATTTGATTTGAAACATTTCTTCTTTTGAGACAACCCCCAAAAAGTGAGGTATTTTAGGAGATTTTGACTCAGTATGGAATAAATGTTAATTAAGAGTCTAAAAGTTTAACAAATAATTTCTACCTATAATATCTAATTTTGTAACGTCATTTTCTTAACAAAGTATTTTACTCAGATATCTAGTTTGTTCTGGGACTTACAATGAAATTTTGTGTAGAATTTTTCTTCTGTTAACACCTTTCGTCTAGAACTAAATTTTACGAGGGCGGTTCGGAAACTTCTTAGCCTATCAATGAAAGAGAATAGTTAGTTTTTCAAAAATATTTTTATTTTTCAATATAATCTCCTGAAACTTCAATACACTTAGTCCAACGCTTTTCTAGCAATTCTATCCCTTGATTAAAATAGTTTTCCTCAAGGTCTTCAAAATAGTGGTTTACAACTGTAATTGCATCTTCATTTGAGGTAAAACGCTTGCCAGCAAGGAATTTTTTTAGATTTGGAAACAAGTAAAAGTCACTGGGAGCTAAATCAGGAGAATAAGGTGGGTGGTCAAGCAACTCGTACTTTAATTAGTTGGTTTTAGCCATTGTTAAAACACTCTTGTGCGCTGGTGCGTTGTCTTGATGAAAAATTATTTTTTTGTGTTGTAAGCCAGGACGTTTTTCTCGAATTTGTACATTTAATTGATCCAAAAGGTTGCAATAGTACTCTCAATTTATTGTTTTACCCTTTTGCAGATAGTCAATCAATAAAATACCTTTGAAGTCCCAAAAAAAACCGTTGCCATATCCTTACCAGCCGATTGATTGTTTTTGCCTTCTTTGGGGCACTTCCTTCAGCTTCAGTCCATTGTTTGGATTGTTCTTTTGTCTCTGAAGTATAGTGGTGGATCCATGTCTCATCAACAGTTATGAAACGACGCTTAAAATCCATTTTATTTCGCTTAAAACGATCCAAACAAGCTTGAGAAATGTTCGTTCTTATGCGTTTTTGATCGACTGTTAACAAATGCGGCACCCATCTTGCAGAAAGCTTTTTCATCTGTAGTTCTTCATGCAAAATTAAATGGACTCGATCATTTGAGATGCCCATGATATTAGCAATTTCACGCACTTTTATTCGTCGATCATTTAATGCCATATCATGCACTTTGGCTACAATTTCTGTTGTTGTTGCTGTTTTTGGACGTCCACTACGTGGTTCATCTTCAATGCTTGTACGACCACGTTCTAATTCAGCAACCCAATTTTTTACTGTTGCATATGAAGGAGCACTTTCACCTAACACATTCACCATATCATTATGAATTTCTTGTCCCGATAAACCTTTTTTATGTAAATATTTAATGACAGCACGCATTTCTAATTTTTCCATTGTAAAAAAATTGCGGATGCGTCATTTTTGAACACCTGTTTCTATATGAAGGAGTTGCCAGATCGAAACAAAATTTAACATGTGTTCATAACAGATATGGAAGTTTCCAAAACACTTAACTTTTTTCTGTTTATACCACGCTTTTTGTGCTAGGCTAAGAAGTTTCCGAACTGCCCTCGTATGTTACTATCATGCATAAACTCGAAAAAAGAACAAAACAAATTTATTTAAAAAATATTTGTGTATTGTTAGCAAACTTGATGTATATATTTTCTTGATATATGTTGCAAATACATATTTCATTTATTCAGCGACTTATATTGAAATTTGATGGATATTATTTTTGTCTTTGATGTCTTCTATCTAGAATGACGTTTTGTGGGACAAAACTTAGATAAAGTACAACAGATAAAGTACAACATTAACCCTAAAAGGTGATTTTACTTTTGGCACATTCCTGGCATTTAGGTATGATTTAGAGTTTTGGTGTATTCGGGGACCTATAGTAAAATTTTATGGAATATTTTATTTTGTGGAATATTTTGATCTGATACGAATACATTTTAAAGGAGTTTTTAAAAGTTTTTGAAAGAATGGGCCAAAAAGACCCCTTTAGTGACTCGCATGAGGGTCAATTTTTTTCATAAAAAGATACCCCGCATTGTTGTCAACAATATTGCCAAAGACACTTTATATCTAAAATTCAAGGATTCCAAGGAATCTGAAGTCGAATATTTGAAAACCTGGGCCTATTTAGGAACTTGCCATGCCTATTTAGACTACTTCCCGACGTAAACTTTCAAAACGCCGATACACGTGTCTTCTTTTTTCGGCCCTTTTTCATAATCTGTGCGGGGTTTCATGTAATTTAAAAAAAATTGATTTTGTTGTACAGTGTAATTTTCGAAACTCTATTCTAAAATTTTAATAAGTTTTAGGCCAAACATGGAACGAAACTTGCGATTTTTACGACGTAGAAACCAGAAATAAGTTTACGTTACCTTAGCCCGGATTACGTTTCGTTGCATTTCCCAAATTTGGCAACATTTGTTATCATATGAAACCTTAAATTTTGTTGCAGAAGGACTGCCACGGCGTGCCTTAACAAATTTAAATGGAAGGTGCTTACACCTCGGAAGTTTTTGCTGATTCTGAAACTACAATGCTCATAGATGAGAAATATCAAGAAACAAAAAATCGCCGGAGGGATTTTAAAATAAATCGCGATTTAAGTTCACATTTTTAGGGGTTCTTTAGGTTTTCACGACTTTGCTTGGAAACCGCGAGTTCTATGTAAATGGGTCTATAGATAATTTTGTAGCAGAGAAAATTCTCCACAAGATTGCCCTTTATGATATTTTCGTAGCTTTTACCGTTTTTGAGATATATAATTTCAAATTGAGACAATGCACTGACTGTATCGCCTCCTTATAAAACAATGTCATTACTGCAATTTCCCAAATTAAACTTATATATCTTAAAAATGGTACAACCTAGAAAAAAATAAATCATCCAATCTTGTAGAGAATTTTCACAGCTTCACTATTTTCTTTAGTCCCATTTTGATATGACTTGCGGTTTCCAAGCAAAATCTTGAAGACTTAAGATAAAAACCTAAAAATTTGAACTGAACCTCAATATCTCAAAAATGGTAAAACCTACGAAAAAAACCTGAAGGTCATTCTTATAGAGAATTTTCAAAGCTACAACATTTTCTTCAGACTCATTTCGATACGACTTGCAAAGCAAAATCGTGAAAACCTAAAAAATCCCTAAAATTGTGAATTTTGATCGCGATTTATTTAAAAATCCCTCCGGCGATTTTTTCAATTTTTTTATTTTTCTTATCTATGAACATTGCTGTTTCAGAATCCGCAAAAACATCCCATGTGTAAGCGGTTTCCATTAAAAGTTAGTTAAGGGGTACTGTGCATAATATTATTTTATAAGGGGACGATACAGTCAGTGCATTGTCCCAATTTGAACTTCCATATCTCAAAAACGGTAAAACGTACGAAAATATCATAAAGGACAATCTTGTGGAGAATTTTCTCTGCTACAACGTTTTCTTTAGACTTATTTACATAGAACTCGCGGTTTCCAAGCTAAATCGTGAAAACCTAAAGAACCCCTAAAAATGTGAACTTAAATCGCGATTTATTTGAAAATCCCTCCGGCGATTTTTTTTGTTTCTTGATATTTCTCATCTATGAGCATTGTTGTTTCAGAATCAGCAAAAACTTCCGAGGTGTAAGCACCTTCCATTTAAATTTGTTAAGGCACACCGTGCTGCTATTAGATATTTTTGTCCAAACTTCGAGAATATATTGCCATAGTTAATCGTACCTATCACAGTTTTCTTAAGTATTTTGGATGTTCGACCGACTTTTTATTCATGCAAAATTTTTAATTAAATTATCGTTATTTTTACATTTTTTCTACAGCAGAGGCGCTCTAAAAGATTAGAAGAACAAAAATTGGAGGTATTTTGCTTTAAAAAATTCCCACCCACACAGGCGCTATCTATACCTAAATGACGGAATAAATTAAACATTTGTTTTGTTTTTTTTAATCTTTCTTCTTTATAGAAATCCCCATCAATTGTTGCATATTTGCATATAAAATAAATGAAATGAATATCGATTTTATTCATTTTTAAGATTTGTACGAATATGAACTTTGCATAATGCATTTCTTTTCATAGCTGTCATAATTTCTTTTAAAATATTCATTTATGTACAATGTCAATGTTTAAACATTATTAAAATAATATTGAAGAATAACCCGTAATGCAAACATTGTAGAGTTACAATCGCCTCACCCAATATATAAATCAATAACTGATTGCATTAAATGTGGACGACAGCAGCATAACATCACAACTGGCATATCAGACAACTCCCTCTACAGGTTTATTGTTAGTTCGATTACAACTTTCACAAGTCAGACACGCACACAACATGAAAAAGACAACATGAAAACTGGCTAGCTGTGAGATGTGTAACATACTAAATGAAATATGCAACCGAAAAGAAGAGAAAACTTGCCCCCCCCCCAAACAAATGCTTTTGACTATATGCGGCATGACAAAACCTATTAAGATGACGTATTCTTATTTCAGAATCAGGTGTAGCAACTTCCTTCTGCAGTAGTAGCATCAATGCAATCGATGTTGTTCCGCGATGATGATGAAAATTTGTTATGGTAAGAAAATCAAAAAAGTCAGTGAACTATAATTGAGTTATGTATGAATGAATGAAGAATGGTAAAACCTGTGCGGAAGATAAAAAGTGAAAAGAGGTCGAAGTTGATAAACAGACCTACATGTGTATATTATGGATGACCGTTGGGTAGTTCTTATAGATGCCATTTATTAAAAAAATAAAAAAAAGGGAAGTGATGAGATGTCATGTGGACTGATAATTAGCAGACAACGGAAGACTTCTATCATTGAAACACTAAAGTAATAAATATAGATTTTAAGAGAGAGAGAGAGAGAGAGAGAGAGAGAGAGAGAGCGGAGGTGAAGTAGCTCCCTTTCTCCCGTCTTACCAATAAACATAGCCTGCTCACGACTAACCAAGTTTTCAAAAAATAGGTTTTCCCACCATACCATTGCTATCGAAAACGATATCCTTTTTAATGTTTTTCGATAGTTTTGCGGATATTTGATTCGAGAACGACACACGAGAATGAATCAAAAACGATTCACTGGTCGTTCAGTTTGTGGCGTTTTCGATGTATCGATAATGATATTATTAGCGAATCTAAAACAATACGGAAACATATAATTTAGACATACTTTTACGATTCATTTTAGATATCGCTAGAAGCTCTTTAACGTTATTATTATCGATGGTTCTTGGTGTTTCATTTTCAATCCGTTCCCCATAATAAAAATGGTATTTTCGATAAATTTTAACTATCATAGTATAATTGCAAGAGTATTCATTGTTGGAAAGTGTATTTCGAAAAAAATAATAAAATAATTCAATTAGATATGCAAAAAAACATAACAAGTAATTCAATGTACATATTAAATAGTAATACGAATAAAATTATGAGCGGAAAAAGTAAGATTATGCAAATTTAAATTTCTTCATCTTCTTTTTCGGATTCATTGAGCCTGTCATGAGCGTATTGAAAATGTTTTTGCGATACCGTTCCTTTAACGCACCTTAAAATGAGAGAAAAGTTATGTATTTAAATTATTATTTTAAATAGACTTAATATAAATATACTTACTCCGAATTGCGGTCGTTATAATTGACCCTCTTATGCAAATTTTAGTTGCTGTTCCACGCCAAGAAAACTTTTCTGCCAGGTCATCGGAGAAAATTTTCCTCCACGAGTAAATTTTTCAAAATATTTCTCTGGTATAGAGCAAAGTTCTTCAATCTGAAATTAAGCGACATTCTCAATTTCCAATTTTGTTTTAGAAGTTTCGAATTACTTACAAATGTTTTGAATGTTTCTTCATTTTCCAAATTTTGTTCAAATATTTTATACTCCTGCATTGGTTTTAGTGCAATTTTTTGGCACAATAATGGCTTCAGCAGTATTTTATTTTAGATATCTCTGTTCTTCGGGCAATATGTGCCCACAACTTCCAGGGACGTAAACCCGCGCCAAATGCTCTTCACCGTCAGGAGACTCACCTTCAATAGATTCATTTGGGCATATGTTCGCACTTCTTTCAGGGACATACATTTCCTTATCTAAATCTAAACTCCCTTCATCTCGTATATTTTGCGCAGCACCCAGACATTCGATTACATGCTTCGCTTCACACAAATAAGTTCTAATTTTCCTTTTATAAGACATGTCAAACTCACAATAAAGTGTCGCGATTATTATTTACAGAACTTATAAATTCACGAAAATCTTTAAATTGAATAAACGCACTCACAAAAAAACTTTTTCAAAATTATTTTAATTTTAAAAAAATCAAAGTTTACAACAATTCTAAAATATTTTATTTTATACTTACACTATTGAAAAAAAGCTTGCACACCTTTCGAAAATAACATAACATTCGAAAAGCTTCAGCAACTGGTATCATGGGTTATTAGAAAACTCAGAGTCTAGAATACCTCTTTATAAAGAAATGTAGAATGGGTCTTCTTATGGCCACAGCATCCATAGGATTTAACGACACTTTTCTGCAGAATTACCTTTAATAAAATATTTATGTGCTCACTACACATTGCGCAAAAAATAATACCCAAATTTTCGCTCAGTGTGTTTCAATCTAATATATCATTATTTTTATGAAGGACACAACTTAAAGAGCATGCGTTGAATGTCCAGCTGTATAAACACACACCCTTAAAAATACAAGCAAGAAACAGCTGTTTTAAAAATCCCCAAACAACTGCTTTATTTGCGTCGACTCACTCATTCATAGACCACTCAATGTAGGGGTTGACATTGGCTCTCTTGCAAAAAATACTGTTATACATTTTCAGTATCATTTCTGTGCTAGACTCAAATCATTTCAGAAGTGTTCAAAGAATTTTTTTCTTAGTTTAACTAGAAATTATTAAAAATATTATTAACAAAAACATTTGTGTAAATAATGAAATTATTTTATTTGGCTGCATTACTAGGATTAGTAACACTAACAACCGCCAATATAAATGGCCCTTATCTATTTTGGGGTCATGAAAAAGTTATAAATCTTCAGCCACGAGCATTGCAGGAAGCAAGTGAAAATCATTTTTCCGATTTATTTCGGGATGCCAAAGCAATTGTGATATTTGTGCGTAACAGTACAAAACGTCTTGATGGTCAACAATATCCAAAATTTCAACAATTAATACGAAATAATGGATGGTCTTATTTGCCACAGCATTCATTATTGGCTGATCCATTTAATTATAATGCCAATATTGAGGTATGACAGAGTATAACTGTTACTTTTGTGAAAAATGTGTATAACATTTCTTTGTTTTTCTTTGCATGTTGTTGGTGTCTGCCTGTCATTGTTGGATAACTGTTATAGGTCATCAATTTAAGTGGCCCAGCTGAAGAAAGTGATTCCGAAATTGTTGGAGGCTATACAGATGCTTTATCCATTTATGGAGAAGGTGAAGTTTTGGGAATATTAGCTAGCCGTGAAGAAGACGCCCATTTTATTGCTAAACGTGCTGCTGCTGTTGCTGCGGCTAGCGAAGGAGAAGGTGATGAAGGTATTAGCACGACTGCATCGCCAGGTCCAGAAGAATATGAAGATAATTATATTTATGTAGCAAATGGTGAGTAACTTTGTAAGAATGCAACAAGTTATAAAGCCGGATTTATTTGACCCGATTAAAGGTTTTTGATCTGAAGTGATGGTAGTCACTGTCCCAAAGTCTGAAAGTGAGATGAAGTTAAAAATTAACAATACTACCCCACTGCATGTTAACATAATTAAATATACGATCCCATAAGTGATTCAAATAATGAAGAAAGAGGACAATTAATAGTGATAAAATGAAACTACTGAAGGAGCAAATTCATAGCATATTTTAAGTATATCGACCTTCTGCCTCCATCCAATACGACTGTATACAGTTATAATTCTTGCATAACAATGTTCCCATTTTTACAAAAAATCTTTTACTTTGCAATGTTAAAAAATTAAGCGATCCTTCCGCCAAGCAATTTATGAAAGATTCCCTTAATGCAGAACTATATAATATTGATGGAGAAGATGTCTAACATATATGGAATAATTTAAAATACCCTTTAACGTCATAACATGCAATGTCATTTGGATCACAACATCGAAAAGAGTTTACACATGGTTTATAGACGAAGTAGGCACACTTCGCATAGAAAGGAGCAAACACAAAAGTTCAAACTATGAAATATAAAACTCATCTGTGGAATTATAAAAGGCGGTTTCATATTTTTATATTCTGGAGTGCCGAAGACGAAGAGAGTTGGTGTAGTACTCGTTTTTCACAAGGATATGAAAGATTGACTTACGGATAAACATCTACATTTTAAAATTGAGGCAAAGGAGGAAATAAAATCAGATGGTAGGCGTATTTAGCAACAGAAAAAGTGCAAATTACCGCCGGCACCATGGCAGAACTACCAGGTAGTGGTATCACACCAGCTGATCGAATATGAAAAGTCAAATCCCTTTATAAAAAAATTATTTTTGTTGTAATTTCCCCAACAACATAAAGAAAGTTTTGACATAACATATTCAAAATTTTACGATGCCACTACCTGGTAGTTCTGCCATGGCCGGCACAAGAAGTCAAAGTTAAGAAAGCAAAATAAAAAAACCTGGAACTGGCAACTTCATGGAACAAAAATATAATAACAACCAAAAAAATTTCCCTATAAAATGTATCCACATTAAAGAAGCTTAGATATTGGGTGATAGCTCCCCAGGTTCAGAAGAAACTTCAATACCCCTAGAGACGAAGGAAGAGGTAACCCAATAGCATGGGAAGAACTCAGATATTCTCTAACCAAAATGAAAGTGGAGAAAGCAGATTGAAAGCATGATGGCTTAGACTCTGTGGTGTTTAGATACATAGGAGAATAAGAAGAAAGTATCTGCCACAAATCCAAGGGACTGACAAATTGTCATTATACACCCTGCAACATATAGGCTCCGCAGTGAAATTACTGAACATCAGAAATTAGTGAACCGGGGAACAAAAAACTCGATAATCACAATGAGAAAATATCAGAAAAAATCCATTGAATTGATCAAAGAGACACTCTGAAGATTTTTAGATCTAGAGTATATATGGAAAGTATTTCAGAAATGAAATGGCCACCGCAATTTGATAAGACGAATAAGTTTGATGTTTTTCATTAGTCAAATAAACGTGGATGTTTCAAAGAATATTTTTTTCATCAGTCAAATAAACGTGGATGTTTTAAAGAATACTTTTTCATCAGTCAAATAAACGTGGATGTTTTAAATAATATTCTTTCATCAGTCAAATAAACGTGGATGTTTTAAAGAATATTTTTTCATCAGTCAAATAAACGTGGATGTTTTAAAGAATATTTTTTCCTCAGTCAAATAAACGTGGATGTTTTAAAGAATATTTTTTCATCAGTCAAATAAACGTGAATGTTTTAAAGAATATTTTTTCATCAGCCAAATAAACGTGGATGTTTTAAAGAATATTTTTCATCAGTCAAATAAACATGGATGTTTTAAAGGATATTTTTTCATCAGTCAAATAAACGGGGATGTTTAAAAGGCTATTTTTTCATCAGTCAAATAAACGGGGATGTTTTAACGAATATTTTTTCATCAGTCAAATGAACATGTATGTTGCAAGAATATTTTTTTAGCAGTAAAATGAACATGTATGTTGCAAGAATATTTTTTCAGCAGTCAAATAAACATGTATGTTGCAAGAATATTTTTTCAGCAGTCAAATGAACATGTATGTTGCAAGAATATTTTTTCAGCAGTCAAATGAACATGTATGTTGCAAGAATATTTTTTTCATCAGTCAAACATACGTCTATGTTTTAAAACAAAAGCAAACTCAACGTTTTAAAGAATATTTTTTCATCAGTCAAATAAACGTGGATGTTTTAAAGAATATTTTTTCATCAGTCAAATAAACGTGGATGTTTTAAAGAATATTTTTCATCAGTCAAATAAACGTGGATGTTTTAAAGAATGTTTTTTCATCAGTCAAGTGAACGTGGATGTTTTAAAACAAAACTCAACGTTTTAAATAATATTTTTTCATCAGTCAAATAAACGTGGATGTTTTAAAGAATATTTTTTCATCAGTCAAATAAACGTGGATGTTTTAAAGAATATTTTTTCATCAGTCAAAAAAACGTGAATGTTTTAAAGAATATATTTTCATCAGCCAAATAAACGTGGATATTTTAAAGAATATTTTTTCATCCCTCAAATAAACGTGGATGTTTTAAAGAATATTTTTTCATCAGTCATATAAAAGTGAATGTTTTAAAGAATATTTTTTCATCAGTCAAATAAACGTGAATGTTTTAAAGAATATTTTTCATCCCTCAAATAAACGTGGATGTTTTAAAGAATATTTTCCCCTCTATTTCAGGTCGGAAAGCTGTTTTGAATGTTAATGCCGCACCCGAGTTAACGATCAATCAAACGAAATTACTGTTGAAGGAACATACCAAAGAGATAACATTCGACGATCAAAGATCCAAGCACTACGGACGTCTGAGTGTAATTTTCAAAGTTGACGATGAGAAGGTAACACTCCGCTTTAATTTCTCTGTTAAATATGGTACATGGGCCATGAAGGCAGTTGAGGTACGTTATAAGGAATATGAAACTGTATTGCAAGTTGTGGGTCGTCAGTACGATATACCATCGGCACCATTGAAGTTCTCATATCGATGCTCAGCTAGACATTTACAGTTTACAAATGGAAATGATACGTTGGTGTTAAAAGATTATCAGGTAAGGATCAACAGCAAGCACACCATGAGTATGAACCTGTAATTAATTATATTTTAATTTGTTTGTAGGTCCAACCCTGGTTGGATGGAGCTGAGCGCTTTGGCGATGTCTATGATTGTATAGGTTTTACCACTGCTCCCATATGGGCAGGTGTTTTGGTAAGCCTATTTTTGGTCGGCATCCTGTCCATTGGTATTTTGGCTCTAATGGATATTAAGACACCCAATCGCTTTGAAAGTTCACGTAGTAAACAATTGACATTTACGGTACAGGAGTAAATTACAAGAGGGAATATACAAACGAGAGATTGCACATATTCCCCCGTTATCCTTAAGCCAGAAAAATATCTCAAAGAAAATAAAGACAATGTTTGTTCCCATGATTGTGGGCATAATAAAACCATTGCTACTACTGGCCTTGGCAGTGCAAATATTTCTTATTCAATCTCTGTTCATTTGTATAGTATTGTATATTTATTTATGTTGTTTTTATTAGACAAATTAACACAGAAAAAAAATACAAAACAAAATACCTATAATTATGTACAATATATTGTAAACGGAAATAGCCTAACAATTGTTTGCTAATTTAAATCCAAGTTATAAACAAATAAATACTACTCAAAAAAGTTACACACATGATTACGGAACATATACATACACACAAATATAAATATATTTTAGCCATATTGTAAACATTGCCAGAAAATTCGCGTAGATAAAACATCATCTGAAATCGACGCCTCCAAACAATAGTATGCTAAGTCGACTTAGCATGTTTTCAAGTTCTTCACATTTTTATATTTAACGTCCTTTAACTTAAATTCTGTCAAATTTTGGTAATAATCGGATAATCCGAACAGAAGTTATAAACAAATATTTACTTAGCATAGTACTGAAGGTCAAAGAAATTTCCAAACTTTTAGAGCTTGTCCTGCAAAACTCACAGTTTAGAATTAGCAAACTATTATTTGGAGGTGTCGAGCGTCCTTTATCTTAAATTCTGCCAAATTTTGGCAATGATCGGTCAATCCGAACAGAAGTTATAAACAAATATTGACTAAGCATAGTACTGAAGTTCAAAAAAATTTCCACACTTTGAGAGCTTCTCCTGCAAAACTCACTTTTTAGACTTAGCATACTATTATTTGGAGGTGCCGAAATATGAAATTAAAGAAGTTTTCATTTGTTTTTGTTTTTTCTATATCCACAAAATTTTACTTTTTCCAAAGCGATAGATGTTGTTACTTTGCTGCTGCTGCTGTTGTATCATTTTCAACTTCTTTGCAGTTTTACTTTCTAATTTGTTGGCCAAATGTGTTTAAATGAAAAACAAGAAACATAAACAAAAAAATTGTTAACTTTTGGTTACACGCCTTTGGCAAGGGGTAAGTATCAATCGCATGCACACACATATGTAATATTATTGATATGGGTGTTTCCACGTATCACACCTCTATGCAATGGGTGCGATTCGTTAGCAAAATAGCTTCGAAAAAGTGGGTGAAGGCCACCCCTCCTAGTATAGTGATAAGGCACCCACATATGCGCAGTGATGCCAGATTTGCCGATTTATCGGCATTTTTACGACTTTTAGACCAAAGAAAAGTGACGATTTGATTTTTACGCCTAAAATGCCGATTTTTAGTTATGGCAACTTTTTCACATAAAATCTGATAGACAACTATACGTAAATCTATCACCTTATTAGAGTACGTTTATATATAACCGAATTTAATAAAGCCACTGGGTTTGAAATGTCAACCCCATTGTGCATACTTACTTACTTAGCTGGCCCATTACAGAACATTTGTTCCATAGACCGAACTAAGAAAAGATATCCAATTCTCTCTGTTTTTCCCTCCGCTTTTTGGAATACCGCGCCTTTTCATTTCTTCATCCACTTGTATGCTCCATCGAAGCTTAGGCCTTCCGATTCTGCGTGCACCGCCATGTGGCATGTATTCATACGCCTTTTTAGCGGGTTCATCATTGTTCATTCTTATGATATGGCCTAGCCAACGCAATCTTTGCATCTCGATACGTTTAACTATATTAATGTCTTTGTATAGCTGATATAGCTCGTGGTTCATGCGACGTCGATATTCACCGTCAACGCAAATTGGTCGGTAGATCTTTCGAAGAATTTTTCTCTCAAACACACCAAGCACTACCATGTCTGCTTGCGCAAGTACCCAGGCTTCGGAGCCATACATCAGCACGGGTAGTATCAGTGTTTTGTAGAGCGTTATTTTTGTTTGACGAGATGTGGCTTTGTTATTATATTGCTTACTTAAACCATAGTAGCATCTGTTGGCCAATACAATTCTTCCTCTTATTTCACAACTGATGTTGTTTGTTGTGTTTATGGCAGTGCCGAAGTAGACGAAGTCTTTAACTACCTCAAAATTATAGGTACCAACTTCCACAGTTGGTCGGAGCTCTATGGACGCTTTGCGCGTCGACACCATCAATGTGGTCTTTTCGCCGTTTACCGCCAGACCCACTTTCGCAGATTCTGCTTCGACCTTCCTAAAGGTATCAGTTACTTCCTTTACCGATCGTCCCATGATGTCTATATCATCAGCATAAGCAAGTAACATGTGGCTATTGCTGTAAATTGTGCCATTTCTTTTGACATTTGCATCTCGTATTACATTTTCCAGCAAAATGTTGAATAGGTCACACCAAAGGTTGCCTCCTTGTCTGAAACCTCTCTTGGTACTGAACTGTTCGGAGAGAGTCGTTCGCACAATATCCCTGACACTATCTTATAGGCAATAGGGAGAATACTTATGCCCCTATATTTGGAGCATACGGTCTTATCTCCTTTCTTGTGGACGGTACACAGGATGCTCAGGTTCCAATCGTCGGGTACGCGTTCTTACTGCCAAATGGTGCTAACTAGTTGATGCATACACCTTATCAGCGCGTCGCCTCCGGTTTTAAACAGCTCGACTGGTAAGCCATCGACTCCTGCTGCTTTATTATTCTTCAGCCGGTTGATTGCTGTTTTTACCTCATCTTGGCCGGGCGGTATACATTCTATACAATCTTCTGGGATTGGATCTGTGGTATCATCGTCTTCGCTACTATTGGATACCAGCAGATTGAAGAAATGTTCCTTCCATATCCTGAGCACACTATCTGTATCTGTTAGCAGATTACCTTTCTGGTCTCTACAAGAGGATGTGCCTGTACCAAAGCCATCTGTTTGATGTTTCACTCTTTGGTAGAATTTTCGGACTTCACTCTGGCTCCTGTACATCTGGATTTTTTCACACTCCCGCTTTTCCATTTCTCTCTTTTTCTTGCGGAAAAGACGTTTCTCTTCTCTCCTTTTCTCCCGATATCTCTGTCGTGCGCTACGCGTTGCTACTGATTGTAAAGTAGCTCTATATGCCGCATTTTTTTTTCTTCGGTAGCAGCACGACACTCCTGGTCATACCACGAATTCCTATGTGGAGGTCTCTGGTATCCAAGTATGGATTTTGCGGCTGTTTGCATGGAGTGGGCAATATTTTGCCATTGTGTTGTTATGTTATCGGGACAAGGAGTGCTCTCATTAAGCAATTGGGCTAGTTGAGTGGAATATGCTGGCTATCTGTTGTGTTTGCAGCCTATCGATGTCCAACTGCCGCGTTGTGTCTGTTCGTGCTTTATTTGCAACGTTTAGACGGGTACGTACCTTTGCTGCAACAAGGCAGTGGTCCGAATCAATGTTTGCGCCTCGGAACGATCGTACATCCAACACGCTCGATTAATTTTTTCCATCTATCACAACATGATCCATTTGATTACTTGTTCTTTGGTACTGCTTGGTTTTGCAGCTGCAAAGTCTATCAGCCTCATACCATTGTCAGATGTTTCACTGTAGAGACTGAATTTCCCGACTGTTGGGCCAAAGATATTCTCCTTTTCAATTTTGGCATTAAAATCGCCTAAAATGATTTTAATGTCATGGGCAGGGCAACGGTCATATGTTTCTTCTAAGCGTTCGTAAAATATATCTTTGGTCTGTTCGTCCTTTTCTTCAGTGGGAGCATGAGCGCAAATAAAGCTGATGTTGACGAATTTGGCTTTTATTCGAATTGCAGCAAGTCTTTCATTCACTGGAGTGAAGCTGGATACCAGATGTTTTAGTCTCCGACTAACTACAAATCCGCAACCAAACTCATGCTTTACGTCATGTCAGCTATAATACAGGGCGTCACCTTTAGGTGTTGTTGTGACACCTTACCCAATCCATCGTATTTCCTGCATGGCAGTAATATCGGCCTTGCACTTTTCAAGTACGTCTGCCAATGCGAAGACTGCACCTCCTCTATAAAGAGTGCGAACATTCCAGGTGCAGATTCCCAGATCATGGTCCTTAAAACGTTTGCGGGGTTCGTCAGCTTTAGAGGGGTTCGTTTTTCGTTTCTTTCATTTTTTCATAGTAGGCTGTTTTTTCTAGGGGAGGGTTACTAACCCGACGCCCAAACCCAAGTTTTTAACGTTCTTATGGGTGAACGCGCGGTACATGTTAGCTCACTACCTTTAACGGGTGTTAAAGGCAGTTCCCAGGTGACACCACGGGGAGGTCAGTGTCCACTTGAGATGAAAGAGGGATCAAGATAAATACTGGGCTTTTGCCATGTTAAACCGTTCAGGGCCGTCCCTTGGTATCTTCCATCCCCTACGTCACACATTTGCTAAATGCACCATAGTCTAAACCGTCCTACGTTCCTAAAGCCGTATAGTAATAACTAGACATCGGATTTTAGCATGTTTTTTATTTCTTATCCGATTGGACTCAAATTTTGGATCTAGGCGTTTTGAGGGTCAATTTTTCGATATTTGGGGTCATATCAAAAATATGCAAAAAATATGCAAAAAAATATGCAAAATATATGCAAACAAGTGAGTAAAGGCTATAGTCGGGACGGGGCCGACCATGTGATACCCTACACCACTACCCCTGTGCATAAGCTTTTCACTGGTAAACATTTCTTTTAGGGAATATAAACCGACTACCACCAAAAATAATATGCCTCTTTGTCTCTGGGACCCCCATAAGCAACTAAAATTTCGTGACCATCCGATCAAAATTACGACCTGTAGCTTGATTGCAAAAAAATGGAAGAATTGGATACATTACCGACTATTGTGGTATCTCCCTTGTTTGACCACCTTCGTCAACCTGCTTTACACCAATGTAAAGGTAATATTTTCTTCTTCCATTGACAGGCTTTGTCGTTGGAATACCCCTACTAAAAGCCAATATATTCACAAAGAATAAAACTTTGAATTTGTCTCCAAATGAGTTTTTCCCCATTCCGACCCCTAAATATTATCCGGCTATCACCAAAATCAATAGGCTTCTTCCTTCAATTCCCAAAAAATTCGTGACGATCCGATTAAAATTGCGACCTGTAGCGTGACTACAAACAAATCGGAAAATGGGATGCATTACCGACTATTGCGATATCTCTGTTGTTTGAGCAGCTACGACAACCTACTTTACATCGTTGTAAAGGTGATATTTTCTACTTTCCTTGCCAGATTTTGCTTTTGATATGCCTCTTAAAGAAACATAGATATTGGCTTTGAAATAAAACGTTGACCTTTCTCCAAATAAGTGTTTGCCCATTCCGACCCCTGAATATTATCCGACTATCATCAAAATCAATAGGCTTCTTTCTTTTTGGGACCCTCATTAACCCCCAAAATTTCGTGACCATCCGATCAAAATTGCGACCTGTAGCGTGATTACAAAAAAATCGGAAAATGGGATGCATTATCGGCTATTGCCATATCTTTGCTATTTGACCACCTACGACAACCTGCTTTACACCGTTGTAATGGTGATATTTTCTACTTTCCTTTCCAGGTTTTGCTTTGGATATACCTCTTAAAAAAACAGAGATATTGGCTTTGAAATAAAATGTTGACTTTTCTCCAAATAAGTGTTTGCCCATTCCGACCCCTAAATATTATCCGACCATCACCATAATCAATATGCTTCTTCATCTGTGAGACCCCCATTAACCCTGAAATTTTCGTGACGATCCGATCAAAATTGCGACCTGTAGCGTGATTTCCAAAAAAATAAAAAATGGGATGTATTACCGACTATTGCGATATCTCCGTTATTTGGTTACCTACGCCGACCTAGTTTACATCATTGTAAAGACGGGATCTTCTACTTTTAGAGTCAGACTTTGCTTTTGGAAAGTCCCCAACCAAAGCTGTGATATTCGTCAATATAATTAAAATCGCAAAAATGAAAATTGGGGTTTTATTTGCTACTATTGTAATATCTTCGTTGTTTGATCACCTACGAGCACCTGCTTTACATCATTAGAAAGGTGATATTTTCTACTTTCATTGTCGGGTTTTGCTTTTGGTATACCCCATATAGAAGCTGAGATATTCGCTTTGGAAAAAAACGTTGTCATTTTATCCACCTAAGTTTTTTGCCCTTTCCGACCCCTAAATATTATCCGACCATCACCAAAATCAATAGGCTTCTTCCCCTCCGGGACCCCTATCAACATGCAAAATTTCGTGACGATCCGATCAAAATTGCGACTTGTAGCGTGATTACAAGGTTTAGATGGACAGACGGACAGACGGACGGACGGACGGACTGACGGACGGACACACATAGCCAGATCGACTCAGCTCGTCGAGACATTCATTTTGGTATATATAAGTATGGGTCTGCGACCATTATTTCGATGCGTTACAAACTTTTTGGCCAAAACCAACTTATAATACCCTCTCCACATAGTGGTGTAGGGTATAAATATTCGCGCAATATTGTCATTAAAGTTGCCAAATGCACTATACACCTAAAAGGCAAAGATTTTAAGGAATATTAATTTACAAAACGATGAAATTATGCATCTGTCTCTAGGTTTGCTTACATCCTGATGTAAACTTTAAAAACGCCATATTTCTAGCACTACTTTCACAATCTGATTGGCTTTTTCTTTTTCCGGATTTTCGAGTAGAAAAATCTCACTAGTTTTTACACGTAGAACACTTTCATTTAAGTGTTCGTAATTAGCAGTTACAATTTAAAAAAGTATTATTATATAACTTCCACGAGTGATTTAATCATATAAAATAATTTATTTTCCTTACAATTCGTTAATCCGAACATTTTGATAATTCGGACACCGCCGAAACCTGTGGTGTAGGGATTATCGCGAATCAACTGTATATATGGGAGCAATATCCAAATCTGAATCATTTCTTACCAAAATAGGGATCGCCCTAGGGCCAAAAAATCCCCAATTTTTATGCGAAGTGGTCTATAAATGTGACCTGTGCTTTATTTTCAAAAAGACATGGCGAGATGGATAAGTGCGAATCTATGCAGATCATCAAAAGGAACTGTGGGTCTATTTCGTTTCATTTTGCATGTTGCAAACTCATTCACTAAGACATAATACCCTTAGGGTATTAAAATATATATCAGTGCAATCATGAATAAAAATTCCGTGCAGAATTTGTTTCCTTTACCCAATTTCACAATTTTTTATTTCCGTATTTATGCTCAAAAAGGGAATATTTTTGTCGATTCGACTAGTATACGCCACAATGAAGCGAATCTAGTACTTTTCAACTTTTAACAAATATTGATTTTAAAAGAATTTCACTTTTAAAAATTATTTTCCGTGTGGAAAATTCAGAGGGAAACATTCATGATGACACCGTATATATTTGTTATATGTTTTTAATTAAATATGAAAGATTTTATGTAATATTCAATATTTCCTTAGTCTTAATTTCTAGCTCATTTGTTATTCTGTCAGACAATTTTGGCCGAGCAGAACCTATCAACATATTTGGATACATACATTTTGACATTTCTGATTGAGTTTTTGAACAAATTTGTATTATAAAATAACTTATGTTGTAATAAGAAGGCTGTGTTATAGGAAATTTTCTAAGTCTTTTAGTCCAGATTTACTGCTGTGGCGGAATAATAATTAATAACATGATAATCTGCTAAGAAATCGACGTTTAACGGCAATAAACTTAATATAGAACACTTTTTGATGACTTTCCAAATTTAATTTGATGATTTTTGTCAAAAAAATTACTTGCATATTTTGCATATTTTGCATATTTTGTGCATATGCAAAATATGCAAATATGCAAAAAAATAAAAAATATGAGCCTGTCATTGCATTCAGTTTTCTTCAAAACGAATTTTGGTCCAATCAGAATTTTCGTATCTTTATTAATAAAAAATATGCAAATATGCAAAATCCGATGTCTAGTAATAACATGGTCAGTTTAACTGAAGAAATAGCAGATCATTTGCTTCGAAGTGCTTCTTCCATGAACAATTTTCGCTGTTTTCTCAAGATGTATGGACGCGCCCCTGATAAAAACTTTTACTGTCTCAGGAGGCAGCGAACGCAAGTTGTATCAACAAAAAGCAAAGTGATCCGAGAGCAGGTCTTAAAGTGAACTTATAACTTAATGTGTTGGGGTACCCGAAGGAGTGGACAAATGCAGTCCATATTCTAACCTGATTTATGTATATCTGATTGATATATTATAGATAGATATCACTTCCTAGAAGAGTTATCGTGCATACAATTTGTCCGAACATATTCGAACTTTTATGGGGGAGGTACCTGAAGGAGTGGACCGATATAAATGATCTTCGAACTCAAACTTAGTTTGGACAAAATATTACGAAAGTCAAATTTTGGAGTGAATCCATTCAAGAGTTATCGTGCGCTTCAGCCAGACAGACAGTCAGACGGACATGGCTAAATCAACTTCAAATTGTCTGAAACGGATTTCGTCCAAACATTATTTGGGTCTAAAACCATTATTTCGATGAGGCACATTTTACCCGTATGAAAGTGTATATATCCTCGTTAGCATAAAAACGCACATTTTTACCCATATAATTTCAAAAAATTTAAAAGAGTGATAAACGGACGGAATGGAAGCGTTAAAAAAGTATATATGGGCTGAAAGAGGACACTCTCGGGCATCATTCTGTGAAAACGTAACATTGCTCCAAGCTGTTCCCTAAATGTTATAGTCCACCAAATTTGAAATTTCACTAATGTTTAGTACCTGAGGAAAAATAAAATAGCTCACTTCGTGTAAACGCTATGGTAATTTATTGAAACAGTTCTTAAAGACAACAACCTTACCTACCTAACAAAAAAAGCAATTGAACACAATATATTTTATAGTTTCCGAGAAATAGCTATTTCTTTCTCCAGAAATTTGCAAGAATAACGCATTTTCCAAAATTGCGAAAAAAAGATCGTCTTTAGGAGCACTCCAATATTTTGACCTTATTTTTTGGTTTCCTTAGTTTCAATATGCTTACAATCGAATCCCACACAGAAATTAACAATCAGTGACTGCAAAAAATTGGGGTTTTGGCCAGGAAAATCGATTCCTGAACTAATGTGCGCCGGAAGAATTTTTAAGAGTTGCGTTGTTCCGGAACGATCTGGATCAAAGGAACTATTCCGGACTATTGGAAATATATCCAGCTCTTGCGTTTATATAGTTCCTTTAGTTCATATACTTCCTTTCGTTTTTTTTCGTTCCTTTAATTTAACGCCTACGTCCACCTTTCGTCGTTGCTGTTTGTTCGCTGCAATTTATTTTCATGAAGGAAACAAAAACTGCGACGAAAGAGAAAGATTCGTTGAATTATTGAGATCTCGAAACTATTTGGAACGAAAAGAACGATGACAGAGAAATATTCGTTGAACAATATCGGTTTCGGAACTATTTCGAACTGTCTAACTATATTAAGGAACTTGTCCCTCTTGGGAAAAGGAACAAGAAAGATCGATCTGCTCCGCGAACTAGATTGCCCAATAATTAAATCACCTTCAAAGTTAACATTTTTAGAGTTTTCACGATTTTGCTTGTAAACCACTAAACCTACCGAAATCGGGCTAAAGAAAATGTACTCCCATTTCAGTGGGGTTTGCGGTTCAAAGCAAAATCGTGAAAGGCTAATAATGTGAACTTTCACCGCGATTTATTTAAAAATCCGTCCGGTGATTTTTTTGTTTTTTGATTTTTTTTTTCATCTATTAACATTGTAGTTTCAGAGTCTGCAAAAACTTTGCAGGGGTGAGCAATTTTATTTAAAGATAGTTAAGGTGATACAGTCAGTCCAATGTCCCAATTTTAACATCTATATCTCAAAAATGGTAAAATCTAGGAGAAAGTCATAAAGCTCAGTCATGTAGAGAATTTTCACAGCTACAATATTTCCTATCCTCTAATCCCATTTCGAAAGGACTTGGGGTTTCCAAGCAAAATCGTAAAAAACCTAAAAAAAAACAAAAATGTGAACTTTGATCGCGATTTATTTAAAAATCTCTCCTGCCATTTTTTGGTTTTTTGATTTTTCTCATCTATGAACATTGTAGTTTCAGTATCCGCAAAAACTTTCCAAGTTCCTTTCATACATGCACCTTTCATTTAAAGTTGATTCAGGCGCACTGTGACAAAACGTGTGTATGTGCCCATATGTGAAATATCTTTGGAATAAAAGTGAAATGTATTATCCATATATGCCGGTCCCCCAAAAAAATAGTTAATTGTTAAGAATAAATAAAAACACACAAAAAAGTTCCAACAAATCCAACTGAACTAGGCCCGAAAAAAAAAACAAACAAAAACGAGGATAAAAATCATTTTCATTGAAAAGTTGTCTTGCCACAACTCACTATATGAAAACATTGCCATTTCATCCAAGATTATTTGTATTACCGATCAACTTTTCATTTCTATAAAAACCAAACCGAACTTGATGATGGTCAACAAAAAGCAAACATAATTCAAAACAAAGTCGCTTTTTGTGTTTCGTTAAACCTCCCAAGAGTGTTGACCAGGGGGCACATAGCAGTCATTCTGGTCGGTCGGTATCGCATCATATTTCACACAACTCTACAGACGCACACACTCCTTTTGGTTTGTTGTCCTCCAAAACGAATGTGGGTCTAAACTGGCCAAATTACTTTCGTTGTCGTTGCCATAAAAAAAGTGAATTTTCTTTGTGTCCTACTTTTTAAACGTTCGATCATTCAGGTGCAGTCAGCAGCAGCACCATGGCATACTTGCAGCAAGATCATCATCATCAAGTGGCGCGCGCACACAACCGATTGTACGTATGTAGGTCTGTTTTTCGGTCTGCATTGACGTTGCAAATGACAATCACAATTAAAACATAATAAAACAAGTGTTTGCTTCGATCAACTAAACTGCTAGCGGCGTATCGGTCAACTGGTGTCTGGAGACAGTTTGACTTTAGATTGGCAGTTCGATTGACATTCTCTTCGATAAGGCGACAAGAAATTGGGCTCACATTTCAATATTTTGTCGATTTGTTTGTCACTTTCAACAAATCGGCAAATGTTATAAGACCATAGTGGTCTTTAGCGATACGTTTCATATGACTTCTCGGAAATAATTCTAGTTTTTATATGCAGTTGTGTACAAACAAATTTGTACGTTCTTCAAAGAGGGATTTATTTGCTTAGGTGGTACATGAAACATTGAATGTTCCAAAACAGAACAGAACCCGAGGGTGTTTGTCAGTTCTCCTACCGGGCGCGTCCCCACCGGCGGATAGGAGGAGGTGGATGTTCGTACCACTCTGTCCAGTACTTTTTGCATGACGAGTCTGAGGCAGAGTGGTGGGATAATCCACCTCTGGAAACCTAGTGTTTCCAAGAGGAGGAGGAAAAACAAATGACCAGTTACGGTGCAGGCCCTAATAAACATAGTACCGGAGGGGACTATTGATCTGCCTACGAGTCACACCTCGTCGATATCATGCGATCGTGAGCAAATATCTCCCACAGATGTGGGTGCCTTGGCATCTGTGGTCGAAGGTAATGCTACAAGCACACAACCTCGGGTTACAACAGAAGTGATAAAGGACAGCACAGGGAGAGAATTAACTTGACCCAACCATCTGAGGATGGCACCGACAGCTGCGGCAAACCCAACATCACCGTTGTGGAAAACCCATAAAGAGGATGTCCACAAGTTGATGTAGGACGTAAGCAAGAGTATCGGAAAGCTAACAACGAAGCGTATAAAGTGGTCAGGGGCTCAAAGACGTAAATACAAGAGGAACCAGGCCCGACTAAAGAGATGCTTCAAAGGGTACCACATACAATTTTATTAACGATAAACTACTGGAACAAATCCCTCAAGGGCGTGTCTCAATTAAAATCGACTGATGTGAGCCCAGGGGGGGGGGCTTCCTATTGTACCACTTGGACACACACACAGAAACTCTGCAGCTCTCGGGGATATAATCAGCAGCATAGCAACTCCATGGGAAGATGGCAGACTAAAGATGGTGAAGAAAGACGAAATTGCTCATCTGACCAAAGCGTAGGTGTACGTGAAGGGGTACGGCTGCAAGCTCGAGACAGAGCGCAAACTCGAAGTCCTTGGTGTCCAAAATGAGACCTTGGAAGTGAAGAGGTGGGAGCTCTTCCACATGGAGGCGAAATAAGACTGCACACTCCTTGTGGTGGGGATCGACGACCTCTCACTTGCCTAGCTCGTCAAGACTAAGGGAAAGGCGTATTGTGTCTCGAACTCAGTCTACTTCAATATTGGAAAGGCAAGAGTGGGCGATGGAGAGAATGCCAAAACAACCACCCAGAAGGTCAAACTACCAAAAGAAACTAAGGAGAGAGGAGCAGAAGAAGAAGTCAGCGACTCCCAGGAAGCCAACCTACTGGAGGACCAATGATTGAGGTCATCCAGGTCAACCTCCATCGGAGCGAGACGGCAACACTAGCCCTGATGGAAAAAATAACTAAAGTTAATATACATATTGGTTTAGTACATAACCCTTGGACGGGATCTTCAATTCTTGTTTAAAATTTGCTTACACCCCGCTAGCCTGGCAAGAAGCAAGGGTAGTTTTTATCCCCAAACCTGGCAAGACAAGCTACGCAATACCAAAATCTTATCGCCCGACAAGTTTAACTTGATTCTTACTCAAGACAATGGAACGGATGGTCGACACCATGATAACGGCATCAGCGCTTTCCACGAGGTAGAACACCATATAGAAAGAACTTTTGAAATGAAGATGTATACACTTGCTGTATGCATTGTTATCGAAGGCGCTTTTAACAACGTCAGCACCAAGACGATGATCCACTCTGTAGACGAGTTTCAGGTAGACAGGGCCCTAAGGAACAGGATTAACCATATCCTAAGGAATATATGGATAAGCTGCGGGATATAACGTCAAAATAAGAGACAAAGTCGGTCAAGGAACGCCACAGTGAGGGATAGTATCACCTCTTTTGTGGGTTACTACCATAAACAGTCTCTTAAGGACCTTAACCGAAGAAGGATTTGACCCAGTCTGTTACACAGACGACGCTATAATACCTCTAAGGGGAAAGAATCCGAACATACTTTGCAGAAGAGCAGAAACGGCTCTCAAAATTGCATACAACTGGGCCAAACCGAGAGGTCTGAACGTCAACCCGGAAAAAACGGAAATATGTCTATTCACTAGGAAAACGAAAGTGGGAATCTTTGAGGAACCAGTTTTCCTAATAGATATTTCCAGCACAGTTAAATACCTAGGAGTAAGTAATTCTGGATAGGAAACTTAAATGGAAAGACCATATTCAAAAAAGACCCAATCGGGCCCACAGATGTTGGTCAACATGTAGACGGACAATAGGCTCAAAATGGGGTTTTAATCCCAGGATGACACACTGGTAGGGTTTTGGGTAGGGAAATCCCGCACCGGGAATTCCCGGGAATTCTCGGTTTTTTGATAACGGGATTTTCCCGGGAAATATGATTTTGTTTCCCAGGAAATATCTTTTTACATTTATCGCAACTAATATTGAATGAATGACTAAACTATGCCCGTCCTTTTATATCATAGAATCAGAATTCGATTAGATTTTACAGTATCAATAAATTACAAAAGATTTGGAAATAATTTAATCAACAAAAGTGTTTTCAGGGAAAAAGTTATAAGAGCCGCACCAAAAAGACTAGAAAGACGGATTTTTATTCTGTTCCATTTAAGTGCGAAAGAATATTTTCTATTTTAAAGTTAAAGAGGGTCCGGCTGGCGAGCACTATAACTCTCAAACAAATGCACCGATTAGGTCAAAAATTTGGCATTCGAGATTTTTTTCAAACTTAGTTTAAGTTCGAAGATGGACCATATCAGTGGTCCACTACTTCCGGTACCTTCCCCGCAAAAGTTCAACAATTATCACTAAAATGGTGCGTTTCGTACGCAATCTCGAAGGGAGTAACCGAATCGGTCATAATTTTGCATATGGTAATATTAGTTTAAGAGCTCCTCTCGGATCGATTTGAAATTCTTTTTAGCAGTTTGTCTTTACGGTCCCCTTTACGACGGTACAAATTTCGTAGGGGGCAAGTCCACACTTCCTGAGATAATGTCTGAAAAGCTCCAAGAAACCTTGACGGCAACACCTAAAATGGAAATTTGGAAAGATAACTCCCGCAGGAAGTTTCTAATTGGTCCAAATTTTGCACATTTTATTATTTCATATAGTCATGTATCAGGTTGGAATATGGACTATATCGGCCCAGCCCTTTGGGTACCAACACAAAATTTTGGAAAAGTGCAGTTTATCAGCTCATCTCAAATCGTTTTGAAATTCTTTCCAAAAAGTTCTACTTGAAGGCCGAGTTACGACGGCGCAACTTTTTTGGGAGGGCAAGTCCACTCTTCCCGAGGTAAAGGCCCGAAATGTCAGAAAAAGCCTGCTGGTACCAACTACATAGGGTAGGTAGTACGTAAGATAACCGTCGAAGGGAGAAATATCCCACACTTTCTCTTTTAAATGTTTGGCAACATGTTTTATTTGCGACCCTAGTTAAAACGTTACAAATTTTTCGGGGCAAATCCATACATCCTAAGAAATTAGCTCAAAAACTCAAAAAGCCCTTAGAAACGTCAGATGTATTGTTGTATTGATCCAATCTCTTATTTTTAAATTTCCCGGGAAATCCCGGATTCCCGGGAATGACGATTTTATCATTCCCGTTTCCCGGGAATGATAAAAACCGGGAAAACCCAAAACCCTACATACTGACTTTACAGAGGCGTAATTAGACCAATCCTAACATACACGTCTGTGGTATGGTGGACAGCTATGGGCAAAAAATGCAATGTTAAGATATTGCAAAAAGTCCAAAGAACATGTTGCCTAAGCATTAGCGGGGCACACCGACTAGGGCTTTAGAAACAATTTTGTTTATACACGCAATAGAAATTCAGGTAATGTTTGAGGCAGCCATGGCAGCTACAAGGCTAAAGTCGATGAACGATGAGTTGGGAACGGCTGGACCAATTTGGGTAATTTTTTGAAATCTTCGTCATAGCCCAACTTAGGTTTTTATGGAAAGAAAATTTGACCACGCCCTCTTTTTGAATTTTTAATTTTTTCTACAAGAACTACTGAAGCGATTTTCCTGAAATAGTCAGGGAATGTACAGGGATGGCCACAGCTAAAAATAGGCTACATATTTTGTTAAATTTCGGAGGGGGCTATATCTATATCCATGCTATATCTTTATAAATAAAAATCTAATTAGTTCGTTGCTAATTACATCACTTGAAAACGGCTGGACCGATTAGGATAATTTATTATTTTTTTTAATGTACGTCATAACCCAACTTAGATTTTTATGGAAAGAAAAATTGTCAAATTTACTACTAAACCAATTTTGATAATTTTCAGGGAATGTTCATAGATTAAATGAGTAGTCACGACTTTTAGTAACTAGTTATTTAACTACTTACTTATGTGGCCAAAAAAATACATATTTCGCGCGACATGCCCTTGTTAAAATAATCGGTTAGTAGGGGATGTTGTAATGAATATTTTTGCTGTGCTTCTATGGTGGCTATTTCAAAACGCGAAGCTATAACAACACATTTCTGGGAGGAAGTTTAATGATCCCAACGAAGACTAAATACGAAATTTAAGCCATTTTGGTGGAATAATGAGCTTAAAATTTTGAAAATACCAAAAATTAGGTGGTACATTTCTGTGAGGCTATATATAAACGTGCTCCCAACAAAGACTATCCCAGCAACAAAAAGTCCTCCCAAAATCATGTGTTTCGTAAGGGATTTTTGGCAGCCGTAACTACTCTCAAATCCCCTTTCTTCCCCATTATTTTTAAAAGGGCATGTCGCAACCATTTTCTAGTTATTTTATGACCATTAGAATAACTAGTTATTCTGTGGCCAATAGAAGTTGAAAAGTAAGGTGAAAAAATTCTATTTTTAGAACAGTTGATGTGGAGAATTTGTTTTTAATTTCAACACACTTCTTACTTTTATTTTACTTCATTTTATTTCGCTCCCTGCCCGAGTTGAACACAAGAACCCTCTGATTTCTAGCCAAACACACTACATTCTGTGCCACGCATACGAACATTAAGGGTTGCTTAAGAACTTAAATGTGCAGTGCACATGTGCACCACGAACTGTTATTTTTCAATTAACAAAAAGTTTTTGTTTTTGTCAAAAACTCGCGTGCCGTCGGTGAGCGTTGAACACACATGAACACTCATTACTTAGTGAGGAGTAAAGTAAGTAGGTTCACCTTGTAAATTTTTTATGAAGTAACCCATTACTTTTCAGATTACTTGTAATGCGAAAAGAAGCTTGTTTACATTACTTTGTAAAGGGTTACGTAATGACTATCGGATCCAAATTTTTGCTGGGATGTGCTCCCAACGAAGAATAAGTATGCAATTTAAGCTATTTTGGTTGGTAATGAGGCTAAAACTTTAAAAATACCGAAAATTTGGAGGTATCATTCTGTGGGGGCTATATAAAAAGAGAGCGATCGATATATCCCATTTTCAATACAAAGCACCCTAGGAGTAATAGAAAGTTTTATACCAAATTATGTAGACCCTATAAAGTATACGGGGTTGTTCATAAAGGTGCATCTTGGTGCGGAAAACTCTCTGTCTGCTATTTACCTGGGAATAGTAAGAAGTAATTCCTTAAGCGGACAAACCAAGCAGCTCACTACGTCCGGCTTCTGAAGTCACGTATCCACTGGAAATGTCGATCAAACAACCGTTTGAAGGCCGCTAATGTGAGAAGGCCGTCATCTGAGTAACCTGATGGCTTAAAATAATTAGGAAAAATAAGGTAAGTATGCTCGCAGCTGAAACTCAAATAACTTTGCACATGCATGCCTAGATGTCGTTGGTAATGCCATCACTAGGATCGGATCTTGTGGCCCAATCAGCCACAATTTAAAGCCTACGTCGATTTTTTCGTCACTGCTGTTTTCTCGCTGCAATTTATTTCTTTTTATGTCATTCATCCACCAAACCATGAAAACATTTCGGTCTCGGAATTACTTGGAACAAAGGAAACAAAAAGAGCGACGAAAAAGGAAGATTCGTTGAACTATGTCGGTCTCAGAACTATTTGGAACGAAAAGAACGACGAAAAAGAAAGATTCATTGAACTATGTCGGTCCCGGAACTATTTGGAACTATGGAAGCATATTAAGGAACTACTTCCTTTTGGGAAAAGGAACTAGAAGGATCGATCCGCTGCGGGAACTAAATTGTTCAACTCTATTATGGGGGACCCAGAGTGGAGGTAGCATATTGAGTTCGGTGATGCTCGGATAATATTCAGGGGTCAGAATGAGCACACAACATATGTGGAGAAAAAAGTTGTATTCTTTTGGGAATATCTCGAACAATGCAAGAAGAAAAGTTCACCATTATAAGGATGTAAGACATACCACTTTTCCATATTTTTATTTAATTTTTTTAATTTAATAATGAAGACATTCTGAGCTTTATATTGGTCCTAATTGCATTACCAAAATTGGTCAAATACTAGCGATGTAGAAACAGACGATCAGATATCTCAATTTGTGGAATTTTATTTCCATAGTGGATATTTATGCTTCTGTCGGACATATTGCAAAAGGGAGAGCTTCATAATGAAGCTATACCATCTGAGCTGTAAATTAATTCAAAATGTGGCATTGATGGTAATATATCAGATTTATCGCAAAAAGCTCTAATAAAATAAATAAAATTAATTCTAAAAATAAAATTAATTATTAATTATTTTGGTTCAGTTCGCCCTACTTCATATGGTTTTAAATCTAGATAGTTTAAAACTTTAGTGTTTTTCCTAAAAGAAATGTGCAACACATGTCGAATTGGGAATTAACCACAACTTGAAGAAGACAATGCAATAATGCACACTTAATCAAATAATGACATTTGCATTTCAGAGTATAATGTTATTTGTTTTATTGAATAGAAGAACTTCATACGCGTTTACCCAAAAAATGGTTTTGTGAACAATCGAAAAATCAATAAAATCAATATTTTCGGTATTGAAAATTTACTATAAATACAATGCAAACTTCATGATAGCAACATTCACATTTGAACATTAACGAATATCAAAAAGAAAATGAAATTCTACAACGTTGTTATTCTCGCAGCCACTTTGATTTTAGCCATTAGCTCTGCTCAAGCTAACCCCGATCCTGAACCTCAACCCGAACCCATGTTTCCTTGGATGATGGGTATGTATAAATTAAAAAAAAAAAAATACATAACATATATAATATAAAATTTTATTTATGTTTCAATTCTTATTTAATCAGGCAAATAAATAGGACAGCAGACGTTATCCAGCGCAATGATGATGGAAATGGAAATTATGGAAAATAAAAGTGTATATATTTCTTTTTTTAATTTGAAATAAATTAAAGTTTTTCAAATGTATTTAATGCATTTAATCAATGACATTTTTAGAGAACTGCAATATTAACTGTGTCATATTAACTGCTCGAAGATATGAAATGCTTATGCGGACTTCCTCACTAAATAGTGTATAATATCAGACTGCTACCATAAGTCTGACATTATTTCCTTACAAGAAGTGTGATGGAGTGTAATACACATTATTACGCCCGCATTACAGCTGCCATGAAACAGTAGAAATATTTTGTGAAAATTTTCGCCCGATCATTTTTCACAACTTTCGACTTTATCACGTCAGGAGTGCATCGATCAAATTAAATCTTTGTATGTCGATAAAGGACCATCATACAGCACTATTATAAATTGGTTTAATGAATTCAATCGTAGCCGACACTCCCTAAAAAACGAAAGTAATGACGGTGGTCCAAAAACGGCCGTTGTGCCATAAAAAAGCTAACCCTTTCGTGAACGGATAATACAAGATCACCATTCATTTATTCCAGCGTCTAACATTTGATACTTTTGAACATCTGGCGCCAAAATATGGGTTTTTCTCGTTGGATCTCCGTTGGATTCGCGGTGCTTCAAATCATGGAACTATGCGCATAAGCCCGAAGCATACCAACAATCCCCAGAAGATGCTGCACAAGTGTTCAAAAACCATAATTAAACCAAATTGGTGAGAAACATGAGGTTATGGCATTTTGGTTATGTCGTGTAGCTCTAAAGCTTATTAACACAACTGCGTAGAGTTGACTGAAGAAAATATTTATATGCTTGAATTAAAGTATTAATTTTATTGTTTTTAAGCCTGGAGTATTACCCCAATGGCTTAAACTTCATCGTTACTTTCTGTTACAGAGACTAATGTTTTTCAAAACGAACTGACAGTGTTGAAAAATTTTACTGATCTCTACCAATATCATGATTTCATCCCGGTGAAGGGAATTATCAATTGGCTTTCCAGCTTTTTAAAATAATGCCTTTTTTAGCGAGAAACCGAACTCTTTAAGTGGGAAAGCCGCAAAGTGAGTGTGATTCTTATTTATTTGAGAGTACTAGACACTTAAACGTTCGGTTTCTCTCTAAAAAATGCATCATTTCAAAAAGCTGAAAAGCCAATTGATAATTCCCTTCGCCGGGATGAAATTATGATATTGGTAGCGATCAGTAAAATTTTTCTATCTTTACATATATGTATGGTAACATGGGGCGCCTTCGCCACTGGGGCGGCTACGCCAGCGCCGATTTTCTCGAAAAATACAAGTGCTAGAAAAAAATCCGTTAAAGGCAAAATTGTGAGTTTAATGAAGATCTATCATTTCTCAAAAGTTGGCAGTTGTGTCATAGGTATGATAGCGGACGCACGCGGTTTTGTGTTTTCAGGGTATTGGGAAAAATAATTATGGTAGGTATTTTTTGTGATATCTTCTTTACCTTTTGTGATATCTAAAACACATATTATACCGTTCAAAGACAACTACTGAAGAATATAAATCCCTATATTTCGCATGAAAAAAGCAATTGCAAATGTCAATATATTAATATTATGAAATATGTAGGGGTGGGGCGCCTACGCCATGATAGGGGCGTGGTGCGGTAATGTTAGAAGTTTGTCATGTTTAACTTAAATTCTTTATACCATAGATATACCACACTATAATGTGAAGTTAAAATCAAATATTATCCTAAACGTATCTTGTTTTAGTTATATTATGATTTTTTGCACCTAAATTCAAGGTAACTACTTAAATTAACCGGTAGAATCGGTTACTGTTTGTGAATTTTATAATCATTTCTGATTACACTGTGCAACATTTTTAAGGTGATCTTGTGCAAACAATTCAAACTGAGGATTTATTGAAAGTACAGACCCAAACGACAAGAAACCCTAGTTGGGTTTTGTTGTGTCAGATCCAGCTCGGATTTTATGGCCCCATCTAAACATGGTTAAATATTGAGTTTTTAAAGAAATTCGGGGCTATATCTCTGAAGCCAATGCAAATCTTCTTCTGACCTCTGAAGCAAATTTGTAGATAAGGACAAGAATACAATATTTGGAGAAATAATGAACTCGAAAAACTACATTTCTTGCCTCAAATTTCAAAATATATGCAAAAATACCACAATTTTTATACATTTCGCACCGTATCTCCAAAACCGTTAATTTTTTTTGAATATTTTCTTCTGAAAAAATATTCCCTGGAATGTAATACACAACTCTTCAGAACATATCATTGTTGTAAAATGCCTCTATCCCGTTGTATTCAGTACATTTTTCAACGACGATTTAATAAAAATGTCAATAAAGTAGTGAAATCCGAAATGCGAGAATAAACTGTTGGTGTGAACTGTGTTTGAAATACGTGTTGTAAAAGATATGCTGCAAAATACCGCTGAAACAACATGAAGTAAGCATTTTAGAGTTTTAGACTTTTATTTGGAAGATTTCTGCAAAAGGTTACTTGGTTCAACTCCTAATAGTTTAGCCGAAACTGACCAGAATTTTAGTAATTATGTAAAATTTTCTATATTTTATAGATTTTTATGCCCTAGATGGAGAGATAATGGCCTGATGAATGCAAAAAAGTGTAGATTTAGCCCGGTTTAGATGGGGTCTTAAAATCCGAACTGGATCTGACAGGACAAAACCCAACTGGGGTTTTTGTAGTCTAAATATGTACTTTCAAAAAATTCATACTAGAAGTTGTTTGAATTTTCAGTGTTGCATAGTGTTATTCAATAGAAAACATGTTCCTTTTTTGCATAATGTTGATATTTAAGGAAGAAGTATGGTAAATTACATTTTTAGAGTCCGTTGAAGAATGTGCAATATCGATAGCGAAGCTGCCCCATGGATGGGGAGGCTTCGCCACTTTTTAGACATTTTGTAAATTTTCAAAACTAATATTTTAAAAACAAAATTATAACCATTTATATGTCAAAACATATACCCAAGATATGCTAATATTTTTACCAAAAATAATATTTGAAAAAACGTTAACTGTGTCGGTATGAGAACATTTTTAAAAAAACGTGGCGAAGGCGCCCCATGTTACCATATATCATTTTATATCTTATAAAATTTTATTCATACGTCATATCAATTAAAATCAATACTTAAATGGAATAAACGTTATTTTAGTCATTAATAGGCAAAAGCTCATTTATCTTCGCAACAGTAAATTATTTTTGAGAAAAAGGTAAAAAAGTCATAACCCTTATGCACAACACCATTATTCCCATGCCATGCAAGATCAAAACTTCAAACGGTGGCAAAACGATAACGATAATTTTTTCAAAAAGTCCGACCATGGCAAATGTTGGCTCAGTAATGTTGGCGACATTTCCTGAGTATTTCAGTCATGTAAAACTTCTCTACAAGTGGTGTCTTACGACACGCCATTGAGGTGCACACAAGTCTCCCTTGTCCCTTCTGGGATGTTTTTGGAACAATAATATAATAATTTATATACATAATGGCAATTCTTTCAGCAAATAGAGGTATTCTTTCTCCGGTTTCCATAAATCCTATAGCTGTACAAGGGAAACTAAAAAGTTTCCGGCCTGAAAATGAAAACGCGAATATTTACCATCAAAAACATTTTTTTTCTTAAATAGTCTTCATCATGATTTATACACTTTTCATGCGCTCAAACCGATTATTGAAGCACTTTTTTCCCTTTTACAGCATCTTTTGAGTATTGCTGGTATGTTTCGGGCTTATACGCATAGTTCCATGATTTGAAGCACTGCGAATCCAACGGGGATCCAACGAGAAAAAAAACCCATTTTTGCGCCAGATGTTCATGCAGTTTCAAATGTTAGACGCTGGAATAAAAGCGCAAGAATGCCTCTATCTCACGGTATAAAACATGACGATCTTGTATTATCCGTTCACGACAGGCTTAATTTTTTTATGGCACAACGGCCGTTTTTGGACCATCTTCGTGACTTTTTTAGCGAGTGTCGGCCAGGATTGAATTAATTAAACCAGTTTATCATAGTGCTATAGGATGGCCCTTTATCGACATACAAAGATTTAATTTGATCGATGCACTCTTGCCGTGATAAAGTCGAAAGTTTTTGAAATTCCTTTTTGCGTTTTGTATTCTTTGTAAATCTGTTAAGTTATAAAATTTGTCTTCTAATTATTTTGTCTTTATTAAACAAATTAAATTTTTGGAAAATCATAAAAAGAACACATTTATATATTGGCTACATACATATGTATAGAATCACATACATAAATATGTATGTATGAATATTTGCCAAAACTAGCAGAAAAGTCATCAACTTTACAAAAAATTCGCTACTGTCGCCGATTGGCGTTGGTATACATAGATATTCATCCACATTAAAAATAATGCTCTTCTCAGTTCTTTGTTGTTTGTATTGTCGTTCATTGAATTCCTTTTGTGGTTGTGTGTGAGTATTTAACAAGCAAAAAAAACACGTGTTGGCAAAACAACCACCGGTTTCTTAGCTACATCAAACGATGTTGAAGAACATTGTTTTAGTTTGCGCTAAACCACAGTCAAGTGTGGATGAAAAAAAGTTATTTTACGTCTGGTGTTTTCAACTTTAAAAACTATGATGTGTTGAATATGAAAAGAAAAAGTAAATATAATTTTTTAGGTGCTCAGTTGTTCTTTTAAGGGAATTGTCATTTACATTTTTCTTGCAATGGAAGCATTCAATAGAAAGCCTAAAGATGAGTGGAATGGCGGAGAAACTGTTACCATTGGTCAACGAAGCATCTCTTACTTAGAAAAAGACAATGTTGTATTGTTGTATAGCTTTCTGTCCAACGGCGAAAGTTAAGTTAATGTTTAGAAAGAAAATGAAAAATGAAAAAGTTTCGTTGCATTAACGGAAAAGTTTCATTGCATCAATGACGGAGTTTCATTGCATTAATGAAAAAGTTTCATTGCATTAACGAAAAAGTTTCATTGCATAAATGAAGGAGTTTCATTGCATTAATGAACAATTTCGTTAATTTTACTTCAATGAAACTCAATGAAACTTTTTCATTTATTCAATGAAGCTCTACGTTGGCTCAAAATCAATGACAAATTTCATTGATACAACGTAGAATTTCATTCATAATACGTAGCTTTTTCTTTCAGTGTACACTCCATCACACTTCTTGTAAGGAAATAATGTCAGACTTATGGTAGCAGTCTGATATTATACACTATTTAGTGAGGAAATCTGCATGAAAACATTTCTTATCATCGAGCACTTTATATGACACAGTTAATATTGCAGTTCTCTAAAAATATCATTGATTAAATGCATTAAATACATTTGAAAAATTTTAATTTATTTCAAATTAAAAAATATATACATTTTTATTTTCCATAATTTCCATTTCCATCATCATTGCGTATGAATAACGTCTGCTGTCCTATTTATTTGCCTGATTAAATTAGAATAAACAAAATGTTATATTATATACATATTTTATGTATTTTGTTATTAATTTATACATACCCATCATCCAAGGAAAGGAAAGTTGTCTTCGGGTTGAGGTTCAGGATCTGGTTTAGCTTGAGCAGAGCTAATGGCTAAAACCAAAGTGGCTGCGAGAATAACAACGTTGTAGAATTTCATTTTCTTTTTGATATTCGTTAATGTTCAGATGTGAATGTTGCTATCATGAACTTTGCATTGTATTTATAGTAAATGTTCAATACCGAAATATTGATTTTATTGATTTTTCGATTGTTCACAAAAACATTTTTTTGGTTAAACGCGTATGAAGTTTTTCTATTCAATAAAATAAAACAAATAACACATTATACTCTGAAATACAAATGTCATTATTTGATTAAGTGTGCATTATTGCATTGTCTTCTTCAAGCTGTGGTTAATTTCCAATTCGACATGTGCAGCACATATCTTTTAGGAAAAACACTAAAATTTAAAACTATCTAGCTTTTAAACCAAATGACGTAGGGCAAACTGAACCAAAATAATTAATAATTAATTTTATTTTGACTTCTGCCGACAATCTACTTGGTACTGATTGAAAGTTTTGCTGGTCTTCTTGATTAGCATTTACATGTTTTTAATACACTAAATAGAAGCAGAGGTATTTTTCATTAAAACAAAAAAATTCAAATATTAAAATTTGGATAGCTTAGAGCTTTTTGCGATAAATCTGATATATTACCATCAATGCCACATTTTGAACTAATTTACAGCTCAGATGGTCTAGTTTCATTATTATCTGATCGCCTCTTTCTACATCGCTAGTATTTGACCAATTTGGGTAATTGGGACCAATTCAAAGCTCAGAATGTCTTCATTAATATACGGCTCTTTTGTTGAAAATATCCTCCACGGAAATAAAACTCCACAAATTGGGATATCTGATCATCTCTTTCTACATTGCTAGTATTTGACCAACGCAATTGGGACCAATTTAAAGCTCAGAATGTCTTCATTAATATGGCTCACTTTTGTTGAAACGCTGTTTTATTCGTCAGTATATTTCAAATGGAAAATTTGGATGTACAACAACCTAATTCTCATCATTATAAAGGTGATATTTCTTCTTCCATTGTTAGAATATCCCTACTAGCAGTGGGGATATTCGCATAAGAATAAAACTTTAAATTTTTCTCCACATAAGTTTTTGCCCATACCAAAATTTGAATATTATGCGACCATCAACAAACTCAATATGCTTGTTGTTGTTGTAACAGTATTTATAATTATGTTTGTATGTTCGTTCTTCTGTTCAATCTGGCTCTGGGTCTATCTCCAGTTCCAGGAAAGTGGCTACTTCGATGGGATGCAACCACAGATCCACTGGAGTTAGATGAGTAGGTTTGGCGGGGCAGTTGAAAAGGTGTTTTGCGTAGTGCGGTTTGTCGTGGCAGCTGACGCTCCTCAGCTGCCATAGATGACAGCTATATTTGCTTATGGCCTTAGCAACTGCATCCGTGTGAATACTATTTAAATCTGCTTGATATGCAAATTGATCTAGGATTTCTCTACTATATTGTTGGACCTCCCCCTCTAGAGCATGAATATCCTTCCTAATATGCCTGAATGTGTCGGGCCTAGCCAGCATATGGTGATTGGGATGGCTCTCACGGTAACACCCATGCAAGTACTGCAACGAAAGCATCTCATTGTGTTGCTTTACTGGAAGAATCTTTGCCTCCTCATGTAGATGGCCCACTGAAGACTTGAGGAGGCACCCTGTTGCTGTTCTCAGGGCGGCATTCTGACAGGTTTGAATCTGTTTCCAATTCGTATCACATAATCCCGGGGACCAAACTGGCGCCGCATAGCTTTCCACAGACCGACCTATCGCGTTATATGTGATCAACAAGGTTTCTTTATCTGCACCCCAAGTGCTGCTGGCTAGGGACTTGAGGACATTGTTCCTACTTTTCAGTTTGTCGCAGATAGCTGAAGCGTGCGCGCACGAATTGGAAGTAGTGTCGAATGTGACCCCTAAAATTTTGGGGCAGTTAGTGGTCGGTATTCTGCTACCGTCGACCACGACATTCAATTCTCTTCCAAACTGCACTGTCCATGTGGTGAACAGAGTGGCTGTAGATTTTGTGGCGGAAATCTGCATATTCCTCGAGTGGAAAAGGGTGGTAAGATCGGTTAAATATGAGCTCAGTCTCTCACAGATGACATCAGGGAAGGTACCTGACGCCACGATCGTGCAATCATCCGCATACGTTACGATGTCGATGCCGTCTGGAGGGGTCGGAATACAGGAGAGGTAGAGGTTAAACAGTTCCGGAGATATCACCCCACCTTGGGGAACTCTCTGCTTCACTCTACTGGGTTTGGACTTCATTTTCCTGAATCCCACGTACGACTGGCGTCCACATATATAGTTGATTATCCAACGTTTCAAGCTTGGCCGGAGGGTTGTCTGCTCAATGTCCTTAAACAGCGTGGAATGCCTGACGGTATCAAAGGCTTTTGATAAGTCAAGCGTCACCGTCACTGTTCTATCACACGGCGGTCTCTGGTTGAGTCCTTGACAAATATATGTGGAGATGGCGTGTAGCACTGTTGTCGTGCTGTGCTGCTTACGGAATCCATGCTGATGATAGGCAACTTAATAGCTATTCTGATACTGGGGAGGACTAAGGCCTCAAGGGTCTTTGCTATGGGCGACAATAGCGAAATCGGCCTGCACGATTCATTTTTGCTGGCATCCTTGCCTGGCCCATTTTCCAGATTTCGGGAACAAATATATGTGGAGATGGCGTGCAGCGCTGCTGTCGTGCTTTGCTATGGGCGACAAAAGCGAAATCGGCCTGGCCCATTTTCCAGATTTCGGGAACAATGAGGGTGGCTAGCGACAATTTGAGAACTTTAGTGAGATACTCCAATCCCGGCTCATCCAGCTGCTTCAGCATTATCATGGAGATTCCATCAGGGCCCAACGCTTTGGATGATTTAGCGTTTCTGATGGCATTGCCAACATCATCCATTGTAAATTGTGGTGGTTCAACCTCGGCAGGAAGATATCTGATGCGACGTAATACTCTTATCTTCTCCCTGTCACTCTCGGGGTGCTCGACATTCTGTCGATTGAAATAACTTGCGCACCTTTCGGGTCAGTCAGCGTAACGTTGCCAAACGTGACTGAGGTCCTATCTTCCATCCTTCCAGGGCTCGAGAATGACTTAACCGTTGCCCACAATTCACTTAAACCGGCTCCAATGTTGCAACTCTTCAGATGATTTAACCACTTGTTCCGCTTATGTTCGCCTACCAGCCTGTTAACTTCCAGTGTCAGCTCCCTGACTCTGGGGTAGAGATGGTATTTTCCGGGTATTTACCCGGTAAGTGGGTAAAAACTCTTTAACTTTAACTGACAAAATTTGGCTCAAAACTTTATTATATTAATAGTATTTAAGGCATTGAAAATGAAGTCCCTGGGTCCACGTTTTGATATAGCCGTACCTCCCGAAAACTTGGACCTACATCGAAAAATTTTTGCAAGGATATCACTGTACCAAATTACAGTCAGTATCATTGTAAAATGTGGCTAATAGGTAAAAAATACCATAAATCGTGAGGTACGGCTATATGGGGGCTATTCCAAACTATGGACTCCATTTTTAATACCTTTAATACTATTGACATAAGAAAGTTTTGAGCCAAATTTTGTCAGAATATGTCAAGTGGTTCGGCAGATAAAGAGTTTTTACCCAATATTTGGGTAAAAACTCGAAATCGGGATACCCATATATGGGGGCTATAAGAAAGCGTGGACCTACGTTGATAAATGTTTGCAAGGACATTATATACTCATTGAGGACTCACTGTGCCAAATTACAGCCAATTTGGTTATAAAATGTGGCTAATGGATGAAAAATACCTTAAATCGGGAGGTACGGATATATGGAGGCTATACCAAAACATGGACCCAGGGACTCCATTTTCAATATCTTTAATACTATTGATAATACTAACGATATATACTATACGGGCGAAAAATACCTTAAATCGAGAGGTACGGTTATATGGGGGTTATATGAAAACATGGACCCAGAGACCCCATTTTCAGTACCAGATGTTCTCCTGATATAAGTAAGATTTGAGCCAAATTTCGTCAGGCTACGTCAAGCGGTTCGGCAGTTAAAGAGTTTTTACCCCGTCGCCTCTGCAGGGAAGTTTGGTCTTACTTCTGGTATTCGTCCAGCAGGGACATGGTGGAGCAGTGATGATGTCCGGCTGTAGCAGTGATGATGTCTTGGAACGTCCTTTCCGCTACCCGAACTTCAGAAGGATTGGGCTGTCCTCTGAAGCGGTGATTGGTGAACTCTCTGAAAGCCGGTCAATCAGATTTCCTATGCTTGACGAACGTGCGGCGTTCAGAGGTGATGAATTCGGGTGGTCTGCTAATGGAGACAATTATGGGGAGATGGTCTGATCTTGCGCGGTATTCCAGAAAGCGAAGCAACAAATAGAGAGAATTGGAGATCTTTTCTTAGTTCGGCCTATAGAACAAATGTTCTGTAATGGGCCAGCTAAGTAAGTAAGGTCTGATCCAAGGGAAATGACGGGTTGCCAGGTGACATCATTTGTCAGACCAGGTGACACGATGTTTATGTATAGTAGGGGCGTCCTCATTGACGGTGCAAAACGTAGAACCGAATGCCACATCTCATGATGCGCATTAAAGTCCCAAAAGTTCCAAAAGAGGGCTAATGTCAAGCTCGTAATCTGAAATACAGCTATTTCTCGGCGGGATGTATACGTTCAGCAACTCTATCTCGGCAGTTCCACACCTGATTGCTACCCCCATACATTCCATGTACGAGTCATTAGAGACAGGCTCAAGCAAGATAGGTCTGTATTAGACAGACTGGTGTAATAGGAAAGCTAATACCCCCACCTCAAATTCTGTGCGATCCTTCCTTAAAAAGTTGTAACCATCTCAACGTTGTAAGCTACAGTTGTTGTTAAGCTTGGTTTCTTGCACAGCCGCAACCTTGATGTTCTTCCGACTCATGAAAAACTTCATCTTCTGTAAGAACCCCATCAACGCTCAATATTTCGTGATTATCCGATAAAAATTCCGATCTGTAACGTGATTACAAAATAATGTAAAAATGGGATGCATTACCGACTTTTGCGATATCTCCCTTGTTTTACCACCTACCAACCTACATTGAATCAATGTAAAGGAGATCTTTTCCTCATCCATTAACGGAAATACTCCTACTAGAAACGGAGATATTCGCATAAGAAAAATGGTTGAATTTTCTTCACATATTCACCAAATTTAATAGACTTATTCCTATCTGGGACACACATAACTTCCAAAATTTCGTGACGATCCTATAAAAATTGCGACCTGTAGCGTGATGACAAAAAAATAAAAAATGTCATGTTGTCGTAGGTGTCAACCCACTTTACATCGTTAGGAAGGTGGAATTTTTTACTTTCATTTTTAGGTTTTGCTTTTGGTATACCCCTTAACAACGATTTTTTTCTCCAAATAAGTTTTTTTTGGCGTTTCCGATCCATAAATATTAGAGTTCGGCCATCTAGTTCCCGGAGCGAATCGATCTTTCTAGTTCCTTTTCCCAAAAGGAACTAGTTCCTTAACATAGTTACACATGTAGTTCCGCGACCGACGTAGTTCAAGAATTTTTCTTTTCGTCGTTATTTTCGTTCCAAAAAAATAGTTCCGAGACCGAAATAGTCACCGAATCTTTCTCTTTCATCGTTCTTTTTGTTTCCTTTGTTCCAAATAGTTATATTTTCATGGTTTGGTGGATGAATTGACATAAAAATAAATACATTGCAGCGAATAAACAGCAACGACAAAAAATCGCCGTAGGCGGTAAATTGAAGGGTCGAGAATAACGGAAGGAACTATAAGAACTAAAGGAACTATATAAACGCAAGAGCTGGATATAGTTCCAATAGTTTCTTGTCCGGAATAGTTCCTTGGAACTAGTTCGTTTCGGAACTAGGCTTGTAGGCAACTAGGCAGTAGGCTTTTTCCCCGGTGACGATCAGTTCAAAATGGCGACCTGTAGCGTGATTACAAAAAAAAAATAAATAAAAAATGGAAAATGTCATGTTGTCGTAGGTGTTGACCAACTTTACATCGTTAGGAAGGTAGAATTTTTTACTTTCATTTTTAGGTTTTGCTTTTGGTATACCCCTTAACAACGATTTTTTCTCCAAATAAGTTTTTTTTTGCCCATTCCGATCCATAAATATTAGAGTTCGGCCATCTAGTTCCCGGAGAGGATCGATCTTTCTAGTTCCTTTTCCCAAAAGGAACTAGTTCCTTAACATAGTTACACATGTAGTTCCGAGACCGACGTAGTTCAAGAATTTTTCTTTTCGTCGTTATTTTCGTTCCGAAAAATAGTTCCGAGACTGAAATAGTCACCGAATCTTTCTCTTTCATCGTTCTTTTTGTTTCCTTTGTTCCAAATAGTTATGTTTTCATGGTTTGGTGGATGAATTGACATAAAAATAAATACATTGCAGCGAATAAACAGCAACGACAAAAAATCGACGTAGGCGGTAAATTGAAGGGTCGAGAATAACGGAAGGAACTATAAGAACTAAAGGAACTATATAAACGCAAGAGCTGGATATAGTTCCAATAGTTTCTTGTCCGGAATAGTTCCTTGGAACTAGTTCGTTTCGGAACTAGGCTTGTAGGCAACTAGGCAGTAGGCTTTTTCCCCGGTGACGATCAGTTCAAAATAGCGACCTGTAGCGTGATTACAAAGTTTAGATGGACAGACGGACGGCCTTAGCTACATATAGCGTGATTACAAGGTTTAGATGGACGGACGGACACATATAGCCAGATCGACTCGTCGAGGCATCTATTTTGGTATATATAAGTATCGATCTTCGACCATTATTTCGATGTGTTACAAACTTTTGGGCCAAAACCAACTTATAATACCCTCTCCACATAGTTGTGTAGGGTATACATCTGTTCCTAATATTTCTGGACTTTAAACGCGCCTTCGGCAACATTCACAGAGACGCGATATGGAAATGTCTGTACAATATTGGAATTCCCCAAAAAATTATTCAATTGCTTTACCACAATGCACCATGTAAAGCGCGCTTCAAAAGTATTGACATTGAAAACTTGTACATTAACAACGGAGTAAGACAAGGATGTGTACTACCCAACCTCTTCCTATTGGTGTTAGATATCGTGATGACATAAACGATCGGCGAAGCACCTGACCGTATACAACGACAGATGCGAACCCCTTATGCCTAATGTCGCACATGCTGGCTGGAGCGCAGGCAAAAATGAACAGATTGTACGAGAATGTCCTTAGCCTTAAAAATCAACTTCCTCTAAATTAAAGTGATGATATTACGACAGCCAAATTTTGGACCAAAACGACTGATCCGTTCGAGAGTTATTGTGCGCTCCAGCCACTACACATGGTGCCATAGGAATTTTTCACAGCTTTCGGGCTATTTTCTTAGGAATTATGGACTTGCCCTTAAAAAAAATGTTTGTTTATCTAATTTACAAAAACCAAAGGGATTCGAGAGGAAGTCTTAGGCCCATCCTTACATCCTTTCGGTAGTTAAATGTTGGTCGTTATCGGTTTTTATTCTTATATGTTTCCTTTAAGAATAAGTGTCAGAAAAATTAAAAGCAACTTTGGGTTCATTTTAAATGCTCTGTTCCTTTACTTATGGTAACAGTCGCAAAAAATGGTAACAGTGGTAAACTGCTCTCATATAAATTGTATGCTTATAAAAGTAACTGGTAAAAACTGGTAACCTCAGGCTCGTAAAGGAACACGACATAAATTTAAACTGCGCCCGAGAGTATGCTTTACCAAAAGCAAGAACAAATTTGAGCAAATTCAAATCATAGACTAATAAATGTATAGACCGAGAAATTGTAATGTGTTGTTTTTTTCTAGGTGTCGCCCTTACAGAAAATGCGCAGCTTTTCACTCAATTGCACAATGTTTTGGGGTAAATTGCAATATTTTGTTGAATCTTTTTATATGAGGATGTAGATGCGGCCAAGATTACCCACATATTGCCTTTTACCAGAATAAATAGTTAAAAATGTAAAGTTATTGCATTTTAAAAATTGAGTGCATATCCAACTGACTCAATTCACACACAGTGAGATAATTTAGGTGAGAAGATTTCTTTGTCTATACTTTTATTAGTCTATGTTCAAATCAACGAATCAGATTTAAGAAAACTTAAAAACCAAATCAACAGCGGTGCTTGTCACATCATAGACAAATAAAGGAATAGACAGAGTAATTTTAATGTGTCTGTTTTTTGTAGGCGTCGCCCTTACACTCAATATGCTCTGTGTTCACTCAATTGCATTTTATTTTGGGGTAAATTGGAAGATTTTGTTGATTTTTTTATTTGAGGATGTAGATCCGGCCAATATTACCCACAGATTGGCTTTTACCATCACAAATAGTTTAAAAAATGCATAGTTATTGCCATTTTAAAAATTGAGTATCTCGTAAACTAACTCAATTCTCATTGAGTGAGAGAATTTAGGTGAGAGGATTTCTCAGTCTATTCTTTTATTTGTATATGAGTCACATAATTTGGTGGTTGTGTGGGTTCGAGTCCCCGCTTCCTTTTTCACTTGCAAAAAATGTCGATCATAAAGCTTAACTCTAAACGAGAAAATTAATAATATTTTAAATTTTTTATTTCAATGACTAATACCTCTGCTTCTATTTGGTGTGTTAAAAACATGGAAAATGCTATTCAAAAAGATCACCAAAACTTTCAATTAGTACCAAGTAGATTGTGGGCAGAAGTCAAAATAGAATTAATTATTTTGGTTCAGTTCGCCATACGTCATTTTGTATAAAAGCCAGATAGTTGAAAACTTTAGTGTATGTGTTTCAGGGAAAAGCTTATGCATAGGGGTAGTGGTGTGGGGTATCACATAGTGGGGTCCGTCCCGACTATAGCCTTTGTTCACTTGTTTTATATTATGTTTGATCCTACACATGTCGAATTGCGAATAAACCACAACTGGAAAAAGACAATGCAATAATGCACACTTAATCAAATAATGACATTTTTATTTCAGAGTATAATGTTATTTGTTTTATTCTATTGAATAGAAGAACTTTATACGCTTTTAACCAAAAAAATGTTTTTGTGAACAATCGAAAAATCAATGAAATCAATATTTTCGGTATTGAAAATTTACTATAAATACAATGCAAAGTTCGTAATAGCAACATTCATATCTGAACATTAACGAATATCAAAAAGAAAATGAAATTCTACAACGTTGTTATTCTCGCAGCCACTTTGATTTTAGCCATTAGCTCTGCTCAAGCTAAACCCGATCCTGAGCCTCAACCTGAAGCCATGTTTCCTTGGATGATGGGTATGTATAAATTAATAAAAAAATACATAATATGTATGTATATATAATATACAATTGTATTTATGTTTCAATTCTAATTTAATCAGGCAAATAAATAGGACAGCAGACGTTATTCAGACGCAATGATGATGGAAATGGAAATTATGGAACATAAAAATGTATATATTTTTTACAGTGTTTTATTCTTAATTTGAAATAAATTAAAATTTTTCAAATGTATTTAATGCATTTAATCAATGATATTTTTAGAGAACTGCAATATTAACTGTGTCATATTAACTGCTTGATAATAAGAAATGCTTATGCGGATTTCCTCACTAAATAGTGTATAATATCAGACTGCTACCATAAGTCTGACATTATTTCCTTACAAGAAGTGTAATGGAGTGTAATACAAATTATTACGCCCGCATTACAGGTACCATGAAGCAAGACATAACACAAGGGCACCGACGTAGCCAGGGGGGGGCCCGGGCCGAAATGATTTTAATTCCCATAAGATATTAGCTTGTGTTACACATTTTTAAATTTTTGATTAAAATTTTAAACTGTTTTAAATTGTTAAAGAAATATGTAAAGTAGTTGCAAGCATTACAGAGAATTATTTAACTAAATTGGTATACTTATTGTTCAACATATTTGAAAATATAAAAATAATGAAGGTGTTGTTTAAGCGTTTAATCGGAATTTTAGGCTGATTGTAAGTGTTACTGAGTTCAGAACAATACGTTTATTTGTATTTATTGAACGTTTGTAACATATTACGCCCAATACTTTGGCTTATAAACAGCATCCAGAAAAAACATTTTTGCGATATTTTGGTTTTGAAATTTTTTATAAGAGCAATTCAACAATAAAAGGTAAAACCTTTGCTTAATCTTTGTGGTTTTAAGTGTTTGCATATTTTTTCTAACACGTTTTTATAATGAACTATTTTGAAATTCATAACAAGTACAAATTCTTTATTATGTTTGAAATTTGCAATAAAAAAACTATGTATATCAAGCATTTGACAAAAGGATTTTTCTGCCGAATTTTTATGTTTTGTTCGACCTTTCGAATGTTAATAAAATCAAGCTTTTTGAGCTTGAGGTCAATGTTTATATTTTACTAGCTGAACCCGGTGCGCTTCGCTACCCCGAATAAAGTAAAATATATTTTGACAAATTTATTTGTAGGCAAATTTTCTCACTCATTTCATTAAAATCGGGTATATAAAGCGTGTTTGGTGCATCAAATACATGAAATCGGACGAAAATATATATGGGAGCTATATCGAAATCTGAACCGATTTCAATATAATTTGAAAAATTTATTTCTAGACCCAATTCCGTCACACATTCCAAATTTCATTGAAATTGGACATACATAGCGTGTTTAATGCATAAAATACATGAAATGGGCGCTATATCCAAATCTGAACCGATTTCAATATAATTTAGCAGATTTATTTCTAGACCAAATTCTTGCACACATCCAAAATTTGGAGACATTATTTGTTACCATTCTATAGATATTTGCATAAAAAATCAAAATTTTTTGGAGGTACCTCCGATTCTGATGCTATATCTCCGGATCAACGCGGAATTTCAGAAATTTTTACAGCCTATGGTTCTTTTAGGCCATGTAGTGATATACATACTCTGAAGATTTCAGGAAGATCGGTTTAGCGGTTTTTGAGCCCATAAACTTCAAACAAGCAAACGTACAAACATTTTTCTACTTTATATATATTGATTTATTTTTTATTTATTTTTTTTCAACTAATAAATTAGTTGTTTTAAAATAATAAAACAACAATAATGGGATTAAGCCAGACTATTTTGAAAAAACAATATTGATTTATATTGAAATAAATGTATCTCCAATATTGAAATAAATGTATTTCCAATATTTCAAAATTATAATGAATTTCATCTTCATGGATTTTTCTGTCGATTACTCTTTGAATAAAACCAGAAGAAACCGTCATATAAACCCACAGCAATTGTATTTTGGGAAGTACTTTCAATGGATGCACATTTCTAGAAATGTTAATTTTTCCTCCTTCGGTAAAGGACCTTGTGACGACAAGCGAAATCTAAAAACTGATCGGAAACACGTTCTTATTTGTCAAAATCTTAACAAGTACCACTCGACTTTGCGGATAGGAATATGCGCTGAGCCAGTGTGAAATGCAAATTTCATGTATAGACAGATCGAATAGCGGCTACACAGCCAAAATCCTTACACCCAAAAACTATGCATTAGGAGATTTTCAGAAATTTTTAGCCTTTTTCGGACGAATGAACTTGCAAACAAAATATGGATTTGTATCATTGATCACAAGTTTTGCGGAGGAGGTATGGAGAAATGGACCGGACCGACATAGTTCATTTTGGTAATAGATCTTATTTTGGGAGTCATTCCTTTTAAAACATATTGCGCCCACCAGTCATTTCAGTTCGTCACAGTATAATTTTCACCTTTTGACACTTATGTCAGAAAATATGGACTTGCCCACGAAAAACATAATACCGCTCTAACCGCAAGGAATGCCTTCACTACAAATTTCTAAAGATCCTCAAATAGACCTTAAACTGCACTTAAACAACTATTTTGAAGGTTTGTGAGGGAGGTACCCCAGTATGGCGCATTTTCGAGCAAAAACTAAGTTTGGAAAAAATATTTCTAAATCCAAAGTTTGGACCGAATCTGTTGCTCCGTTCCAGAAAACTCGCGCATACCACTTTAGCTAAAATTCTTGAAATTTGGGGGGAAAATACCAGAAGAAGTAGTCCGAAAAGCACCATCTTCGAATTTTGTATATATAATGCTCGCTGAAATATTGCGGTAAGATTGCCTTAGGTGTTCTTTACAGCTTTCGGGTCATTTTCTCTGGAAGTATAGACTTGCCTCTGAAAAACTTGTACGGTAGTAATAGGGGCCCCGAGAACACATGTTGCAAAAAAGCAAAGCGTTTCCAGAGAGGTCTTTTTATTTATTAATTTATTTATTTCATATTTTTAATTATAACTAAATTATTAGAATAAAGGAGGTGAAGCCATGACCATTGAGGTCTTAAGCATACACAGCTTATCCAGAGAGATCTTAAACTGCACTTCGCTGAAAATTTTTGAAATACTCTGCGGAAGTTTACCGAAAGAGTAGATCGATATGGCCCATCTTCGAAGCTGATCAAAATATCACGAAGGCCAAATTTTGGACCGAATTGGTTGATCTGTTTGAGAATTATCGTGCTCTCCAGGTGGCTACCCAGACAAACGGACATAGCTAAGTCGACTCCAAGTTTTCTGGCCCTAAAGCCATTATTTCGATGAAGCACATTTTGGCTAAAAAATGAAGATTTGGAAAAATAGTGTTTAGGGATTTTTGCTAAAAGAATGTATACATGTATAGACCTTGGATTGGGCGACATAATTTCATTTTAAAAGATGTTAAGACTGAATTCCAGATTTTCCCTTATTCCTGATCAATTTATGAGAAGATCCAGAATTTCTATAAGTGAAGTCCGACGATTGGACGCTAAAATTAGTCTATTGACAGATGCATGATATGGCGACAGAATTTGTCATTTACATAACCGCGATTAGGTGCTAGAATTTCTTGATGGATAGACTAACTATTGCTCAGCATTAGTTCTCGGCATTCAGAAATTCTTTGTGATAAGTAGGCATCGGATTTTTGCATATTTTTGAAAATTATAATGTTAAGATTTTTGAAAAATTAAATGTTATGATATTTCTAAGGTTTTCCGTTGTATTCGCTTACCGAAGTGATATCACTGAATTTCATAACATTCACTGTAGTTGTGAATTATTTAATAGATGATACGCCCAAAAATATATGGGATTATTAATATATTCATTGTTTTAACCATATATTAACTGTGACATATTGCCAAAAAAGTTCTAAAAACAAGATAAAATTGACCAAGAAGTCTTATTAAAAATAGCATTTGAATTAAAAAATAGTAATGAAAATTATTTCATCAGTAGAATAAGTCTAAAATAAGGTTTACATCTTTGCTAAATAAGACATGTTCGCTAACATGAACTTTCAAAATTTTGGTCAGGTGGGCCCCCCCGAAATGAAATCCTGGCTACGTCCCTGCACGAGGGGAACTAGAAAAGTTTCCGGCCTAGTCAACGCACAGTGTTGCCAGATGCCATTTCCATTTGAAAGTTTGACACGTTTTAGCCCAAAACGTAAGCTCTGTTCCTTTACGTGCAAGAATCTTCAAGTTTTACCACTTTTTAGTCGAAAAGCGTTCCTTTACTTCAGACACCATACAATTCATATGGAAGCAGTTTACAACTTTTGCTACTTTTGCCGGTTTTACCACTTTCAAAAGTAAAGGAACAGACCAGTACTCAATACGGTTTGCGTTGTTCAAGAGAATTGGAAAAACAATTTGCCAAAAAACGAAATTTTCTTGTGAACATTTTCGCCCGATAATTTTTCACAACTTTCGACTTTATCACGGCAAACGTGCATCGATCAAATTAAATCTTTGTATGTCGACAAAGGACTATGATAAACTGGTTTAATGAATTCAATCGAGGTCGACACTTCCTAAATGTTGTAACGCATCGAAATAATGGTCGTCAACCCATACTTATACATACCAAAATGAATGTCTCGACGAGGTGAGTCGATTTGGCTATGTGTCCACCTTGTAATCACGCTACAGGTCGCAATTTTGATCTGATTCACTAAATTTTGGGGATTGATGGGGGTCCCGGAGGGGAAGAAGCCTATTGATTTTGGTGATGGTCGGATAAGGCAAAAAACTTGTTTGGAGAAAAAGTCAAAATTTGTTTCCAAAGCGAATATCTTAGCTTCTATAAGGGGTATACCAGAAGCAAAACCTGATATTGAATGCAGAAAATATCACCTTTCGAATGATGTAACGTAGGTTGTCATAGGTGGCCAAACAACGAATATATCACAATAGTCGCAAACTATTCATTTTTGCGATTTTAATTATAATGATGAATATCACAGCCTTGGTTGGGGACTTTCCAAAAGCAAAGCCTGGCTATGAAAGTAGAAAACCCCATATTTACAATGATGCAAAGTAGGTTGCCGTAGATGGCCAAATAACGGATATATAGCAATAGTCGGCAATACATGCCGTTTTTCCATTTTTTTTTAATCACGAAATTCTTTTGGTTAATGGGGGCTCCCGAGAGGAGAAGACTACAGATTTTCGTGATGGCCGGATAATATTCAGAGGTTGGAATGGGTAAAAAAAACGTATTTGAAGGAAAAGTCAACGTTTGTTCAAAGGAAATATCTCAGCGTCTATAAGGAGAATACCAAAAGCAAAACCTGACAATGAAAGTAGAAACTATCACCTTTCTAATGATTTAAGTAGGGTGTCGTAGATGGTTAAATAACGAATATATCGCAATATACGCTAATGAAACCCAACTTTTCATTTTTGCGATTTTAATGATAATGATGAATATCACAGCTTTGGTTGGGGACCTTCCAAAAACAAAGCCTGAATATGAAAGTAGAAAATTCCGTCTTAACAATAATGCAAAGTAGGTTGGCGTAGGGCATTTTTGGTGGTTAATAGTGCTGCCAGAGAGGAAGAAGCATATTGAGTTTGGCGATGGTCGGATTTATTCAAGAGCCAGAATGGGCAAAAAACTTATGTGGACAAAAATTCAAAGTTTTATTCTTATGCGAAAATCTCCGCTTCTAGTAGTCTTATTCCAAAAGGGAAGCCCGGAAAATATCACCTTCATTATGATGCAAATAGGTTGGCGCACATCTCACTTTCCCATTTTTTATTTGAATTGTACTGACGAGTATCTCAGCTTTGTTTGGATGCCTTGGAACAATGAAGACATTCTGAGCTTTAAAATGTTCCGAATAGCGTTACCAAAATTGGTGAAATGCTTATAATGTTGAAAAAGACACGGCGACATCCCAATTTAAGGAATTTTATTTCCATGTCAGATATTTCTGCTTCTGTTGGACATATTTCAAGGAGGGAGCTTAATAATGAAACTAAACCATCTGAGCTTTAAATTAATACAAAATCTGGCATTTATGGTAAAATATCAGAGTTATTGCAAAAGTCGCTAAGCTATCACAATTTTAATATTTTGAAGTTTTTACTTCAACAAATACCTTTGCTTATATTTGGTGTATTAAAGACATGTTAAATGCTAATCAAGAAGACCAGGAAAGCTTTCAATCAGTACCAAGTAGATGTCGACTGCAGAGATGGTCTGTATGACGATTTTTTAGGTTTTCGACGGTAAGAAAGTTGTAAACGTCGAAAACGTCATATACCCGTAGAAAACGTATAAAAAGTACTTAACGTCATAAACCTCAAAAAATGTATGTTGCCATCATATTTTTCACTTAATACTAATTCTGCAAGACTGTCTTTGTTACTGAAGAGCGTCCGTACCTTTTTTGAAAATAACAGCATATTTTTATTAATATTTAAATTCCTTAAATAACTGAAATAATTGAACAAAAAATCGGATTGGATAGGATACAATATATTCCGAACACTACCACTACTTTACGTATGATTCAAAGAATTTGCGGGTGAAGTAATAATCAAACATACATATGTATGTCCCAGCAAAATGTTCGATGCCAAGGATGCTATTCAAGAATGGGTGCAAGTGAAATGGAATGTCATTTTTTCAGCATCTTCACTCATTCTTTTTACAAGAGCGTGACCCCCAAAAGATGCAATTCATTTTCAGATCCTAAGCATGTCATCTTTACTAACTCGATGGAATGGCATCTTCAACAATTCTTTGGAATGGCATCTATACCAATCCTTTGGCATGTCATCTTAACCAATTCCCAAGAATAGCTTTTTCACTAATCTTTGGCATGTAATTTTCACGTCTTGTTCGGAAAATGGAAAATGCTTTATTGAAAAATGATTTTAATTTTTTTATTTTATTAATTCAAAGGAATTAATAAAATAACTATAATTTATTTATCATCATAAAGTTTACATCTATATTTGCAGTTTGTTCTCGGTGTTGTAACAGTAGTTAATTGATCCTAAATTCTACGTACTACTGTCATCCACACTTAAAATTTATTATCCAACGTTTCAAACTTGGACAGTGCGTAGTCTGCTCGATGACATCAAACAACGAGGGTGCTTGACAATATCAAAGGGCTTTGCTAAATCAAGTGTCACTATCACTGTTCTATCGCACATCTTGCTCTGAGTGAGTCTTCGGCTAATATGGAGATGGCCTTCAGCTCAGTTGTTGTGCTGCTTATGGATCCTATGCTATTGATTGGCAACTGGAAAGTTATTTCTGATGGTGGAAGAACTAAAGCCACAAGGGTCCTTGCTACGGGCGACAAAATCGGCCTGTAAGATTCACCTTTGCTGGCATCCTTTTCGGGCTTCAGTAGCTGACCTATTTTCCAGACTTCGGGAACGATGTGTTTGACAAGCGACAGGTTGTAGATTTAAGTGAGAAACTGGACTTCCGGCTGTCCCAGCTGTGGCAGTCTAAACACCTCCGCTGCACCGCAACAGAGTTTACTTCGTCCACTCTCAGCCACTGATTTTGTTTCATCTTACAAAAGCTTTTCTATTATCTTCTCATCACCAGTTCAGATTTCGACATGGACTCCAACGGCACTCCTTTAAGAATTTCTAGTTCGTGAACCTACATTTAACTTGTAATTTTATAACAAAATTTTTGAAAATGTATACTCTTTTGTTTTGATGTCGCTACATGTAGGGATGTACAAATCGACTTGTTTTTTTTTTTTTTTTGTAGTGATCTGTAAAAATGATTCAAATGCTGATGAAAAGATCGGATCTTTCACGACTTCCTTTGCATGGGTTTAAATGCTAATGAAAAGATCGGATCTTTCACGACTTCATTTGAACCAATGCAAAAGATCCAGTGAAATCATGGCATCTCATGGAACCACTTCCATAAAATTTTGCTGGGCGTATAATGTCTATATAATATAAAAAATATAAAATGTACATTTGAAAGTGACATCTTTTTATGCCTGTTTTTTAATAAAATAGGATCTCAAAAAAATAGTAATAATAAAATGAGTTTTATTATTATGAAAAAACATCGATTTTTAGGTTAGAAAATTCGTTTGTTTATTCTGTCAAAAACCTTGTTGGTTTGGCTAGGTTTACGACGTTTCCGACGTATGTAATATACGTCAGAAATGTATGTCAGATACGTCATAATTGCAGACAGACCATCTCTGGTCGACTGTAGTCAAATATAAAATTGAATATTAATTATTTTGGTTCAGTTCGCCTTAAGTCATTTGGTATAAAAGCCATATAGGCGGAAACTTTAGTATCTCCCAAAAATAAATGTTTACGAGCGAAAAGCTTATGCACAGGGGTAGTGGTGTAGGGTATCACATAGTCGGCCTCGTCCCGACTATAGCTTTTGCTCACTTGTTTCCATTTTATTTAAAGTTTTTCGACCTTTTGAATTTTTATTCTTCATTTTTATTAATTCAACAATAGGCGAGGAGGTTGAATTTATTGCACATCTGGCTTTATTTTCCTTCTAAATAATAAATTATTCTATTATTCTATTATAGCTGTTCTGTTCGATTTGTTATAAAAAGAATTTGAAATCACACAAAAGTAATCAGTTCGACACACCTGTTTTCTCAATCGACAACAAAATGAATTTAAACAAAGTTTTCCTTATGCCCGCTGCTTTGATTTTGGCCGTTAGCTCGGCTGAAGGTAAGCCGGAACCAAATCCTGAACCAATTCCCGAGATGGTGTTAAAGACAGTGCTCTCCTGGTTTGTACGTACTTAAAAATGTGTTTTTGAGCAGGAAATAAAATACTCAACTTTTCTTATTTTGTTGTTCAGGGTCTAGCTCGGTGAATGAATTCTAAAAGGACTCGTTTCACACAAATAAAATAAAAATAAACGTTTTTCAAAAACAGAAACTAAATATTTGTATTTGTTTTTTTTTTTTTTGCCTTATTAAGGCGAAGGTCATTTATAGTGATTTCATTTAATTAATTCTCTTTCGAGTTGAGCTGTTATGACCTAAGATGTACAATGAAAAATTAGGAGTCTAAGTACGCAGGGTGGGGGCCCTGCTATAAATAGCATAACCTTCTGATTTGTTTCCTATCAGCAACAAATTTGTAGCTGAAAACAACCGTAAACGAAATTAATGCTCAATCATTGGTAATATGGTATTAAAACCTGCTGTATTTGATTTTGTAATGTATTGTACCCTCAGTCTTTAGGCTAACGATAAAAATGTATCTCATCGAAATAATGGTCTTAGACTAATCGTATGTTTTGACGAAACCATCTTCAAACAATTTGGACTCGATTTAGCCAGTTCGTCTCTCCGTCTGGCTCGAGCGAATTATAATAAGTCATATCGGTCCACTCCTTGGGGTACTTCCCCCATCAGACTTCAAAATGTTTCCCTAAAATGGCGCGCACAATAACTCTCGAAAGTCCAAATAGATTTTTTCGAACCTAATCGAATATGGATTATACCAATAAACTCCTTCAGGTAACTCCCACATAATATTTAAATTATCCGAGTTGACCGAAACATTGCACATCCTTGCAGACGTACACATGCATATCAAGTACCAACATAAGTGTAGTTTAAGGGGTTATGGCCACTTACAAATAAAGTGCAGGTAGAATAGAATATGTTGCAAAAAAATTCGAGTCGACCGGGCAAAAAATACCTGAGATATGAGTGAATTCATTGTAATATCGAAGTTTTCAACGCAGTTTTCTCGAAATGGGAGTTTTGAATGCGGTGCCCACTGTAGCTCGAAAACGGTTGATCCGATCTTCATATGTTTTTGTGGAATTATTATACATATAAAAAGCTTGTACTTAAGCGAGAGACTTAAAAAAATTACGGTTTTATGGTGAAAAAACTATACATTTTTATACCCTCAGCATTTTTGCTAAAGAGGGTATATACACTTTCATACGGGCAAGTATATTTGGACGAAATCCGTTTCAGACAATTTGAAGTTGATTTAGCACTGTCCGTCCGTCTGTCTGGCCGGAGCGCACAATAACTCTCGAACGGATCAACCGATTCGGTTAAAATTTTGGCTTTCGTAATATTTTGTCCAAACTTAGTTTAAGTTCGAAGATGGGTTATATCGGTCCACTCCTTCCGGTACCTCCCCCAGAAAAGTTCGAATATGTTCGAAAAATTTTGTGCGCTATAACTCCTGAAGGGAGTGACCGATTTGGTCCATACCTTACACATCCTTATATATCTACAAGATAAAGATCAGGTTCGAATATGGAGTATATTTGTCCACTCCTTCGGGTATATCCCACACAAAATTTCGGATAAGTTCACTTTAAGACCTGCTCTCGAATCACTTTGATTTCTGTTGAAGCAACTTGCATTCGCTGCACAGAGGGGAAACATAGGCCTAAAGTTGCTCAAAACTCAAAATATGAAAATGGTTTTTTTATGAAAAAATGTTGATAAACGGCAACTAGACTCTTTTCTACATTTGATATAACCGTCCTCGACTTTGTAAGATTAACCAATCCAATGCAGCAGTCGATTGAACTCAGCCATACTGAAAACAAAAAGTAAATTTTCGAAAACTAAGAAATTAGGTGAACATTAAAATTACATTATTTTCGCCAAAATTTATATTTTTCAAGATTTATTGTTTTGTACAGTCTCCGAACAAGATTAGCATTTAAAATCTTCATATGGATTTTACATCTTTGTTCTTTAATAATGGTGATACATATCCTCTTTATGAAAATTTTTTATGATAATTTTTAAGATTACTACAACTTCAATAGAGAAAAAATCTATTTCCCCGTCGTTTCCCGACCATAGTTTCTTCTAATGGTTTATGCGCTTGAGTCTCAAATATCAGATTCAGTCATAAGAAATTGCGCATTTTTGCGCCATTCCGAAAAAATCTAATTTTTCTCAACTAAAATATGAAATATTTTTATATGGAATTGCAAGGTTTACCCACACTAAATTTTGTTCCGCCTTATAACCGGGACTCTTATTTATCAGACTAAAACAACACCTATCAAATATGTTTGCATTATTCAGAAACATTCACGGCTTCTCTCATGTGAATTGAGAAAAATTGAATTCAAGTAAGTTTCAAAAAATAAAATTTGGAATGAAATATATGTATATGGGACTATATATACATCTGTACCAATTTGTTTGAAAATTGGCTCAATGTTTTTTTAGGCTAGTTCAGGTTGCATGTGTCAAATTTCAGTGATTTTTGTGCATTTTTATCTCATATCAGATGCGAATATATATGGAAGCTGCATCCAAATCTGGACCGATTTTCATTATTTTCTATAGGATTAATCCTTGTACAGAAGATATGCTTTGTGAAAAATTTTATATCAATCCGACTATAAATGAGCTTTCTAGGGCTTTTGATCAACTTTTAATACAAATTTCCCCTCTGTGCGCTGCCTCAATTACGACGGTAAAGGTTTTTTCAGGGGCAAGTCCATACTTTTTGAGAAAACAGCCCGAAAGGTGTAAAAAACCCCTATGCCACTATATGTAGTGGGTGGAGAGCACGATAACTCTCGAACTGGTCAACCGATTTGGTCCAAAATTTGGCCTTCGATTCTCTTTCATAATGGACTATGTCGGTCCATTCCTCTAAGTACCTCCTCTGCAACACTTTTGACCTTTAATGCCAATACAGGGTTTTAAAAAGACCATAAATAAATTGGAACTGTCCATAGATGAAAGTTTCAATTCACATAGGCTGAGGGTATATCTTTGTCTGCAAAGCCGACTGATACTTTTTTACTTGTTTATATATTTTTTGGTATAACTCCCATAGAACGGTACCTCCCGCTTTTGGTAATACTGATGATTTTAGCAGCATTATTCAACTGAAATGGCTGAAATTTGTCATTTAGTCTTCATTGGTGGTATAAAATATTCCGAGAGATAATTGACGGTAGATGTCCACTTTTTTATATAGTCTCCATACAACGGTACCACATGATTTTCTGTAGTTTTAAAATTTTACCCATATATTATACAAACGAAACGGCTGAAATCAGATTTGAGTATACATAATTTATGGTAGAGGGTATAATTAGAGTTCGAAATCACCTTAATAAAAACTTGTATTTAGCAGTTTATTTGGAAACGCATCACTTTATTAACCCTTTGAACACCGATTTTTTTCCGTAGAGATAAAATTTTTTTTTCATATTAATTATGATTAATAGTCGCAAAAATAAGTCCTTTATGCAAAAAATTCTTATCAATTCCTTGTGGTTAGGGAGGTGCCAAATGTTGCCTGTGGGCAACATCGGGCCATTGCAGTTATAAAAATGAACAATGTTTGTTTCTTAAGTCTTTTTATTATCGTTATATTTTTCATTATTCATGATGTGGAAAAGCATAATGTGATGAGTTTGTTTAATTCTAGAAAAAAATTGATGGAAAATTGGTCTTTATTTATCATATATAGTTCACAAATTATCCAATTTTAACGTATATGGTAGTGTTCATATAACCTGAAATGCTCATATTGAGATTTTTCAGAGTAGAAGCGTTTGAAAAATATGTTCTATTGTGTATGCACACTCTAAACCTGATAACACTATGCAACACTGAAAATGCAAACAACTTCTAGTGTGCATTTTTTGATAGTACATATTTAGACTACAAATACCCTAGTAGGGTTTTGTCCTGTCAGATCCAGTTCGTATTTTATGGCCGCATCTAAACCGGGCTAAAATTACACTTTCTTGCATTTATCGGGCTTTTATCTCAGAAACGATTAGGAATTTGGCCTTGCTGTCGTTGGCAATATTGTAGCCCTGAACTAGTAGAACTTATCCTTTGAACAGACCATATAGGAAAAACTCCGTCTAGGGCATCAAAATCTATAAAATATAGAAAATTTTACATAATTGCTAATATTCTGATCAGTATCGGCTAAACTATTGGGAGTTGAACCAAGTAACCTTTCGCAAAAATCTTCCAAATAATGTTCTCAACAATTCTTTAGAACATTCCGAAACTCTAAAATGCTTACTTCATGTTGTTTCAGCGGTATTTTTATCATATCTTTTACAACACGTATTTCAAACACAGTTCACACCAACAGTTTATTCTCGCATTTCGGATCTCACTGCATTATTGACATTTTTATTAAATGGTCGTTGAAAAATGTACTGAAAATAGAGGCATGGAGGCATTTTACAACAATGACATGTTCTGAAGAGTTGTGTATTACATTCCAGGGAATATTTTTGCAAAATAAAATATTCAGAAAAAATTAACGGTTTTGGAGATACGGTGTGAAATGTATAAAAATTGTGGAATTTTTACATGTATTTTGAAATTTGAGGCAGTAAATGTAGTTTTCCGAGTTCATTATTTCTCCAAATATTTTATTCTTGTCCTTATCTACAAATTTGCTTCAGAGGTCAGAAGAAGATTCGCATTGGTTTCAGAGATATAGCCCTGACTTTCTTTAAAAACTCAATATTTAACCAGGTTTAGATGGGGCCATAAAATCCGAGCTGGATCTGACACAACAAAACCCAACTAGGGTTTCTTGTCGTTTGGGTCTGTACTTTCAAAAAATCCTCAGTTCGAATTGTTTGCACAAGATCACCTTAAAAATGTTGCACAGTGTAATATTGACCTTAAGCCAATATATAAAATTATCATCATCGATATTTGAACAGACATTCGCTTGATATCATACAAATTCCTAACATGTAATATGTACATTCACCAAAAACTGTGTCAATCTCCTCTTGATTTAAATCAAATCTTCGAATAACAATATAAATGCAAAAATTTTCACAATCCCGAATGTCCCAATTACCCTTTGTAATTAATTGAATACCACTAACCAGCATTTTCGACTTCCACTAATGTAACCAATTTATTGCCACAATGGCCCAACGTTGCCAAATTTCAAAAATTTTTAACTACTAATTGGAACTGTAAATTGTATGTTTGTTTTTTTATTTTGTTTCATCAACATCTCAGTAAGATTTTTAAAAAAATGTTGGCTGCAATTATTCAATTCGTTTGACATGTAACGGCATTTTAAAAAATCCCTAAAATATTTCATGTTCAAATTTGTACTCGACTACTTATACTTAAACAAGCATAACTTCGCCAATCTAGCTATTTATTTAAAAGTAATTCCAATTTTTTATTCTTCTGAAATCAACCTCCCGACACCCACTTTGTATTTATAAATATCTCAAACGGTGTGGGAAATACGCATACACAAACATGCAAAATTGCCCACAGCCAACATCGGGCCACAAAGGGCTAATTTCCCTACTTCCACCCATATCGTGGGAACAGAAAGACGGACTTTTTCATTTTGTATTCTCTTACCTATTGTGCTGTGATCAATTCCAACTGATATCTGAGCTTATTTATCAAAATTTTTGTCCACAATCGTAGTTTTATTTGAACCAAACTTAAAAAAAGTTGCTTCCCGAATTAGCATATTTCCTAAAAATTTCTATAAAACCGAAAGTCGCAGGAAGTCATAAGAAAAAATATAAGACGTTATTCTAGGCCAGATACATAAAAAATAATCGAAGCGAAACTCTATGGATTTCCATACTAAACCCCTATTTTAATCGAAGAAATTACAAAAAATGGACCTTACATTTATTTAGCCGGAAACATCTACATTAAAATGGGTTATAAAACTATTTCAGTGAATTAAATACCACACGGTGCGCCTTAACTATTTTTAAATGGAAGGGGCTTACACCTGAGAAGTTTTTGCAGATTCTGAAACTACAATGCTCATAGATGAGAAATATCAAGAAACAAAAAAAATCGTCGGAGGGATTTTCAAATAATTCGCGATTTAAGTTCAGATTTTAAGGGGTTCCTTAGGTTTTCACGATTTTGCTTGGAAACCACGAGTCCTATGTAAATGGTTCTAAAGAATATATTGTAGCTGTAAAAATTCTCCACAATATTGGCATTTGTGGCATTTTCGTAGGTTTTACCGTTTTTGAGATATAGAAGTTCAAATTGAGACAATGCAGGGACTGTATCGCCTCCTTATAAAACAATGTCATTACTGCAATTTCCCTTATATATCTTGAAAATGGTACAACCTAGGAAAAACTAAATCATCCAGTATTGTAGAGAATTTTCACAGCTTCAACATTTTCTTTAGTCCCATTTTGATATGACTTGCGGTTTCCAAACCAAATCTTGAAAACCTAAGAAAACACTAAAATTGTGAATTTTGTTGCGATTTATTTAAAAATCCCTCCGGCGATTTTTTCTGATTTTTTAATTTTTCTTATCAATGAACATTGCTGTTTCAGAATCCGTGAAATCTTCCCATGTGTAAGCAGTTTTCATCAAAAGTTAGTTAAGGCGCACTGAGCATGATATTGTTTTATAAGGAGGCGAAACAGTCAATGCATTGTCTCAATTTGAACTTCTATATCTCGAAAACGGTAAAACCTACGAAAATATCATAAAGGTTAATCTTGTGGTGAATTTTCACAGCTACAACATTTTCTTTAGGCCCATTTGCATACGACCCGCGGTTTCCCAGCAAAATCGTGAAAACCTCAAGAACCCCTAAAAATGTGAACTTAAATCGCGAATTATTTGAAAATCCCTCCGGCGATTTTTTTGTTTCTTGAAATTTCTCATCTATGAGCATTGTAGTTTCAGAATCTGCAAAAACTTCCCAGGTGTAAGCAACTTCCATTTAAATTTGGTTAAGGCACACCGTGACAAAAAAAAGTCACAATAATATATTCACAGAACGTCTATCGCAATTTTACAACTAACAAGTAAAAAAGTATCAATCTGCTTTGCCGACAGAGATATGCCCTCAGCCTGCGTATATTGAAACAATTTTTTCCCAAAAAACGTATGTATTTTGGGGGTTTTAAAAATTTTGGGCGTATGAACCGACTAAAATTTTGATTAGGATTAAAGATCAAAAGTTTTGCGGAGGAGATACTTAAATGAATGGGTCGACATAGACCATTATGGAAGTGGATCTCCAGCCACTACATATGGTACCATAGGGGGTTTTTACACCCTTCGGGCTGTTTTCTCAAGAAGTATGGACTTGCCCCTGAAAAAACGTTTACCACCGTAATTGAGGCAGTGAATGCAAGTTGCTTCAACAAAAATCAAAGCGATTCGATAGCTGGTCTTATAGTGAACTTATCCGATATTTTGTGTGGCAGTTACAGGATGGAGTGGACAAATATAGTCTATATTTGAACCTGATCTATATCTGGTAGATATATTAGGATGTGTAAAGTATGGACCAATTCGGCCACACCCTTAAAGATTTACCATACGAACGATTTTCCCGAATATTTTTTAACTTTTGTGGGGGAAGTACCTGAAGGAGTGTACCGATATGGCTTATCTTCGAACATAAACTATGTTTGGACAAAATATTACTAAGGTCAAATTTTGGACCGAATCGGCAGATCCGTTCGAAAGTTATCTTGCGCTCCAACCACTACACACGGTGTCAAGGGGGTTGTTTGTAACTTTCAGGCTATTTTCTCAGGAAGTATGGACTTGCCCCTGATGAAACTTGTACCGTCGTATGGGGGGCAGTGAATACAAGTTGCTATAATAAAAATCAAAGCGATTCGAGAGCAGGTCCTAAACTGAACATTTCCGAAATTTTGTGTGGGAGGTACCCGAAGCAGTGGACCGATTGAGTCCATATTGGAACCTCATCTAAGTCTGGTAGAAATTTCACGATGTGCAATGTATGGACCAAATCGGTTACCCCCTTCAAGAGTTATCGTACGAACAAATTTTCCGAACATTTGTGGGGGAGGTACCGGAAGGAGTGGACCGATTTAACCCATCTTCGAACTTAAACTAAGTTTGGACAAAATATTACGAAAGCCAAATTTTGGACTGAATCGGTTGATCCGTTCGAGAGTTATCTTGCGCTCCAGCCAGACAGACGGACGGACGGACGGACGGACTGAAAGACATTTCGTCCAAACATAATTGGGGTCTACATCCATTATTTCGATGAGGCACATTTTGCCCGTATGAAAGTGGATACACCTTCGTTAGCATAAATGCTGAGGGTATAAAAACCCAAATTTAATACTTTCTTTAAAAAATATCAACTCATAAATTTAGTCCGGTCAAAATAGACATTGAAATAGCAAAAATTTCCACAAAGCTGAATTTTGGTGGAGAGCTAGGGTTTGCCATTAGAAGCAACGTCCTAAAAGTCCCCATCGATCCCATGTGTGCAAAAAAATTATTCGGGGTCAAAGGTCAAAATTTAAGGGTTTTTAGGTTTTCGGATTTATTTTTTGAAAACGGTTGATCTAATCAAAAAGTGACTAAAGTAAATATTGTAGACAGAAAAATTATCTACAATTTTGATCCTTATAATTTTTTTCTTAGAAGGAACCATTCTTGAGATATAGCAGTTCTAAAAAACACATGATTTTTATGCACTTATAAGGGAAATATGCACATATTCAGATGAACCGGCTAAAATAAGCGAAGTAATCGGGTCTGCCCGCAAAAAATATATATTTTCTTGAAGAGCGAAATTATAGCTATCTTCTAAAAAAATTCCAACAAAATCGGAGTGTGTTTAGTAGAGTTATTCAATGTTAGAGTCATTTTATGCAAAAATAGCCCATTTAACCCACATGTATAATCGAAAGCCCAACGGGAACGACCCCAACGAAAACTCCCCGATTTTTTTCAAGTTTTGTCCGAAGGTAGGGTTTGTTGCGCTGATTACGGAAATGTATAATTTTCAACGGTTGCGGATCCAGTTCGCCGGTTATTAGACCCGAAAAGCCAAATTTAAGAACCGGGTTAGACCCGGTTCTACTGAACCGATTAATGCAAAATGGATATCGTTTGAAAGCTTACGGAAGTATCTAACACATTGTGTCGTTACTTTAACCGGTTCGCCTCATAATGTACTTACGCGGCTAATTTTTTATTTGACATTTAGATCGAGATATCTCGAAAATGGTAAGTCTTTCTTAAGAATCATAAAGAACAATCTTGTAGACAATTATTGAATCTACAACTTTTACTTTAGCGGGCTTTTGCTAAGTATTACCGTTTTTGAGAAAAATTAAAAAAACTGAATAATGCCTCCAAAAATGATCTTTGACCCCGAATAACTTGTTTTGCACACATGGGATCGATGGGGACTTTTAGGACGTTGCTTCTAATGGCCAACCCTAGCTTTCCACAAAAATTCAGCTTTGTGGGAATTTTTGCTATTTCCCCCTTATACGCATGTCTATTTTGACCGGACTAATTTGTGAGTTTTATCAATTCGAATTTCTACAAACATTATTTGTTTCTATAAGTTGGTTTTGGCCAAAAATTTTGTAACGCATCGAAATAATGGTCGTAGACCCATACTTATATATACCAAAATGAATGTTTACGAGTGAAAAGCTTATGTACAGGGGTAGTGGTGTAGGGTATCACATAGTCGGCTCGTTTTTTTCTGTTTTCTTAAGTAGTCTTCATCATGATTTATACACTTTTTCATGCGCTCAAACCGATTATTACAGCACTTTTTCCACTTCGATTGAGTCACCTTTAGAACGTTGCCTTTGAACGCTTTTACAGCATCTACTGGAGATTGCTGGTATTTTTCGGCTCATTCGCATAGTTCCATGATTCGTCACATGTATCCGTCTTATAAACGGCTTTTAAAGCACCGCCAATCCAACGGGGATCCAACGAGGAATAAAACATTTTGGCGACAGATGTTCCTGCAAAACCCAAGGATGTCCCTATCTCGCGGTATAAAACATGACGATTTTGCATTATCCGTTCACGCAATCCTTAACTTTTTAATGGCACGACGGCCATTTTTGGACCGAAAGTTGTGAAAAATGATCGGACGAAAATGTTCACAAGAAAATTTCGTTTTTTGGCAAATTGTTTTTCCACATCGCTTAAACAACGCAAACCGTATTGAGTACGTTTTGGGCTAAAACGTGTCAAACTTTCAAATAGAAATGGCATCTGCCAACATTCTGCGTTGACTAGGCCGGAAACTTTTCTAGTTCCCCTCGTATTGTGTCTTGGTTCATGGTAGCTTTAATGCAGGCGTAATAATTTGAATTACAGTCCATCACACTTCTTGTAAGGAAATAATGTCAGACTTATGGTAGCAGTCTGATATTATACACTATTTAGTGAGGAAATTCGCATAAGCATTTCTTATCATCGAGCAGTTAATATTGCAGTTCTCTAAAAATATCATTGATTAAATGCATTAAATACATTTGAAAAATTTTAATTTATTTCAAATTAAAAAATATATACATTTTTATTTTCCATAATTTCCATTTCCATCATCATTGCGTATGAATAACGTCTGCTGTCCTATTTATTTGCCTGATTAAATTAGAATAAACAAAATGTTATATACATACATATTTTATGTATTTTTTTATTAATTTATACATACCCATCATCCAAGGAAACATGGCTTCGGGTTGAGGTTCAGGATCTGGTTTAGCTTGAGCAGAGCTAATGGCTAAAACCAAAGTGGCTGCGAGAATAACAACGTTGTAGAATTTCATTTTCTTTTTGATATTCCTTAATGTTCAGATGTGAATGTTGCTATCATGAACTTTGCGTTGTATTTATAGTAAATTTTCAATACCGAAAATATTGATTTTATTGATTTTTCGATTGTTCACAAAAACATTTTTTTGGTTAAACGCGTATGAAGTTCTTCTATTCAATAGAATAAAACAAATAACATTATAGTCTGAAATACAAATGTCATTATTTGATTAAGTGTGCATTATTGCATTGTCTTCTTCAAGTTGTGGTTAATATCCAATTCGACTTTAGTCGGGACAGGCCCCACTATGTGATACCCCACACCTCTACCCCTATGCATAAGCTTTTCCCTGAAACACATTTCTATTAGGGAAATACTGAAGTTTTCAACTATCTGGCTTTTATACCAAATGACGTATGGCGAACTGAACCAAAATAATTAAGAATTCATTTTATTTTGACTTCTACCGACAATCTACTTGGTACTGATTGAAGCTTTGCTGGTCTTCTTGATTAGCATTTTACATGTTTTTAATACACCAAATAGAAGCAGAGGTATTTGTCATTAAGATAAAAAATTTTAAATATTAACATTTGTATACCTTAGCGCCTTTTCAATAAATCTGATATATTACCATCAATGCCATATTTTGAATTAATTTACAGCGCAGATGATCTAGTTTAATTATCAAGCTCTCCCTTTTGCAATATGTCCGACAGAATCTTAAATATCCAATATGGAAATAAAACTCCACAAATTGGGATATCTGATCGTCTCTTTCTACATCGTTAATATTTGACCAATTTTGGTAACGCAATTGGGACCAATTTAAAGCTTAGAATGTCTTCATTAATATAGCTCACTTTTGTTGAAACGCTGTTATATTCGTCAGTATATTTCAAATGGAAAATTGGGATGTACGCCAACCAATTGCGCATCATTATAAAGGTGATATTTTCTTCTTCTATTGTCGGGCTTTCCTTTTGGAATATCCCTACTAGAAGCGGAGATATTCGCATAAGAATAAAACTTTAAATTTTTCTCTACATAAGTTTTTTGTCCATACCGACCGTTGAATATTATCCGACCATCACCAAACTTAGTATGCTGGTCCCTCATAATCCACCAAAAGTTCTTGACGATCCGAACTGTAGCGTTATTATAAAATGGAAAATTGGAATGCATTACCGACTTTTGTGATATCTCTGGCGTCTGACCAGCTTCTTCCATTGACGAGCCTTCTTTTTAAAATACCGTACTAGAAGCGGAGATATTAACATAAGAATAAATCGTTGAATATTCTCAAAAATGCTAACCACTCCGACCCCTGCATATTATCCGAGCGTCACAAAAATCAATAGACTTCATCTTCTGTAAGACCCCCATCTGTAGCGTGATTACACAAGAATGTAAACATGGGATGTATAACCGACTTCTGCGATATCTCCCTTGTTTTACCACCTACCAACTTACATTGAATCAATGCATACTAGTCTGAAATCCAATTTTTCTGGCCAAAACTATTTGTACGTTCTTTCTTTGATATTTAGTTTTATTTATAACTAGCTAAACCCGGTGCGCTTTGCTGCCCCGACTACGATAAAATATAATGGAATGCCATAATTATATTAACGTTTTTAATATTTTAACGAATAAATATAGGAGATATGAAAGTGTTATATACCTATTCAGGGTTGTTATGGAGCTACTATGGTATTTTTTTAAGTTTCAGGAGGTAACACTCCTTCGAAAGCCTTTCCGCCTATAAGTATTCCTAATGATTTAGACATATATTATAATAAAACATAAATCTTAAGAAGTCTTTCAAAGATATGATACCAAGGCTGTGGGTAATTCCAACTATAAGTACTTCTGTAAATAATGATGACTTTTACTGACTGCTAAGTCTTCAAAATTTCATTGAAATTGAACATACGTAACAAAAACATTAAATCGATCGAAAATATATATGGGTAGCTATATTCCTATATGAACCGCTCTCAATATAATTTGTCATATTTATTTTTAGACCAAATCCCGTCTTACATTCACATTTTGTGCATAAAATACGGAAAATCAGCCGAAAATATATATGGGAGCTATATTCTAATCTGAACCGATTTCGGTATAATTTGTCCCATTTATTTCTAGAACGAATTGCGTCACGCTTTCCAAATTTCAGTGAAATTGGACATATGTAGTGTGTCCAAATCTGGACCGGTCTCGATAGAATTTGGCACATTTATATTTAGAACAAATTCCGTCAGACATCCCAAATTTCAGCGACATTGGACACATATAGCGTGTTTAGAGCATCAAATACAGAAAATCTTCCTAAAATATAGATAGGAGCAATATCCAAATCTGAACCGATTTCGATATGATTTGGCACATTTATGTCTAGACCAAATCCCGTTACGCATTCCAAATTTCACAGATATTGGACATAAATAGCGAGTTTGGTTCATAAAATACAGGAAATCGGCCGAAAATATATACAGGAGCTATATCCAAATCTGAACCGATTTCGATATAATTTGGCACATTTATTTCTAGACCAAGTTCTGTAACACATTCCAAATTTCAGCGAAATTGGACATATATAGCGTGCTTGGTGCATAAACTACAGAAAATCGGCCGAAAATATATGTGGAAGCTATATTCAAATCTGAACCGATCTCTATATAAGTTAGCACATTTATTTCTGGAACAAATTCCGCCTGACCCTCCAAATTTCAGCGAAATTGAACATATACAGCGTGTTTGGTGCATAAAATGTGGAAAATCGGCCGAAAATATATATTGGAGCTATATCAAAATCTGAACCGTTTTCGATATAATTCGGCACATTTATGCCTAGACAAAATTCCGTTACACATTCCAAATTTCAGCGAAATTGGACGTATATAGCGTGTTTTGTGCATCAAATGCGGAAAATCGGCCGAAAATATATATGGGAGCTATATCCAAATCTGAACCGATTTCGATAAAATTCGGCACATTTATGTCTAGACCAAATTCCGTTACGCATTTCAAATTTCAGCGAAATGGGACATATATAGCGTGCTTAGTGCATAAAATACAGGAAATCGGCGAAAATATATGTGGGAGCTATATTCAAATCTGAACCGATATCTATATAATTTAGCACGTTTATTTCTAGAACAAATTCCGTCAGACCCTCCAAATTTCAGCGAAATTGGACATATATAGCGTATTTGGTGCATAAAATAAGGAAATCGGCCGAAAATATGTGTGTATGGGAGCTATATCCAAATCTGAATCAATCTCAATATAATTTGGCACATTTATTTCTATAACAAATTTCGTGAGAAATTCAAAACTTCAGCGCAATTGGGCATTTATAGCGTGTTTGGTGCATAAAATAAGGAAGTCGGCCGAAAATATATGTGTATGGGAGCTATATCCAAATCTGAACCGATTTTGATATAAATTGGCACGTTTATTTGCAGACCAAGTTCCGTGATACATTCCAAATTTCATCGAAATTGGACATAAATAGCATGTTTGGTACATAAAATAAGGAAATCGGCCGAAAATATATGTATGTGGGAGCTATATCCAAATCTGAACCGATTTGAATATAATTTGGTAAATTTATTTCTACATCAAATTCCGTCACACATACAAAATTTGGAGATTGTATCTGTAATACTTCTAAAGATATTTGCATACAAAATCTAAATTTTTTGGAGGTACGTCCGGTTTTGATGCTATATCTCCAGATCAACGCGAAATTTCAAAAAATGATATAGCCTATTTTCATTTCAGACCATGTAGCAATGTACCCTAAACATTTCAGTAAGATCTGTTCAGCGGTTTTCGAGTCTATAAGGCACAAACAAACAAACAGACAGACAAACAAATTTCAATTTTATATATATGTATGTATAGATGTATAGATTACTGTCACAAAATATTAATTCAGAATTATTTTCACCTGAATTTCCAAAAAACCGTTAAAATGTAGTAAACAGGGGATCAAACTGTATGGTGTCTAAACTAAAACTTCGACCTATGTTTATAATTTTTGGTGCGAAATCAAAATGCCAAATTACAGCTAAATCGGCTTAAAAATATGGCTAAAATTGTCAAATTACCCTTATGTGGACCTGGACTCTCAAAATAAAAATACCAAGTTTTCAGGAAAATCGGTTCAAAATTGTGTTTCTTAGAATAAAATTTGTACCAGCCGAATATGAAATATCTCGGAATTTCATGTAGCCAAAAAAATTTTGCATCATTTATCGCAACGAATGACACCCTGAAATGATTTTTTTATTAAAGAATACACATCAAAGTAATTTTGATTTTTTTTCTTACATCGACCTCTAGCGATCAAAATTATTTCGGTCTGGAACAATTTTACCATTGAAAGCAATTTAAGAATTTAAGAGGGTTCCAGAAATATGTTAGTAACTTTGTTCTTAGACCGAATTTTTCCTTTGTTCTTTTGGAAAATTAATCTATTTACATTCTTCTCCATATATGAGTATTACCTTTAAATTTTCTTATTGCGATTTTATAACCCACAAATTATCACAAAATATTGCGCACTCAACTCGATTAATAACACAGTAAACAAGTATCTACCCAGCGAAAAGTTTGCCTCCAAAGAGGCAGTTAAATGATATGTACAAGTGATTTGGAAGTGCATCAAATTATGCATTTTCACTCATGATTTTTACAAGGGAGTGACCCCGGAAAGAGGCACTTCATTGCACCGCATTTTAACTGACCCTTTGGCATTGCATTTTAACTGAACTTTTGGCACTGCCTTTTTACTGACCCTTTGGCATTGCATTTTAACTGACCCTTTGGGTAGAATAAGAGGCAGTCCAGAGCACGTGTTTTGAATAACAAAATAAAATGCATTTATTATTTGTGTAAAACAAAACAAGTAAGAACAGACTATAGTCGGACGGGGCCGACCATGTGATACCCTATACCACTATCCCTGTACACTAGCTTTCCGGGCTAGCTGTTATAAGATGTGCATTAGAAATTTTACCAATTTTCACACAAAAGTTTTGATCAATTTAACCCGCTAAATATTAACCGATCATACCGTTGACTTGCACGCTACTTCTTCATCTCAAACCAAAACTACGTTTAAAATTTCGCGCCGATCGGACTATTATTGCGACCTACAGAGCGGCTACAAAATCGAGCAAAAATTTTGTTTTTGGTCCATTTCATCCCTTTAACATTTCACGATCATCGCCAAAAACTAATCAGTTCTATTCTGGTCCAAACCCGACCTCCATACTAAATTTCGTGACAATCGGTCCATAATTGCGGCCTCTAGCTTGATTACAATTTTTAATGGACGGACAGACGGACGGACGGACGGACGGACACACATCGCTAAATCGCTTTATCTCGTCGAGATATGAAGTTTGGTATACCACATGAGGGGTCTACGACGAATATTTCGCGGCGTTACATGAATTTTTGGGAAAACAAACTTATTATACCCTTTTCCACATTGTGGTATAGGGTATAAATATTAATACCTTTATTAAATTAACACAAATTATGAAAATTCTCTATTGAATTCAATCGCAAACATGTGTGTTTCCTCCGCTCTTCATTTAATCCAAGCTTAAGTGCTTTTGCTTCATCTGCTAAATGGGTTTGATATTGTCTTCCCATCACCAGTTAAGATTTCGACATGTACTCCATTGGGAAATTTTCTTCTCGTGAGTTACCGGATAAATATAAATGTTCACAAATTAAATATTATTTAGTTTGTATTAACAAATGTTTGGAAATGTTAACACGATTATCTCTTTTTGGAAATGTATTCCGCTGCCTGTAGAGATGTACAAACTGATTTATGTACAGGTAGGGATCTCTAACAACTGCTAATAAAATTAAGTGAACGGAGTGCCTTTTTCACGACTCCGTTTGCACTGCATCCGAATGCTGTTAAATTGTGAGGAATTGGAGAGGCTTTTTCACGACTCCGTTGAACTGCCTCCGGATGTTGTTAAAATGTAACAAATGGATGTAATTCTTTGGATTGCATCCAAATGCGGTTAAAATGTGAGGAATGGAGTGCCTTTTTCACGACTCCGTTTGAACTGCATAAAAACATGCCGTGAAAGAACTAGTCTACATTGCACTACTTCCAATTTATTTTGCTGGGTACTTTGACTCCTTCTCGTCTAACGGTAAACGCAAATTTGGAATGAACAATCTTTGTTTTTGTTGTTTTGGAGTGTTTACTTCCATATTGCAAAGAAAAATACTTAAAAGAAGAATGTCAACAAATGGACTTTTGCCAAAGAATGCACATTTGCGACCAATATGCAATGTAAAGAAAATCTTTTCCTCATCCATTAAAGGGTTTTCCTTTTGAAATACTCCTACTAGAAGGGGAGATTTCGCATAAGACAACGCGGTAATCCGGACACTAGATTTTTTTACATTGTAGCCTCGGTAATCCGGACATCTCATATTTTTCGTACCTCGATAATCGGAACATCAATATTTATACCCTATACCACAATGTTGAAAAGGGTATTATAAGTTTGTTTTGGTAAAAATTCATGTAACACAGCGAAATATTCGTCGGAGACCCCCAATGTGGTATACCAATCTTCATATCTCGACGAGATAAAGCGATTTTGAGATGTGTGTCCGTCCGTCCGTCTGTCCATTATAAATTGTAAACACGCTCCAGGCCGCAATTATGGACCGATCGTCACGAAATTTTGTATGGAGGTCGGGTTCAGATCAGAATAGATCCCTATTCTTTTTGGTGATGATCGTGAAATATGTAGGGGGTGAAATGGACCAAAAACATAATATTTATCCAATTTTCTAGCGGCTCTGTTGGTCTTATTAATAGTCCGATCAACGCGTAATTTTAAATAAGGTAAGAGTATATCACAAAGGAGAAGCTTGCAATTTGAGATGGCGATCGGATAATATTTAGAGGGTTAAATGGACCAAAACTTTGGTGTGAAAATTTTGAAAATTTTTAATATACAACTTATATCTTAATTGCTGGAAGTGACATTCCGGACATGTGAGATATACTTGAAAGTGGAAGGCTTGACCTTTCAATTGATGCCAATTATGTTAGTGTGCATGATCAGATAACAGAGTTACAGCCTAATATATTCCGTTATTTGTTTGTAGTGTAATAATAAACTCGCTAGAAGTCGCAGTTATACATCAATAGTCACGAAGTTTTGCACCGGGTAAGAGTATAGGTCGAAAAAGATGCCTACAATTTTGAATGATGATCTGATATTCTTTAGCGGGTGAAATGGACCATTATTTTTGTATAAAAAATATAAATTTTTTTTTTGGGTCGATATTTTAATTTCTTGAGGACATATATATTTCGCAAAGTAGCCTGCATATGGAAAAAACTACTGACCTTTCCTCTGATGTAAATTGCAATAAAGTGTTTGCTACACGCAGAAAAATTTATGTTAGAAATATGTTTGGATCCAAACAAATATATGTTTGGGACCGGTTGCAAGCAAAAATATGTTTGGATCCAAACATAATATGTTTGGGTCCAAACAAATATATGTTTGCAACATTTTGTAACATATCTCAATTTGATATGTTTGGGTAAAACATATTTTTTATGTTAGAACATTTTTTTCATGGGTGGAGAGAGGATGTTTGTCAACGAGAGTAATACAGTGCTCTCGCGGCTGTGGATATGCTGTTTTATAATAAAGAGTTGTGTGTATTGTATAATAGAAGACGTAGAAGCGAAGAAGGGGGCTTTGGTGGCATGTATGCGTCAAACTCGTGTGTTTCTTGTTTTGTTGTTGTTAAGAAGAAAAGAAGAAATGATATGAATTATATTTTTTTTTTCTTTCTTCAGTGTTTTAGTTGCCTTTGTAGAGTCAAGACGGTAAAGTGAGTGAATAAATTGGTGTTTTGTGTTTTCTTAAAGAAATTGTGCTTTTTAGTAAATTAAATGCCCAATACATTTTATAATTGAAAATTTATAATTGAATCAATCAAGGTGAATGGAAATATTTTATTGGACAAGGAAGAAATCGCATTTAATATTGGTAATTACATACATACTTATGTATATCTGAAATATGGCATATCCATATTTATTTATTACATTACATAATCATTTGATTCTAGATGCCGATTCCCCGCTGATGATTTCAACTATGAGGACAATTTGTTTTATTTCTCAACTAAGGAGAAGCGTTCGACTACGTTTCTATATATTTTTCCTTTTTAAAAGTGTGACTATTTACAAATTATTTCAATCAGTTTTTCATTTATTAAAGTGTGTTATGTATTTCTTTGGAATTTTGTATGTACCTATGTGTTTGTTATTCTGTTGCCTTCCAATAAAAAAACACAACATTTGTGTGTATACTATAGAGATAGCCAGTGAGTTCTTACTGAGAGCAAGTGAGCACACATTTTAAAGTGTTTTACATTGAATTTTACGCTCCCTTGCTCTCAGTAAGCGCCAACTGGTGCATGTGTTTGTTTTTTTTCTTTGTGCCTTTTGGGTTTGTATTTTTTTGCACCCAAACATATAAAATGTTTGCACCCAAACATAAAATTGTTTCCACCCAAACATATATATCTTTGCACCCAAACATAAATATCTTTGCACCCAAAAATATATATGTTTGCACCCAAACATATATTTGTTTGCAGACCCAAACATATATTATGTTTGGGACTGTTGCAAACATATATATGTTTGCTGCAAAATATGTTTGGGACATATGTTAGAGAGGCCGTTTTTTTTGCGTGTAGATAACGGGCCTACTGCCTAATATATAATGGGTTCTATGTAGAGAACCACATTTTTATCCCATGCTACATATTGTCTCTCCAAAAGTTTATGTAACACCACGAAATATTCGTCCTAGACCTCTTATTTGATATGCCAAAATTCATATCTCGATGAGATAAAGCGATTTAGCGATGTGTGTCCGTCCATTAAAAATTGTAAACAAGGTTAAGGCCGCAATTATGGACCGATTGTAACGAATTTTTTAAGGAGGTTGTGTTCGGGCCAGAATAGAATTGATTAGTTTTTGGTGATGGTCGTGAAATATTCAGGGGATGAAATGGACCAAAAACAAAATTTTAACCAATTTTGTAGCGGCTCTGTAATGAGGTCTGAAAATGAGGTTTGGTGGATTTCATGTGTCCAGAATTTATATTCTTTATGACAAGAGCTACAACTTTGAGCAAATTAAAATTCTTCGCGGTTTAGAAGATATGCGCCTGCCAAAATGCTCACTTTTGACTTAATTTTTCAAGGATATTTTTGATGTCCTTTTTATCCTGGAATGCAATAATTTATAATTATTATGTAAAGCCTATACTCTCCTCTTTAATATGACACCAATACCAGCATCGTACGACGAGTACAAGTATTTAAAATATTTTTTTGAAAAATGTTGACCTTTGAAATTTGTTTGACCTCTAAAAGGTCAAAACGATGAGGAAACGAAAAATTAAAAATGCCATTTTACTTCATTTTGCCTATATTTTCAAACGTATATAGTCCGGTTCAAGTGTAATTTTGGTTGTCGGACACTGTTATCGACACCTACGAAAACCCACTTTACATAGTTAGAAAGGTGATACCCAGCAAAATTTGAAGGAAGGGGTTCCATGCGATGACGTGATTTCATGGCATATTTTGCATTGGTTAAAACGAAGTCATGAAAGATCTGATCTTTTCATTAGCATTTGAACCAATGCAAAGGAAGTCGTGAAAGATCCGATCTTTTCATCAGCATTTGAACCCATGCAAGTCATGAAAGATCCGATCATTTCATCATCATTTGAACCCATTCCATCGATCCAATAGAAATGCGTTTTGTGTTTTTATTTATACACATTTTTCTAAATATATAAAATTAATTATTTACAATAGGCTTGATGTTGTCGGAGACTCGAAGTCACAACCAACGTTGTTAAAACTCTCGTAATGGTTATGTCATTGCAAAGGGTTGGTGAAAATGATATGCCAAAGCATTGGTGGAAATGACATGCCAAAGCATTGTTGAAAATGACATGTCAAAGCATTGGGGTCCACGCTCATATAAAATTCATCGATGAAAATGCTAAAAAGATGACATGCCACATCACTTTCACCCATGATTGAATGGCATCGAACATTTTCCTTGGTATTATTTACTTTCATTTTTAGGTTTTGCTTTTGGTATACCCCTTAACAATGATTTTTTCTCCAAATAAGTTTTTTTGCCCATTCCGACCCCTAAATATTAGATTTCGGCAATCTATTTCCCGGGGCGGATCCCAGCAAAATGTTCGATGCCAAAGATGACATTCAATCATGGGTGCAAGTGATCTAGCATGTCATCTTTTTAGCATCTTCATCGATGAATTTTATATGAGCGTGGACCCCAAAAGATGACGTTCTTTTCTGGATCCTAAGCATGTCATTTTAACCAATGCGTTGACATGTCATTTCCACCAATGCTTTGGCATGTCATTTCCACCAATGATTTGACATGTCATTTTCACCAATGCTTTGACACGTCATTTTCACCCATGCTTTGACATGTCATTTAAACCAATGCTTTGGCATGTCATTTTCACCAACCCCTTGGCATGAAATTTTCATGTCTTGTTTGGAAAATGGAAATGCTGTATTGAAATATGGTTTTCATGAAAAACAAAACTCTTTATTAATTCAAACGAATTCATCAAATAGCTACAATTAATTTATCAGTTTAGTTTTTCAAAAGTTTACATCCAAAATTGCAATGTAATCACCACCGCTGCAACGCAAAAGATTACTTCCTCCGTTCTCCGCAACTGATATTCTTTCATCTTACAAAAGGTTTTTTCAATTATCTTCCCATCACCATCATCATCATCAGATTTCAACATGGACTCCAAATGCACTCCTTTAAGTATTTTTATTTCGTAAATTACTTTTATTTTATAATTTTGTTATTTTATAACAACATTTTGGTAATTTATACTCTTTTGTTTAGTGACGAAATATGTAGGGATCTACAACCCGGCTTGCTTTAGGGATCTCTAAGAACAAAATGTAACGAACGGGAAGGAGAGACTTTTTATGGAAAATACCATTTATGCTTAATTAATTTATTTTTAATTGTTTCTTTCCAAAAGTAGTTTCTTCTTTATTTTCAGATTCTTGTTCCTTTTCGTTTCGGACTTTTTTTCAAATTCCAAGAAGCGAGATTTGATTGATTTCATTCTATATCAGATTTAGAACAGACAAGGGAACTTTTAAAATAGCAATAGCTCTGTTCCTTTACGTTCAAGAATCTTCAAGTTTTACCACTTTTTACTTGAAAAGCGTTCCTTTACTTCTGAGACCATACAATTCATATGGGAGCAGTTTGCAACATTTACTACTTTTGCCGGTTTTACCATTTTCAAAAGTAAAGGAACAGATCAAATGTGTGCAGTCCGATTCTATTTTTAGCTCGATGGTTGGGACTTCATATAATACCAATTGTTTAGAAGTTTTAGTTGTTTGATATGAAGGAAATGTAAGACAACATCACGACGACAGTTCTAACAACTTTGGTCTGTTCCAGAACCTGCAAGAATCTACTTATTTTTACTACGATAACAATTTTTCCTTTATGTTATCGGAAAAAATAGTAAAAATTAGTAGATTTTTGCAGTACTGGAACATACCAAAATGAAAATAAACAGGTGTGTAAATAAAAACACAAACATCATCTCTATTGGATCGATGGAATGGGTACAAATGCTGATGAAAAGATCGGATCTGTCACGACTTCCTTTGCATTGGTTCAAATCCTAATGAAAAGATCGGATCTTTCACGACTTCCTTTGAACCAATGCAAAAGATGACATGAAATCACGTCATCGCAAAGAACCCCTTCCGTCAAATTTTGCTGGGATAGATCTTTCTAGTTCCTTTTCCCAAAAGGAACTAGTTCCTTAATATAGTTCCATAGTTCCGAGACCGACGTAGTTCAAGAATTTTTCTTTTCGTCGTTATTTTCGTTCCAAATAGTTCCGAGACCGAAATAGTTCACCGAATCTTTTTTTTTCATCGTTCTTTTTGTTTCCTTCGCTCCAAATGGTTGTATTTTCATGGTTTATTGGATGAATTGACACAAAAATAAATACATTGCAGCGAATAAATTAAATAAATTGACGAGAATAACGAAAGGAACAACAAGCTTTAGTTCTTATGTTTATATAAGCTGGATATAGTTTCTTGTCCGGAATAGTTCCTTGGAACTACACAACTCTACTAAATACATATTATCCGACCATCACAAAAATCAATAGGCTTCTTCCCCCGGTGACGATCAGATCAAAATGGCGACCCGTAGCGTGATTACAAAGTTTAGATGGACAGACGGACGGCCTTTGCTACACGTAGCTTGATTACAAGGTTTAGATGGACAGACGGACGGACACACATAGCCAGATCGACTCGTCGAGACATCCATTTTGGTATATATATGTATAGGTCTACGACCATTATTTCGATGTGTGACAAACTTTTGGGTCAAAACCAACTTATAATACCCTCTCCACATAGTGGTGTAGGGTATAATATCTGTTCCTAATATTTGTGGACTTTAAACGCGCCTTCGACAACATTCACAGAGACGCGATATGGAAATGTTTGTACAATATTGGAATCCCCCAAAAAATTATTCAATTGCTTTATCACAATGCACCATGTAAAGCGCGGTTCAAAAGTATTGAGAGTGAAAACTTCTACATAAACAACGGAGTAAAACAAGGATGTGTAATATCCACCCTCTTCCTGTTGGTGTTGGATATGCTGATGACAAAACCGAACGGCGAAACACCCGAAAGATACGAACGACTTATGCTTAATGTCGCACATCCTGGCTGGAGCGCAGGCACAAATTAACAGATTGTACGAGAATGGCCTTAGTCTAGGTATAAAAATCAACTTCCTCAAACTTAAAGTGATGATATTACGACAGACAAATTTTGGACCAAAACGGCTGATCCGTTCGAGAGATATAATGTGCACCAGCCACTACACATGGTGCCATAGGAATTTTTTACAGCTTTCGGGCCATTTTCTCAGGAAGTATGGACTTGAGCCTGAAAAAAATGTTTGTTTACCCAATTTACGAGAGCAGGGAATGCAAGTTGTTACAACAAAAATCAAAGGGATTCGAGAGGAAGTCTTAGGCCCATTATTACATCCTTTCTGTAATTAAATGTTGGTAATTATCGGACAGATAACCCGGTGTTTATTCTTACATGTTTGCTTTAAGAATAAGCGTCAGATAAGTTAAAAGCAACTTTAGTTTCCTTTTAAAATTTAAACTGCGCCCGAGAGTATGCTGCACCAGAAGCAGCAAAAAAATTTCAGCATATTCAAATCATAGACTAATAAATGTATAGACAGAGAAATTGTAATGTGCCCTTAAGGAAAATGCGCAGCGTTTTCACTCAATTGCACAATATTTTGGGGTAAATTGCAATATTTTGCTGAATATTTTTATATGAGGATGTAGATGCGGCCAAGATTACCCACATATTGCATTTTACCAGAATAAATAGTTACAAAATGTATAGTTATTGCATTTTAAAAAAAATTAAAAATCAACCAATCAGATTTAAGAAAACTTGAAAACCAAACCAACAGCGATACAGTTACACAATTTGGTGGTTGTGTGGGTTCGAGTCTACGGCTTTCCTTTTTCACTTGCAAAAAAAAAATGTCGATTGTAAAGCTTAACTCTAAATTAATTAATTATTTTATTTAAAAAATTAATAATATTTAATTTTTTAATTTTTATGACAAATACCTCTGCTTCTATTTGGTGTATGGTAACATGGGGCACCTTCGCCACGTTTTTTTCAAAATGTTCTCATACCGACACCGTTAAAGTTTTTTCAAATATTATTTTTAGTACAAATATTAGCATATCTTGACTATAAGTTTTGATATATAAATGGTTCTAATTTTGTTTTTAAAATATTATTTTTGAGCATTTACAAAATGTGTAAAAAGTGGAGAAGCCTCCCCACCCATGGGGCAGCTTCGCCATCGATATTGAACATTCTCCAACGGACTCTAAAACAGTAATTTACCATACTTCTTCCTTAAATATCACCATTATGCAAAAACGGAACATGTTTTCTATTGAATAATCAAAAATAAGTTTAAAATTCACAAAAAGTAACCGATTCTAGCTGTTAATTGAAGTAGGTTCCTTGAATTTAGGTACAAAAATCATAATATAACTAAAACAAGATACGTTTAGGATAATATTTGATTTTAACTTCATATTATAGTGTGGTATATCTACGGTATAAAGAATTTAAGTTAAACATGACAAATTTCTAACATTAACCCACCACGCCGCTATCATGGCGTAGGCGCCCCACCCCTTATATATTTCATAATATTAATATATTGACATTTGCATTTGCTGTTTTTCATGCGAATTATTGGCATTTATATTCTTCAGTAGTTGTCTTCTAACGGTATAAAATGTGTTTTTGATATCACAAAAGGTAAAGAAGATATCACAAAAAATACCTACCATAATTTTTTTTCCCAATACCCTGAAAACACAAAACAGCGTGCGTCCGCTATCATACCTATGACACAACTGCCAACTTTTGGGAGATGATAGATCTTCTTTAAACTCACAATTTTGCTTTTAACGGATTTTTTCTAGTACTTGTATTTTGCGAGAAAATCGGCACTGGCGAAGCCGCCCCAGTGGCGAAGGCGCCCCATGTTACCATACTTAAAACATGTAAAATGCTAGTCAAGAAGACCACCAAAACTTTCAATCAGTACCAAGTAGATTGTCGGCAGAAGTCAAAATAGAATCAATTATTATTAGTTATTTTGGTTCAGTTCGCCCTACGTCATTTGGTATAAAAGCCAGATAGTTAAAAACTTTAGTATTTTCCTAATAGAAATGTGTTTCAGGGAAAAGCTTATGCATAGGGGTAGTGGTGTGGGGTATAACATAGTGGGGCACGTCCCGACTATAGTCGAATTGGATATTAACCACAACTTGAAGAAGACAATGCAATAATGCACACTTAATCAAATAATGACATTTGTATTTCAGAGTATAATGTTATTTGTTTTATTCTATTGAATAGAAGAACTTTATACGCTTTTAACCAAAAAAATGTTTTTGTGAACAATCGAAAAATCAATAAAATCAATATTTTCGGTATTGAACATTTACTATAAATACAATGCAAAGTTCATGATAGCAACATTCACATCTGAACATTAACGAATATCAAAAAGAAAATGAAATTCTACAACGTTGTTATTCTCGCAGCTACTTTGATTTTAGCCATTAGCTCTGCTCAAGCTAAACCCGATCCGGAACCTCAACCCGAAGCCATGTTTCCTTGGATGATGGGTATGTATAAATTTATAAACAAAATACAGAACATAAATAATATAAAATTGTATTTTTGTTTCAATTCTAATTTAATCAGGCAAATAAATAGGACAGAAGACGTTATTCATACGCAATGATGATGGAAATGGAAATTATGGAAAATAAAAATGTATATATACATATTTTTTTTAATTTGAAATAAATTAAAGTTTTCAAATGTATTTAATGCATTTAATCAATGATATTTTTAGAGAACTGCAATATTAACTGTGTCATATTAACTGCTCGAAGATAAGAAATGTTTTTCTGCAGATTTCCTCACTAAATATTTTATAATATTAGACTGCTACCATAAGTCTGACATTATTTCCTTACAAGAAGTGTGATGGAGTGTAATTCAAATTATTACGCACGCATTACGGGTACCATGAAGCAAGACATAACACGAGGGGAACTAGAAAAGTTTCCGGCCTAGGCAACATGCAGTGTTGCCAGATGCCATTTCCATTTGAAAGTTTGACACGTTTTAGCCTAAACGTACTCAGTACGGTTTGACGTACGACCACGTTTAAGCGATGCACAGTGCAAAATATGAGCACTTTAGCGGAACTTTACTAATAACGTTTAAAGGAAAAGGTGTAGATTCCTAAAATTTTGCACAAATGTTTCTTATATTAGTGGACAGTGTGGTGCTCAAATTGGGCCACATAGACCCGCGGTTTCCTGTAGCGCCCATTTAACAGTGGCTGCTGTTTTTACGTTTTACATTCATTTTTCAATCGATTTTGATGCAAATTGGTATATTGAGTTTTTAGCGAATAGAAAACTTATGTTCAGCATATTTTCAATATAGGCTCGCGTTTTGGAATAGCCCCCACATGCCGGGTTTCCTCATATTGGGTATTTTAAAGGTTAAAGACAAAAATTGCAGCCGATTTTGATGCAAATGTAAATTTTAAGATGTTAGCGAATAAAAAACCTCCTCACACATAAGCTGTCAACATAGGTCCACTTCTGGGTGAAGCCCCACAACCCTACACATCTATTGAGGAGTAAAATGTCAATATTTTTTGTTTTCATTTGTATCTATAATATTTATTGGTCCATTCAGCAGGTCTGTACCATTAATTGTGTTAATAATGTCTTTCAGATCAAGTTCTGGTCTACACTGCATTACAATTTTTAACGTATTTTGGTATTTGCACCGCAGCATCTAAAAATGTTGCACTATATGTAAATCACCAACATTTAGAGGTCAAAACTATGAAAAATTGCGAGAGGTTTCTTAATTTTACAGAAATTATCATTGTTAGAATTAGTGAGTCCATTTCTTCAAAACACAGTCAACAATGGCGTTCATTGTCGCGTTTACCTTCCACTTTTGAAAAATGCAACTGAATGAAATTCCCAAAGTCTTTTTAGAAAATCTTGAATATCTCCGAAGACTGCGCGATACCGCAGCAGTTTTATAGATTAGCGAACAGAGGAGAATCCAATCTTTCAGATTATATATATCTTAACACGTGAATGTACGGAACTCACTTTTGGCATGTCCACGGAAAATAAAAAATTATAATTTTGAAAACTACAAAAAATCTCTTTTTTCCGACTAAAATTGCACGAAAACAATAGGGGTTTTTTGCATTGTTTTAAAGTGTAAAATATCATAATTGTTTTGTAAAATATTAAGAAAAATAAATCATGGCATATCAATCAAAAATACATTTCTTACAAAAAAAAAATAATTATTAAACAAAAGTGCAACTTTAAGTGCATATTTTAGTCGTTTCGTGGAGTAAATCGGCAAACTGAGTATGGACCATTTGCAGTGGAGTACTTAGCTAACGAATTCAATAAAAGTTTAATTAATTTCATGTACTTTGAAAATCCCTTAAAGTTCCACTAAACTTCCAAAATTTTGCACTGTGCGATGTGGAAAAACAATTTGCCAAAAAAACGAAATTTTCTTGTGAACATTTTCGTCCGATAATTTTTCACAACTTTCGACTTTATCACGGCAAGAGTGCATCGATCAAATACATTTTTTGTATGTCGATAAAGGACCATCCTATAGCACTATGATAAACTGAAACTGAAAGGACCATCCTATAGCACTATGATAATAAATTCAATCGTGGTATACACTCGCTAAAAAACGAAAGTCATGAGGGTTGTCCAAAAACGGATGTTGTGCCATAAAAAATTAAGCCTTGCGTGAATCTTGAAGTATACAGGTTTTTATACCACCATAATATGGAGGGTATAATTAAATTTGTCATTCCGTTTGTAACACATCGAAATATCCATCGAAGACCTTATAGAGTGTGTATATTCTTCATCAGGGTGAAATTCTAAGTCGATATAACCATGTCCGTCCGTCTGTTGAAATCAAGATACAGCTCGCAATTTTTAAAATAGAGCTTTGTAATTTGGTATAGAAGTTTCTACTACTCCTAGGATGTTTGGTATTGCAAATGGGCTATATCGGTCAACGTTTTGATATAGCCCCCACAGAACGGAACCACCCGATTTTCGGTATTTGGATGGTTTTAGTCTCATTATCACACCGAAATGGCTGCAATTTGGTACTAAGTCTTCGTTGGGGGTATATAACTATAGGTCCACGCCTTCATATAGCCCCCATAGAACTATACCTCCCGATTTACGGTATTTTGAAGGTTGTGGCCACAATATTCATCCGAAATATCTGAAGTTTGGTCTTCCTTGGGTGTATAAAACATTCCCCCAGAATTTTGTCGTTATAGGTCCACGCATTCATATAGCCCCCATAGTATGGTACCTCCCGATTTTCGGGGTATTTTGAAGGTTTAGGCCACAATAATCCACCAAAATGGCTAAAATTTGGTATTAAGTCTATGTTGGGGGTATAAAACTTTCCATATGAAATTTTTCGGTATAGGTCCACGATTTCGTGTAGCTCCCATAGAACGGTAAAACCCAATTTTCGATATTTTGAAGTTTGTGGCCTAAATATTCCACCGAAAAGGCTAAAATTTGGTATTTAGTTTTTGTTGGGGATACAAAACTTTTCATCTAAAATTTTTAGGTATAGGTCTACGCTCATATTGCTCATATAGAACGGTACATCTCGATTTTCGGTATTTTGAAGGTTTGTGGCCACAACCTTCAAAATATCGAAAATCACGTCTTCCTATATCCCCCATAGAAGCGTACCTCTTGATTTTCGGTATTTTGAAGGTTTTAGTCACATTATTTTACTGAAATATCGGATGTTTGGTATTTAGTCTTCTTTTAGTCTAAAAAATTTCCGCCAGAATTTTTACGGTATAGATCGAAGTTTTGATATAGCCCCCATAAACGGTACCTAACGAATTTCGGTATTTTGAAATTTGGTATTTAGTCTTCTTCATAAACGAAAGGAAACGAATTGTTCCATTTTACTTCAATACAACTCGTGGTGTAGGGTATAACAAGTTCGGCCCGGCCGAACTTAACGCCGTTCTTACTTGTTTTGCTTGATATTGCCATATTTTTACAAAATAGAACATTTAGTCTAAATGGAAGATGTAATAACAAATCACTGGTATTGCGAACTTTATTCCTTACTTTTCTTAAAGTGAGAGATAACAAAAATGGAGCTTAAAGACAACATGTAAGAACGGACCTTAAATGCTATCTTTGGTTTCCATATTTTACATGTTTGGACATCTTTGACACAAACCCTTATCTTTTAAACTGTAACAGCATGTTGCGATTAGCAAATGGTTGCGAAAAAACTACCAAACTGCTTTGTGTTTTCCAGTTTGTTATTTGTACTCAATTCAGAAACCAAGGAAATAATATTTCGAAAACCAAGGTCTTGGTGTTTTCATAGAAACTTAGATCTAAATCTAAAAGCTCTATCTAAATTTCACTTACCTGTAAGTTATCGTTGATAAACTTTGCAATGAGAAAAGTAGAACATAAGAGGATAAACTATTTATAGAAAAAGTATGACATAAATTTCTGCACTCCTCACACACAAACACTTAACATAAAACAGGCCATTTTAACATTTATTTTCTTTTATATTTCCTTTACATTGGAGACTTTTTTCTCTCTTTTTTAATACCGGAAACGGAACACAAAAAGCTTATTTATACTAGGATTTCCCGCGCAAAATCGAAAAGCTTAATCACATACCACATAACATTGAAGTTTGTTTTTGTTTTGGCGAGCCTTCCAGCTAACATTTTTCTCCGAATTCGTATCGAATTCGGACAGAATTTTTGAAAAAATATCCGATTCTGATGCCGAATTCGTACCGAATTCGGTACGAAAATTGTATGGACGTGGTCACCGAATTCGGAAAGAATTTTCTAAGGAAATTCTTAAAAAATATTAGAGTTTCGCGACGAATTCGGTCCGTATTCGGAAGTAAATTCTTGGAAAATTCGGAGAAAAATTTAGATTTTCTGACAGAATTCGGTCCGAATTCGGAAGAAAATTCTGGAAAATTCGATGAAAAATTTAGATTTTTTTAAGAAAATCCGTCCGAATTCGGAAGGAAATTCTGGAAAAATTCGGAGAAAAGTTCAGATTTTCTGAAAAAAAATCGGAAACAATTCTGAAGCTGACGCCTTTGATATTGACACAACACGTGTACTGTACTGAACAACCCCCACTCAGAGACAATTTTCTTTTAATGTACTATTTCTGGAAGATTATAATTTCAAACTTTCTAATGATTTTGCCTGTTGTTATCATTTTATAATTAACATTAGAACAATGTGCAGAAGTATGTCGAAGCTATCAACACGAGTTTGATTTATTATATGTTGCATTTATATTAAAAAAAAAATTGTAAATTTGTATATGGGAATTTTATGACCAGTAATTTTGTTCTTCGACGTCAACCGAAAAAAAAAATTCCCTTAGAAAATCCATTAGAAATCGGAACGAATTCTGAATGACGATTCTTAAGATTCTTTAGAAAATGTGCAGAGATTCTTAAAATAAACTTATAGAAAATCGGTCCAATTTCTAGGAAAATATTAGAGAAATCGGGCACATTTCTAAAAAAAATTCAGAAAATCTCAGAAAAAATCTGATATCAGAGCCCTCGGAAAAAATTGTTAGCTGTGTTTACACAACACGCACACAAACGCAACCGGTTTAAAGAAAAGAATTAAACTATTTAGACAAATTAAACAAATTTCGCAACAAAAAGCACAATACAAATGAAAAACAAATTATATTTATACCCTCAGCCTTTAGGCTGAGAAGGGTATATACACTTTGATACGATGAAAATGTGCCTCATCGAAATAATGGTTTTAGACCCCAAGTATGTTTGGACGAAATGTGTTTCAGACCATTTGGAGTCGATCTAGCCATGTCCGTCCGTCTGTCTGTCTGTCCTGCTGGCTGGAGCGCACGATAACTCTCGAACGGATGAACCGATTCGGTTCAAATTTTGGCTTTCGTAATATTTTGTCCAAACTTAGTTTAAGTGCGAAGATGGGTTATATCGGTCCACTCCTTCCGGTACCTCCCCCACATAAGTTCGAAAATGTTCGGAAAAATTGTGCTAACGATAACTCTTAAAGTAAGTATCGTGAATTTTCTACCAGACATACATGAGGTTCCAATATGGTCTCAATAGGTCCACTCCATTTACTTGTTTCTGCGAATTATTAAATTTTCTTTTAACTTTTTATGATATTTCACCCACGAAACAAAATAAAGGAGCGCGATTTTTAGAGCGACCGTTTGTTAAGACTTCGACGAATGAACTGAGTTCAGGGAGAGACAATTTTGATGAGGAAAACGAAAGCTCGTCTTCTTTAAAGATAGAACTTTGTGAGAAAATGATGACTGGAGAGGAAATCGTTTTAAAACGGAATAGGAAATCGAATTAAATAACTGAAGACATACAGTGACTGTCACTGAAAATGATGCAACCTGAAATAAGAAATGTAAACGTTGATAACTTGGAAACGAGTGGAGATTTTTTAACAATTCAAAAAACAATTTTGTAGGCTGGAAAGTTGTCTTTAAGATGGCATGCAAAAGTATTCCGTACGGTACTGTACCGTTATACTAAAATTTTACCGAAAATCAAAAAATGGGCATTTTTAAATTGAGCATTAAAAATGATGCACCACAATAATCGATTAACAATTTCCAAATTTTTTGTTTTTTAGCAATCATAATGGTGGAATCCCTATCGTTTTCAGTAGTTTTGCCATTAATTGCGATAGAAAAAATTATGTTCCTGACGTAATTTTGGCATGAGAAATTTCTAATTTTTGAAGGTTTTTCCCAACACATCACTGTAAAAAATCATTAACGGTTATTTCTAGAGTACTAACAAACAATTTAATGATATATGGAAAGTCCTGTATCAACCAGGCTTGCCCCATATTATACTAGCCTTTAACGGCATTGCCCTGATAGAGGAAGAAAATCAGGACAAAGAAAAAAAGTTTTGCCATTTTCTTTGAAAATAGTTTTTAGAAACATTGTTAACAATGAATTGTTGTTGTTGTTGTAACAGTGTTTTTGTTATGTTTATTTGTTCGTTCCTCTGTTCAATCTGGCTCTGGGTCTATCTCCAGTTCCAGAAAAGTGGCTGCTTCGATGGGATGTAGCCACAGATCCACTGGAGTTAGATGGGTAGGTTTGGCGGGGCAGTTAAAAAGGTGTTGTGTGTCGTGCGGGCCCATGCCGCATACTGGGCAGATGTCTTGCACGGCGCGATCGATTTCCGCCCAATAAGAATTTAGGCGACTGCAATATCCCGAGCGTACTACTACTCTAGTTTGTCGTGGCAGCTGACGCTCCTCAGCTGCGATAGATGGAGGATGTACTCCGAGTACTTTATTCACACTATAATTGCTTAAGGCCTTGGCAACTGCGTCCGTGTGAATGCTATTCAATCCTGCTTGATATGCTTGTTGATCTAGGGGTTCTCTCCTGTATCGTTGGACCTCTCCCTCTAGAGCATGGATATCCTTCCTGATCTCCCTGAATGGGCCGGGCCTACCCACAAGATGGTGATTGGGATGGCTCACACGATAACATCCAAGCAGGTACTGCAACGAAAGCATCTCATTGTGTTGCTTTACAGGAAGAATTTTTGCCTCCTCATGTAGATGGTCCACTGAAGATTTGAGGAGGCACCCTGTTGCTGTTCTCAGGGCGGCATTCTGGCAAGTTTGAATCTTTTTCCAGTTCGAATCACACAATCTCGGGGACCAGACTGGAGCCGCATAGCTTACCACAGACCGACCTATCGCGTTATATGTGGTCAACAAGGTTTCATTATCTGCACCCCAAGTGCTGCCGGCCAGGGACTTGAGGACCTTGTTCCTACTTTTCAACTTGTCGCAGATAGCTGTGGCGTGTGCGCACGACGTGAATGTAGTGTCGAATGTGACCCCTAAAATTTTAGGGAAGTTTGTGGTCGGAATTCTGCTACCGCCGACCACGACATTCAACTCACGTCCAAACTGCGCTGTCCATGTGGTGATTGTAGCGTATAACTATCAAAACTGGAAGGAGATGGATTTACAGGCATACACTGAAAGCAAGAGCACGTCTGGTTCCGGCTGCCTTGCTCGTGGCGAAGGGGTAGGTTCACAGCTTTCATGCCTGTCCTTCTGCTACTTATAATTATTTTATGTTACGTGCTCTACGATTAAGAAATTTGATAGTAAAGGTATGAGGAGAGGGAATCAGTGATGGCTACCGGACGACTAGATATTTCGTGTCCGAAAAGTGCCCACCCAACCTGATCGCAGTCTGTATAATCCATTTGAGAAATTAACAAAAATTGTCTGCGATCCCAGACTTCAAAATAACAACCTTACCTATTCAGGCCATGGAATCAAACATAAAGTTATTTACAACATGCTATACATTCTGATTTTATTCAATATAATCCTGGACATACTTTGTGAATCATTATAACTAAAATTCATAGTAAATATTCGCCATAGATGCGTACGGTAAATATTTGGATGGATCGGTATGACTTATTATATAAATATGTTAATGTGCTTATATCCATCGGGAGTAGACAAATTCAATAGGAAAAAAATCAAAAGAAAATCTTAACTTAAGTTTTAGTAAACAATGAATTAATTTGATTTTGAACAAATTATGTGGCGTTAATGGAGACCCACCTTAATGTATCTTACTTAAATAAAATATCTAGGAATGTATTATTCTGAAGTATGAAATGTATACAGCAACAATGCTGATGGAGAATATGGATAGAAACAACGTTCGTAATTTTTCAAAAGAGTGCCCATAATAGGAGAATAAGTACTGAAAAATTTTTAAAGTAAGAGATAATATATTATGTTTACTCACTCTTACACATGCATGATCCGCTCGCTCCCACGTTGAAAGGCCTTTCGGTGTGAACAGCTGTAGACAATTTGGGCAGAGAATACTTTAAATGAGTAACCTTAACTGTTTGTTCTCTCTTGTTCTCATCAACAATGTTGCTAAACAAATGATTCCGAGCTTTGCAACACGCTTATCACTTAACTCGCTTAGCACATAGACTAATGAAGGTGTAGACGAAGAATTGTTCTCAGCATGTTACTTAGTATGCTCTGTAATACTTAGATGGCGTTAGTGGTAATTTTTTTAACATTGAGCTACTACACGACATATTTGAGTGAAAACCATAGCATATCGAGAACATATTGAGTGGAAGGGCAACATCTATAAAAAATAAACACATTAAAATTCTCTATCTATAGATTATTTTGTCTATGGAGCTACTACACGACATATTTGAGTGACAACTTCAGGATATCGAGAGCATATTGAATGGAAGGGCGCCATCTACAACAAACAAGCACACTACAATTTTCTCTGTCTATACGATTAATTAGTCTATGGCTTAGCAATGATAGAAGAATTAGCTAAGCACACAACCCACTATTTTTATTACAACATCGATTTGGATGTTTGTATGTCATAAATATATGAACATATGTATGTAAAGGCAGATGTATGTTGAGTTGTGTGTTTACCTAATTCAATAGATCTGATGTAAAGGCAAGAATGGAAAAAATGTGACTTTTTTGTGAGACTAAATCAACAGTGTTCCGGGTAAAGGCACAAGAATTTTAAACTCTATCAACTTCAAATGAAAAATAGACTGTTTTGCCTTGGATTAGTCATTCAACACAAAATCAAATATTTTGTGTTTTTTTGAAACATTCATTGGCCAAATATTAGGTTATTTTTGTATTCACAGATTATTAAGGATTGATTCGTAGTCAAAATTCTTTTGCCAAAACACGACACACGCCTCACTATAAATTATTTGAACTTATGTTATACTTAATGCGTTTCACTATGGCTTTAAAATTAATTATCCAGCTGCTTCGGCAACGGGTTTGAACTGCGGCCTTGACGGGCAGTTTGGCGTATTCTGCACTGGTTGAGAACTTATTACTTCACTTTATGTTGGATCTTAATTCCGCAATTTATATATTAGCTTTTATCATTCCTTGGTTCACTTTTCATGGTTTAAAGCACTTTAAGATGAATTTTATTGAAACTTGCTGAGGATAGTAAAACAAGTGATGTGATATGAAAATGCGCGTGGCTGAACAATTCTTCCTTCTTACGCACAGCACAAAACACGGATTAGAAATAAACGTGGATGTTTGGCACAGTTGAAGCAAAACCCAAATATGCTGATCGTCGACACAACCAGTATTCGTTTATGATATGTTTGGCTGTGTATGAATTCACTTGGTGCCAAATCTGTGGAATTAAATAGATAAAAGAAACAACTCTCAATTAAATTGAGAACAAATTGATATCAGATAATGGCATTACCGTTTTTTCCGAATTGGCACCATACAAAAGAAATTGTGTGTTCGTCAGCTAGATCATAGGTTTTGTGAAAAGCTTGATGATGATCAACACTTTTAGGGAATACTATTGGCCGTGAAATAAAAAGTTTAGCCAATCCTTAGAATCTGTAGACCTCATGCAAATTAGATCATTTAAGATATGGAAAGGTATACTTGAAGCAAACTTACCGACTTTTATTAAAAAAACAAACCAAATTTTAGAATTTGCTTTGTAGAACAAATAAAAGAAGAACTTGTATGTCGGTGGAAATACAGAAAAATTTAAATCTGTTTTAAAGATTATTATGTGATGACAACTTGCTGTGGTAACTGACGTCGACAAAATGGTAGAGACAATGGATTTTTGCATCCATCAAACATGGCTATAACGAGTAAATGCAACTTTATCGGAAGCAGAAATGACTAATGAAAGTAGTGCAACTAACAACTCGCTGATAGGCAGCAAGTTTAGCTGACGAATTCTGCCACAAGATGGCGTTGGAGATTTAAATCGAACAACCAATTAAACAGGATTTCAGGGTGAAACGATTGTAGGAATGAACGGAAGTAAATTGGGGAAGAGGTACAATGCTGGCAAGCCCCACTCTACATGAACAGAGTGGCTGCAGATTTTGTGGGGGAAATCTGCATATTCCTCGAATGGAAAAAGGTGGTAAGATCAGTTAAATAGTTGTTCAGTCTCTCACAGATGTCATCAGAATAGGTACCCGACGCCGAGATCGTGCAATTATCCGCATACGTCACGATATCAATGCCGTCTGGAGGGGGTGGAATACAGGAGAGGTAGAGGTTAAACAGTTCCGGAGATATCACCCCACCTTGGGGAACTCCCTGTTTCACTCTGCGGGGTTTGGACTTCTTATTCCTGAATTCCACGTACGACTGGCGTCCACACATATAGTTGACTATCCAACGTTTCAAGCTTGGCCGGAGGGTTGTCTGCTCAATGTCCTCAAACAGCGTGGAGTGTATCAAAGGCTTTTGATAAGTCAAGAGCCACCATCACTGTTCTATCGCACTGCCGTCTCTGGTTGAGTCCTTTACAGATATATGTGGTAAAGGCGTGCAGCGCTGTTGTCGTGCTGTGCTGCTTACGGAATCCATGTTGATGATCGGCAACTTGATAGCTATTTCTGATACTGGGGAGGATCAAGGCCCCAAGTGTCTTTGCTACTGGCGACAAAAGCGAAATCGGTCTGTACGATTCACTTTTGCTGGCATCCTTGCCTGGCTTCCGTAGTGGGACCACCCTGCCCATTTTCCAGACTTCGGGAACAACGAGGGTGGCTAGCGACAAGTTGAAGACTTTGGTGAGATACTCGACTCCCGGCTCATCCAGCTGCTTCAACATTACCATGGAGATTCCATCAGGGCCCAACGCTTTGGATGATTTAGCGTTCCTGATGGCATTGGCAACATCATCCATTGTAAATTGTGGTGGTTCATCCTCGGCAGGAAGAGATCTGATGCGACGTAATACTCTTCTCTTCGCCCTGTCACTCTCGGGATGCTCGACAAACTGTCGATTGAATTTACTTGCGCACCTCTTCGGGTCAGTCAACGTAACGCCGCCAAACGTGACTGAGGTCCTATCTTCCCTTCTTCCAGGGTTCGAGAGTGACTTAATCGTTGCCCACAATTCACCTATACCGGCTCCAATGTTGCAGCTCTTCAGATGATTTAACCATTTGTTCGCTTATGCTCGCCGACCAGCCTGTTAACTTCCAGTGTCAGCTCCCTGACTCTGGGGTCATTGGGGTTGATACGACGAAGCTCATCACGCTCGTTTGCTAATCCCGTCGCCTCTGCTGGGAAATTTGGTCTTACTTCGGGTATTCGACCAGCAGGGATATGACGAGCGGCTGCAGCAGTGATGATGTCCCGGAACGTCCTTTCCGCTACCCGACCATCAGAAGGATTGGGCAGTTCTCTGAAGCGGTGATTGGTGAACTCTCTGAAACGCGGCCAATCAGCTTTCTTATAATAGACGAATGTGCGAATGTGCGGCGTTCAGAGGTAATGAAATCGGGTGGTCTGCTAATGGAGACAATTACGGGGAGATGGTCTTATCCAAGGGAAAGGACGGATTGCCAGGTAACGTCATTTGTCAGACCAGTTATGTCTTGCGAGCTGTGACACTCTCCTCTAATTCTGGTAGGGGCGTCCTCATTGACCGTACAAAACGTAGTGCTGTCAATCTGCTCAGCCAGCGCTGCACCTCTCTGGTCGTTTCCGAGGGCCGAATGCCACATCTCATGATGCGCATTAAAGCACTCCAGGACCAGACGATTATGAGCTTCCAAAAGCGGACTAATGTTAGGCTCGTAATCTGACATATTTCTCGGCGGGATGTAAACGTTCAGCAACTCTATCTCGGCAGTTTCACACCTGACTGCTACCCACATACATTCCATATAAGCTACAGTTGTTGTTGGGCTTGGTTTTTGCAGCGCCGCGACCATGATGTTCTTCCGACTCATGAAATCTACTATTTTCTCGATTGCAAAAGGATGTATTTTCTGGGATTGGGACAACAACGGCTGCTGTTAAATTCTGCGAGTGCGGTTGCTGTCGAGGGGACTGCGGGGGAGTTTCATTATCAGACGACGAGTGAGTTTCGAAATACGATGACGACTCACTGGGGACCGTATTCACGCAGCATGCACCAACATAGTCCTGTCGTAGTTCCTCACGTGGACAAGTCCAGAGCAACCTCTTAGTTGCACCCACTCCTGACATCTATTGCATCTTACCGAAGGTTGGATATTGGTGAAAATGCTAATGTGACAAACTGAGCACAAATAAATTGGTCCTGCGATTTCCTCCGTCCCGACACGGACCAAAAGAACTCGGAGCAGGCATTCCGGGATATGCTGCTCCTAACATAGAAAAACGAAACAAATACAAACACATGTATACTGAGGTGGCAGCTGATGTCGTGTGGTTCCGGGTCAATCCGGTACGAAAGAACCCGCTGCCGTGGGATTGACTCAATATGGTGGTCCCCCATAATCCACCAAAAGTTCGTGACGATCCGATTAAAAGTGCTACCAGTAGCTTGATTATAAAATGGAAAATTGGAATGAATTACCGACTTTTGTGATATCTCTGGTATTTGACCACCTTCTTCCATTCCTTTTAAAATACACTTATATAAGCGGAGATATTCACATAAGAATAAATCGTTGAATATTCTCCACAATTTTACCAATTCCGACCCCTGCATATTATTTGAGCGTCACAAAAATCACAAAACATAATTTTCTGTAAGACCCCAATCAACGCTCAAAATTTCGTGATTATCCGATTAAAATTCCGATCTGTAGCGTGATTACAAAAGAATGTGTGGGATGCATTTCCGACTTTTGCGATATCTCCCTTGTTTTACCACCTACCAATCTACATTGAATCAATGTAAAGGAGATCTTTTTCTACTCCTTTTGAAATACTTCTACTAGAAGCGGATATATTCGCATAAGAAAAAAAATTGTTTAATTTTCTCCACATATGTTTTTTGCCCATTCCGACCCATGAATATTATCCCACCATCAGCCAACTTAATAGACTTTTTCCTATCTGAGACACACATTAACTTCCAAAATTTCGTGACGATCCGATCAAAATTGCGACCTATATAGCGTGATTACAAAAAAATGAAAAAATGTCACGTTGTCGTAGGTGTCAACCCACTTTACATCGTTAGAAATGTGATATTTTTTACTTTCATTTTTAGGTTTTGCCTTTGGTATACCCATTAACAATGATTTTTCTCCAAATAAGTTTTTTGCCCAGAGTTCGGAGCGGATCGATCTTTCTAGTTCATTTTCCCAAAAGGAACTAGTTCCTTAGTATAGTTCCATAGTTCCGAGACCGACGTAGTTCAAGAATTTTTCTCTTTCGTCGTTCTTTTCGTTCCAAATAGTTCCGAGACCGAAATAGTTCACCTAATCTCTCTCTCTTTCATCGCTCTTTTTGTTTCTTTCGTTCCAAATAGTTATGTTTTCATGGTTTGGTGGATGAATTGACATAAAAATAAATACATTGCACGATGGGGCCAATAGCAGGTTTTCGAGGCAAAAAGTCAATTTTTGAAGTGAACAATTTGAAAAAAATAGTAACGGATTTCGATTGCCAACACTCTGAATAACTAAAAATAAAAAATCAATCAATCTGGTAACATCACATTGCGACATACTGATCTGGCAATGGTGACATATTTTCTTATGCATAATTTTCGGACATTCATTATAAATAAGTAGTGAAAGCATTTTAGGCGCCAAAAAGAACATTTCAACATTTTTATATTTTTTAAACATGGAAAGCTCTTCAATGGGTTTGTAAATTAAGATAGTGTTAACAAATAACAAAAATGTTATGTGTGGTAAATGTATTTTTGAGTTAAGATGTTATGTCTTTTTTGGAGTATTTTGCTTTGTTATCCATGTGTTCTCTGGAGTATAACTTTTGAGATCTAGGTAGATCTAGGATATTATATATATGTGGTGAAAGGTATTAATGTGTACTATCATTTTGTGAAAAAATTAGCTGCGCCTAGCTGCGCCTTTTCATAAAAATCTGATTTCAGATGTCGTAATACTTAAAAATATGGACTTTTTATGTTTTGGTTGGAGAATAATCGGAAACCCATTAATTTTATCAATTGGATTTCGGAAAAATTTAATAGACGTATATAATAATATATATATATATACTAATATATAATTTCAAAGATATCGCAGGCAAACTTGGCTTTTGTGGCGGAATCTTAGCCGATTTTTGCTAAATTTGGAAACCTTTTTATTAACTTATAACAGACCACAGACAAAACCATGAAATTTGAACATATGTATATAAGGGAGCTATTTCTATATCTGAACCGATTTCAATATAACTTGACAAACTTATTTGTAGTCCGAATTCCGTAACATTTTCCACATTTTATTGTAATTTGATGGAATTTGCATGCTTGTTCAATCATTTGCCTGAAATCGGGCGAACATATATATGGGAGCTATATCCAATTCTGAACCGATTTCATTATGATTTGCCAAAAATGTTTCTAGACCAAAATCCGTCACACATTTCAAATTTCATCAAGATTGGACATACATAGCGGGATTGGTGCCCAAGTACCTAAAATCGAGCGAAAATATATATGGGAGCAATATTAAAATCTGAACCGATGTCAATATAACTTGGCAAATTTGTTTGTAGTCCTAATTCTGTGGTATTTTCCAAATCGCATAAAAATTGGACAGAATTTGCGTGTTTGGTTCATCAATTGCTTGAAATCGGGCGAATATATATACGGGAGCTATATGTATATATGAACCGATATGAACCAAATTTGGCATATTAGTTTTTAAGCCCATTATAAACATCTGTACAAAATTTGGAAGGTCTAGCTTGCCCCAGTGATTTGTTGCCTCAAAAACCTGTCATTGGCCCCATCGTGCATTGCAGCGAATAAATAGCAACGACAAAAATATCGACCTAAGCGTTAAATTGAAGGATTGAGAATAACGAATAAGAACTAAAGGAACTATATAAACGCAAAAGCTGGATATAGTTTCAATAGTTCCTTGTCCGGAATAGTTCCTTGAAACTAGTTCGTTCCGGAACTACACAACTCTACTAATTATTATCCGACCATCACCAATATCAATAGGCTTCTTACCCCGGTGACGATCAGATCAAAATGACGACCCGTAGCGTGATTACAAGGTTTAGATTGACAGACAGACGGAAACACATTGCCAGATCGACTCGTCGAGACATCCATTTTGGTATATAAAGGTATAGGTCTACGACCATTACTTCGATGTGTTACAAACTTTTGGGCCAAAACCAACTTATAATACCCTCTCCACATAGTTGTGGTATAATATCTGTTTCTAATATTTGTGGACTTTAAACGCGCTTTCGACAACAATCCCAGAGACGCGATATGGAAATGTTTGTACAATATTGGAATCCCCCAAAAAAAATTATTCAATTGCTTCACCACAATGCACCATGTAAAGTGCGGTTCAAAAGTATTGACATTGAAAACTTTTACATAAACAACGGAGTAAAGGTGTAAACACAATGAAATGCGCCACTTTTTTCACGATCAGTTTCATGTAAAAGATTAAAGGCCAAGTACTACCTAATTCAAATGCTGCCTAATTTATTTGAATTAGATAGTACTTGGTCTTTTACATGAAACTGAGCGTGAAAAAGCGGCGCATTTCATTGTGTTTCTACCTTAAGACAAGGATGTGTAACATCCACCCTCTTCCTATCGGTGTTAAATATGGTGATGACAACAATGAACGGCGAAGCACCTGACCGTATACAATGTAAAATGCGAACGACTGATACTGAATGTCGAACATCCTGGCTGGAGCGCAGGCAAACATTAACAGATTATACAAGAATGACCTTGGCCTAGGTATAGAAATCAACTTCCTCAAACTTAAAGTGATGATATTACGACAGACAAATTTTGGACCAAAACGGCTGATCCGTTCGAGAGATATAATGTGCACCAGCCACTACACATGGTGCCATAGGAATTTTTTACAGCTTTCGGGCCATTTTCTCAGGAAGTATGGACTTGAGCCTGAAAAAAATGTTTGTTTACCCAATTTACGAGAGCAGGGAATGCAAGTTGTTACAACAAAAATCAAAGGGATTCGAGAGGAAGTCTTAGGCCCATTATTACATCCTTTCTGTAATTAAATGTTGGTAATTATCGGACAGATAACCCGGTGTTTATTCTTACATGTTTGCTTTAAGAATAAGCGTCAGATAAGTTAAAAGCAACTTTGGTTTCCTTTTAAAATTTAAACTGCGCCCGAGAGTATGCTGCACCAAAAGAGGCAAAAAATTTTCAGCAAATTCAAATCGTAGACTAATAAATGTATAGACAGAGAAATTGTAATGTGCTTGTTTTTTCTAGGTGTCGCCCTTAAGGAAAATGTTTTCACTTAATTGCACAATATTTTGGGGTAAATTGCAATATTTTGCTGAATATTTTTATATGAGGATGTAGATGCGGCCAAGATTACCCACATATTGCATTTTACCAGAATAAATAGTTACAAAATGTATAGTTATTGCATTTAAAAAAAAAAAATTAAAAATCAACCAATCAGATTTAAGAAAACTTGAAAACCAAACCAACAGCGATACAGTTACACAATTTGGTGGTTGTGTGGGTTCGAGTCTACGGCTTTCCTTTTTCACTTGCAAAAAAAAAATGTCGATTGTAAAGCTTAACTCTAAATTAATTAATTATTTTATTTAAAAAATTAATAATATTTAATTTTTTAATTTTTATGACAAATACCTCTGCTTCTATTTGGTGTATGGTAACATGGGGCACCTTCGCCACGTTTTTTTCAAAATGTTCTCGTACCGACACCGTTAAAGTTTTTTCAAATATTATTTTTAGTACAAATATTAGCATATCTTGACTATAAGTTTTGACATATAAATGGTTCTAATTTTGTTTTTAAAATATTATTTTTCAGCATTTACAAAATGTGTAAAAAGTGGAGAAGCCTCCCCACCCATGGGGCAGCTTCGCCATCGATATTGAACATTCTCCAACGGACTCTAAAACAGTAATTTACCATACTTCTTCCTTAAATATCACCATTATGCAAAAAAGGAACATGTTTTCTATTGAATAATCAAAAATAAGTTTAAAATTCACAAAAAGTAACCGATTCTAGCTGTTAATTGAAGTAGGTTCCTTGAATTTAGGTACAAAAATCATAATATAACTAAAACAAGATACGGTTAAGGATAATATTTGATTTTAACTTCATATTATAGTGTGGTATATCTACGGTATAAAGAATTTAAGTTAAACATGACAAATTTCTAACATTAACCCACCACGCCGCTATCATGGCGTAGGCGCCCCACCCCTTATATATTTCATAATATTAATATATTGACATTTGCATTTGCTGTTTTTCATGCGAATTATTGGCATTTATATTCTTCAGTAGTTGTCTTCTAACGGTATAAAATGTGTTTTTGATATCACAAAAGGTAAAGAAGATATCACAAAAAATACCTACCATAATTTTTTTCCCAATACCCTGAAAACACAAAACAGCGTGCGTCCGCTATCATACCTATGACACAACTGCCAACTTTTGGGAGATGATAGATCTTCTTTAAACTCACAATTTTGCTTTTAACGGATTTTTTCTAGTACTTGTATTTTGCGAGATAATCGGCACTGGCGAAGCCGCCCCATGTTACCATACTTAAAACATGTAAAATGCTAGTCAAGAAGACCACCAAAACTTTCAATCAGTACCAAGTAGATTGTCGGCAGAAGTCAAAATAGAATCAATTATTATTAGTTATTTTGGTTCAGTTAAAACTTTAGTATTTTCCTAATAGAAATGTGTTTCAGGAAAAGCTTATGCATAGGGGTAGTGGTGTGGGGTATCACATAGTGGGGCACGTCCCGACTATAGTCGAATTGGAAATTAACCACAACTTGAAGAAGACAATGCAATAATGCACACTTAATCAAATAATGACATTTGTATTTCAGAGTATAATGTTATTTGTTTTATTCTATTGAATAGAAGAACTTTATACGCTTTTAACCAAAAAAATGTTTTTGTGAACAATCGAAAAATCAATAAAATCAATATTTTCGGTATTGAACATTTGCTATAAATACAATGCAAAGTTCATGATAGCAACATTCACATCTGAACATTAACGAATATCAAAAAGAAAATGAAATTCTACAACGTTGTTATTCTCGCAGCTACTTTGATTTTAGCCATTAGCTCTGCTCAAGCTAAACCCGATCCTGAACCTCAACCCGAAGCAATGTTTCCTTGGATGATGGGTATGTATAAATTTATAAACAAAATACAGAACATAAATAATATAAAATTGTATTTTTGTTTCAATTCTAATTTAATCAGGCAAATAAATAGGACAGAAGACGTTATTCATACGCAATGATGATGGAAATGGAAATTATGGAAAATAAAAATGTATATATACATATTTTTTTAATTTGAAATAAATTAAAGTTTTCCAATGTATTTAATGCATTTAATCAATGATATTTTTAGAGAACTGCAATATTAACTGTGTCATATTAACTGCTCGAAGATAAGAAATGTTTTTCTGCAGATTTCCTCACTAAATATTGTATAATATCAGACTGCTACCATAAGTCTGACATTATTTCCTTACAAGAAGTGTGATGGAGTGTAATTCAAATTATTACGCCCGCATTACAGGTACCATGAAGCAAGACATAGTACGAGGGGAACTAGAAAAGTTTCCGGCCTAGGCAACATGCAGTGTTGCCAGATGCCATTTCCATTTGAAAGTTTGACACGTTTTAGCCTAAACGTACTCAGTACGGTTTGACGTACGACCACGTTTAAGCGATGCACAGTGCAAAATATGAGCACTTTAGCGGAACTTTATTAATAACTTTTAAAGGAAAAGGTGTAGATTCCTAAAATTTTGCACAAATGTTTCTTATATTAGTGGACAGTGTGGTGCTCAAATTGGGCCACATAGACCCGCGGTTTCCTGTAGCGCTCATTTAACGGTGGCTGCTGTTTTTACGTTTTACATTCATTTTTCAATCGATTTTGATGCAAATTGGTATATTGAGTTTTTAGCGAATAGAAAACTTATGTTCAACATATTTTCAATATAGGCTCGCGTTTTGGAATAGCCCCCACATCCCGGGTTCCCTCATGTTGGGTATTTTGAAGGTTAAAGACAAAAATTGCAGCCGATTTTGATGCAAATGTAAATTTTAAGATGTTAGCGAATAAAAAACCTCCTCACACATAAGCTGTCAACATAGGTCCACTTCTGGGTGAAGCCCCACAACCCTACACATCTATTGAGGAGTAAAATGTCAATATTTTTTGTTTTCATTTGTATCTATAATATTTATTGGTCCATTCAGCAGGTCTGTACCATTAATTGTGTTAATAATGTCTTTCAGATCAAGTTCTGGTCTACACTGCATTACAATTTTTAACGTATTTTGGTATTTGCACCGCAGCATCTAAAAATGTTGCACTATATGTAAATCACCAACATTTAGAGGTCAAAACTATGAAAAATTGCGAGAGGTTTCTTAATTTTACAGAAATTATCATTGTTAGAATTAGTGAGTCCATTTCTTCAAAACACAGTCAACAATGGCGTTCATTGTCGCGTTTACCTTCCACTTTTGAAAAATGCAACTGAATGAAATTCCCAAAGTCTTTTTAGAAAATCTTGAATATCTCCGAAGACTGCGCGATACCGCAGCAGTTTTATAGATTAGCGAACAGAGGAGAATCCAATCTTTCAGATTATATATATCTTAACACGTGAATGTACGGAACTCACTTTTGGCATGTCCACGGAAAATAAAAAATTATAATTTTGAAAACTACAAAAAATCTCTTTTTTCCGACTAAAATTGCACGAAAACAATAGGGGTTTTTTGCATTGTTTTAAAGTGTAAAATATCATAATTGTTTTGTAAAATATTAAGAAAAATAAATCATGGCATATCAATCAAAAATACATTTCTTACAAAAAAAAAATAATTATTAAACAAAAGTGCAACTTTAAGTGCATATTTTAGTCGTTTCGTGGAGTAAATCGGCAAACTGAGTATGGACCATTTGCAGTGGAGTACTTAGCTAACGAATTCAATAAAAGTTTAATTAATTGCATGTACTTTGAAAATCCCTTAAAGTTCCACTAAACTTCCCAAATTTTGCACTGTGCGATGTGGAAAAACAATTTGCCAAAAAAAACGAAATTTTCTTGTGAACATTTTCGTCAGATAATTTTTCACAACTTTCGACTTTATCACGGCAATAGTGCATCGATCAAATAAATTTTTTGTATGTCGATAAAGGACCATCCTATAGCACAATGATAAATTGAAACTGAAAGGACCATCCTATAGCACTATGATAATAAATTCAATCGTGGTATACACTCGCTAAAAAACGAAAGTCATGAGGGTTGTCCAAAAACGGATGTTGTGCCATAAAAAATTAAGCCTTGCGTGAATTTTGAAGTACATATACAGATTTTTATACCACCATAATATGGAGGGTATAATAAAATTTGTCATTCCGTTTGTAACACATCGAAATATCCATCGGAGACCTTAGAGAGTATGTATATTCTTCATCAGGGTGAAATTCTAAGTCGATATAACCATGTCCGTCTGTCCGTCCGTCTGTTGAAATCAAGATACAACTCGCAATTTTTAAAATAGAGCTTTGTAATATGGTATAGAAGTTTCTATTACTCCTAGGATGTTTGGTATTGCAAACATCGGTCCACGTTTTGGTATAGCCCCCACAGAACGGAACCACCCGATTTTCGGTATTTGGATGGTTTTAGTCTCATTATCACACCGAAATGGCTGCAATTTGGTACTAAGTCTTCGTTGGGGGTATATAACTATCCCCTAGAATTTTGTCGGTATAGGTCCACGCCTTCATATAGCCCCCATAGAACTATGCCTCCCGATTTTCGGTATTTTGAAGGTTGTGGCCACAATATTCATCCGAAATAGCTGAAGTTTGGTCTTCGTTGGGTGTATAAAACGTCCCCCCAGAATTTTGTCGTTATAGGTCCACGCATTCATATAGCCCCCATAGTATGGTACCTCCCGATTTTCGGGGTATTTTGAAGGTTTAGGCCACAATAATCCACCAAAATGGCTAAAATTTGGTATTAAGTCTACGTTGGGGGTATAAAACTTTCCATATGAAATTTTTCGGTATAGGTCCACGAATTCGTGTAGCTCCCATAGAACGGTAAAACCCAATTTTCGATATTTTGAAGGTTGTGGCCTAATTATTCCACCGAAAAGGCTAAAATTTGGTATTTAGGTTTTGTTGGGGATACAAAACTTTTCATCTAAAACTTTTATGTATAGGTCTACGCCTTCATATTGCTCTTATAGAACGGTACATCTCGATTTTCGGTATTTTGAAGGTTCGTGGCCACAACCTTCAAAATATCGAAAATCACGTCGTCCTATATCCCCCATAGAAGCGTACCTCTTGATTTTCGGTATTTTGAAGGTTTTAGTCACATTATTTTACTGAAATATCGGATGTTTGGTATTTAGTCTTCTTTTAGTCTAAAAAATTTCCGCCAGAATTTTTACGGTATAGATCGAAGTTTTGATATAGCCCCCATAAACGGTACCTAACGAATTTCGGTATTTTGAAATTTGGTATTTAGTCTTCTTCATAAACGAAAGGAAACGAATTGTTCCATTTTACTTCAATACAACTCGTGGTGTAGGGTATAACAAGTTCGGCCCGGCCGAACTTAACGCCGTTCTTACTTGTTTTGCTTGATATTGCCATATTTTTACAAAATAGAACATTTAGTCTAAATGGAAGATGTAATAACAAATCACTGGTATTGCGAACTTTATTCCTTACTTTTCTTAAAGTGAGAGATAACAAAAATGGAGCTTAAAGACAACATGTAAGAACGGACCTTAAATGCTATCTTTGGTTTCCATATTTTACATGTTTGGACATCTTTGACACAAACCCTTATCTTTTAAACTGTAACAGCATGTTGCGATTAGCAAATGGTTGCGAAAAAACTACCAAACTGCTTTGTGTTTTCCAGTTTGTTATTTGTACTCAATTCAGAAACCAAGGAAATAATATTTCGAAAACCAAGGTCTTGGTGTTTTCATATAAACTTAGAACTAAATCTAAAAGCTCTATTTAAATTTCACTTACCTGCTAGTTATCGTTGATAAACTTTGCAATGAGAAAAGTAGAACATAAGAGAATAAACTATTTTTACATTTATAAAAATCTAAGACATACATTTCTGCACTCCATACACACAAACATCAAACATTTAACATAAAACAGGCCATTTTACCATTAATTTTCTTTAAAATTTTCCTTTAAATTGGAGACTTTTTTCTCTCTTTTTTAATACCGGAGACGGAACACAAAAAGCTTATTTATACTAGGATTTCCCGCGCAAAATCGAAAAGCTTAAACACATACCACATAACATTGAAGTTTGTTTTTGTTTTGTCGAGCCTTTACACAACACGCACACAAACGCAACCGGTTTAAAGAAAAGAATTAAACAATTTAGGCAAATTAAACAAATTTCGCAACAAAAACCACAATACAAATGAAAAACAAATTATATTTTCTGCGAATTATTAAATTTTTTATGATATTTCATTTAACTTTTTATGATATTTCACCCACGAAACAAAATAAAGGAGCGCGATTTTTAGAGCGACCGTTTGTTAAGACTGCGACGAATGAACTGAGAGACAATTTTGATGAGGAAAACGAAAGCTCGTCTTCTTTAAAGTTAGAACTTTAGAAACGGAATAGGAAAAATAAAATAAATGAAGACATATGTACATATGGGCAATTACATGGGAATTTAACAAATCGTCGGTGTCATGCTTAAGTGTTCCATACGCCATTTGCCTGTTTTGGATAATCGCATTTTAATGTTTTGCGTCACAACTGTGTGGAGCTGGCTAAAGAAAATATTTATATTTTTGACTTGATATATTAATAATAGTATATAGAACATATTTGCAAAAATTTAGAGGAATATGTATTGGAATATAAAAGTTATAGAGATTTTTTTTAAAAAAAGAATTTTTGTCGATTTGTTCCATATCCGCACTTATGACACAATTGTGAAATATTGTAAATCACATGGAACAAAGTGAGAAAAAAAATTTGCCATCTTTGCCTCAATAAATAAAATACTTCTAAATCAAAAATTAAAATTCTGATTTTTGAAATGTGTTTTTAAACTTGTAAGTTTTTAAAATATTAATTTCATAACTGAAAAAAGTTGATGCTTTCCCGTCGAGGCGTGGATATCTCGGAAACTAGAGCAGATAGGAGAAAGCCGACTAGAAATTCAGAAAGAGCATACCGGAAAACCCTAGAAACCACCTGTATCAAAAAGTCAAAAATGACGTATGGAACACTTAAGCATGACGCCGATGAAATGTTGAAGCGTATGTTTGGGGTATTGTAATCATAGACTAATAAATGCACCTTTATGTAACCTTTATTAGTCAATGTTATAACGCGGGAACTGTTGTTTTTCAAAACTATCTTTGAACGCATTTCGATCAAATGAATTGTTTTAGCACGATTCACTAAGGGATTTTTTAAAATAATTATTTGCGCGGAAACTGTGGGCACTTCAAAGTTAAAAAAACAGGGAAAATGTGTTGAAGAAAACACATTTTTGTTTGTTATGGTCCAATTATTGGCTTTAGAACGCAATAAACAGGTATTTGTTTTTTGTTTATATATGTATATACTAGCAAAGTGCCCGCTACTTCGTATGCGTTAAATATACAAAACAAATAAACAATATATAATATAGAATGGTGGAAACATTTTGTGTACTAATAAGTACCACTTTAGTTCGATTTTCGTCACGCCTACACATCAAGAGCAATCCACATTTTTTGAGATATTTCAATTGAGGTTCTCAGCGCAAATACGGCCTAACCGCATCCTCATTTCCAGCTCTATCTGTTCCCTCAAAACCAATTACAGAACTATTTAGTACTTTACATGTAAATACATACATAAATACGAACCTCCTCCTATTATTTCAAAATTCCCTTTACACAATAACAATTTGTACCAAATCCTGTGCTATTTACAACTTTTCGTATATTTATGGCACATATTTCTTAAATCGGACGTTATAAGCAAATGATAACAGTAATCTTAATTCCAAATCTCACGAATCCAGATCTATCCGTTCATCCAATACAAAATTGTACCATACATGGAACCATTTCGTACCCCTAAGTGTACCTAATTCCACATTTTAGGATTCGAGCGCTATAATTTCACCCAAATCCTAATTGAACAAAATGTAGTGCTTTTTGTAATCATAAGTACGCATTTCCAAAATTAAGTACGCATTTCCAAAACTAAGTACGCATTTCCAAAACTAACCCCAACAGTAATATTAACTCCAAAATTCAAGATTCCAGCTCTAACCGTTCGCTCAAATCCAAGTTGTACCAAATATAGTACCGTTTAGTACTTTTCGTACATATAAGTACGAATTTCCAAAACTTCCTCAATCCTACACCCCAACAGTAATCTTAATTCCAAACTTCGAGATTCCAGCTCTAGCCGTTCGCGCAAATCCAAATTGAACCAAATTTAGTACTTTTCGAAACTTCAAGTTTCCAGCTCTAGCCATTTGCTCAAATCCAAATTGTACCAAATTTAGTACTTTTCGTACTCATAAGTACGAATTTCAAAAACTACTTCCATATCTCAATCTTACACTCCAACATTAATCTTAATTCTAAATTTCTTAATTCCAACTCTATCCGTTCGCTCAAATTCAAATTGTACCAAATTTAGTACTACTTAGTACTTTTCCTACCCATAACTAAAAATTTCCAAAATTTTATTAATCCTACAATTCAACAGGTATTTTAATTCCAAACTTGAGGATGGCAGCTACATCAGATCACCGAAATCCAAATTGTACCAAATTTAGTACCATTTAGTACTTTTCGTACCCATAAGTACAAATTTTCAAAACTACCTCAGTGCTATGTTCAAACAATATCCATAGTACGAATTTCTAAACCTACCTCTATCAACACTCCAACATCAATTTTAATTCCGAATTTCGCGATTTCAAATGTATCCTATCACTGAAATCCAAATTGTACAAAATTTAGTACTATTTTGTACTTTTCCTACCCATAACTACAAATTTCCAAAACTTTATCAATTCTACACTCCAACAGTACTCCTTATTCCAAATCTAGGGTTTCCAGCTATATCCGTTCACCCAAATGCAAACTGTACCAAATTTGGTAACATCTAGTACTTTCGTACCCATGAGTACGAATTTCTACAACTACCTCAATCTCACACGCTAACAGTAATCTTAATTCCAAATTTCAGGATTACAGCTGCATCCGATCACCGTAATCCAAATTGTACCAAATTTGATACCATTTAGTACTTTTCGTATCCAAAGTACGAATTTGAAAACCTCCCTCTTTCAACACTCCAACAGCAATTTTAATTCCGAATTTCACGATTCCAAATGTATCCCCTCATTGAAATCTAAATTGTACCAAATTTAGTACTTTTCCTACCCATAACTAAAAATTTCCAAAACTTTATCAATCCTACACTCCAATAGTACTCCTTATTCCAAATCTCGGAATTTCAGCTATATCCGTTCACCCAAATCCAAATTGTACCAAATTTGGTACTATTTAGTACTTTCGTACCCATGAGTACGATTTTCTACAACTACCTCAATCCTATACGCCAACAGTAATCTTAATTCCAAATTTCAGGATTACAGTTGCATCCGATCACCGTAATCCAAATTGTACCAAATTCGATACCATTTAGTACTTTTCGTATCCAAAGTACGAATTTCCAAACATTCGTCTTTCAACACTCCAACAGTTATCGTAATTCCGAATTTCAGTATTCCAAATGTATCCGATCACATAAATTAAAATTTGGTACCATTTAGTACTTATGGTACCCATAACTAAAAATTTCTAAAACTTCATCAATCCTACTTACCAACTTACCTTCATCAATCCTACTTACTTACTTTTAGTACTTTTAGTACAGTTCTAGTTCGAATTTCCAAAAATCCAGCCTTATCTGACTCCTTCGGACCAAGAGTGACCCTCACCCAAAATTTCAAGATTCTAGCTTTAGCCGTTTACTAGGCGTTTACACACAGACAGTATTGGCAAGACAATAGCAAAGTTACAAACCATTTTCACCAATACATTCCTACTTTTCTCTATACATATTTAAAAATTTATAGATGTATTTGTGAAAAAGGTTTGTATTTTTGCTATTGTCTTGCCAATACTGGTATTTGTAAACGCAGGGTTAGTCTGGGCGTTGATTATCAGTCAGTCAGTCAGTGAGTCAGTGAGTCAGTCAGTCATCATTACTGAACTCTTTTATAAGTATAGATTACAACATTTGAAACGCATATAATCCGCCTAATAGTGGAAATGACATTTTGCGCATCCGATTTTCCAAAAACAGCGAATGAATCCCTGTTATTTGATATATGTATGTACACTTTGTGACATATTAGGGTGCAAAAAACAGCGATTTCCACGAAGTACATTTGCATTTTATGCGCTTCCGACTTTAATGATCATCAATTAAAAATACATCATTCTATGCCGTTTTAGTGTGATCAATCAAAAAATATGTTTCAGTTTTGTTTTCGCACACCTCTAAAGCGCGTTTAATACGCGATATTTCTAAGAACATTTTTTTTGCAAATTTTCGAAATTTTAGCTGACCAACGAGTCGCGACTTTTTAGAATCAGAACGAAAAAAAAATAATTTTACGCTGGTTTCCACTGCAATTGAATGATAGTTGTAAATTTTGAATCCAAAAAACAAGTTTTTTAGAAAAATTTACGCACAAAAATGTTGACTTTGAGCGCAGATTGCTGCGATCCTATGAAGACCACACGCTCGACTTATACATTAAACAAGTAAAAATAAAATCAGTCGCCTTTCCCGACAGAGGTATGTATACCTTCAGCCTGTGTGAATTGAATCATGTCGGCAGAACTAGCCGCACATATGTATGCTGGCCGTAGAGGGTTTTTACAGTTTTCATCTCATTTTCTCAAGAAGTATGGACTTGCAGCTTAAAAAACTTGTACCATCGTAATAGGAGCCTTGAGTGTTACAAGAAAAATCAAAACGATACGAGAGGAGGTCCTAACCTGCAATTTTGCCGAAATTTTGTGTAGAAGGTACCCAAAGGAGTGGACCGATAGAGTCCATATTGGAATATCATCTATGACTGGTAAAAATATTACGAAAAGGGTTTCTACCTTTAAGAGCTATCGTGCTCACAATTTTTTCGAACATTTTCGAACTTTTGTGGGGGACGTACCTGAAGGAGTGGGCCGATATGGTCCATTTTCGAACTTAAATAATATAATATAATATTACGAATATCAAATTTTGGACCAAATCGGTTCATCCGTTCGGATTTCGTCCAAACATACTTGGGGTCTAAAACCATTATTTCGATGAGGCACATTTTCCCCGTATGAAATTTAGCATAAATGCTGAGGGTTAAAAAATTCGAGCCGCGAGTACTACAATCATATAATAAGCTGTTAGACAAATCTAGATGTACGTCCGGATAAGAGAAAATATTCAAAAACCACCAGTTTTTTGCTTCAAAATTTCAGCATCCTATTGACGCGGTTACAGTGAAAATTCGAAAAAAGATATATTGGCACCTCAATGTCTGAACCATAACCTGTTTATTGCGTTCTAAAGCCAATAATTGGACAATAACAAACAAAAACGTGTTTGCTTTAACACATTTTTCCTAATTTTTTTTTAATCTTGAAGTGACCACAGTTTCCGCGCAAATAATTATTTTAAAAAATCTATCTGTGAATAGTGCTAAAACAGTTAATTTTATCGAAATACGTTCAAAGTTAGTGTTGAAAAACAACAGTTCCTGCGTTATAATACCCCAAACATGCGCTTCAACATATGTTAAATTCCCATGTAATTGCCCATATGTATATATGTCTTCAGTTATTTAATTCGATTTCCTATTCCGTTTTAAAACGATTTCCTCTCCAGTCATCATTTTCTCACAAAGTTCTAACTTTAAAGAAGACGAGCTTTCGTTTTCCTCATCAAAATTTTCTCTCCCTGAACTCAGTTCATTCGTCACACTCTTAACAAACGGTCGCTTCAGAAATCGCGTTCCCTTATTTTGTTTCGTGGGTGAAATATCATAAAAAGTTAAAAGATAATTTTATAATTCGCAGAAAATATAATTTGTTTTTCATTTGTATTGTGTTTTTTGTTGCGAAATGTGTTTAATTTGCCTAAATAGTTTAATTCTTTTCTGTAAGCCGTTTGCGTTTGTGTGAGTGTTGTGTAAAGGCCCGACAAAACAAAAAAAAAATCAATGTTATGTGGTATGTGTTTAAGCTTTTCGATTTTGCGCGGGAAATCCTAGAATAAATAAGCTTTTTGTGTTCCGTCTCCGGTATTAAAAAAGTCTCCAATGTAAAGGAAATATAAAAGAAAATAAATGTTATTTTATTAATGTTAAAATCATAGACAAATAAAAGAATAGACAAAGAAATCCTCTCACCTAAATTCTCTCACTCAATGAGAATTGAGTCAGTTTACGAGATGCTCAGTTTTTAAAATGGCAAGAACTATACATTTTTAAACTATTTTGATGGTAAAAGACAATATGTGGGTAGTATTTGGCCGGATCTACACCCCCATATAAAAAAATCAACAAAATCTTGCAATTTACCCAAAAACAAAATGCAATTGAGTGAACACACAGCATATTGGTTGTAAGAACGACACCTACAACAAACAAGCACACTAAAATTTTCTCTGTCTATACGATTCATTAGTCTATGGTTAAAATGACCTGTTTTATGTTAAGTGTTTGTGTGTGTGGAGTGCAGAAATTGATGTCTTACATTTTCTATAAATGTGAAAAAATTTTATCCTCTTATGTTCTATTTTCCCATTGCAAAGTTTATTAACGATAACTAAGAGGTAAGTGAAATTTAGATAGAGCTTTTAGATTTAGTTCTAAGTTTATATGAAAATACCGAGACCTTGGTTTTCGAAATATTATTTCCTTGGTTTCTGAATTCAGTACAAAAAACAAATTGGAACACACAAAGCAGTTTGGTAGTTTTTTCGCAACCATTTGCTAATCGCAACATGCTGTTACAGTTTAAAAGATAAGGGTTTGTGCCAAAGATATCCCAACATGTAAAATATGGAAAACAAAGATAGCATTGCCAATACTGCCAAATTGAATTCATTTTGTCAAAAAATATAAGACATAAACCTTTTTTCATTATTTTGTCTGATTTTCATTGATCTTCGTGGAAGCAGATCAAGTTTTTGGCCTAGACAAAACTACGTGTTGTGTGCCTGCCAGGGCATGGATTCTTGTTCAATAAAAATTTGAAATGAAAAATATTTTCTTTATAATATTTTTGATTTGACAGTTTTTATACCCTCAGCCCATGGTAGAACAAGAAAAGGTAGCAGCAATACCCAGCTGACTGAACTGGGTTGTAGTGTTAGTGTCAAATTTCATATGACATTTTATACATTTATTTCTATTTCGATGTACATTAGGGACATATATTTTTTGAGAAAAAAATATAATATTCGGAAAAAATCATTTCGCAGAAAGACTTCTTCATATCAATGATATGTAACCTGCTCCAAGTTCGAACGATAAGCCGCGCAGTAAATCACGGCTTGTGGAGGCGATACAACGTTTGTTAATATGTGAGGTATTTTGTTAAAATTTAAAAAAATAAAGCCCTAATAAACATGTGTTTCTTTGATTTCTAAAACAAAACATTGAAACAGATTCTCCTTTTTCTATGAATTTCCAGCGACCCCAAACTTTTCTGCAAGAATTCTACTTTCTGCGAGAATTTATGCATTTAGTGGAATGATGTGGAAACATAAAAATTGAAAATGTAACGAATTTTCATTCATGTTTTCCAAAATATTCAAACAAATGTGAAAAATTATTAGTTTTTTAAATTCCAATAATTTATAGACATTTCCTTGTTTTGTTTACAAATACAACTGGCAGTAACGTTACAAACAAAAACAAATTCCTTTGTGGTTGTTGTTCGAGTTGTATTTGTTGTAGTATTAACTGTACCTTGTATTTGTTCTACCATGCACTCAGCCGTTAGGCTAGAACCATAAATGCCCGAAGACGTAACCCACAAAAACAAAACTTTACAGGAGAAGCAAAAAACGTTAAAAAATTAAAAACTGTTTTATAGAATATCAATCTTATGAGGGGGAGCTTTGGGGTATTATCACTCACGTACGAATGGAAGTAAATAATATATGCAAACCCGCGAAAAAAACTTGGTTTTGGGATCCGTCATTACAACAAAATCTGCAATGTTATCCCATTTTCCGAAATGCCACTTCTTGAATAGGATAAAATAATGAATGGAAACCTCCAGAATTGAGGGGAAAATCTTTAAGAAAATAATAACTATTTTCAGTACGAACAAAATATTTTTAAGGATATATTCCGTAACCGTTGCTACCCATATAAAAATGTATTGGTGATATCGATTAGCATCAACAATAAAAGAAGAATATCACCATAATTTAATAATGCCTGTTCAATATATACATATTAAATGTTAGGATTTTACATCTCCATTTCAGTATATATTCGATCGAATTAAATCATAAAAATTCAGAAAAAAACAATTCATTCAAATTTGTCGAATATTACAAATGTTTACATTAAAACTTGTCGTGTTATGAGAATTTATACGTATGCGCAATGGATTTGACAATGAAAATCCACTGTAATAAATAACAAGTAAGAAAAGCGTTAAGTTCGGTCGGGCCGAACTTTTTATACCCTCCACCACAAATTTCAGCCATTTCGGGGGACTAATGTGGCCACAATCTTCAAAATACCGAAATTCGAAAGGTCCCGTTATATGGGGGCCATATGATGGCGTGGACCTATACATATACCTACAAATTTCTGGGGGAAAGTTTTATACGCCTAAAGAAGACTAAATACCAAATTTCAGCCATCTCGGTGTGATAATGAGGCTAAACCGTTCAAAATATCGAAAATCGGGAGATATTGTATTATGGGGGCTATATCAACACGTGGACCTATATAAACATGTTATGGTATAAATGTTTCTTAGCCTTCGGAAACACAAAATACAAAGTTACAACCGATTCTTCGGTCAAATGGGTCTAATACATTCAAAATATATTAAAATGACGCGTACTTTATATGGGGCCTAATATGGGGGCTATACCAAAACGTGGACCTATATAACCCAACTTTGGTAGGAATATTTTTTGGCCTCTGGAGACACAAAGTACCAAATTACAACCAATTCGGTGGTAAAATGGGCCAAATATCTTAAAAATTCCTTAAAACGACGACGCGTCATTTTGTATGGGGGCTATACGAAAGCGTGGACCTACATAGCCCGCTTTCAATACCAAAAGTCCTACGTAAATATAACATATTTTCCCAAAATTTCATCAATCTACGTCAATCCGTTCGGACGCTAGAGTGATTCCCACAGACGGACGGACATGGCTATATCGATGTAGATCAATAATATATATACTGATACGCTGATCAATAATATATATACTTTGTGGGGTCTACAATGATTATTTCGAGTAGTTACAAACGTAGTGACAAACTTAATATACCCCCATCCTATGGTGGAGGGTATAAAAAAATAAAATAAATATAGTTACATGTAAACGCACATTTATAGTTGTAACTACGGTTTTTTAATTATACCCTACACCACACAGTGGTAAGGGGTATTATGTCTTTGTGCATTTGTATGTAACATACAGAAGGAAACGAAATAGACCCACAGTTCCTTTTGGGGATATACATATAATCACTTTCTGAGTCGATTTATGCGTGTCCGTCCGTCTGTCCATGTATTTTTGTTCGCAACATACAGGTCGCATTTTTTGTCCGATTCAGCTGAAAATTGGGGAATGTTTGACTGAATTTTGTCTACAAATAAGTGTGCAAAATTATATTGAAATCGGTCCGGATTTGGATATAGCTCCCATATATATTTTCGGCCGATTTCACGTATTTCCTGTACCACACACGCTATATATGTCTGATTTCGATGAAATTTGGAATGTGTGACTGAATTCAGTCTAGAAATAACTGAGCCAAATTATATCGAAATCGGTTCAGATTTGGATATAGCTCCCATATATATGTTCGCCCGATTTGACGTATTTGCTGCATCAAACACGTCCGATTTTGATGAAATTTGGAATGTTTGACTGAATTCGGTCTAGAAATAAGTGTGCCAAATTATATCGAAATCGGTTCCGATTTGGATATAGCTCCCATATATATTTTCGGCCGATTTCACGTATTTTCTGTAGCAAACACGCTATATATTTCCGATTTCGATGAAATTTGGAATGTGTGACCGAATTCAGTCTAGAAATAAATGTGTCAATTATATAGAAATCGGTTCAGATTTGGATATAGCTCACATATATATATTTTCGGCCGATTTCACGTATTTTCTGTACCAAACACGCTAGATATTTCGGATTTCGATGAAATTTGGAATGTGTGACTGAATTCAGTCTAAAAACAAATGTGCCAATTTATATCGAAATCGGTTCAGATTTGGATATAGCACCCATATATATTTTCGCCGATTTCGTGTATTTTCTGCTCCAAACACGATATATATTTCGGATTTCAATGAAATTTGGAATGTGTGACTGAATTCAGTCTGGAAATAAATGTGCCAAATTATATCAAAATCGGTTAAGATCTGGTTATAGCTACGATTTATATTTTACATATTCACAGTGGTGTAGGGTATCATATAGTCGGCCCCGCCCGGCTTTGATCCTTTCCTTACTGGTTTTAAGTTTTTTTAAGTAGAATTTTTCTACATATAATTTGGAACAATCATTTTATATGCAATAGTGACTTACATAAATAATTTCATTAAAAATTTGAATTATGTTAACTTTGAATGTGCATTATTTCGTTTAAAGTGTGATTTTTTCCATTTCTCCTAAAAATAACAAGAAACGTTTAAAAATTAGAAAACATTTATATACTTCTTATGAGCTTTTCATTTTGAAATGACGTGTATGTTCTTTAAAATTCCGTCATTCTACGGATATTCGTCACGTCAACGAACATTTTCGTTAATTAACGATATCGGTTCGGTAGGAAAAAAGTTACAGAATCCCACTACTGATGTCGTGTCAGGGATCAATAATTTCCACCACATTACGCATTTTCTTTACACTTAATAGCGTGATGAAGCGTTTTTTTAGATTACCAAACAAATCTGCTAACTTATCTTTAAAACTTTGCTTTCAAAACAGGTGTTGTTTATTATTTTGGGATTCCCTGCACTGCAGGCCCTTTTACGAACTATTTTAAAAATTCGTGGAATTAAAGCTCAAAAAATTGTATAAGTGCAAGAAAATTTTCCAAAAGTAAAACATTTTATGTTTGTTCTTGTAGTTTTTATACCCTCCATCAGATTACGGAGGGTATAATTAAATTTGTCATTCCGTTCTCTTGAAATCAAGATACAGCTCGCAATTTTTAATAGATAGATAGAGCTTTGTAATTTGGTACAGAAGTTTCTATTACTCCTAGGATGTTTGGTATTGCGCATGGGCTATATCAGTTCACGTTTTGATATAGCCCCCATAGAACAGTACCACCCAATTTTCGGTATTTTGAAAGTTTTGAAAGTTTTAGCCATCACACCGAAATGACTGAAATTTGGTATTAAGTCTTCGTTGGTGGTATACAACTTTCCCCAGAATTTTGTCGGCATAGGTCCCCGCCTTCATATAGCCCCTATACAATGGTACCTCCAGATTTTCGGTATTTTAATTCACCGATGTGGCTCAAATTTGGTATTTAATCTTCATTTGGGCTATTAATCTTACGGCCAGAATTTTGTAGGTATAGATCCACACCTTCATATAGCCTCCATAGCATGGTTCCTCCCGATTTTCGGTATTTTGAAAGCTGTGACCTTAATATTCCACCGAAAATTACTGAAATTTGATATTTAGTCTTTATTTGGGGTATTTCCACATGAAATTTGTCGGTATAGGTCCACGCCATCATATAGCCCGCATAGAATGGTACCGGTAACGGTATTTTGAAGGTTGTGACCTTAATAATTGGTATTTAGTCTTCGTTTGGGGTACAAAATTTGTCCCCAAAAATTTGTCGGTACAGGTCCACACCTTCATATAGCCCCCATAGAAGGGTACCTCCCGATTTTCAATATTCCACCGAAATGACTGAATTTTGTTATTTATATTTGGTCTTCCATGGGGTTATAAAATATTCCAAAAGAGAACTATCAGTATGGGTCCACATCCCCCATAGAAGCGTAACTCTTGATTTTCGGTATTTTTCAGATTTTAGCCACATTATCCTACCGAAATATCAAAAAGTTGGTATTTAGTCTTCTTTCAGTTTAAAAACTGTCCTCCAGAAATTTGTCGGTATAGATCATCGTTTTGATATAGCCCCCATAGAACGGTACCTCCCGAATTTCGGTATTTTGAAGGTTAGCCACATGGTTGGCTTGCCGAAATTGGTGAAATTTGGTATTTAGTTTTTTTTTTCACAAATGGAAGCAAACTAATTGTCACACTTTACTTCAATACAACTCGTGGTGGAGGGTATAACAAGAAATCCTCTCAGCTAAATTATCTCACTGAGTATGAATTGAGTCAGTTAGATATGCACTCAATTTTTAAAATGGCACTAACTTTACACATTGAAACTATTTATGCTGGTAAAATACAATATTTTGGTAGTCTTTGACCAGATCTACATCCTCATATAAACAAATTCAATAAAATCTTGCAATTTACCCCAAAACAAAGTGCAATTGAGTGAGATGTCTGCGTAGTTTTCGTTAGGGCGACCCCTACAAAAAACAAACACACTACAATTTCTCTGTCTATGCTTTTATTAGTCTATGTTAAAAAGTTTGTAAAGAGATAGTCTTTCAGCGCCATTTTTGTTTAAACTTTAAAGAAGAAGTGAACATTTTACTGCTTTTTGGTGTACGGTAAAGCTTTGTGGTAAAAATGTGCAAAAGTGGTAAAAACTGTAAAAACTTGTTAGTCCTACAACACGGCTTTTATAAAGAAAGTGTAAATGGTGATTTTATTTATTTTTTTGCCTCTTTTTGATAGTTTTTGGTTGAAGCTGCCAAAAACAAATATTTATAATAGTGTGAATATAACTTTTACTTTTATTATAAAAGGGTACATCTTAGGATATGTCTATAACAACAAAACTATTGGAAACAACAACAATCTTGATTGTTTTTGTAGTGACAAACAAATTATTCATGGTGGTGCTATTATTGTTTTCGCAACTGTATATTTTTATTTAATATATTTTTTGTTAATATAAACGCTAAAATTTCAAAAACATATGTTTCAATATACGTACAATTTGGTAACAAATTTGATTTGCCGCGATTCTTATAGAATTTTAAAACGGCCATATCTTTTGCACGCAACAATCAAAGATACATAGTTACAAAAACAGGGTTGGAACGACGATTTCTTAGTCGATGTATCAACAAATTATTAATGTAGTATCAATTTAATACTATTTTCTTTTTTTTTTGATCTTTTCAAACATTTTTTTTTTCTGATATATAAATTGAAATATCTATACTACAAATTTATTGCACTTATATATTATTTACATTTATAATAATAATTTAAAACAAATACACTCTTAACGAATATAAACTTAGCAATATTAACAATATTAAATTATGTTCATTTTGAATGGAATCCGAAGAACCACCTCTATTCGATTTGTTACCTACAAGGAAAACAATACAACGTAAATTATGAACAGAACCACATAAACTATGAGCATAACTTACGTTCATTACGATCCCGAACACCACATGTTCTATAAGAGATGGTGGCCTTTCGTTTCTGATTTACATAACCAGGTATATACAAACTGGGAGCATCCAAACGCCCCGCAGCAATAAGCCGAGACATATCCAATTCCAAACGATGAGCAATGGGTCCCTTGAAATGTATAATCATTTGTATGCAGGAGCCACCATGTAATTCCTTGGTTTTTCGAGCATCTACATCTAACATCCATTCGGGTATGCCCATTACAGAACGTAGTTCTTCCAGAAATTGGGCTCTAGAAATGAGAATAGAGTTTTTAGAAAAAAAGAAGTTTGCCAATTCTTTAAAAATTTAAAATTAGCTTACACCACAAATCTTGGCGGTTTTTGCAGATTTATATATTTAATCACATTGTGATCTGGTTCAATGTTGGCGCAGGCAAAACGTTCTCCCGAAAAATCTGGAGCAAATATTACCAAGGATCGTCCAATGGCTCCCACAGGTCCTTCCAGGGGAAAATTAGGATCTGTGAACACTTGTCGCTCAGCTCCAAGATCTATAATTAAAACAAAATTTGTGTTAGAATGAAGAAAACATATTTTGTTATGACATACCAATTGGTCCCAATCTCGCCCCAACATCGCCCACATAACAGCGCAAAGGATTATCAGGTCCACATTCGCGTTCGTATAAATCACGCTGTAAAAAGTCACATCAAATGAATGTATAAGAAATACGAATAAAGAAAAAATGATCATTAGGTCGGTGATATCAGTGAAAGGTTTCTCTACGTTCGAGATTCATACTCACATTCAATGGATCTGCTAACTGTGTAAAATAGGGATTCCATACATAACCTCCTGCTACACATCTCGTAACAGTTGGCTTTACGGCTGCATCTACACCAACGGGATTCACAAAAATCTGCCAATTGTGATTGCGGGTCTAGAAGGGAGAAACAAGTGTTAATAACACTGTACAACACAAAAAATAATTACAAGATAATTCGGCCAGATTATGAAAGAGTACCGAAAAAAGAAGACACGTGTATCGGCGTTTTGAAAGTTTACGTCGGAAAGTAACCCAAAATAGGCGTGGCAAGTTCCGCCCATTTCTACAGGTTTTGAAATATTTGACATCAGATTCCTTGGAATCCTTGCCTTTTAGGTATAAAGTGTCTTTGGCACTATTAATGACAACAATGCGGGATATCTTTTTATGAAAAAAATTAACCCTCATGCGAGTCACCAAAGTGGACTTTTTGATCTCTTTTTTCAAAAAACGTTTACAAACTACTTTAAAATGTGATCGTATCACATCAAAATATTCTACAAAATTATTTGTCATAAAATTTTACTATAGGTCTCCGAATACACCTAAACTCTAAATTGTACCTAAACGCCAGGAATCTGCCAAAAGTAAAATCACGTTTTAGGGTTAATGTTTTACTTTATCTGAGTTTATTAAGTTTTGTCCCACAAAACTTCATTCTAGATGGAAGACGTCAAAGACAAAAATAATCTCCATCAAATTTCAATATCAGTCTCCGAATAAATGAAATATGTATTTGCAATATATATCAAGAAAATATATACACCAACAAAACACCCACATATTTTTTTTTGAATAAATTTGTTTTGTTCTTTTATCGAGTTGATGCATGAAAGTAACATGAAATTTAGTTCTAGGCGAAAGGTGTTAAAGGAAGAAATATTCTACACAAAATTTCATTGTAAGTCCCAGAGCAAACTAGATATCTAACTAAAATACTTTGTTAAGAAATGGCGTTACAAAATTAGATATTATAGGTAGAAATTACTTGTTACACTTTTCGACTCTTAATTAATATTTATTCCTTACTGAGTCAAAATCTCATAAAATACTTCACTTTGTGGGGGTTGTGTCAAAAGAAGAATTGATCCAAATCAAATTTCATTATGAGTCTCTGAACAAAAGAAATTTGTAGCTATTACATTTAACATCTCCAGAAGTTTTTGCTTTTTATATATGATTTAGGACCATATTCTACCGTTTTTATTCACATTTTCGTTATCTGCGGTCACAAAATATATTTTATTGATGTTTTTCATAATAAATTCTTTCAGAAGATTATGTGTGGTCGATCCAAACTGTTTTTGAAATATCTATGGTGAATATATATAGGACAAATATTGATAACCCAAATCGGACTTTGAAAAATTACGTATTTTAAGAATATAAACTAAAAGAACGTCGTCAGGATAAGTCATAGGTTTCTGATATTGTATGTGAAAATGCGGGGATAGTCTACGGCTATTGTCCAGTTAATATATATCTGACATACGAGTCCTAACATCCATGGTTTTGGCATGGTCCTAATTACTAGAATGATGGCAGCTACTCCTGCTCCGATAAAATTGACTGAATTAACCCTAGCTATATCCTAAGTAAATTTGTTATGATCATTCATGATACACAGATGTATGTCAGTTCCTAGGGTTAATTCAGTCAATTTTATCATGTTATAGTGGAACAAATAATATTTAAATTATATCGATCCCTTACATGTCCTGACATTTATTGAGACGTTAAAATTATACAAAGGGTTTTCATGGTACAACCAGAAAATTGTTGAGGTTATGAAAAACCTTTTTAAAAAATCGAAGATCGGAAGTCGAGTAAATCACAAAAATTTGACTTTTCGGTTAAATATACAAATCAAAGTTGGCAATTTAGAGTCGATAAGGCTTGTCCATACGTCTGTCTGTCTGGTGGAATGGGCGTATATAACTTTCGAATGGATCAGCCGATTTGGTCCAAACTTTGCACCTTATTTGTCCAAACTTAGATTGGGTTCGAAGATGGGGCATATCGTTCCACTCATTCGAATCTTCCTCATAAAAGTTCAAAAATGAACCAAACTATGCACATCGATCCAAAGTTTTTTTCAAAAATAGATCAGTTCCGAATATGGGTTACATCGTTCGACCCTTCGGGTACCACCCACACAAAATTTCAAAAGTGCAGTTCAAGATTGGGTCTCGGATCTATTTAAAATTATTATAGTAGATAATGGTTTAAGTTCTTGGGGCAAGTCCATACTTCGCTACAATTATACTAAATCTATAAAAAAAAACATACTACCACCAACTAAAATGGGCAGAGCGCATAATAATTCTCAAAGGGGGTACTCTATTCGGTACACTGGGGGCATCGTAATAGTCCTTACAAAATTGCATCAAATTCGAACATGTAGAGTTTTGGGATACTTCTTTCTGTACTTGATCCACAGAAGTTGAAACATTGTGACTTATCACGAATTTTAAATTTTTTTCAGATAGTTCTCGCGGTATATCTTTTTTTCTTGAGTGACTTACCACGTATTCACGTATTTGAGTATTTTTATACCCTCCACCATAAAATTGGAGTGTACAATTAAATTTGTCATTCCGTTTGTAACACATTGAAATATTCATCGGAAACCTTATAAAGTATAAGGTAATATTCAAAAAAGTTTTTCAATCGTTGAAGTTGAGGTTCACCATTTAATAAGTCGCGAAATGTTAAAAAATATTATAAAATATGAACATATTTATATTAATTGAAGTGTTTTAGCTCCGATCTCATAATATGGACCATAACAAATAATTTTCGTGGAAGCTGCGTTGGTGGTAATATCAAAAAAAATGGGAAAAATGTGTTGAAGTAAACATGTTTTTTTGTGTTCTATTTTGATTTCTGGCCAAACCACGCAAACTTCGAACCTGTGCCCAAAGAAAAAACTAAAGAATACCTCTTGGGCAACATGGTGCTAGTGTATGACTTTTCGATATGTACACTGCATCCCCCTAAAATCGATGCTGAAATTTTGAAGTTTTGATTTCAGTGTTTTTCGAATTTTTCTTATAATTAGAGGGTGCAACTAGATAATAATCCAAACTCGTTAATAGGATTGTAGAACTCGCGATTCCACGTCGTTCGATGTATATCTCATGAGTGTGCTCCGTACAGCTTCCTAGTTATAGGAGTCCAAAGGCGAAAATTTGGTGCGTAAATTTTCTGAAAAAACCTATTTTTTTGCTTTAAAATTTACAACTGTAGTACAGGTACCCCTGAACACCGCGTGATTTTAGTTTTTTTACGTGCCGGATCTAATGAGCTCTTCCGCGGTCGAATCCATCTACTAAAACGCCGGATATAGATACCTTGAAAGTAGGAAAATCTGCAAAAATATATTTTGACAATTCCGCGATTTTCTTTGATTATTTTTACATAAATGTAATCCTTTATACGCGATTATAATATTTGCCAAAAAGGTGTGTCACAAAATACAAAGATTCAGGAGTAATATCCCTATTTATCCCAAAATAGAATGCGGTGGCACATCCGCAGTTCTTGACGAATCTGTCTAAAATAATTTATATTGACGTATTTTTAATAGGCGGCCATTGAAATCGGATGCACCTTATAATATAATATATGCACATCGCGTAATTTTTGCCCACTTGAAGGTTTTTTGAATAGTATGATGCAGCTGATGGCACACTTTGGCCGCTGAATGAAACATGGGAAAAGCCATGCATATTGTTAGCATTGACTCCCTGTATCCGAAAAGCACATGCACCTCAACCGATTTAAACCAATTCGCGAAATATGCGGTTTTTAACTTCTATGTTTTTTCTTTGATTGTAATTTCAATATTACTCTCTACTTCTTATTTCTATTGCTTATCACAGAAAGCAAATATACTTTCACGATGACTAATTACTTTTCTTGTAGAAGTTTAGGCAAAATACTTCAGGATTTGGATGGAAATTTAGCGAAATAATAGAATAACTCCCAACATTTATTTTTCAATTTTTTCTCATTTAACCAAAAATATATTTTTGGATTAATTTCCAACAATATGTTTCCGTTCTTTGTTGTTGCTGTAATATGTAAGTTATCTTTATCTTTATAATTTTGGTCTCATATTTTTCTACGCGTTGTCTAGATTCTGTACGTATTTTTAAATTATTTTTTTTAGAGATTTTTTTGGACTCTGAGTTAGAATAAATAAAATTTACTCCAAGATTTCTTCAATATTGTTTGATTTTCCGCGAAAATAAAAATAAATTTAGCAACTATTTTAGCATCTACGGATAGATATCAAATGCTGTTAACGATTCATATATCAAGCTTTTTGTAGAAAATTAACTTATGTTAAAACTGAGGTATGGGGTATTGTAACTCGCGATCAATTTTACTATACCATAACTTTTGACCGCATTTCGGTAAAATAAATTGTTTTACCCCGATTCACCGAGGGGTTTCTTAAAATAATAATTTGAGCGGAAGCTGTGGTCGTACTAATGTAAACAAATCGGAAAAAATCGTTGAAATAAACGAGTTTCATTATGTTATTTTCCAATTAGTGGTTATACAGCACAATGTAGAGCTTAATGCTCAAAGGAGAAGTTAAAGAGCACACTTCAGAGTTTAAGATTATAATGTATGATTTTTTAATATATCCACTGTATCTACCTCAAACGAATGCTGACATTTTGAAACCTGAAAAATGGGTTTTTTTGAATTTTTGCTCTAATCGGGACGCGCAGCTGGATTTCCCTAAAAGCTTACTATTTGATTGTAGTACTCGCGATTTCGCATTTTTTAATGTATAACATGAGGGTGTAGCCCTCACAGGATCACAGTAATCTGCGCCCAAACACGAAATTTTTGTGCGTAAATTTTTCTCAAAAACCTATTTTTTTGGTTTAAAATTTACAAACGTCATTCGATTTCCGTGGAAACCCGCGTAAATTAGATTTTTTACGTTCTAAATCTAACAAGCCACGACGCGTTAAAATCCACCCACTAGATCGGCGGATATGATACCCCTCAAATTTCGAAAATTTGCCAAAAATTATTTTGAAAATATCGCATATTAAAACGCGTTTTGTATGTGTCAGTTCTACTTAAATAAATAGATCGATACGCGTGTTTAAACTGTGCGAAAACAGATATATAAAAACTCTCGTAAATCCAGAGATATAACAGAAAATTGAGTGCGATGCTACATCCACGGTTCTTGATGGATCGCATTGAAACGGCATATAATGATGTACTTTTTAATCGTGGTTATTGAAATCGGATGCGCATAAAATGTAAATGAACTTCGCGGGAATTATGGCCATTTTACAGTATTTTGCACCCTAATATGCAGCAGATGCTACATCGTGGTCGCCAAATAGAATTTGACAAACTGTACATCAAATCATGTCATTTTCATAATTACGCAGTTTTTATGCGTCTCAAATGTTATAATATTCAATATAACATTATTTTAACGTTATGCCACAATTGGAATTCCTTGTGATTTAATATAAGGTTCTAATAATATTATCCAATAGGAAAACTATAAGCGAAAAATTAGTTATAACGGAATATCATCATTATTGCGTGAAATTTTCACGAAAATGCCGAAGAACTCAAACATTTTTTCTCCAACTTTTCCTATAAAACCATAAAAAAATAAAATTAGAATAATATGATTTTAATTTTTTCCTAATATTTTCTTAGTATTTTTGCAAATAACATGAATACTATACCCCTAACCTTCACAACTTAGGTTTCATTTTATTCCTCAAAATGTCTGGATGCTGTTATAATTTTTTTATATATTTTTCGTAACTATGAGCGCTATTATTTCAAAAATATGTTTGTAAATACGTGAAATTATTTAACAAATTTGATTTTTCGCGAATCCATGGAGACTTTGCGATTATTTTTTGCATCATCGCAAAGGTTACGAATTCAGTTAACGATAATAGGATATAACAGCTAACTATATTAAGCCGCGATTTTTTTAGAATTTGTTCTAATTATCATAATTAAAACGGTCATATCTTTTGCGCGCAACGATCAAAGTTAGTAACGAAAACAGATTTGGAATGCAGATTTTTTTCTTAATCTATGTACCAAAAATCATTGATGTAGTATCAAAATTTTTTTTTTCATTTTTATACCCTACACCACTATGTGGGGAGGGTATTATAAGTTGGTTTTGGCCAAAAAGTTCGTAACGCATCGAAATAATGGTCGTAGACCCATACTTATATATACCAAAATGAATGTCTCGACGAGCTGAGTCCATCTGGCTATGTGTGTCCGTCCGTCAGTCCGTCCGTCCGTCCGTCTGTCCGTCTGTCCATCTAAACCTTGTAATCACGCTACAGGTCGCAATTTTGATCGGATCGTCACGAAATTTTGGATGTTGATGGAGGTCCCGGAGGGGAAGAAGCCTATTGATTTTGGTGATGGTCGCATAATATTTAGGGGTCGGAAAGGGCAAAAAACGTATGTGGATAAAAAGACAACGTTTTTTTCCAAAGCGAATATCTCAGCTTCTATACGGGGTATACCAAAAGCAAAACCTGACAATAAAAGTAGAACATATCGCCTTTCTAATGATGTAAAGTAGGTTCTCGTAGGTGATCAAACAACGAAGATATCACAATAGTCGCAAATAAAACCCAAATTTTCAAATTTGCGATTTTAATTATAATGACGAATATCACAGCTTTGGTTGGGGACTTTCCAAAAGCAAAGCCTGGCTATGAAAGTAGAAGATCCCATCTTTACAATGATGTAAACTAGGTCGGCGTAGGTGACCAAATAACGGAGATTTCGCAATAGTCGGTAATACATCCCATTTTTCCAATTTTTAGGAAATCACGCTACAGGTCTCAATTTTGATCGGATCGTCACGAAATTTTGAGGGTTAATGAAGGTCACACAGATGAAGAAGACTATTGATTTTGGTGATGGTCGGATAATATTTAAGGGTCGTGATGGGCAAAAACTTATTTGGAGAAAAAGACAACGTTTTTTTCCTAAGAGAATATCTCAGCTTCAATATGGGGTATACCAGAAGCAGAACCTGGCCATGAAAGTATAAAATATCGCCCTTCTAATGATGTAAAGTAGGTTCTCGTAGGTGATCAAACAACGAATATATCGCAATAGCCGCTAATAGAACCCAACTTTTTATTTTTGCGATTGTAATAATAAAGACGAATATCACAGCTTCGGTTGGGTATCTTCCAAAAACAAAGTCTGACTATGAAAGAAGAAAATCACATCTTTACAGTGATGCAAGGTAGGTTGGCGTAGGTGGCCACATAACGGAGATATCACAATAGTTGGCAATACATCCCATTTTTTTAATTTTTTTGTAATAAAGCTACAGGTCGCAATTTTGATCGGATCGTCACGAAATTTTGGGTGCTAATGGGGATCCTACAGAGAAAGAAGCCTATTGATTTAGGTGATGGTCGGATAATATTCAGGGGTCGGAATGGGCAAAAAACGTATTTGGAGAAAAAGTCAACGTTTTATTTCAAAGCGAATATCTCTGCTTCTAAAAGAGGTATATCAATAGCTGCTGCTAATAAAAGCAGAAAATATCACCTTTGCAACGATGTTACGTAGGTTGTCGTAGGTGGTCAAACAACGAAGATATCGCAATAGCCGCTAATAGAACACAACTTTTCATTTTTGCGATTTTAATAATAATGACGAATATCACAGCTTTGGTTCAGGACCTTCCAAAAGAAAAGTCTGACAATGAAAGTAAAAAATCCCATCATTACAATGATGTAAAGCAGGTTGGCGTAGGTATCCAAATAACGGAGATTTCGCAATAGTCGGTAATACATCCCATTTTTCCACTTTTTTGGAAATCACGCTACAGGTCGCAATTTTAATTGGATCGTCACGAAATTTTGGGTGTTGATAATGGTCGGATATTATTCAGGGGTCGGAATGTGAAAAAAAAATATTTGGAAAAAAGACCAACGTTTTATTTCAAAGTTAATATCTCTCTTCTGTAGGAGGTATATCGAAAGCAAAACCTGGCAAGGAAAGTAGCAAATATCACCTTTACTACGATGTGAAGTAGGTTGTCATAGGTGGTCAAACAACAGAGATATCGCAATAGTCGGTAATGCATCCCTTTTTCCATTTTTGTGCAATCATACTACGAAATTTTGATCGGATCCTCACGAAATTTTTGGGGTTGATGGGGGTCTAACAGAGAAAGAAGCCTATTGATGGTTGGCATACATCCCACCTTTCCATTTTTATTTGGGTTGTTCTGTCGATGCACTTAAATGCGTTTCAAAAAAATTGACCTGTGTTAATGACCACATGAGAAACAATAAATTAGGAAAAAGAGATCGGTACATTCTAGACACAGTTGGTCAAACAAACAAATTTCTGAAAGAAAATTCACATATGTTGGTACTCAACGCTGATAAAGGAGGCAAGACGGTGGCCATGGAAAAAACTGATTATGAATCAAAAATGCACAAAATTCTTAGTGACATGTGTACATACAGAAGGTTAAGAAAGGATCCAACATCAGGATTGCAAGAAAAATGCAACTCATTGATTACAAAATTATTTGAATTGAAAGCAATAACTGAACAGGAGAAAAACAAATTATTAAATAGGACCTCAGTTCCACCAAAAATATATGGACTCCCCAAGATCCATAAAACTGGCATTCCTCTTCGCCCAATATGTTCATTTGTGAACTCTCCAACTTATGAACTATCCAAATATATGGCAACAATATTAAATGTCCTAACTATGAATTCAAAATATAACATTAAAGATGCTGTACATTTTAAAGCCAAAATCAATAGGCAACACATAGACAATGACGAAATCTTAATCTCTTTTGATGTGGTGTCTCTATTTCCTAGTGTGCCAGTAAATCTGGCAATAAACACGATAAGAGAAAAATGGGACATCTTAAGAGAACATACACAGATCCCCCAAAACCTTTTTATAGATATGTTGACCTTATGTATTAAGGATTCACGATATTTCCTCTACGAAGAAAAGATTTTTGAACAACAGAAAGGAATGCCGATGGGTTCACCCATCTCACCTATAATTTCGGACATAATCATGGAAAAACTGTTGGATGAAACCATGGAAAAATTGCCGATAAAACCAAGACACTTAACAAAATATGTCGACGATATATTTTGTATAATAAAAAAAGACCAAGTTGACATAACTCTAAAGTCCTTGAACATATTCAATAAACAAATACAGTTCACCATGGAGCGGGAAACAGACAATTGTTTACCTTATCTTGACTCTATTATACATAGACAAGGAAACATGATATTTCTGGATTGGTACCAGAAACCAACAGCTTCGGGCAGATTAATAAATTATTATTCAAAACATCCCCGAAGTATCAAAATTAACACCGCATCAAATTTCATAAAAAGGGTATTAAATATTAGTGACAAAAAATATCATACAAAAAACAAAAAGAAAATAAGACAGATTCTCAAACTTAATGATTTCCCTAACAGAACGATCAACGAATTGATCAAACATGCAATCACTCCGAGTATTGTCAACAAAGACCAAAACGTCGAAAAGATATACAAACGTTTTACATACATCCCAGGATTCTCAGAAAGGTTTTCACATTCAAATATGTACAATAATGAGCAATATCGATTGGCTCCCAAAAGCAATAATACGAACAACATATTCTTCAGTCGAACAAAGACAAAAGTACCAATTGAAGAAAAATCGAATGTGGTATATAAAATTAAATGTAATGGTGACTCGTCCAACATATGCCCCAAGGTATATGTTGGCACAACTAAGACGAAATTAAAAACTAGGATAAGTGGTCATAAGTCTGACCAAAAAACAAAGAACAAACCTCTGGAGCAGAAAACTGCTCTTGCAGCACATTGTGCAACTACGGGGCATACTCCAAATTTCAAGGACGTGGAAATTTTAACTCAAGAAGGAAATTATAAACGCAGATATATGCTGGAAATGCTCCATATAATTAATGTGCCAGTGGAGAAGCGAATCAATTATAAAATGGACACAGAACACTGTGCACAGATTTACAGAAACACCGTAGAGAAATATAAGAAAAAACTTTAGTTAGTTGGAAAATACTCAAGCCAGAAAGAAGATGTGTCGAATAGTTCGTTGTTTTGCAAATCAAAATTAAATGTAATTATCGCATAATATTTATATTCATGTTCATATATTTACAAGAAAATTGTTATTTGTTTTTTCTTTCAAAAAGTGAAAAATCCCTGATGATGACTTTCGAGGAAAGTCGAAATATTGGAACAATAAAAAAGTAAATAAAAAACAAAACCATAAATGTTTTTTAATTATTCTGACCTAAAGCCAAACAAAAAAGCATAAGTTTAAACAGTCCAAAGGTCAACTATAAAAATAAACAATATAACATTTAACATCTCCAGAAGTTTTCGCTTTTTATATATGATTTAGGACCATATTCTACCGTTTTTATTCACATTTTCGTTATCTGCGGTCACAAAATATATTTTATTGATGTTTTCATAATAAATTCTTTCAGAAGATTATGTGTGGTCGATCCAAACTGTTTTTGAAATATCTATGGTGAATATATATAGGACAAATATTGATAACCCAAATCTGACTTTGAAAAATTACGTATTTTAAGAACATAAACTAAAATAACGTCGTCAGGATAAGTCATAGGTTCCTGATATTGTTTGTGAAATTGCGGGGATAGTCTACGGTTATTGTCCAGTTAATATATAAATAAATTTGTTATGATCATTCATGATACACAGATGTATGTCAGTTCCTAGGGTTAATTCAGTCAATTTTATCATGTTATAGTGGAACAAATAATATTTAAATTATATCGATCCCTTACATGTCCTGACATTTATTGAGACGGACGGACACACATCTCAAAATCGCTTTATCTCGCCGAGATATGAAGATTGGTATACCACATTGGGGGTCTCCGACGAATATTTCGCGGTGTTACATGAATTTTTACCAAAACAAACTTATAATACCCTTTCAACATAGTGGTGTAGGGTATAAAAATTTAAAAACCAGTAGGAAAAGACCAAAGTCGGGCAGGGCCGACTATGTAATACCCTACACCAGTCGAAATATGTAAAAATGGACGGACGGACATGCATAAATCGACTCAGAAAGTGATTTTATGTATATCCCTAGAAGGAACTATGGGTCTATCTCGCTTCCTTTTGTATGTTACATACAAATGCACTAACACATAATATCCCTTATCACATAGTGGTGTAGGGTATAAAAAGTATATAAAAACTGCAGAGTGCCTAAAATCTAGCGGTACTTTAATATGGAAGCTATACCAAAATTCGGGGCTATATCAAAACGTGGACATATGTATGTCCATAATTCTTGGTGGAGAAGTTTTTTAATAACCCAAAACAAACATTAAAGTAAATTTTTTGAACTCATTAAACTCCAAATGGCAAATTGGAGCCATATTTGGGGAATATCGTTAAAATACCTAAAATCGGGAGGTACCGTTATATGGGGGCTACAAAAAAACATGGACCTATCTTAACAATTTTAAGTGGCGAAATTTCGTGGCCACTGGGAACCACATATGTAAAATTTCAGCTAGTTCAAGCAAAAAATGTGGCTAAGATCCCTAAAATACCTTAAATCGGGAGGTATCGTTATATGGGGACTATACCGAACCGTGGACCTATCTTGACAATTTTAGTGGAGCAATTTCGCGGTCATTGAGAACCTCAAATGTAAAATTTCAGCTAGTTTGGGCAAAAAATGTGGCTAAGATCCATAAAATACCTTAAATCGGGAGGTATCGTTATATGGGGACTATACCGAACCGTGGACATATCTTGACAATTTTTAGTGGAGCAATTTCGCAGCCATTGGGACCTCAAATGTAAAATTTCAGCTGGTTTGGGCAACAAATGCGGCTAAGATCCTTAAAATACCTTAATTCGGGAGGTACCGTTATATGGGGGCTATACCAAAACTTGGACCGATATAGCCCATCTTCGAACTTGATCTTCCGACGGCTAAAAAAATGGTATTCCCCAATTTTCAGCGAAATCGGTCAACAAATGCGACCTGTATGTTGCGAACAGACGGACGGACGGACATGCATAAATCGACTCAGAAAGTGATTCTATGTATATCCCTAGAAGGAACTATGGGTCTGTCTCGCTTCCTTTTGTATGTTACATACAAATGCACTAACACATAATACCCCTTACCACATAGTGGTGTAGGGTATAATAATACAAAAACAAATTTTTAATTTATTCCGTCATTTAGATATAGATTGCGCCTGTGTGGTTGGCAAAATTCGGATTCGTACACTTAGAAGCTCTATATATTTGTGGTATTTAAGGATTTTTTTAACCAAATTCCACTCACTTTTTATATTTTCTGCTTGTGTCAAAAATTCAGCGTTTGGAAATGGAAGGAAATGTAATCCAGGCTAAGGTAACGTAAAGACATTTTTGGTTTCCAAGTCGTAAAAATCGCATATTTCGTTCTATATTTGGTGTAAAATTTATTGTAATTTAAATTTTTTTCAAATGAGTTCTTGCTAAATATAAAAAAATGTGCTTCTAGGTGTACGAATACGAATTTTGCCAACTACACAGGCGCCATCTATATCTAAATGACGGAATAAATTAAAATGTGTTTTTTATTTCTAAATCTTTCTTATAGAAATTCCATCAATTGTTTCCTATTTGAATATAAAATATGGAATTAATAACGATTTTATTGCTTTTTGAGGCATAAAATTCGAATTAGGCATGTCCGTCTGTTGAAATCAAGATACAGCTCGCAGTTTTTAATATAGAGGTTTATAATTTGGTATAGAAGTTTCTATTACTCATAGGATGGTTGCTATTGAAATTGGGTTATATCGGTCCACGTTTGGTATTGTCGGTATATTGTAGGTTTTAGCCGCATTCTCACACAGAAATGACTGAAATTTGGTATTTAGTCTTCCTTGGGGGTATACAACTTCTGACCTGATATTTGTCGGTATAGGTTTACGCCTTCATATAACCCCCATAGAACGGTACCTCCCGATTGTCGGTATTTTGAAGATTGTGGGCTCAATATCCCACAGAAATGGCTGTAATTTTATATGTATTTAGTTTTCATTGCGGGTATATAACTTTCCATCTGAAATTTGTCGGTATAGGTCTACGCCTTCATACAGGCCCCTCTAAAACGATATCTCCTGATTTTCGGTGTTTTGAAGGTTGTGGACTCAATACCCCACAGAATTGGATGAAATTTGGAAATTAGATTTCGTTGGGGGAATACAGCTTTCCATCTAAAATTTGTCGGTGTAACTCCACGTCTTGTGTGACGTAGGGGATGGAAGATACCAAGGAACGGTCCTGACCGGCTTTAACATGGCAAAGCCAGAATTTATCTTTGTCCCTCTTTCATCTCAAGTGGACACTGACCTCCCCGTGGTGTCGCCTGGGGAGCTGCCTTTAACACCCGTTAAATGTAGGAAGCTAACATTTGCCGCGCGTTCACCCATAAGAACGTTAGAAACTTGGGTTTGGTCGTCGGGTTTGTAACCCTCCCCTAGAAAAAACAGCCTACTATGAAACAAGTAAAGTATCAGTCGGCGTTGCCGACAGAGATATACCCTCAGCCTATATGAATCGAAATTTTCATCTACGTACAGAATTTTGTGGCTCTTTTTGGACATTTGAACTTGCCAACAAAAATGTGGATTAGGATTAAATTTTGTATGAAAGTGAAGCTTAATCTCATATTTGTTGTTTTCAAATTTAAAAACAACAAGTTTAAAGTGGGATGTAGTTAAAATTGATTACTTTTGGGGATGGCAGAGAAGACCAGTTTCGTCCAACGCCACTTGGACTCATCAGTTCGGCGTTGGACGAAACTAGTCTTCTCTGCCATCCCCAAAAGTAATGAATTTTAACTACATCCCACTTTAAACTTGTTGTTTTTTAAATTTGAAAACAACAAATATGAGATTAAGATTCACTTTCATACAAATAGTAAGTAAAAAACACATCTCAACAAAACTGCCAAAGTGAATCTAAAAAAGATTAGGATTAAAGTTCAATGTTGCTGATGGAAGTTGATCTTATTTTAGGGGTCATATCTTTTCGATTGATATAGCGCCCACTAGTCACTTTAGTGGGTCATAGTATAACTTTTGGAAAATGGAAATGTTGAACTTTTGTGGAGGAGGTACACTAAGGAAAGGACCGATATGGACCATTTTAGAAGTTAAACTAAATGTGGACAAAATATTAGGAGATCAAAAGTTTAGACCAAATTGGTTGCCCCGTTCATGATATACCGTACATACCATTTTAGTGACATTTTTTAAATATTGGGTGAAATACCGATATTTGATCTGTTCGAGAGTTATCTTACGCTCCAACCGCTACACACGGTGTCATAGGGGTTTTTTGCACCTTTTAGTCTATTTCCCAAGAAGTATGGACTTGCCTCTGAAAAAACTCTTGCCGACGTAAAGGAGGCAGCGTATGCAAGTTGCTTCAACATATATCAAAGTGATTCGAGAGCGGGCCTTAAAGTGTTAGCATAAATGCTGAACAACAAACCCCTCTAAAGTGGACGAACCCCGCAAACGCACTGTATTATAGGTGCCATGACACAAAGCATGAGTTTGGCTGCGGATTTGTAGTTGGTCGGCGGTTAAAACATCTAGTCTCCAGCTTCACCCCAGTGAATGAAGGATTCGATTAAAAGCAAAATTCTTCAACATCAGCTTTATTTGCGCTCATGCTCCCACTGAAGACAATGACGAACAAACCAAAGATATATTTTACGAACGCTTGGAAGAAACTTATGACCGTTGCCCTGCCCATGACATTAAAATTATTCTAGGCGATTTAATGCCAAAATTGGAAAGAAGAATATCTTTGGCCCAACAGTCGGGAAATTCAGTCTCCACAGTGAAACAACGGAATGAGGCTGATAGACTTTGCAACTGCAAAAAACATTGTAGTTTGCAGTACCAGATTTAAGCATCTCGATATTCATAAGGCTGGCTGGCTGTCTCCAGATCAAAGAACAAGAAATAAAATTGATCACATTGTGATAGATGGAAGACATTCATCGAGCGGGGTGGATGTTCGATCGTTCCGTAGAGCAAACATAGACTCGGATTACTACCATGTTGCAGCAAAGGTACGTACCCGTCTACACGTTGCAAATAAAGCACGAACAGATACAACACGGTAGCTGGACATCGGTAAGCTGCAAACAAAACAGATAGCCATATTCCACTCATCTAGCCCAATTGCTTAATGAAAGCACTCCTCGCCCGATAACATATCAGCACAATGGCAAAATATTGCCCACTCCATGCAAACAACCTCAAAATCCATACCAGAGACTTCCAATGCGTCCATAAAACTACGACCAACTGTCGAATTTGGTTCCTGTAATTTTGAGGTAGTAAAAGACTTCGTCTACCTCGGCACCGCCATAAACACAACAAACAACATCAGTTGTGAAAAAAAAGAAGAATTGTATTGGCCAAAAGATGCTACTTTGGCTTAAGTAAGCACTTTAAAAACAAAGCGACATCTTGTCAAACAAAATTAACGCTTTACAAAACACTGATACTAACCGTGCTAATTTACGGTTCCAAAATCTGGGTACTTGCGCAAGCAGACAAGGCAGTGCTTGGTGTGTTTGAGAGAAAAAAATCTTCGAAAGATTTACGGACCAATCTGCGTTGACGGTGAATATCGACGTCGTATGAACCACGGGCTGTATCTGCTATACAACGACATCAATATAGTTAAACGTATCGAGATGCAACGATTGCGTTGGTTAGGCCATATCATAAGAATGAGTGATGATGACCAAGCTAAACAGGCGTATAAATACGGACCGCTTGGCGGTGCACGCACCATTGCCACGCCAAGGGTTCGATGGAGCAAACAAGTGGATAACGAGATGAACATGCGCGGTATTCCAGAAAGCGAAGCAACAAACAGAGAGATTTGGAGATCTTTTCTTAGTTCAGCTTATGGAACAAATGTTCTGTAATGAGCCAGCTATGTAAGTAATAATTTTCTATAATTTATGCTCTCAACTCTCCGGCAATTTGAATAATAACGCGCTGCGCATATTTGCATTACTCGGTAAAAATCTGAGATCATTTAAAAAATTGCCATTACTTAATAACGGGTAGCGGTTTTTGCAAGGATGTTCATTATTATGCGAAGCGGGAAATTTTTAATTTCTTTAGTTTGAGGAAAATTCGTAAATTTTTCAAGAGAATTTATATTTATCCATCTTTTACTTACCACATTTCTATCATTTTTACCCGGATGCCTTAGCTTCACCTCCAGCACAGTATCCGATTGGCTGCCATCGTTGTGGATCAATTGAGTCATTTTAACATAACCATATGCATAACCAGTTGGATGATGGAAGGATGCAATGGCGCGAATTTCACGCCCCTCACTGGGTGAATAACCACGCTCCAATGTACTACAAGCCCAACGAGCATTACGACGTTTCTTGTGTATAACCACCGAACGGCCAATAATACTATTAATGCCGAACAATGGCAATTGGGTATCATTAAAGGATCCCTCATATTGCGTCATTTTATCCAAAGTGCCAAATTTACCACTTAAGTCACCCACTTCATATTGTTCGGTACTACCTTGGCGGGGAGGTGGTGAATGTTTGGGATTCACCTGGAAGGGATTAAAGTGGCCATAGAGAGTGGAATCTTCACACGGGAAGGCTAAGTTGTCTTCAACGGGAGTCTGCAAAAACAAGGGGGTTTATTAATTAATAGGCAGTGGGGGAAGTATTTCACCTTACCATATGTATGTGATAGCCACTGTTTTCATTGAGACCCTTAAATTGAACCTCTATGTTGCTTATGTCATATTCCGATTGCTGGGTTACCTCGACTTTGCCAATCACATTAACCTCATCACCATTGGCATACCATTCTTTGGCCACCACTTTACGGCGATAGTGACCAAAAATTCTGAAAACAGAGAAATATAATTTTAAGGTCATCCTTCATTCTTAACAATTTGACTTACATTGAACATGCCAATCTTTCTCCTCTTGCCTGGGGTCCAAAATCATCATACAACACCAGAGATTTACCCAAAATATTATGCCTTCCCGACAGTGGCAAATTGGTATCGGTAAACATGTGACGACTGATTTGTTGGGCATTTTGTTTACTACCCGCAATGTCCAGCCTACCCATACGTATGTCCAGGGCCCCCACCTGACACATTCCAGGCAAGCGTGGACTACAATAATCTTCCACCGAACGATTTCCCCAATCAACTTTATGAGGATTAAATATACCTCCCGCAGATATGCAACGATTTTGCCAATCATAGAAATCCTTACCGGGGGCACTACTGTGTATAGCCCAGCGATGAGAAAATGTGTTATTTTGAGTAGAACCATCCGCATGTATGAGATATTCAAAAATCACCGTGGTATCTTGCCATGGCTCCTCGGCTGGTTGGCGAAACAGCACCCTACCCACAATGGGATAACGAAATAGGACTTGTGCTGTAAACATGGGCTTCTGATAGATACCATTCGGCTGATATTGATTAATATTCGAACAATCCCACACCATTTCCGTTATATTATCCAATTGGGTACGATTGTATTGATAGATGACTAAACTTCGATGGGCAATACTTTCCAGGCCTTGTAAAGGTAAAAATATATCCCAATAGAGACCATTCAACTCAGAACTTGTTCCCGGCAAGAAGTAACGATGATAATATTTTTTATTACGACTCTGCAGTTTGCCACTTAAGTCTCCAACCGGATATTGGTCTTGAGTAGCAAAACCTGCTGGGGGTATTTCATGCTTCTCAATTTCACGAGGATTAAAAAGTTCCCCGGCGGATTCACAGTATCCAGGCAAACCTAGTTTAAGCGGTGCCGGTGGTAATTGGTGTATGCGAAAAGCAGCCACATCTTCGGCAAATTTTCGCGCCACATGTGTGGCATTTTCAGCCACGGTGTTCATGGTGAAATTTAAAAATGTCGGATCAAATTTCGAACGTTGGGTCATGGTAATTTCTCCCTTGATGCCTGCATGGTTAACAATGGATCTGAAAATATAAATAGAATGCCATTAAAACCTTCCAAACAAATATGTATCTTTCTTCCACTTACTTATAAGTCAGTGGCTTGACACGGCGAATTTGGGTGCATGCCAAGAAATTATCCGGATGTTGTTCTTCAAACAACACCAAATACAAGGTACGATGTGGTATTGTCAAATCCGATGGCAAAAGGGCCAACTTTTCATCACGAAACACCACACGTTGTGGCGATCTTAAGGCATTCTTCGCCACTCTCAATTTGCCCAGACGATTATCCAAATCTCCTATACCACGTCCCTCACCCTCGCCGGCTGGATCAAACACCAATTGTAGGAAATTACAATTATCCTCGGTACGATGATGATCAAATTTTAAAATATCCGTTACAAAAATTTTCCAACGATGTTTTGTCATCGGTTGACTTGGATCAGAATTCGGCGGCTGTGATTGTATGTGATAGAGGTCGGAATAGATGAGTGTATCACCAGCTGCCTCATCTGTAGGCGCCAACCAACGGAAATATACTGAACCTGCCACGGGTGTATTAAATCTCGCCTCAGCCACATGTTCCACAGACATTTGTATAGTCGTTATTGTGGCACAGACCCGAACGCTGCGGCTTATTTCTGTCAGCACAAGAGATTTACCCCATATTCCTTTGGGACCTATAATCGGAAATATTTATTAAGAAAATGTTATTACCAACACAAAAAATATAGTAAATGGATTGGTTCTATGGGCAGATGTTAGTCTGGGTATGTTATGACCCATTTAAAATTTAAGAGTGTCATGAATCGAATAGCCCATTATAAAATAATATAAACTAGGTACATTCTGCATTACCAGTAGACTAAACCAGTAAGGAAAGGATCATGTCGGGCGGGGCCGACTATACGATACCCTACACAACTGTAAATATGTAAAATATATATAGGAGATACATATCAATTTGAACTGACTTCTATATAATGGTGTACATTATTACTAGACAAAATTCCGTCTCACATTCCATATTTCATCAAAATTGGACAGATATAGGGTTTTTCGTGCAGCAAATACATGAAATCGGGCGAAAATATATCTATATGGGAGCTATATCCAAATCTGAACCGATTTCGATGTAATTTGGCACATTTATTTTTAGACCGAATTCAGTTACACAGTCAAAATTTCATCAAAATCTGACGTATATAGCGTGTTTGGTGCAGCAAATACGTCGAATCGGACGAAAATATATGGAGTTATATCCAAATCTTTGCTACAAATCAGAAATGCATGTGTTCAAATCCGACTGAGGGAAAAATAAAATGTAGAGTGTGGTAAAATTTAACATAAATTCACCTTAACAGTTAAGAGTCCTTTGTTCAAGTAATGAGTTCGTAGATTGATTTGTAACTACTTAAAAAAATACTACATATGTATACACAGAAACAAATTTAAGCCACTGATAATAAAATTCAAAGATTCGATCAAAAATTTATCGATTTTCTGGCGATAAAAAAATTGCCATATTGACAAAATTCAATAAAATTATTTGATCATAAAGTAAAAATACAAAGGATAAAATATTTCAGCTATTGACAAAAATATTTATCAAAATATGATTACTTACTTACTTAGCTGGCCCATTACAGAACGTTTGTTCTATAGGCCGAACTAAGAAGAGATCTCCATTCCTCTCTATTTGTTGCTTCGCACTCTGGAATACCGCGCCTTTTCATTTCATCATCCACTTGTTTGCGCCATCTATTCCTTGGCCTGCCAATTCTGCGTGCACCGACAAGCGGTCCGTTTATACATAGCGGTTTATACGCCTTTTTAGCATCATCGATCATTCTTATGATATGGCCTAGCCAACGCAATCGCTGCATCTCGATACGTTTAACAATATTGATGTCGTTGTATAGCAGATACAGCTCGTGGTTCATCAAACACACCAAGCACTGCCATGTCTGCTTGCGCAAGTACCCAGGCTTCGGAGCCATACATCAGCACGGGTAGTATTAGTGTTTTGTAGAGCGTTTTTTTTTTTTGTTTGACGAGATGTGGCTTTGTTTTTAAACTGCTTACTTAAATCTGTTGGCCAATACAATTATTCTTTTTATTTCACAACTGATGTCGTTTGTTATGTTTACGGAGGTGCCGAGGTAGACGAAGTCTTTTACTACCTCAATATTATAGGAACCAACTTCCACAGTCGGTCCGAGCTCAATGGACGCATTGCGCGTCGACACCATCAACTTGGTCTTCTCACCGTTTACCGCCAGACCCACTTTAGCAGATTCTCCTTCGACCTTTATAAAGGTATCAGTTACTTCTTTTACTGATCGGCCCATGATGTCTATATCATCAGCATAAGCAAGTAACATGTGACTATTGGTGTAGATTGTGCCACTTCTTTTGACGTTTGCCTCTCGTATAACCTTTTCTAGCAGGATGTTGAAGAGGTCACACGAAAGGCTGTCTCCTTGTCTGAAACCTCTTTTGGTACCAAATTCTTCGGAGAGGTTCTTTCCTATTTTAACTGAGGACCTCGTGTCAGTTAAAGTCATTTTACAAAGCCGGATGAGCTTTGCGGGGATACCAAATTCAGACATGGCTTGGAATACCTTTGAACGCAGCGGGCTGTCGAAGGCTGCTTTATAATCGACAAAAAGGTGATAGGTGTCGATCTGCATCTCTTGGGTCTTCTCCAGGATTTGCCGCAGGGTAAATATCTGGTCAATGGTGGACTTGCCAGGTCTAAAGCCGCATTGGTATGGTCCAATTATCTCGTTGACCATAGGCTTTAGTCGTTCGCACAATATCCCTGACACGATCTTGTAGGCAATAGGGAGTAGACTTATGCCCCTATAGTTAGAGCATACAGTCTTATCTCCCTTCTTGTGGACGGGGCATATGATACTCAGGTTCCAATCGTCGGGTACTCGTTCTTCCTGCCAGATGGTGCTAACTAGCTGATGAATACACCTTATCAGCGTGTCGCCTCCGGTTTTGAACAGCTCGGCTTGTAAGCCATCGGCCCCTGTTGCCTTATTATTCTTCACCTGTCTTTACCTCATCTTGGCTGGGCGGTATACATTCAATACCATCTTCTGGGATTGGGACTGTGGTATCTTCGTCGTCTTCGCTGCTATTGGATACCAACATATTTGAAAAATGTTCTTTCCATATCCTGAGTACACTATCTGTATCAGTTACCAAATTACCTTGCTGGTCTCTACAGGAGGATGTGCCTGTACCAAAGCCATCAGTTTGATGCTTGACTCTTTGGTAGAATTTTCGGACTTCATTCTGCTCCTGTACATCTCGATTTTTTCACACTCCCGCTTTTCCATCTTTTCTTTTTCCTACGGAAAAGACTTTTCTCCTCTCTCCTTTTCTCCCTGTATCTCTCTCGTGCGTTACGCGTTGCTACGGATTGTAAAGTAGCCCTATATGCCGCATTTTTCTCTTCGGTGGCAGCACGACACTCCTGATCATACCATGGATTCCTTGGTGCAGGTCTCTGGTATCCAAGTATGGATTTTGCGGCTGTTTGCATGGAGTGGGCAATGCTTTGCCATTGCGCTGATATGTTATCGGGATGAGGAGTGCTTTGATTAAGCAATTGGGCTAGTTGAGTGGAATATGCTGTGGCTATCTGTTGTGATTGCAGCTTACCGATGTCTAACTTTCGTGTTGTGTCTGATCGCTCTTTGTTTTCTACGTTTAAGCGGGTGCGTACCTTTGCTGCAACAAGGTAGTGGTCCGAATCAATGTTTGCGCCTCGGAACGATCGTACATCCAACACGCTCGATGAATGTCTTCCATCTATCACAACATGTTCAATTTGGTTTCTTGTTTTTTTTTTTTGATCTGGAGACAGCCAGGTGCCCTTATGAATATCGAGATGATTAAATCTGGTACTGCTAACTACCATGTTTTTTGGCAGACTTCTCTCATATCAATCAGTGCATCCCGATTCATATTAGCTCAATGATATGGGTGGCACCCTTTGGTATACCAAAGCTTTAGTACGTCTAAATCTTGTAATCGCGCTACAGGTCGCCACAATTTTGATGGTGTCGTCATCAGATTTAGAAGCCTATTGATTTTAGTGATGATCGAATAATATTCAGCGTCGGAATGGACATAAAACTTATTTCGAGAAAAAGTCAACGTCAAAAACAACCCGATCTTTTCGTTTTTGCGATTTTAATTCTAACGGCAATGGTCACAGCTTTGGTTGGGGATATTCCAAAAGCAAACCCTGACAATGAAAACAGAATATCCCACCTTTACAACGATGCATAGGTGGTCACAAAACGGAGATATCGCAATAGTCGGTGATGCATGTAATTTTTTCACTGTTTTGTAATCACGCTACAGGACCCCCCTATTGAGTTGGGTGATGCTCGGATGATATGCAGGGGTCGGAATGAGCATAATATTTATATGGAGAAAATTCAAAGTTTTATTCATATGCGACTATCTCTGCTTCCAGTAGGGTATTTCAAAAGGAAAGCCCGTCAATGGAGGAAGAAAATATCTCCTTTACATTAATGCAAAGTGGTTTGGCGTAGGTGTTCAAACATATCGCAGAAAAATATATGCTAGAAATATGTATCCAAACAAATATTTGTTTGGGACTGATGGCAAACAAATATTGGATTGGATCCAAATATAATTTGTTTGTGTCCAAACAAATATATGTTTACAACATTTTGTAACATATCTCAATTTTATATGTTTTGGTACCAACATATTTTTTATGTTAGAACATATTTTTTATGGGTGGAGACAATTTTTGTCAAAGAGAGTAACAACAGGGCTCTCGCAGCTATGGAATGCTGGTTTATAATAAAGAGCTGTAACGCCTTTTTACTTGTTTACACTAACAATGCGATTTTTTTACGTTTGTTGTTGTATTTGTAGCAACGTAAATATGTTCTATGACGTGTAATACAGTTTGTGCATTTTCCGGAATCCATGCTGATGTTGGGTTACTGATAAACTGCTTCTTGTCGTGGGAAGGAGTAGTGCCTATTTGTAGCAACTTAAATATGTTCGTTGCGTGGAACCCGACACTCATATCATACAATCTTCCGCATACATTACGATCTCTGTGCGATCTCGAGGGCGTGGAGTTTCAGAAAGGTAAATGTTAAAGAGCTCAGGAGGAATCAACTCGCCTTGGGGAACTACATGTTTATCTCTACGAGTCTTGGCATGGTTGATTGGGTCGCACGGCCTATTCTAGTTCAATCCTGTTCTGATACATGTGGCTATGGCTTGTAAAAAAGTTTGTGCATTTTCCGGAATCCATGCTGATGTTGGGCTACTGATAAACTGCTTCTTGTCGTGGGAAGGAGTAGTGCCTCTAGGGCCTTCTTTACTGGTGGCGGCCTGTACGATTCTCCGTCTCTGTTGGCATAATTGCCTGTCTTCTGTAGTGCGACCAGCCTGTCAACTTTCGAAGCTTCTGGTACAATATGGGTGGCTAACGACAGATTGAGAATACTTTTAAAATACTCAACTCCAGGTTCATCCAGCTGTGAGGTATCTTATATGGCGTACCAAACTTCTCTTCGCCCTACCACACTCGGGGTGCTCTATAAATTGCCGGCTAAATTAACACGTGCACCTCTTCGGCTCTGTCACAGTCATGCCGTTGAAAGTAACAGCAGTTCTATTATTCTTCCCCTTCATTAACTTATGCTGCATTAGTTCGATAATGCTCGCCTCTAGGACCTTCTTTACTGGTGGCGGCATGTACGATTCTCCGTCTCTGTTGGCATAATTGCCTGTCTTCTGTAGTGCGACCAGCCTGTCAACTTTCGAAGCTTCTGGTACAATATGGGTGGCTAACGACAGATTGAGAATACTTTTAAAATACTCAACTCCAGGTTCATCCAGCTGTGAGGGCTCTTATATGGCGTATCAAACTTCTCTTCGCCCTACCACACTCGGGGTGCTCTATAAATTGCCGGCTAAATTAACACGTGCACCTCTTCGGCTCTGTCACAGTCATGCCGTTTAAAGTAACAGCAGTTCTATCTTCTTCATTAACTTATGCTGCATTAGTTCGATAATGCTCGCCTACTAGTCTGTTAACGTCAAAAGTATGTTCCCTAACTCTTGGGTCTTCTGGGTCGGTAAGCAAATTTCATCACGCTCATTTCCCTCTGCTGGGAAATTTCAGGTATACGACCAACAGGTTAATAGCGAGCGACTGCATTTGTGATAATGCCCCGGAAAGTTATCTCTGCTACCCAATGATCTGAGCCGTTGCGAGTTGAACATTTCGTAACTCTCTGAACCCTTGCCAATCAATTTTCCATGGTCCAGAAAAGTATGAAGTGGTCTGCAGTCAGGTGGTCTGTTAACAGAGACGATGATAGGGAGAGCTAGGTCTGAACCTAGGGATGCCGGGCACGTCGTATATCAGACAGGGTGGCACAATGGCGATGTCTGGCGAGGGAAATATCCTCTTATCCACGTAGGAGAGTTTTTGTTCATCATGCAAAATGTGGAGTTATCAATTTTCATGGCCATCATTGTACCCCATTGGGTCATTGCTTAGGACGGAATGCCAAAGCTCGTGATGATAATTGAAGTCGCCTAGTACCATAAGGTTATTGCCTTCCAAAAGCGGGCTAATATCAAACATATAACGGACACAGCACACAAGTATTCATGAGCGGCATATACATATTAAGCTACTTTACCTCAGCAGTACCATACTCTATTGCTAACCCCATACATGCCACCAGAGTCAAGCACAAGCCAAATAGGTATGTACTGGACATACTGGTGTGCAAGGAAGGAAATTCCTCCTCCCCCGCCTCTTGTACGATCCTTCCACACATCTACAGGTGACGGTGAGCTTTTTTTCCTGGATTACGTTGACCATTAAGTTTCTCCGATTCATAAAATCTACAATTGCCCATGCTTTCTTCCGGAGACGGTTGCAGATAAAAATTATACTGTCGAAAGAGAAGCGCGAGGACTACCTGCTGTAAAAAGTTCGAAACGATGCTAGACATGTCCCTAAACTGCGAATTTGTAAAAATACTTTGAAATCGTGTAAAGGACCGAAGCAGTGGTCCGGTGGAGTCAATATTCGAACATGATTTAAGTGCGAATGAAATATTAGCTTCATTCCCGTACTTTTTAATAGTAAAACTCGTAAAAGACAGAACTGCAAAAAATTTGTTCTCAAACACAAGTTTTTTGAAATAGTTCGTGAACGGAAAAATTGAAAATACGTCAAAAAACTGGAATAAATGTCAAAGTCGGCGTATCAGCCAATCAGACGCCGGCAACCATGTTACTATTTTTTTTACTCGCCCAAATTTGTCGTGTAAAAAGTTTTTAAAGAGAACGTCATTCAGCGCCAGTTTTGTTTAAAGAGACTGTTTTTGTGTACGGGAACGCTTATTCGGGTAAAATGTGTAAAAGTGGTAAAAATTTTAGAAACTTTTTAGTTCTGGAACAAAGCTATTACAATGTTCGAAAATGGATTAATGCCTAATGTCAAACACCCTTTCCCCTTAAAAAGGTCTTACGAAGCACCCTTTCCTCTTAAAAAGGGGTCTTAAGAAGCACCCTTTCCTCTTAAAAAGGGGTCTTAAGAAGCACCCTTTCCTCTTAAAAAAGGGTCTTAAGAAGCAACCTTTCCCCGTAAAAAAGATTCTTAAGTAGCACCCTTTCCCCATAAAAAAGTGTCTTAAGAAGCAGCCTTTCCCCTTAAAAAGGGTCTTAAGAAGCACCCTTTCTCCTTAAAAAGGTTCTAAAGAAGCACCCTGTCCCCTTTAAAAAGGGGTGTTAAGAAGCTCTCTTGCCCCTTAAAAAGGATCTTAAGAAGCACCCTTTCCCCATAAAAAAGTGTCTTAAGAAGCAGCCTTTCCCCTTAAAAAGGGTCTTAAGAAGTACCCTTTCTCCTTAAAAAGGGTCTTAAGAAGCACCCTTTCCCCTTAAAAAGGGTCTTAAGAAGCACCCTTTCCCCTTAAAAAGGGTCTTAAGAAGCACCCTTTCCCCTTAAAAAGGGTCTTAAGAAGCACCCTTTCCCCTTAAAAAGGGTCTTAAGAAGCACCCTTTCCCCTTAAAAAGGTTCTTAAGAAGCACCCTTTCCCCTTAAAAAGGGTCTTAAGAAGCACCCTTTCCCCTTAAAAAGGTTCTTAAGAAGCACCCTTTCCCCTTAAAAAGGGTCTTAAGAAGCACCTTTTCCCCTTAAAAAGGGTCTTAAGAAGCACCCTTTCCCCTTAAAAAGGGTCTCAAGAAGCTCACTTTCTCCTTATAGAGGGTCTTAAGAAGCACCCTTTCTCCTTAAAGAGGGTCTTAAGAAGCACCATTTCCCCTTAAAAAGGTCTTAAGAAGCACCCTTTCTCCTTAAAGAGGGTCTTAAGAAGCACCCTTTCCCCTTAAAAAGGGTCTTAAGAAGCACACTTTCTCCTTAAAGAGGGTCTTAAGAAGCACCCTTTCTCCTTAAAAAGGGTCTAAAGAAGCACCCTGTCCCCTTTAAAAAGGGGTCTTAAGAAGCTCTCTTTCCCCTTAAAAAGGATCTTAAGAAGCATTTTTCCCCTTAAAAAGGGTCTTAAGAAGCATTTTTCCGCTTAAAAAGGATCTTAAGAAGCACCCTTTCCCCATAAAAAAGTGTCTTAAGAAGCAGCCTTTCCCCTTAAAAAGGGTCTTAAGAAGTACCCTTTCTCCTTAAAAAGGGTCTTATGAAGCACCCTTTCTTATGAAGCATCGTTTCCCCTGTAAAGGGTCTTAAGACCCCCCTCCCCTGTAAAGAGTCTTAAGAAAAAAAGTTTTTTCCTCTGTAAAGAGTCTTAAGAAATGCCCTTCCCCCTGTAAAGAGCCTTAAGAAATTGCCTTTCTCCTGGAAAACGTTCATAAGAAGTACCCCGTTGAAAATGGGTCTTAAGAAGCTCCATTTACCCTGAAAAGCACCTTTACCCGGGAAAAGGTATTATGACAAAAAATATTTGGACAAAATCGGTTTTTTTTTTTTTTTTTGATTTTTAATCGATTAATCCATTCAATAATCAGCCGGCCAAACGGATGGATGTGCATTAATAAATCGACCAATTCCCTCTTAACGTATGTGAGGTTTAAAATCGTTATTCCGATGAGTGTAAAATACCTCCATAAGACATGAGAATATATTAGGTGTCTCACAGAGCTATTAACAACTTACCAATCAATTGCATTTCCTTAAACCATGTTGTCGATTCATTTCCCGGCAACACAATATATTCCAAATCATCGTCGAAAGTTAGAACTTGTTCACCCAGACGATCAAGGGCACAACGTTCATTTGTATCGGTATTTGTATAGTCGATGGGGAATTTGCGTACCGACCAACTCCAAACTTGATCCGGATATTGAAGTGTGGTTTGCAATTCCGATATGATTTCCACATGACTGGTATTCACTTGGCGAAAGGTGATTTCGCCGTGTAGGCCATGTTGCGATAAATATGCAATTAAATGTTGTCCTAAAAACAAACAAATATGTCCAAATTTAGACCAAAATGATTCACACGCTGTTGTGGTGGTGATTTCTTTTGCATTTAATAACGCATTCGCAGCCGTTATTAAGCGTCTACATACCCGTAGCTTGTGACGCAATACTCAACAAGACGAAGACAAAGACATCGAAATGTCGACTGTGGCTGGTGATTAACATTTTTGTTATTATTTTGTTGTTTTCTTCTTTGTAGAAATACTTTGTATTATTTTTAGTTTGGGATTTTATGTGATTTTCTTAAACACTAACATTATTTTTATTTACAATACAATTTTCATTTGTTTTTCCTCGGAAAGACTGTTGAATTTCATTTCACTTTCACATTTTTTGTAATTTTATTTCTCATTATTATCGCACTATTGTGTGGATTTCTTTAACGTCAGCAAAACGCAAGCCATAACAAAAACGAAAAAGTATCTCTGTCCGTAACCGTGTCTTAAACTCAACTGAGACTTGTGGCTTAAACAGAGCCAAGACATGGTAGTTAACTGGCTTGAAGGTCTACTTGTTGTTGGTTTAAGCGGAAATGACAAGGCTGAGAGACAGAGAGGGATTGCGAGTACAACAAATGTCTGATTAGAGTTTTTTTATGTCAACCGAAAATGCATTGCACATAATTTTAAGCGGAGAGCAAGAAGTATTATTGTCCATCATGCTACGATGTGTTGCGCATGCTCAATTGTTAGTTATTTTTCTTTTTAGCTTTTTTATTCAGTGTTTTGTTTTGATCGTAGCGTACGTAGATATTGGTTTTCTTGTTTTCCAGCCATCTTACTGTTTAGCCGGTTTCCGTCATAGTAGTTGTCTACATCTTTTGTTGACTACAGGGTGACAATGTGATTTTTTTATTTGAGAAAAGTAGTTATAAAAAATATTACGTTTAGACCGTTCGAACTGAATTTATGTGTACCCATTATAAAACATCTCAATCGACTTCTTTTCCATTTTTATTACAAAAATAAAATGTAATAACCTAATTCCCGCAAACGATGCAGGAATTCCTATATTGTAATACTCTTTACTGGAAACACCTACATATATGGTAAATTTCAAATTTCCTTTACAATTCCATCGAAAACAAGTAAGAAAAGACTATAGTCGGACAGTGCCGACTATCTGATCCACTACCTTTGCATGATCTTTTGGCGAATAATAATGCATTTTTTAAACAGGGATACTTTATCAAACATCCTCATACGGGTTAAGATGCAGGCAACATATAAAAAATTGCGTGTACTTTAAATTATCTATACCATATCGACCAGTTCGGAAACTGCTTAGCCTAGCACCAAAAGCGCGGTATAAACAGAAAAAAGTTAAGTGTTTTGGAAACCTTCATATCTGTTATGAACACATGTTAAATTTTGTTTCGATCTGGCAACTCCTTCATATAGAAACAGGTGTTCAAAAAAGACGCATCCGCAATTTTTTTTACAATGGAAAAATTAGAAATGCGTCATTAAATATTTACATAAAAAAGGTTTATCGGGACAAGAAATTCATAATGATATGGTGAATGTGTTAGTTGAAAGTGCTCCTTCATATGCAACAGTAAAAAATTGGGTTGCTGAATTTAAACGTGGTCGTACAAGCATTGAAGATGAACCACCTAGTGGACGTGCAAAAACAGCAACAACAACAGAAATTGTAGCCAAAGTGCATGATATGGTATTAAATGATCGACGAATAAAAGTGCGTGAAATTGCTAATATCATGGGCATCTCAAATGATGGAGTCCATTTAATTTTGCATGAAGAACTACAGATGAAAAAGCTTTCTGCAAGATGGGTGCCGCATTTGTTAACAGTCGATCAAAAACGCATAAGAATGAACATTTCTCAAGCTTGTTTGAATCGTTTTAAGCGAAATAAAATGGATTTTAAGCGTCGTTTCATAACTGTTGATGAGACATGGATCCACCACCATACTCCAGAGACAAAAGAACAATCCAAACAATGGACTGAAGCTGGAGGAAGTGCCCCAAAGAAGGCAAAAACAATTCAATCGGCTGGTAAGGTTATGGCAACGGTTTTTTGGGACTTCGAGGTATTATATTGATTGACTATCTGTAAAAGGGTAAAACAATAAATTCAGAGTACAATTGCAACCTTTTGGATCAATTAAGTGTACAAATTCGAGAAAAACGTCCTGGCTTACAACACAAAAAATAATTTTTCATCAAGACAACGCACCAGCGCACAAGAGTGTTTTAACAATGGCTAAAATCAACGAATTAAAGTACGAGTTTCTTGACCACCCACCTTATTCTCCTGATTTAGCTCCCAGTGACTTTTACTTGTTCCCAAAATCTAAAAAAATTCCTTGCTGGCAAGCGTTTTACCTCAAATGAAGATGCAATTACAGTTCTAAACCACTATTCTGAAGACCTTGAGGAAAACTATTTTAATCAAGGGATAGAATTGCTAGAAAAGCTTTGGACTAACCCAGCAAAAAAAAGTCCTCCCAAAATCATGGGTTTTGTAAGGGATTTTTGGCAGCCGTAACTACTCGCAAACCCTCTTTCTTCCCCATTATTTTTACAAAGGCCTGTCGCACTCAGTTTGTAGTTATTTTATGACCACTAGAATAACTAGTTATTCTGTGGCCACTAGAAGTTAAAAAGTAAGTAGAAAAAAATTATATTTTTAGAACAGTTGATGTAGAGATTTTTTTTAATTTCACACACTTTCTTACTTTTATTTTACTTTATTTTATTTCGATCGCTGTGCGAGTTGAACACACGAACCCTCTGATTTCTAGCCAAAGACACTACATACTATGCCACGCACACGAACATTAAGGGTTGCTTAAGAACTTAAATGTGCAGTGAACATGTGCACCACGAACTGTTATTATACCCTCCACCATATGGAGGGTATAATTAAATTTGTCATTCCGTTTGTAACACATCGAAATATTCGTCGGAGACCCTATAATGTATATATATTATTGATCAGCATGTCGATTTGACCATGTCCGTCTGTCCGTCCGTCTGTCTGTCTGTCTGTTGAAATCAAGATACAGCTCGCAATTTTAAAGATAGAGAGTCAAAATTTGGTACAGAAGTTTTTATTACTTGCAGGATGGTTGGTATTGAAAATGGGATATATCGGTCCACGTTTTGATATAGCCCCCATAGAACGGTACCTCCCGATTTTCGGTATTTTTAAGGTTTTAGCTTCATTATCCTACCAAAATGGCTGAAATTTGTTACGTAGTCTTCTTTACTTACTTACTTAGCTGGCCCATTACAGAACATTTGTTCTATAGGCCGAACTAAGAAGAGATCTCCATTCCTCTCTATTTGTTGCTTTGCACACTGGAATACCGCGCCTTGTCATCTCATCATCCACTTGTTTGCGCCATCTATTCCTTGGCCTGCCAATTCTGCGTGCACCGCCATGTGGCATGTATTCATACGCCTTTTTAGCGGGTTCATCATCGCTCATTCTTATGATATGGCCTAGCCAACGCAATCGCTGCATCTCGATACGTTTAACAATATTCATGTCGTTGTATAGCAGATACAGCTCGTGGTTCATGCGACGTCGATATTCACCGTCAACGCAGATTGGTCCATAGATCTTTCGAAGAATTTTTCTCTCAAACACACCAAGCACTGCCATGTCTGCTTGCGCAAGTACCCAGGCTTCGGAGCCATACATCAGCACGGGTAGTATCAGTGTTTTGTAGAGCGTTATTTTTGTTTGACGAGATGTGGCTTTGTTTTTAAACTGCTTACTTAATCCAAAGTAGCATCTGTTGGCCAATACAATTCTTCTTTTTATTTCACAACTGATGTCGTTTGTTGTGTTGACGGAGGTGCCGAGGTAGACGAAGTCTTTTACTACCTCAATATTATAGGAACCAACTTCCACAGTCGGTCCGAGCTCAATGGACGCATTGCGCGTCGACACCATCAACTTGGTCTTCTCACCGTTTACCGCCAGACCCACTTTAGCAGATTCTCCTTCGACCTTTATAAAGGTATCAGTTACTTCTTTTACTGATCGACCCATGATGTCTATATCATCAGCATAAGCAAGTAACATGTGACTGTTGGTGTAGATTGTGCCACTTCTTTTGACGTTTGCCTCTCTATAACCTTTTCTAGCAGGATGTTGAAGAGGTCACACGAAAGGCTGTCTCCTTGTCTGAAACCTCTTTTGGTACCAAACTCTTCGGAGAGGTTCTTTCCTATTTTAACTGAGGACCTCGTGTCAGTTAAAGTCATTTTACAAAGCCGGATGAGCTTTGCGGGAATACCAAATTCAGACATGGCTTGGAATACCTTTGAGCGCAGCGGACTGTCGAAGGCTGCTTTATAATCGACAAAAAGGTGGTAGGTGTCGATCTGCATCTCTTGGGTCTTCTCCAGGATTTGCCGCAGGGTAAATATCTGGACAATGGTGGACTTGCCAGGTCTAAAGCCGCATTGGTATGGTCCAATAATCTCGTTGACCATTGGCTTTAGTCGTTCGCACAATATCCCTGACACAATCTTGTAGGCAATAGGGAGTAGACTTATGCCCCTATAGTTAGAGCATACAGTCTTATCTCCCTTCTTGTGGACGGGGCACAGGATACTCAGGTTCCAATCGTCGGGTACTCGTTCTTCCTGCCAGATGGTGCTAACTAGCTGATGAATACACCTTATCAGCGTGTCGCCTTCGGTTTTGAACAGCTCGGCTGGTAAGCCATCGGCCCCTGCTGCCTTATTATTCTTCAGCCGATTTATTGCTGTCTTTACCTCATCTTGGCTGGGCGGTATACATTCAATACCATCTTCTGGGATTGGGACTGTGGTATCTTCGTCGTCTTCGCTGCTATTGGATACCAACAGATTTGAAAAATGTTCTTTCCATATCCTGAGTACACTATCTGTATCAGTTACCAAATTACCTTGCTGGTCTCTACAGGAGGATGTGCCTGTACCAAAGCCATCAGTTTGATGCTTGACTCTTTGGTAGAATTTTCGGACTTCATTCTGGCTCCTGTACATCTCGATTTTTTCACACTCCCGCTTTTCCATCTCTCTCTTTTTCCTGCGGAAAAGACGTTTCTCCTCTCTCCTTTTCTCCCTGTATCTCTCTCGTGCGCTACGCGTTGCTACGGATTGTAAAGTAGCCTTATGTGCCGCATTTTTCTCTTCGGTGGCAGCACGACACTCCTCATCATACCATGGATTCCTTGGTGGAGGTCTCTGGTATCCAAGTATGGATTTTGCGGCTGTTTGCATGGAGTGGGCAATGCTTTGCCATTGCGCTGATATGTTATCGGGATGAGGAGGGCTTTGATTAAGCAATTGGGCTAGTTGAGTGGAATATGCTGTGGCTATCTGTTGTGATTGCAGCTTACCGATGTCTAACTTTCGTGTTGTGTCTGTTCGTACTTTGTTTGCTACGTTTAAGCGGGTGCGTACCTTTGCTGCAACAAGGTAGTGGTCCGAATCAATGTTTGCGCCTCGGAACGATCGTACATCCAACACGCTCGATGAATGTCTTCCATCTATCACAACATGATCAATTTGGTTTCTTGTTTTCTGATCTGGAGACAGCCAGGTGCCCTTATGAATATCGAGATGATTAAATCTGGTACTGCTAACTACCATGTTTTTTGCAGCTGCAAAGTCTATCAGTCTCATACCATTGTCAGATGTTTCACTGTGGAGACTGAATTTCCCGACTGTTGGGCCAAAGATATTCTCCTTTCCAATTTTGGCATTAAAATCGCCTAGAATGATTTTAATGTCATGGGCAGGGCAACGGTCATATGTTTCTTCTAAGCGCTCGTAAAATATATCTTTGGTCTGTTCATCCTTTTCTTCAGTGGGAGCATGAGCGCAGATAAAGGTGATGTTGAAGAATTTAGCTTTTATTCGAATTGCAGCAAGTCTTTCATTCACTGGAGTGAAGCTGGATACAAGATGTTTTAGTCTCCGACTAACTACGAATCCACAACCAAACTCATGCTTTACGTCATGGCAGCTATAATACAGTGCGTCACCTTTAGGTGTTGTTGTGACGCCTTTCCCAATCCATCGTATTTCCTGTATGGCAGTAATATCGGTCTTGTACTTTTCAAGTACGTCTGCCAATGCGAAGACTGCACCTTCTCTATAAAGAGTGCGAACATTCCAGGTGCAGATGCGCAGATCATGGTCCTTAAAACGTTTGCGGGGTTCGTCAACTTTAGAGGGGTTTGTTTTTCTTTTCTTTCGTTTTTTCATAGTAGGCTGTTTTTTCTAGGGGAGGGTTACTAACCCGACGCCCAAACCCAAGTTTTTAACGTTCTTATGGGTGAACGCGCGGCACATGTTAGCTCACTACCTTTAACGGGTGTTAAAGGCAGTTCCCCAGGTGACACCACGGGGAGGTCAGTGTCCACTTGGGATGAAAGAGGGACCAAGATAAATCCTGGGCTTTGCCATGTTAAAACCGGTCAGGACCGTTCCTTGGTATCTTCCATCCCCTACGTCACCCTACGTAGTCTTCTTTAGGGGTATAAAACTTTCCCCCAGAATTTTGTCGGTATCGGTCCACACCTTCATATAGCCCCCATAGAACGGTACCTCCCAATTTTCGGTATTTTTAAGGTTTTAGCTTCATTATCCTACGAAAATGGCTGAAATTTGCTACGTAGTCTTCTTTAGGGGTATAAAACTTTCCCCCAGAATTTTGTCGGTATCGGTCCACACCTTCATATAGCCCCTATAGAACGGTACCTCCCGATTTTCGGTATTTTTAAGGTTTTAGCTTCATTATCACACCGAAATGGCTGAAATTTGGTACTTAGTCTACGTTGGTGGTATAAAACTTTCCCCCAGAACTTTGTCGGTATCGGTCCACACCTTCATACAGCCCCCATAGAACGGTACCTCCCGATTTTCGGTATTTTGAACGTTGTGGCCTCAATAACCACAAAAATGGCTGAAATTTGGTAATTTATCGGTATAGGTTCAAGCCTTCATATAGCCCCCATGGAAAGGTACCTCCCGATTTTTCGTATTTTGAAGGTTGTGTCTTCAATATTCCACCAAAATGGCTGAAATTTGGTATTTAGTCTTCAATGTGATATAAAACTGTTCGCCAGAAATATGTCTGTACAGGACCACGCTTTCATATTGCCCCATTTCTGGCTAAAATTCATCGGTATAGGTCCACGTTTCGATATAGCCCCATAGAACGGTACCTCCCGATTTTCGTAATACTGAAGATTGCGACGTCAATATCCAACCGAAGTGGCTGAAATTCGTTATTTCGTCTTCCAAGAGTTATAAAATATTCCAGAAAAGTATTATCAGTATAGGTCCACGTCTTCCTATATCCCCATAGAAGCGTACTTCTTGATTTTCGGTATTTTTTAAGTTTTAGCCACATTATCTTACCGATATATAGGAAATTTGGTATTTAGTCTTCTTTGAGCCTAAAAACTTTCCGTAAGAAATTTGTCGGTATAGATCGACGTTTCGAAATAGCCCCCATAGAATGGTGCCTCACATTGTTTTACCGAAATTGCTGAAATTTAGTATTAAGTCTTCTTCATACACGAAAGGAAACAAATTATTCCATTTTACTTCAATACAACTTGTGGTGGAGGGTATAACAAGTTCGGCCCGGCCGAACTTAACGCCGTTCTTACTTGTTTTTTAATTAAAAAAAAACTCGCGTGCCGACAGTGAGCTTTGAACACACAACCCTAGGATTTATAGTCGGACACACACTCACTGTGCCACCGTCCTCACTACTTAGTGAGGAACAAAGTAAGTAGGTTTGCCTTGTAATGTTTTTAAGAAGTATCCCATTACTTTTCAGATTACTTGTAATGGGAAAAGAAGCTTGTTTACATTACTTTGTTACGTAATAGGTTACGTAATGACTACTCGATCCGAATTTTTGCTGGGTAAGTGTATTGAAGTTTCAGGAGATTATATTGAAAAATACAAATATTTTTGAAAAACTAACTATTCTCTTTCATTGATAGGCTAGGAAGTTTCCGAACCGCCCTCGTACTGAGGGGTCAAAAGTTCCTCTTTCATATAATTTAGTTCCACAGAACTACAATATACAGTTTGAAATGTTTCACACAAGATGTATAGTCCATTTGACTCACTAAATAGCTTATGAGCAATATCTAAAAGTAGGGTTCATCCTTGTCATAAGGTCCCGAATACCATGCGAAATTTTTTGACGATTGGTATATGATTGCGTTCTGAATATTCATAACAATTTATAATAAACATGCGGGCTGACAAACATATAATGCCACGATTCCGACAATTTCTTTACCATCATATAATGACAATTTGTCGGATGGAAGAAAAATATATTTCTTTACCAAGTAAGAAACGACTATAGATGGACGGGACTGACCACTTCATATCCTATACCACTATATCTGGGGACTATATCTTCGCGGAATTTCTCTTTCATGATTGCGACTTGTTGCTGCCGTCAGGTCATATATACATAACATTTTGTACATTGTCATTACAAGAAGGTCTAAGAGCTAAATTGTGTATTCTATACAAATTAAATTAAGATCGGTACCAAACAATGTGTGTCTGGAACCAATATTTCGAAGTGTTAAATGATTTTTTTTTGTGAAACAAATATAATGCCCTCAACACATTGTGGTGTAAGACATGATACATAATAATATATGGAATGAACTCTTCTGCCAAATTCAGGATTAAGAATTTACGAATGAGTTGTTTTATTCATGTTCGAAATATTAGGATGGCTATACTTAGGGCACCAAAATTTCAAGGTATAACATTATGTTTGATCAAAATCAGAAATTATGCAGAAATTTAAAAACCCTCATCATCACCTAGATTATTCCGATTTCCTTCAATGTAAAAACGTGGAATTTCCCTGTCGTGGTTTCTCCACCATGATAGCGACAATTTCTTTATAATGAAGGCGACATTTTGTAGCATGAAATAAAAATGTAGGTTTTTACACACAACAAAAAGCTAAGGAACCCACCTATATATTTGGGAGCAGTACCGTTATAAAACCGTTGCCTTATTACAATAAGCAGAAAGTAAAATATCAAGAGTCAATTTTGTCTATATAAGCTAGTTGGCGGAAATATACCTTCAGAAATTGAAATATGAACTAAAACTTGAATTTAAACATCTTTCACACAAATGTTATGACCAATTTCAAACGCTAAACACCATACGATCATCATCCAAAGTTTATGGTATCTTCATTGACCTTAACTCTTACCTCGTGCAAAATTTTGTTTGCATTGAACTATAACTACGAGATTTTTCTGATTCTAATACACTACGCACTGTGCGATCCCTTCATACATTAGGCTGTAACTCTGCCATCTGACCAACTAAGTCAACATATGTGACATCAATGGAAAGGTCAATAGTTGCTCTTCCAAATATCACTAACTGGACCGAAATAGGTCTTCCAAGAATAAAGATGCAGGCTGTACATTAAAAATTTGTACAATTTTCACACAAAAGTTTTGGTCCATTTAACCTGCTAAATATTATCTGGTCATCTTCTGAGATTGCAAGCTTCTTCTTTGCCACGAACTCAAACTCAATTTAAAATTTCCCGTCGATTGGACTATTATTGCGCCCTACAGAGCAGCTACAAAATGAGGTAAAAATTTTGTTTTTGGTCCATTTCACCCGCTAAATGTTTCACGATCATCACCAATTAAAATAGCGATCTATTCTGACGTGAAGCCTACCTCCATACCAAATTTCGTGACGATCGGTTCATAATTGCGGCCTGGAGTTTGATAACAATTTATAATGGACAGACGGACACACGGACGGCACACACGACGAATATTTCGCGGTGTTACATGAAGTTTTAGCAAAACAAACTTATAATCCCCTTCCCACATTGTGGAGTACAAAAATTTAACAATTTTTACAGTGTTTTATTTATCTCGCTTTGGCGTCCGTTTAGTTCAAATCTCATTTTTAACACAGTTGCAGTTGACCAATCGAACTGAAACTTTGCACACTTTTCAGATTTAAATTGCATTTCAAAGCTGATAGCTCAATTTTGACACAGTTGCAGTTGTCCAATCGGACTAAAACTTTGCACAATTTTAAGATTTGGATGACAATATATGAATATGAAATCAAAACCAATATTGGTCCATTTTTATACCCTCCACCATATGGAGGGTATAATTAAATTTGTCATTCCGTTTGTAACACACTGAAATATTCGTCGGAGACCCTATATTGATATTATTGATCAGCATAAAATTCTATGTCGATTTAACCATGTCAATATTTGGTACAGAAGTTTTTATTACTTGCAGGTTGGTTGGTTATTGAAAATGGGATATATCGGTCCATGTTTTGATATAGCCCCCATAGAACGGTACCTCCCGATTTTCGGTATTTTTAAGGTTTTAGCTTCATTATCCTACCAAAATGGCTCAAATTTCGTACAGAGTCTTCTTTAGCGGTATAAAACGTTGGTGGTATAAAGCTTTTCCCCAGAACTTTGTCTGTATCGGTCCATGCCTTCATATAGCCCCCATAGAACGGTACCTCCCGATTTTCTGTATTTTGAACGTTGTGGCCTCAATATTCCATCGAAATGGCTGAAATTTGGTATTTAGACTTCGTCGGGGGTACTCAAACTACCCCTTTAAATTTGTCGGTATAGATCCACGCCTTCATATAGCCCTCATGGAAGGGTACCTCCCGATTTTCCGTATTTTGAAGGTTGTGGCTTCAATATTGCACCAAAATGGCTGAAATTTGGTATTTAGTCTTCAATGTGATATAAAACGTTCGCCAGAAATTTGTCTGTACATGTCAACGCTTTCATATTGCCCCATTCCCGACTAAAATTCGTCGGTATAGGTCCACGTTTAGATATAGCCCCCTTAGAACGGTACCTCCCGATTTTCGTAATACTAAAGATTGTGACGTCAATGAAATTCGTTATTTGTTCTTCCAAGAGTTATAAAATATTCTAGAAGAGTATTATCAGTATATATCCACGTCTTCCTATATCCCCATAGAGGCGTACTTCTTGATTTTCGGTATTTTTTAAGTTTTAGCCACATTCTCTTACCGAAATATAGGAAATTTAGTATTTAGTCTTCTTTGAGTCTAAAAACTTTCCGTCAGAAATTTGTCGGTATAGATCGACGTTTTGAAAGAGCCCCCATAGAACGGTGCCTCACATTGCACTGTGGTTCCGCCCGTGGACAAAAATCGAAACATTTATATCGACAAATTTGATTGCGATTGAAATAAATATTCTCTAAACACATTATATTTTTATTATCCAGTATTATTTTTGCCAATTTACATCGGTAATATGCCAAGTTAAGTAGAAGAAGTTGAGATTTGTATGTGGTACCTTAAAAACGAAAAAAAAGATTCGCAAAGCATACGTAGCTTATGAGTGAAATTATAAAAAAAATTAAGAGGTAAATGTACAATTTCCAAAATGAAGCTTAAAGTTGATGGCATTGACAATATTCTTAATATCATTTATGTTGAGTTTTACTAGTGTTGGCCCCGTAAGGGCAAGTCCATATTTTCTTTAAAATACAGGGGAAATTCTCTAGTTTACGATAAGAAGAAATCCAGCTGCCACCATCTGCCAACCTGTAAGTTATTCCCCTTACACCACGCCTGTAAAATCGCCAAAATCGCCGAAAATCGGGAGGTACGTTTATATGGGAGCTATACCGAAACGTGGACCTATATTGAACATTTTTTGCAAGGAGGTATGGTGTTCCCTCAGAATTAAAAATGCTAAATTACAGCCAAATCGGTTGGAAAATTTGGCTAAAATCATCAAAATACCGAATATCGGGAGATACGTTTACATGGAAGTTATACCTTAACTTGGACCTATATTGAACATTTTTTGCACGGACGTATGATCTTCCCTCCCAAGACAAAATACAAAATTACAGCCAACTCGGTTAGAAAATCTGGCTAAAATCGTCAAAATACCGAATATAGGGAGGTACGTTTATATGGGAGTGTTACCTAAACGTGGACATATAGTGAACATTTCTTACGAGGTGGTATGTTGTTTCCTCAGAACACAAAATGCAAAATTACAGCCAAATCGACTGAAATTTGGCTAAAATCGTCAAAATATAAAAAAATCGGGGGTACATTTATATGGCGGCTGCACCCAAATCTGGACCTACATCCATTAAATTTGTTTTTCTCCCTTTTGAGCACGTTATAAAACTATGATTCAAATTTCGAGGCATTAACTCGATTGAACTATTTTTGGCACTCCTTCCATACAAGTGGGACCACTGTGCATTGTTTTACCGAAATTGCTGAAATTTAGTATTAAGGCTTCTTCATACGCGAAAGGGAACTAATATTCCATTTTGCTTCAATACAACTTGTGGTGGAGGGTATAACAAGTTCGGCCCGGCAGAACTTATCGCCGTTCTTACTTGTTACCATTTTTACAGTGTTTTATTTAACTTGATTTTCAAATCTGGTAACTCATTTTCCACACAGTTGCAGTTGACCAATCGAACTTAAACTTTGCACACTTTTCAGATTTGGATGACAATACATGAATATGGGCCAATTTTTTTCTACAACCCCCATATATCGGTACCACCCGATTTCAGGTACTTTGAGAATTTTAACTTCACTTTTACCCGAATTAGCTGTTATTTGGCATTTGGCATTTCCAATGATACAGACATTTCCCCACCAAAAATTGTGAACATAGGTCCAGGTTTTGGTATAGCCTCCTTATTGCGGTACCACCCGATTTCAAGTATTATGAGGATTTTATCTTCATTTTTAGGCCAAATTGGCTGCAACTTGGCAATGGGACCCCCATTGGTACCGAAACTTCCCCAACAAAAATTGTGGACATAGGTCCAGGTTTTGGTATAGCCCCCATATAGTGGTACCACCAAATGTTTTAAGGATTTTATCTTAATTTTTAGCCAGAATTGGCTATTGAGTTCCCAATGCTACAGAAACTTCCCCACCAAAAATTATGGACATAAGTCCAGGTTTTGGTAAAGCCTTTATATAACGGTACTACACGATTTCAGGCATTTTAAAGTTTTTATCTAAATTGTCGGCCTAAATTGTCTATAATTTTGTTCTCAGTGGTCAAAAAGATTTATTTACTAAAAAGTTAATAAAAATAAGTTTCAGTGTTTTATTTAGAAATGCACTTAAAACTAGAAAATAATTTGTCTCTTAGCCTCAATAAATATATTCTTTCTCATGATGGAATCTCTCAAATAAAACGCTTGCATTTAAATTATAAATGGTGGCAAAATCAAACGGCAAGCGTTTTATTTGAAAGATTCCATCATGAGAAAGAATATGTTTACTGATTTAAGCGACAAATTATTTTCTAGTTTTAAGCGCATTTCTAAATAAAACACTGAAACTTAATTTTATTAAATTATTTTTTATTTTGCTAGCACAAAATAATGGAGGGATTGTGGAGTAAATTTTATTTACTCTAACTCAGAGCCCATAAAAATTAAAAATACGTACAGAATGTAGACAATGCCCAGAAAAATGTTAGACCAAAATTTTAAATATTGGGTTTATAACTTCCATATTGCAGCAACAACAAAAGACAAAAAAATATTGTTGGAATATTATTTCGAAAATATATTTTTTTATGAGTTATTTTACTATTTCGCTAAATTTCCATACAAAATCTGAAGAATTTTGCTAAAACTTCTCCAAGGAAAATAGTTAGTTATCGTAAAAGTATATTTGCTTAGTGTGATAAGCAAAAGAATTAAGAAGTACACTAATATTGAAATCACAACGAAAGAAAGAACACAAAAGTTGAAAAGTGTGTAATTCGCGAATTCTTTAAAATCAGTTGAGGCTCATGCACTTTTCAAATACAGCGAGTGCATCTCTATCAATATGTATGATTCTATCCATGTTTCATTTATATATAACAAATTTTAAACAGATTCGTCAAGAACCGCGGATGTGACACAACATTCTATTTTTGGTTAACTGCAAATATTACTCCCGAATCTCTATAATTTATGACAAACCTTTTTGCAAATATTGTAAAAGCGTATAAAGGAGTTAATTTATGTATAAATTTTCAAAGAAAATCGCGGTTCAATGCGCGGAATTGCCAAAATATATGTTTGCCGATTTTTATATTTTCAAGGTATCTATATCCGCCGTTTCAGTGGATGGATCCGAACGCGGAAGGACTCATAAGATCCGGCGCGTTAAAAAAAAACTAAAATCACGCGGGATTCAAAGGCACCTGTTTCACAGTTGCAGTTTTCAAAGCCAAAACATAGGTTTTTAAAGAAAATTTACGCACCAAATTTTCGGCTAGTTATAACAAAAATTAAAAAAAAAACGCCGAAATCTAAACTTCAAAATGTCAGCATCAATTTTTGTGTGATGAAGTGTTTATATCAAAAAACCATACATTAGAACTATCTTGCCCAAGGGGCATTCTTTAATTCCTGTTTTGACCACAGGTCTGAATGTGGCGTGGTTTGTCCAGATATCAAGAAAGAACACAAAAAACTTGTTTACTTCAACATATTTTTACCCATTTTTGTATTACCACCAACACAGCTTCCACGTAAATTATTTGTTATGGTCTATATTATGAGATCGTGGCTAAAACACTTCAATCAACATAAATATATTCATATTATATAAAATATATTTCAAGTTTGCGATTTATTAAATGGTAAACCTCAGCTTCAACGATTGTAAAACCTTTTTGAATATTACCATATGTGTTTCTAAATAAATAGTTCATTAAAACGCCAACTCTCGCTGCCACCTGGAGTGCATTCAATTTAAAAGTGACGATACGGAAGAAGACTGTGGTATGCGCATTAATAGGTCTGTCTGGTTACTCTAAAACTTGTAACAATTTGTACCAATTGTTGCTGGAAGTCGTCTGTTAACACAAAAAGCCAGCAAAAGAGATCGAATCGAGAGAGACATTTTGACAGTTCTTTTACTGAGAGTTTGCAAATTCTTGCTGGACAAATTTCTTCTAGCAAGCACTTGCAACTCTTCTTCTTCCTGAAAACAATCAATCAGCTGTTTTTAATTATTCGGTGATTTTATGTTTGTGAAAATTAAAAAAACAATTTTATTGCGGAAATAGCAAGCCTTTCGTCGGATAACAAAGTTGCAATGTTGAAAAATTCCTTTTTCGAGGATTTTTTTTTTATTTTAAATAAAATACAACATTTTTGCTTCCTTTTTTCCTTTATTGGTGGACAAATTGTTCTGTTTTGGCAAGTCAGCTGATTGCTTGCTGGTTTTTGCTGGGAAGGTGTTTGTTTACTTTTTACAATTTTCTTTGCAAAAGAGAATAACAACTCCTTACTCTCTGAAACCAGACAGACCAAATATATCAATTCAGTATCATATCATGTGACTCAAAATTTTTGTACTTTCTGCTGGGTAACAAGCGAATAACTGGATCACCTTTCTAGTAAACATAGTTTCCATTAAAAATTTATGTTTACATATTTTGCGAAGACCTTAAGATAATCAAATAACAATATCGGTATTACAATTGGTGTGTCTTCTTATTTACTAAATTTTGCTGAAACATTTTTCGACAGCATGTTCCGCACAAACCACTTTCAAGTGGTTTCATTGTTTTTTTAAACCCTAGACCACACTGTGGTAAGGGGTATTACGTCTTTGTGCATTAGTTTGTAACATGCACAATAGACTGGTTTTAACTCAAAATCGATGTCGGATTTTTTATGCGGCACCTCCCTAAAGTGTTTTGTTAGATTTTAAAATTGCCAAAGTTTGAGCAGAATCGGAAGATGTTAACACGTGCCATTGGGGCCTCAAAATTTTCATAGTAATTTGTATCGGGACAAAGGTGAATTTTTACCAGTTCATTTCTGTAGCTAAACAAGTAATCCTACATATTTGAAATGAGAATAAGCAAAATATACCCCGGTTACAATTAACCAGATTAACCTAATGGGTTTGGGTTTCAAATGTGAATTCCATAGCACAAACGTCAAATAAATCCTCATGAAGTGGATTAACCCGCCAAAAACTCTAATGTAACCGTACTAATAGTTTCAACGGCATAGCCAGGATTTCAGCAAACAATGGGATCAGTGTAACCAATTGCAAGGTATTTAAAATCACTACTTTGTCCAAAGACCATGTGAATTTTTGATGAAGCCGTTTAATATTTTTTTTCTTTTTAAATAAACAATTAAAATTTGTATTTTATTTGTATAAATATATCGCAATTTTGACATTAAATGCCACCTCTTTCATTTGCATGTGGGCAACTCTAATCACATAAACATTCCTCGGTTGTATAATGTTTGTTGAAAACAGGTTTTTTATACAGGGAACCTAATGCCCAATGTAGTGTAACAGCCGTCATCGCCGCTTGATACTAAACCGGGATATCCAAATACTGGAAATCCAGGATAACCTTGAAGAATTGATGCATCCCTTTGCCCTTTGTTTTGTAAGGAGGCGATACAGTCAGTGCATTGTTCCAATTTGAACTTCTATATCTCAAAAATGGCAAAACCTACGACAATATCATGAAAGTCAATCTTGTAGAGAATTTTCACAGCTACTACATTTTCTCTAATCCCATTTCGATATGACTTGCGGTTTACAAGCAAAATCGTGAAAAACATAAAATACCCCTAAAAATGTCAACTTTTTTTTTGGTTTTTTGATTTTACTCATCTATTTCAGAATCGCAAAAACTTCCCAGGTGTAAGCTCCTACCATTTAAAGTTGCTTCAAGAGCACCGTGCTAACTTCTAGAATCTGTTTCTATGATTCCTAGACAAGACACTAGGGTGACTTGATAAAGAAAAAAGACTTCAATAAATACTTCATAATTACAAATTTGTAAAAATGTTTGTATAAATAGAAGTTATCAAAATCTGCCTTTGTCTTTTAGCCATTAGCATTCAAATACGCCTGATGAGCCTGGCTTAAACCACCAGGCGAAACGATCGTAGCGTAATGGTTGAGTGTGTGGTATTTCGCTAGAATTCATTTTTCAATACAAAACTCCTTAGGCCATGTCAGCTCGATTAATCCAATTAATTAATTAACAAGTAAGAAAAGCGTTAAGTTCGGTCGGGCGGAACTTTTTATACCCTCCACCACAAATGTCAGCCATTTCGGTGGATTAATGTGGCCACAACCTTCAAAATACCGAAATTCGGAAGGTACCGTTCTATGGGGGCTATATAATGGCGTGGACATATACCTACAAATTTCTGGGAGAAAGGTTTATACGCCTAAAGAAGACTAAATACCAAATATTAGCCATATCGGTGTGATAATGAGGCTAAAACGTTCAAAATATCGAAAATCGGGAGATATTGTATTATGGGGGCTATATCAACACGTGGACCTATATAAACATTTTATGGTAGAAATGTTTCTTAGCCTCTGGAAACACAAAATACAAAGTTACAACCGATTCTTTGGTCAAATGGGTCTAATACATTCAAAATATATTAAAATGACGCGTACTTTATATGGGGGCTATACCAAAACGTGGACCTATATAATCCAACTTTGGTAGGAATATTTTTTGGCCTCTGGAGACACAAAGTACCAAATTACAACCAATTCGGTGGTAAAATGGGCCAAATACCTTAAAAATTCCTTAAAACGACGACGCGTCACGCGTCATTTTGTATGGGGGCTATACGAAAGCGTGGACCTACATAGCCCGCTTTCAATACCAAAAGCCCTACGTAAATATAACATATTTTCCCAAAATTTCATCAACCTACGTCAATCCGTTCGGACGCTAGAGTGATTTCCACAGACGGACAGACGGACAGACAGACAGACAGACGGACGGACATGGCTATATCGATGTAGAATTGCACGCTGATCAAGAATATATATACTTTGTGGGGTCTACAATGATTATTTCGAGTAGTTACAAACGTAGTGACAAACTTAATATACCCCCATCCTATGGTGGAGGGTATAAAAACTTCATAAATAACGGCCTTCGTCCCAAAAAGACAATAATAAATAAAAACTTCACAGCAGAGCCCGGCTGCCCCGACTGAGGTTTGAACCTGGGTCCTCTCCAACAAACAGACAATGTTGTCGAGATCTCAGCGTTCTGAGACACTGCCAATGTATCATATCAACAAACTAGTCGACATGATGCCAATGTATCATATCAACAAACTAGTCGACATGATATCCAAAACTTCAAAAACTGATGGCATTACAATTCATGAAGGAAACCCCCCTTCGATTGTATATGTGTATGTATTGAGAAAATGATTCCTAGACAAGACTCTAGGGTGACTTGATTAAGAAAAATGACTTCAATAAATACTTCATAATTACAAATTTGTAAAAATGTTTGTATAAATAGAAGTTAACAAAACCTGCGTCTTGCTTGCGCATTTTGTGTTATGCCAAAAATGGTGGAAATATCCTTGGGTTAAATTCTTGCATTTTGGGGTTTTTGTCTTCATTTTCTCTGGTATTGTTGTACAGTATGTCGTGTTTTGGCTTAATGTCTGTATTTACCCTACATAGGACAACGTGTTCACGTCCACCATTATGTTATAGGTACTATATATAATGATTTATATGAAATTATGGCGATGCACAAGAGGTGAAAACGCGAAAAATTGAGATTAATAAAAAAAATTAAATTCGAGTTTTGGTATAACTGTCGTTACATGGTAATATGTTATAAAATTATAAGTCTCTAACCAAAATGTCAAGATCATATCGACACCTCCAAATAATAGTATGCTAAGTCTAAAAAGTGAGTTTTGCACGAGAAGCTCTCAAAGTGTGGAAATTTTTTTGAACTTCAGTACTATGCTAAGTCAATATTTGCTTATAACTTCTGTTCGGATTGACCGATCATTACCAAATTTTGACAGAATATAAGTTAAAGGACGTTCGGCACCTCCAAATAATAGTTTGCTAATTCTGAACAGTGAGTTTTGCAGGACAAGCTCTAAAAGTTTGGAAATTTCTTTGACCTTCAGTACTATGCTAAGTAAATATTTGTTTATAACTTCTGTTCGGATTGTCCGATTATTACCAAAATTTGACACAATTTAAGTTAAAGGACGTTAAATATAAAAATGTAAAAAACTTGAAAACATGCTAAGTCGACTTAGCATACTATTGTTTGGAGGCGTCGATATATTGTTTACTTCTACAGTTACACTGTGCTAAAGCTAAAGAATTTTTAATAATTTGAAGAGCACCATAAAAAATTAATTTTTTTGGTGTATAAAGTGTGCTATTTTTTACGCATCAAAAGCGGCCATTTTAGAATGGAATCGTCAACTTCAGGTAGATATTTGAATCTTGGAAAAATATATTTATGGCAAAAAAAATTTAGAAACATATTAAAATTAATTTAAACAGTATCTATTTTTCCCTATTTCTGAAAAGCATTTAGAGTTAAAAAAGTAGCGGAATATTTTATATGGAGGTTATTCCAAAACGAGAATATATTGAGATAATTTTTGATACAAATATTTTCAATCCCTTCAAAATGCACAATTCACAATCTGAGCCAGTTTAGTTGCAATATATGCCTAAAATTTTCGAAAAACCTGTACCTCTATATGGGGGGTTTCCAAAACGTTGACCTATATTTACAGATTTTCGCACGATGAATTCTTAGGCATTCAGAACTATAAATCCTAATTTACAGATAAATATACTAAAAAATGTGGTCAAGACCCTCGAAATACATAAAATCGGAAGATACCCTTGTATGGGAGCTACAAGAAAATATTGACCTAACTTTTTAATTTTTTGCTAAATATTAGCTTATTTAATAATTAATCATATTGGAAGATTTTAGATTAATCAAATAAGAAGTGTAGACAAAACCGTAAAAACACTTAATAGTTTTTATGGTACCCATTTATGAAGGCTTCGAATATACATCTCCAATCCCTTAATTTGCACCAAACCTCTGTTCCGTTATATTGATTGAGGTATAAACATTCGAAAAATATTAACATTTTATCGCCCAAATGCTTCCCTGAATTAATCTCCGTTTTTTGGAATCTTGCCCCAATGTGCGTCCGTTGAAATCAGGATACAGCTCGCAATATTTAAGATAGAGTTTTAAGATTGTGACCTCAATATTCCACCGAAATGGGGGTATAAAACTTCATTATCAAACCGAAATGGATGAAATCTGGTATTTTGTTTTCGATGGGGGTATAAAACATTCCAGAATAGAATTATCATTATTATCAATTATTATTATTATCATATAGCCCCCATAGAAGGGTACCTCCTGATTTTCGGTATTTTTAAGAATTTGACCTCAATATACTACCGAAATGGCTGAAAATTGGTATTTAGTTTTCCTTGGGAGGGAATTAAATTTTCCACCAGAAATTTATCGGTATAGTCCTAATAGAAGGGCCTCAATATCCCACCTAAATGGCTGAAAATTGGTATTTAGTTTTTGATGGGGGAGTTAAACTTTCCACCAGAAATTTGTCGGTATAGCTCCACGTCTTCATATAGCCTCCATAGACCAGTACCTTACGATGTTCGGTATTTTTATACCCTCCACCATAATATGGCGGGTATAAATAAATTTGTCAATCCGTTTGTAATACATCGAAATATTTAAACTTGTCGACAAAAATGATGATTAGGATAAAAGTTAAAAAGTGTTGCGCAGGAGGTATTTGAAGGAATGTACCGACATGGTCCATTATGGTAGTAGATCTTATTTAGGGAGTCATTTCGGTGGGCCATCATATACATTTTGGACCAGTATGCCAGGAAGCATGGACTTGTCCACGGAAATCATAATAACGTTATAGACATAACCACAACGAACACATTTACAAACGATCTTTGAACAGAGCCTTAACTGCACTTAGGCACAAACGTTGAACTTTTATGGGAGATGTACCCTAAGAAGAGGACCTATATGGGCCATTTTAGAATTTAAACTTAATTTGGACAAAATATTAGGAAAGAGATTCAAAATTTGGACCAAATTGGTTGATCGCTTTGGTAGTGTTCTCCAGCCACTACATATGATGCCATAGGGGTTTTTTATACCTTTCTAAAGAAGTATGAACTTGCCTCTGAAAAAAACTTTTACCGTCATAATTGAGGCAGCAAATTCAAGTAGCTTCATCAAAAATCAAAGCGATTCGAGAGCAGGTCTTAAAGTGAGCTTATCCGAAATTTTGTGTGGAAGGTACCCGAAGGTGTGGACAAATATGGTCTATATTCAAACCTGATCTATACCTGGCAGATATATTAGGATGTATAAAGTATGAACCAAATCGATCGCTCCCTTCAAGAGTTACCGTAGCCACATTTTTTTTCAAACATTATTGAATTTTTATGGGGGAGTTACCTGAAGGAGTGGACCGATATGGCTTATCTTCGAATTTAAACTAAGTTTGAACAAAATATTACAAATTTTGGATCGAATCGGCAAATCCGTTCGAGAGTTATCCTGCGCTCCAACCACTACACACGGTGTCATAGGATCTTTTTGCATATTTCAGGCTATTTTCTCAGGAAGTATGGACTTGCCCCTAATGAAACTTGTACCGTCGTATAGGGGGCAGTGAATACAAATTTTTGCAGCAAAAATGAAAGCGATTCAAGAGCACCTCATAAACTGAACTTTTGCGAAATTTTGTGTGGGAGGTACCCGAAGAAATGGACTAATTGAGCCCATATTGGAACTTTATTTAAGACTGGTATAAATTTCACGATGTGCTAAGTACGGTTGCTCCCTTCAAGAGTTATCGTGCACACAAATTTTCCGAACATTTTCGAGGGGAAGGTACCGGAAGGAGTGCACCGATATAACCCATCTTCGAACTTAAACTAAGCTTGTACAAAATATTGCGAAAGACAAATCTTGGACCGAATCGGTTGATCCGTTCGAGAGTTATCGTGCGCTCCAGCCAGTCAGACAGACAGACGAACATGGCTAAATCAACTCCAAATTGTCTGAAACGGATTTCGTCCAAACATACTTGGGGTCTAAATCCATTATTTCGATGAGGCACATCTTGCCCGTATGAAAGTGTATATACCCTCATTAGCATAAATGCTGAGGGTATAATAACCATGTCCGTCTGTCCGTCTGTTGAAATCAAGATACAGCTCGCAATTTTTAAAATAGAGCTTTGTAATTTGCTATCGAAGTTTCTATTACTCCTAGGATGGTTGGTATTGCAAATGGATTATATCGGTCCACGCTTTAATATAGAACGGTACCACCCGATTTTCGGTATTTTGAAGGTTTTAGCTTAATTATCACACCGAAATGGCTGAAAGTTTGTACTTTGTCTTCGTTGGGGGTATAAAACTTTCCCCCAGAATTTTGGTGGTATAGGTGCACGACTTCATATAGCTCCCCTAGAACAGTACATCCCGATTTCCAGTATTTTGAAGGTTGGGGCCTCCATATTCCACCGAAATGGCTGAAAGTTGGTATTTTGGCTTTATTTGGGGTACTAAACATTTCATATGAAATTTGTCGGTATAGGTCCACGGCTTCTTGTAGCCCCCATATAACGGTACCTCCCGATTTCCAATAATTTAAAGGTTGTAGCCCCTATATTTCACCGAAATTGCTCAAAGTTGGTATTTAGTCTTCACTAGGGGTATTAAACATTCCATATAATATTTGTCGGTATAGGTCCACGCCTTGTTATAACCCCCGTAGAACGGTGCCTCCCGATTTCCAGTATTTTGAAGGTTTTGGCCCCAATATTTCACCGAAATGACTGAAAGTTGGTGTTTAGTCTTCACTTGGAGTATTAAACATTCCATATAAAATTTGTCTATATAGGTCCATGCCTTCATATAGCCCCCAAAGAACGGTACCTCCCGATTTTCAGTATTTTGAAGGTTTTGGCCCCAATATTTGACCGAAATGGCTGAAAGTTGGTATTTAGTCTTCACTTGGGGTATTAAATATTCCATATAGAATTTATCGGTATATCGCCTTCTTATAGCCCCCATAGGACGGTACATTCCGATTTTCGGTATTTTGAAGGTTATACCTTCAATATTGCTCCGAAATGGCTGAAAGTTGGTATTTAGTCTTCACTTGGGGTACTAAACATTCCATATAAAATTTGTCTATATAGGTCCATGCCTTCATATAGCCCCCATAGAACGGTACCTCCCGATTTTCAGTATTCTGAAGGTTTTGGCCCCAATATTTGACCGAAATGGCTGAAAGTTGGTATTTAGTCTTCACTTGGGGTATTAAACATTCCATATAAAACTTGTCGATATAGGTCCATGCCTTAATATAGGCCCCATAGAAGGGTACCTCCCGATTTCCGGTATTTTGAAGTTTGTGGTCTCAATATTCCACCGAAATGGTGTTTACTCTTCGTTGGTGGTATTAAACATTCCACCTGAAATTTGTCCGTACAGGTCGACGCTTTCATATAGCTCGTTATAGGTCCACGTCTTCATATAGGCCCCATAGAACAGTACCTTGCGATTTTGGGTATTTCTAAGTTTTCTGGTTTCTGTTTTGACACCACCATCGAAGACTAAATAGATGGTGGTGTCAAAACATTCCAGAAGAGATTTATCAGTATAAGTCCACATTTTCATATAGTCCCCATAGAAGAGTACCTCCCGATTTTCTGCATTTTAATGGTTGTGGTCTCAATATCTCACACAAATGGTAGTTAGCCATCGTTAAAACATAAAACTTTCAATTAGAAATTTGTCGGTATGGGCCCCCGACCCAATAGAACTGTAGCCCCCGGTTTTCCGTATTTAGCCACATATTTCAACCGGAATAACTGAAATTTGGTATTTAACATGTATGAAACATCCATGAATCAAGTGTTATGGTGTAAGAAGCAAGCTTGCCCTACAGATCATATTGCAGTGGAAATATTTCAAACATTGTGAAAAATCCTCAATCGATATCTAATGATCGAGTCTTGTTCCACAATTTTTAGGTGATACACATAATGGGTCCAAAAACAAACTCAATAGAACTTAGTGGGGTATAAAAATGGACTTTGTGCTCGCACCGATTGAAGGCTTTTCCTCCATTCATGTCTGAATAAAGGGGGTCGATATTTTATGCAACTTTTCTAGTCTTCCATTGTCAATAAAGTAATGAATATATCTTTCGATTTGTCGGATTTGGCAAATCCACATCCAATAAATAATGGAGATTTGTATAGCTATTAATATCATCATTTGATATGAATCGTTTTTAGAACAGTTAGTTTAAGTTAATTTCTTGACCGATTAAATTGTCCAAGTTCCTATTAGTATGAATTATTTTTGTTTCCAATTACGAGCATACATTGAAGTGGGAGGGGCAACCAATACAAAAACAAACAAAAAAATTCAAAATTAGTATTTCAAACAATTTCAGAACCGAGTGATTGTGAAGCATTTCCGTTGTAAAGGATTACTCAATACTTTCACAAACAATGAGACAGACAATTTGGTTGGTTGGTGAGTAAGAATGACATGATGGATACGCGCTGGTGCTGATAGCATTTTTCTTTTGGTAGTGGTGGTGCAATACGGTGCGAGCATAAAATAAATGAATAAATAATAGAGAAGAGAATAATATAACGAGATAGAGAGAGTAAGAGTGAGAGTACATTTCTTACTAATACTATTACTGTATGTGTGGCCTGTAAAAAATACACTGAGATAAAAAATGCTTTTAATTTCTAGTCTAAAGTTCGTTCATTGGGCGGGGACGAGAGAGAGAGTTCGTGTTCGTTTTTGGCTACTTTTTCTTGGAATGAGTTCCTTTAACTTCTTGTTCTTGTTTTTGATTTTTTTTGGTTCTTTAGAGGCGAAATAAAACAAACTAGAAATTTCTTTTGCTTGTTGGTTCTTTTAAGCTTTTTTTCAGACGTTAACGTTATAACGACAATTGTTTTTTCTTTGTTTTATTGAAAGCCTTTTTTCCATATTTCTCTACAATATGAGTTATGAGAACATGTTTAGGTTTCGTTCATTTTTTTGTTAAAAAAAATGTTTGTTGATACAGCTAAGAGTAGTTTTCTTGTTTTTTGGTATATCATTGTAAATTAATGTGGTAGAATAGTAGTTAGAGTAAGAGTTGTGTGTATTTGTTTGTTTAATTTAATTATATAAAATCATCATTATAAGGTTTTCGAGTTTCTTTTTGGTTTTAGTTTATACTAAGTTTTATCTTTTTATACTAAAGAAGTATTGTTTCTTTTTTTTTTTGTTTTTTTTTTTTTTTCTTAACATTCTTGTTGTTATTGTTTTACAGTATAAGTCGCAAGTGAACATTTGGTTGTTGTTGTTCTTGTTGATGGTTCTTTTGAAAAAAAAAAATATTTAAATTTTATCTACGAAATACTCCTCTTTCTCTGGGGATGTTAGGCGGAAAGTAGAAGGTTTTGAAAATTTGCAATCAATAAAAATAAGTGAAAATAAATATTTTTCTTTTCTGTTGCACTTGCAATTTAAGCAATAAAGCAATGAAATTTTATGTTTATATATAAAGAAGATGAGTATAGAACTAAGTTGTGGGGTAAATTCTTGTAAACTCGTCACGCCTTGTAATTGTTAGAAAGTTATCTTACAAGCTAGGAGGCTAAGCAAAATATATGTCGCATATTTTGCTTAATTGTCTATCAAATGTTAGTAAAGATTTTATATTTTGTTGTTGTTGGGTTTTTTTTAACAAGGAAACTCATTGTTTTTTGTGGAAGCGTTTTATGTGCAGCTTCCCGTTTATCATTAAGTTTTTTTTTCTTTCCTTCAAATTGAACACTTAACTAGGCTGGACTCTGCGTTCATCCAACAGCCAAGCGAACAATTGAAGAAAAAAATGATATGTTTTATATTAAAATTGTATTATATATAAACTAACACTATATAAGAAATACGCGTTCTATTTCTTGAGATAATATTTTTTTCAGTTTTTTTTCAATCAATCAATTAATAATAATAATAGTAATAATTGTTAGTAGTAACAACAAAAGATTTTCTTCAAGCGACTCTGAGAGCACAGCTTTGAAGAAATAATAAACCAAAAACACCGAACTCAAAACTTGATCGGATTTGAGTTGATGTTTATGGTGTCAGAGGGGTTTTCTTGGGTTAGTAAGTAAGTAATAGCAAACATAAATAACAAGCATTAAAACATTAAGCGTTTTCCTTGTTGTTTTAAGGCAAGCACAAGAAATAGTAGCTCTCTATAAGTAATAGAAATCTAATTTCTTTCTTCTTCTCTAATTGTGTGTTTGTTTTATAAACAACTAAGTATTTTTTTGTATATAATTTTTTGTTTTTGTAAAAATTTGCTAATAACCAATGAACGAACAAACGAACGAGTTTTGTTTAAAAACTAAATAAAATAAATAATAATAGTGTAAATCATATATCAGGGGTTTTTTGGGGGGAGTAGTGGTTCAGGGGACCCGCCTTTCCACACACAGAAGAAATAATTTTTGAATTTTCACTCAATTCTCTATTGCCTTGAAAGACGGGCTGTGGATGTTTGAGGACAACAAGAGGCCAAAATGCCAAGCATTATGACCTCCTTGAGCCAATCACCATCCACTCAAGCTCATAGTCATTATTCCATTTCGCCTATGGTCGTTATCGTTGTGGGTCGTTTCGATTTTTTTTTGAGATTTTTTCAAAATTGTTTTAGATGTTTTTTTTGTTTGTTTTGCAATTATTAAAACAATTGATTATTTTTTATTAATTTTTTTAATATTTTTTTGAGATTTTTTTTTAGTTGGAAATTTTTTTCTTATCATTGTTTTGTTTTCTTGTTTTTTGTTGTTGTTGTGATTGTTGTTGTATCTTATGGAGTTAAAAGTAAAAAGTAGAAGTGCTTAAAGTGTGTTGAATGGCATTTTTTTGGAAGAGAAAAAATGTTGTGTACAAAAACATCTATACATTTAAAAAAATAAATGAAATGAAATTTAGGCGGCTTCTTCTTCTTCCTCAGCTTCCTTGCCGGTGAGCATTTCGATCAAGGCTTGGGTATCGATTTGGTTCTTATCATCAATAACCATTTGATCGTAAGCATCATCGACTTCCTTCATGGTGAACTTGTCACCGAAGTTCATGAGCATTTCACGGAATTTATCACCATCGATGAGACCGTCATTATCGAAGGTCTTGAAGGCGGCAATGACGACTTCATCTTCATCGTTAGCACCGGAGGAGGCCATGCGGTTGGCGAACAAGGTCAACAATTGTGTGAAATTGATTGGACCAGAGGCTTCGCTCAACATGGAGTCCAATTCCTTGTCGGAGGCAATTTTGCCTACGGAATCGAAAGCGGCACGCAAATCGTTCTTGCCAATAATGCCATCCTTGTCAGCATCCATAAGTTGGAAAGCCTATTTGGTGGGAGGAGGAAAAAGAGAAATGTTAGGTATATGTTAGCGGTTATTTATATCACAATATTAGGCTTAACACAAAAAAGACATTGAAAGACATTTTTTAGTTAGAAGGAAGAAAGTGTTTTCATGAGTATCCTAAACAAAAATTGTTTGAAAATTTATGGAAGGGAATTTTGAACTTTTTATTATAATTTTTTTCTTGAATAAAAATTTGAAATATTGAAGTGTAATTTTTTTTCGGTAAAACTATATTTTTCACTGTGTAGCAACATTTTGAATGTTGAGGATGTTGCAGCAACATTTTGAAATTTCAAGAATTACGTTCAATTTGAAAACAAATTTTAAATACTATAAGACTTGTACAATGTTAAATCGAAAAATTTGTAATGTCGTGTAACATTTTAAAGATAGTAGCAACATTTTCAATGTCAAGAAAAAAAATTTAAATGTTGAAGCAACATTTTCAGCTTTAAAGCAACTTGCTTAATTGGGTAAAGGAATTGGACATTTTGGAAAAATATATTGAAGACAAACATATGCTTCACTGCTATATTTCTTCTCGAGTTGAGATTTTCAATGTTAAGTCGAACATTTTCACTGTCCTGCAACATTTGAAAGGCTGAAGCAACATTTACTATGTTGAGCAAATTTAAGCAGAAATATATGAAATTTTAATTTTCAGCAACATTATCAATGTCGAGGAAACAATCGAAATGTTGAAGCAATATTCTTAAATGTTGCATTACTAAATTCCAATTCTTCTTCTGGAAACATTTTCAATTTTGTGTCTTCCTTTTTTTAAATATTCAATTAAAGAAAATTCTTCCAAAAAATACTTACTTCCTTGAATTCGGCAATCTGTTTTTGGGAGAAAACAGAGAAGACGGAGGAACCTTGACGCTTGGATTTGCGGGAACCACGGCTGCCACCGGAAGCTCTCTTGGAGCCAGTGGTGGAGGCGGGAGCTGGGGTGGCAGCTGGTGCAGGGGTTGCTGCCTCAGATGCAGCCTCAGAAGCGGTTTCGGAGGTACCACCTTCTTCCTTGGTCTTCTTCTTCTTGATCTTCTTCTTCTCATCAGCCTATTGGAAAGTGAAGAAAAACAGTTTTGAAATTATTATCAAATACACAAACATAATTTTGCACATTCACACATTTTTGGATTATTTTTAAAGGATTTCACTGGTTTTCAATGATGATTTTTGTAGATTTGATGTATTTATTTGTAGAATTTATGTATTTATTTCGTAGATTTGTTGCAACTTTTATAGAAATGATAGATAAATAAGACGAACCAGATTAGATTTTAGAGAATAAATGAAAAACGTAGGAATGGGTTTCTATAGAGATATTTTTTTCAATATCAATGAAAAAATTCGTAGATTTGATGAATATTTTTGTTTATCTATTTTTTTTTTTTGTTTTTTGGAATTTAAAGTAAACTCAAAAATATAGTGTTGTGATGCTTATAGAATTTTTTGAAAAAAAAAATCGAAGAAATGGGTAGATTCTGGAGATAAAAAATAAAATGAAGAAATGGGTTTTTATAGAGGTATATTGAATATCAATCACAAATTTCGTAGTTTTGATGAATATATTTATTTTTTTTTTTAATTTTTGAATCAAAAGTAAATTTTAAATGCAAAATTGTTTAACATCTTTGGTAATTGATTTTAATATCGATTCTGCCACTAGTTCATTTCATTAATAATTTCGTAAATTTGATGAAAAAGTGCATTGATTTCATCAGGCCTACATTTGTTGTATAAAATGGGGGATTTGCCGCATCAATATAAAGTCTATGTGAAACCAACTCATGGAATTTTTTTAAATAGTGAATTTTCTATAATTTTTGGAATAAATCAAAGTATATATTTTTCATAAACAATTTTGTAAAATTGATGAAAAGCTACATCAATGTTATGACTTAGCTGTGGGACATGGTGAATGAAGATTTTCAAACGAATTCAAACTATAACAAGTCAGACCCAGACTGTGATAACATTTGCGTAAAATATTTTGATATAAAATGTTCTTGATTTTATGAAAAAAGTTCGTAAAATTTATGAAAAAATATGAAGATTTCACTCGGGGAACTTGCAATGAATATTCTGTGAAATTCGATGCACTAAATTTATAAAAATTCATTACATTTATTGAATACCTAACTTCTAACATCCATGAATTGCTTGAATTAATATTTTTTTATGAATAAATTCATAAAATTAATGAAAATGTACATTGAAGCCACAAATTAACTGGTAGTTTTGGCGAATGAAACCAAAACATTTTAGACCTTAATATGGTAAGATTTGCAGCAAATATTTGTTCGGAATTGGATTATCAGGATCTGTCAGCTGCAATGAGGCTTTTGTCGGATCAATTGTTGATTGAAGTGGGCTAAAAGAAGTTATAATAGAATATTTTTGAGTAAAAGAAATATTTTATTCTGAATCAAAAATGTGGGTGTAACTAAGCTTAATTAAAGTTATAAAAAATACTAGAAAATTGCTTAAAATACATGACAGGAGGCTGGGCATATAAAGTGCGGAGTAAAAGGTCAAATTTTGACATTGTTCATATGTCATTTCATCACGGTCACAGTAAAAGGATTCAAATAATATATCTATTATTTGGATCAGTCATTCTCTTGAAAATATATAATATAAAAAATATATTTTCTATTTATGTTGATATTGTTCAAATAAAATTCGTATATTAAAATTCTGAATTTTATTTAGAAGAAAAAATTCTTTGAAAATCAATTGGAAAAAGGAAACTTAAAATTTTTTTAATTTAGAAATTGGGGATTGGGATCAAATAGGGAGGTGGATATTATCATGGAATCGAGTAAAAAAATAAAAAAATATTTTTATCGGATACCTATAGTGAAACATTTAAAATATTTTTCTAAAATATTTTAAAAATTTAGGCAAAATCTATGAAAATGTCTTAATAAAATTCAACTAAATTCCACTTGATTTCAAATTTAATTTCAAATAGTGCTATTGAATATTTCAATTTCAAATTCACCTTGAAGTGAAGACATATTTCAATGTGCTTTTCTTATTTTCAAAAAAGAATTATATTTAAGTTAAATTTCAACACTTCATAATTTTCATGAAAAATTAATTTGGCATTTAACAAAATGATTTAGGTTTTCTCAATACGAATGCATTACGCAATATTTCATAGTGAAATTCTTTTGAAATAAAAACCCACACAGTCACATTTCGTTTTTCACTTGGTTCATATCAATAGTCTATATATGTATATGTATAACGCAAAATCTATATATAGTCCAAGCAGACGCAATATGATATTTCGAATAGCTGCTGTATAATGTTGTCTCATTCTGGTTTACACACACACAAACACTTATTCACATTTCATTTGATTTGGCTCATATTACTTAAGCTCTTATTTTTAGAATAGAACACCAAAATAATAATTCTAGAAAGTTCACATGTTTTCTAAGTCCTTTCATTTTTTGGATTTTTTCTTCAAATTTTCTCCATTTTTATAATTTTCTTTTAATTTTTTTGAGTTTTTAGAGTTTTTTGTTGAATATTTTCATATTTTATTTCACAATTTTCCACTTTTTTCCATTTTTATTAACACTTTTCTTTTTCTTTTTAATTTTTCTTATATCGAACGTCGTGGTTTATCCTTTAAAAATAATCCTTTTTGTTGAAATATGCTTTTATGTTTTATTTTTTTTAATTCATTGTGCTTTTTTCGTTTCGTATCCTTACCATGGTGATAGTTTTGGTTAGTCTTTAGGTAAAACGAACGGACGGAGCACAGTGAATGTTCTGGCTGATTTTATCGATTTGTCGATTGTATTTGAAGAATAATTTTCGCCGAGAAATTTTCCAATTTCCCACAACTACAATAGCAGACTACACATAGACGTTGCGAGAAGAACATCTTTTACCCATCATCAGCAGTGCTGATCGTCACACACACACATACACACAAACACCTGTAAAACATCTCCACATAGTGCTGATACCATTTTTAGGTTCGGTACGTGTTCGTGTTCAGTTGGTGGCCACAAAACATTATTTATATAAATACTCATATATTGCTGCTGCCTGCGGCTGGGTGGGTATAGATGGGTGATGTCTGCCCCATACTCTCAGTAGACGTTCTCATAATATTCTAATAATAAAATGCCAAAATGTATGTGTATATGGGAATGGGGGTTCTCTGAGTGTGGTTCTCAGTTGGATATAGTTTGGGAAATACGAAGGACAGACAGAACACATACGCAGTAGTGTTACCATGGCAATGCGTACATATACAGCTATATATCGGAGAGATATGGCGAGAGCACATTATACTATTGATCACATAAATTGTGCACATCTCTTGGTTAACACACATAATCTCCTGCTCATACGAAATATTGCTCTTGGCTAATTGGAAGAATTTTTCCTTACTATATTCTATTTTTACTTATTTGTATGCGTTTAGTTTAGTCTCCTTTACAAATTGTTGTTGTTTTTTCTTCTTCTTCATGCTCCTCACCTTGTACACATTTTTCGATTTTTTTTTCAAATTTCAAACAAAAGTTGTTTCATTGGCATTTGAGTGGGCCACCAATCAACATCACCCAAACACACACACACACACATTTTTAATAGTGTGGGTGGGTGGTTGGCTTGCTGGCTACCCCTGTGATCGGGTCGTTTTTCTAAACGAAGCATTGTGATTATGCGTCTGTATTTGTGTATGTTTATTTTCATACATACACATATATAATAAACCCATTGTGCAATAGTGAAAAATTCATTCGTTTTTAGCTGTTCATCATTACGCATGAAATTGTAGATACATATCCATCCATCCGTCCACCCATTCCATCCCATCCATTTCAATATACATATATAGAACAAAATATTTTCTTTATTGTTATTTCTCTACAAAACGGATTTTTTTGTTTATTTTTATCATTTCTTTTGGAAAAATACTAAAAAAATTGTTTTGAAATCATATTATCTATACATAGATTTGTTTTATATAACTTTGGATGGATTATGGGATGCAATGAACAGAAACAAAAAACTTCAGGGAATCATATTAAATGAAATTGGATGAGATAATTGTTATGAAATCTTTCAAAAGAATTAATTGCATTGTTGACACGAAATTGTACGGAATAAAACAAAAACATTTGTTTAACCTAGCAACAAATATCAAGATCATCATCTGAAGGAAATGGATGTATAAAACATCACCACTTTGACCCACCATCTTTGGAACCGGGTGCTATTGGGTTATAATTGGTAGCAGCCATTACAGAAATCTATGTAATATGAATCTGTTAGTGGTTTTTAAAGGCTCAACGTAAAGTTCATTAGATTTCCTAGGAATTTCAGCAGTATGCAATTTTCGTAGATATATTAACAAAAAATACTATATTTGCAAAACTCATATATCATATGTCCCAAAAGTGAAACGCATTGCTGGGTTCCCAACTGCTTACTCGTGTAGTTCGATTCCGTAACTATTTTTTACCGACAAAAACACATTGCATTTGAAAAATCAAAGTTCTATGGAAATTTGGTCTCTTGATTAAGAATATTGCAGTTACAGTATTACAACAATAACTTCGGTATAAGTTTGAGCTTCGAAGCACTGCCAAAGAAGCCACTCCACTGCCAATATATCTGATGAGCTGCGTAAATAACAGCGAAACCGGTCACATAATTTGGTGGTTGTGTGGGTTCGAATTTTCAGCTTTCGTTTTCCACTTACAAAAAAATCTTCAATGATTCAACTCAACTCCAACGAGAAATTAATTAAAAAATCGGTAAAATTACAACACAAAATTATGAATGAAAAGCTTAAATAAAAGTTGACATCATTGCTACCGAAACATTCTGAAATAACATTTATTTCAATATTCACAATTTTTTGTTGGTAATGGTAAAATGAGTTACAGAATTGCACTATTGAACCTAGTTTAGAAAAGCCCTTTTTTGATTTTTTGTATAAATTCGATGTACCAATTCAATGATAAAATTTTAATTTTTTACAATATTTTTTTTTTTAATTAGTATTAAAACTTTGGACGAACTCAGAAACTGGCTACACGAACGACATTTTCTTGGACATTTCGTGGGTGTTATGCCCATGATTTCCGCTATGTCATAACCGATCTAACAAATGTTAATATGTTGTTTTCCTCTTTAATTTTTATTTTTTGATTTATGCCGGGACAGGGGTTGAAATCGACAAAAACCCTAAGGGGTGACCTCCAGTAAAAACCCTTTTTAATGATTTTTCCCAAGAAAACTATGAAACTTTGTGCTTCAAAATAATCTGACTTAATCCCATTGTTGTTGTTTTAATATTTTAACCGTGCCAGTGTTTTTTATTCGAACATTGGTTATTTTTATACCCTCCACCATAGGATGGGGGTATATTAAGTTTGTCACTACGTTTGTAACTACTCGAAATAATCATTGTAGACCCCACAAAGTATATATATTGTTGATCAGCGTGCAATTCTACATCGATATAGACATGTCCGTCTGTGGAAATCAATCTAGCGTCCGAACGGATTGACGTAGGTCGATGAAATTTTGAGAAAATATGTTATATTTACGTAGGACTTTTGGTATTGAAAGTGGGATATGTAGGTCCACGCTTTCGTATAGCCCCCATACAAAATGACACGTGACGCGTCGTCGTTTTAAGGAATTTTTAAGATATTTGGCCCATTTTACCACCGAATTGGTTGTAATTTGGTACTTTGTGTCTCCAGAGGCCAAAAAATATTCCTACCAAAGTTGGGTTATATAGGTCCACGTTTTGGTATAGCCCCCATATAAAGTACGCGTCATTTAATATATTTTGAGTGTATTAGACCCATTTGACCACAGAATTGGTTGTAATTTGGTATTTTGTGTCTTCAGAGGCCAGAAAACATTCCTACCAAAGTTGGGTTATATAGGTCCACGTTTTGGTATAGCCCCCACATAAGGCCCCTTATAAAGTACGCGTCATTATACCCTACACCACTATGTGGGGAGGGTATTATAAGTTGGTTTTGGCCAAAAAGTTTGTAACGCATCGAAATAATGGTCGTAGACCCATACTTATATATACCAAAATGAATGTCTCGATGAGCTGAGTCGATCTGGCTATGTGTGTCCGTCCGTCCGTCAGTCCGTCCGTCCGTCCGTCTGTCCGTCTGTCCATCTAAACCTTGTAATCACGCTACAGGTCGCAATTTTGATCGGATCGTCACGAAATTTCGGATGTTAATGGGGGTCCCGGAGGGGAAGAAGCCTATTGATTTTGGTGATGGTCGGATTATATTTAGGGCCTGAATGGGCAAAAAACTTATTTGGATAAAAAGACAACGTTTTTTCCGAAGCGAATATCTCAGCTTCTATATTGGGTATACCAAAAGCAAAACCTGACAATGAAAGTAGAAAATATCGCCTTTCTAATGATGTAAAGTAGGTTCTCTTAGGTGATCAAACAACGAAGATATCACAATAGTCGCAAATAAAACCCAACTTTTCATTTTTGCGATTTTAGTTAAAATGACAAATATCACAGCTTTGGTTCGGGACTTTCCACAAGAAAAGCCTGACTATGAATGTAGAAGATCCATCTTTACAATGATGCAAACTAGGTCGGCGTAGGTGACCAACTAACGCAGATATCGCAATAGTCGTTAATACATCCCATTTTTCCATCTTTTTGGAAATCACGCTACAGGTCGCAATTTTGATCGGATCGTCACGAAATTTCGAGGGATAATCGCTATTAGAACCCAACTTTTCATTTTTGCGATTTTAATAATAATGACGGATATTACACTTTCATTGGGGACCTTCTAAAAGCAAAGCCTGACTAAGAAAGTAGAAAATCCCATCTTTAAAAGTAAGTGGTCATATAATAGAGATATCGCAATAGTCGGTAACGCATCCCTTTTTTCCACTTTTTCTGCAATTACACTACAGGTCAGAATTTTGATCGGATCATCACGAAATTTTCTCATTTGGTATAAAAGTCAGATAGGTGAAATCTTTCGTATCTCCCTAAAAGAAATGTTTTCGAGTGAAAAGATTATGCACAGAGGTAGTGGTGTAGGGTATCACATAGTCGGCCCCGTACCGACTATAGCCTTTTCTCACTTGTTTTAATATATTTTGAATGTATTAGACCCACTTAAGTAAAGAATCGGTTGTAACTTTGTATTTTGTGTTTCTAGAGGCTAAGAAACATTTCTACCATAAAATGTTTATATAGGTCCACGTGTTGATATAGCCCCCATAATACAATATCTCCCGATTTTCGATATTTTGAACGTTTTAGCCTCATTATCACACCGAGATGGCTGAAATTTGGTATTTAGTCTTCTTTAGGCGTATAAAACTTTCCCCCAGAAATTTGTATGCATAGGTCCACGCCATCATATAGCCCCCATAAGACCGGTACCTTCCGAATTTCGGTATTTTGAAGGTTGTGTCCACATTAATCCACCGAAATGGCTGAAATTTGTGGTGGAGGGTATAAAAAGTTCGGCCCAACCGAACTAAACGCTTTTCTTACTTGTTCAATATAGTATGGTTTAATCCCAATGTCGTTGTTTTAAAATATTAAAATAGGTAAGGCAGGGAAAACTAGTTTCTATCCTCGCCACAGGATCTCATCATTCCCCAACGTTGGGGTTATATGAGGTTGTCTAAGAAAAACTTCTTATTGATAATTTTTTTTTGGTGCCCTTATATTTCGAGCCGACGATTGACGTTTGGGTATTAAAAGTTTTTTTTAAGAAGTTATTGAAAAATAACTTTGGTGGTGAATATTCACAAACAAAAAACAAGGGAGCTGATGAGATCCTGTGGCAAAGATCGAAACTAGTCTTCCCTGCCGTACCCCTTGGCGAACAATTCCAAACTTTCTCCACCAATGAATTAGTTGTTTTAAATTATTAAAACAACATCAATGGAATTAAGCCAGACTATTTTGAAAAGCAAAATTGCAACAGCTATCCCAAAAATACAGCGCCACCAATATTCGAATAAAAATGTATGAAACTTTTTTGGTAATTTTTTTTTCATGTGAAAGAGGACATCATTACCTACTTTCTAAATTTTTATGTTGAAAAATATTACGTAGTTTTGTGCTAATGACCGTTTATGAAGCCCTGTTTTTAGTAAAGCGTTTTAATTGATCGTCATATATTTTAGAACATAAAGATCTAGTCCATCATCGTTAGGTTTTTAAAAGAAATATTAAATTTACCATTTTTATGAAAGTCAAGCATAATCTCATATTTGTTGTTTTCAAATTTAAAAACAACAAGTTTGAAGTGGGATGTAGTTAAAATTGATTACTTAAGGGGATGGCAGAAAAGACTAGTTTCGTCCAACGCCACTTGGACTCATCAGTTCTCTTAGTTCTTTGTATTGAAACAAAGAACCCTTCCCCAATTTTATGACGACTCGAGCTCAAGAATAATTGTGTCTGATGAATTCGTTTAAATGAGAATTTAACCTAAACACCTAAAAACTCTCGTAGCCGCATATGTAAATCAAATTAACTACTCCCACTGTCATGTGTCTGCACATTGCAGAGAATGCGCATAACTATTTTGATAGTTGTCGAAAAATAACAACAACCAATCGTCCATGGTGCTTTGTTTCTATTTTTAGATTCACTTTGGCAGTTTTGTTGAGATGTGTGTTTTACTTACTATTTGTATGCAAGTCAAGCTTAATCTCATATTTGTTGTTTTCAAATTTAAAAACAACAAGTTTGAAGTGGGATGTAGTTAAAATTGATTACTTTAGGGGATGGGAGAGAAGACTAGTTTCGTCCAACGCCACTTGGACTCATCAGTTCTTTTAGTTCTTTGTATTATATTCACAATTATTATTCTCTAAGACGAGAGCTACAACTTTGCTTCCATGAGTAAACCCAAATTCTCAGCGATTTAGAAGATATGAGCCCCACAATATGATCCTTTTAACATCAATACCTCAGGCCTTTGTGGGCCCATAACCGCGAAAGTGGAACTGATAGGGAAAAACGCCGGGTCACATGTCTCTTCATTTTTGATCTTCTAACACGCTGTGGTGTCAGAATATGGTTAATAATTTTCGTGTTGCATAGTAAGAAATAGAAGTTAAAGTTAATAGTATTGTTATTGTTTTTAATTGATAACATCATAAAGTTGTATCTTTATTTTGTAGTAAAATTGGTCTCTTTTGAAATGTATTTTTGTGAGTGTTTTTTATTTGATATTGTAAAAAGAAATAGACTTTTAGTACCTTGGATCCTCGCGGATCCCCACGTTATTTTTATTTAAATGTTCGCTGAAGTGTCCAGAATTAGAAAAAAATTATCTCGTCTGCCGAAAGTTGCCGAGCGGTATTCAGTTTTCATTATACCGAGTATACTCGGAGTTTTTCGAATGCTTAGAATGGGGTTTCTGGGTGTTTCAAGCAATCGGTGTTGTTGCTTTGCATTTTGTTTCGATCTTATTTTATAAAAAAATAAAAAAATGTTTTTAGGATTACAGTATGAATGTGTGTTTTCACATTTGTATGATTTTGTCCCGTATGGGATGTTTGTGGAACAATTATATATGATTTTGAAATATGGTGTTCAAAAAACTTTGTCAATGACAGCATGGGACAGACGGTATTCGAAGAAATTATAGCAAACCTTCAGGTGGATGATGTGGGATATGATTTCTCTAAGTTGTCAGATCGTATACACTATCTCTGCAATGGAATTTCAATAAACTGGATACAGAACAAGAGAACAAAAAATGTATAAACATCATGCAAATTGGCTTTTGAAACATACATGCCACTTCAAGAATTATGGGCCGTTGAAAGTAAAAACGCGGAAAGCCTGCCGTAGATTTAAGCTCCGCACAGAAAACTAAACAACGTAGAATGGTTAAATTGACAAGCAGGATCACCTGTGTGGTCTTGTTTACTGTTTATATATCCTGGTAAATGTTTAGTCGATCTGGGAACTCTCCTAATTGAGATATCCTGTAGCTAGTATTTATTGTAATAGATACCAACTCATCCTCGCGAACTAAACATCTCATAAAACATCTTAGTTTCCAGATATTCCCTGTTTGAGACCTAAAGGACATTGCTTACATCTAATATAATCTTGTACGCCTTTGGTACATAAGTTAACCCTCCTAGTAAGAGTATTCTGTGCCTCATATTGTTGATACTTGTTACCAGTTAATTCTTGTCAAGAATAAAATTCATAAAATTTCATGGTTTTTACAAAGGTTTTTGTAAAAAATTTAGGCCAAATACCTTAATATGCCAAATATCGGACTATAGGACTATACCAAAGTGTGGACATATATTGATGAATTTTTGCAAGAATGTTTGATACAGATTAAAAACTCGAAATGTCAAATTGCAGCACATTCAGTTGGAAAATATGGCCAAAATTGTGAAATTATAAAAATCGGGAGGTACGCACAGTGGAAAAAAATACCGATCTAGCGCGCCAAAAGTCAAAAAATGACATACGCCAATTTAAAAATGATTGTTGCAGTACAGAATGCAACGGCATTTAAAATAATTTGTTTTGCATCAGTCTAAGTGGAATAACGGTCCGTTTTTGGTTGACATTTTTTGAACTAGTTTTCATAATATAGTTTAGTAGTAAATTTGTGATCGTCGGATGCACTCTTCCTACAAAGTAATTTTAAAGCTTTATTGAATTTAACATTTCGTGAAGCAGGTGATTTAAAAAATGTTGAATATAAAATATTATTTATTGCAACTCGGATTTTACACTTAAAACATGTGACATCCGATTTTTTTCCAAATTAAGCACTTTGTTAAAGCTATTACTAAGGAGTGTCGCGGGATGGCGCGTTGATTTTTTATTTTATTTTTAGTACACATAGTTCTTAACTAATTTGTAAAATTTTAGCTGCAACAAACTGCAACTTTTTATTTTATTACTATTTTTATTAATATCATTTTTTATGTAAAATGCTGAAATTAGAGCGGTACCTTTCTATGGGGGCCATATCAATGCGTGTACCTGTGCCGAAAATTCTTCGTCGGAATATTTTATACCACCAACGAAGACTAAATGTCAACTTTCAGCTATATCGGTTGGATAATATGGCTAAAACCTCCAAAATTGCCGAAATCGGTGGTACCGGTCTATGGGGCTATATGAAAACGTGGTCCTATACCGAAAATGTTTATAGGAGTGTATGCATAACCCCCACGTATACTATATGCCAAATCCTTGCCGTTTCGGTTGGATAATGTGGTAGAAATCTTTAAAATACCGAAAATCGATAGGTACCATCCCAGCAAAATGTTCGATGCCAAAGATGACATTCAATCATGGGTGCAAGTGATCTAGCATGTCATCTTTTTAGCATCTTCATCGATGAATTTTATATGAGCGTGGACCCCAAAAGATGACGTTCTTTTCTGGATCCTAAGCATGTCATTTTAACCAATGCGTTGACATGTCATTTTCACCAACCCCTTGGCATGAAATTTTCATGTCTTGTTTGGAAAATGGAAATGCTGTATTGAAATATGGTTTTCATGAAAAACAAAACTCTTTATTAATTCAAACGAATTCATGAAATAGCTACAATTAATTTATCAGTTTAGTTTTTCAAAAGTTTACATCCAAAATTGCAATGTAATCACCACCGCTGCAACGCAAAAGATTACTTCCTCCGTTCTCCGCAACTGATATTCTTTCATCTTACAAAAGGTTTTTTCAATTATCTTCCCATCCAAATGCACTCCTTTAAGTATTTTTATTTCGTAAATTACTTTTATTTTATAATTTTGTTATTTTATAACAACATTTTGGTAATTTATATTCTTTTGTTTAGTGACGGAAATATGTAGGGATCTACAACCCGGCTTGCTTTAGGGATCTCTAAGAACAAAATGTAACGAACGGGGAGGAGAGACTTTTTATGGAAAATACCATTTATGCTTAATTAAATTATTTTTAATTGTTTCTTTCCAAAAGTAGTTTCTTCTTTATTTTCAGAGTCTTGTTCCTTTTCGTTTCGGACTTTTTTTTCAAATTCCAAGAAGCGAGATTTGATTGATTTCATTCTATGTCAGATTTAGAACACACCAAGGGAACTTTTAAAATAGCAATGTGTGCAGTCCGATTCTATTTTTAGCTCGATGGTTGGGACTTCATATAATACCAATTGTTTAGAAATTTTAGTTGTTTGATATGCAGGAAATGTAAGACAACATCACGACGACAGTTCTAACAACATTGGTCTGTTCCAGAAACTGCAAGAATCTACTTATTTTTACTACGATAACAATTTTTCCTTTATGTTATCGGAAAAAATAGTAAAAATTAGTAGATTTTTGCAGTACTGGAACGTACCAAAATGAAAATAAACAGGTGTGTAAATAAAAACACAAACATCATCTCTATTGGATCGATGGAATAGGTACAAATGCTGATGAAATGATCGGATCTTTCACGACTTCCTTGGCATTAGTTCAAATCCTAATGAAAAGATCGGATCTTTCACGACTTCCTTTGAACCAATGCAAAAGATGACATGAAATCACGTCATCGCAAAGAACCCCTTCCGTCAAATTTTGCTGGGATTCTACGGTAAAAATACAAATTTACCAAATATATTAATAAATGAAGTAAAATTGTCAATCTATAGGTGTTCATATCGAATTTATGGACAAACATACATAGACTTTTACTTTTGGCGCGCTAAATTGGTACTTTTTTCCACTGTGGTACGTCTATATGAGGGATATATCAAAACATGGACCTCCATCGACCATGGACCTACGCAAGATGTTTAATGCCACCAAAGAACACAAAATATCAAATTACAACGAATTCACTTCGAAAATATAGACAAAATCTTAAAAATAATAATAAACTGGAAGTACCGTCTATAAACTGGTCTATACCTAAAAGTGGACCAATCCTGACGATTTTTGGGGCAAATTATCTTCTAGTCACTACTAGTTTACGGTAAAATTTTCGCTCTCTCCCATACAAGCTAAACCACAGTGCACTCTTTGGAGTACTTCCCAAACAAATTTTTGGCCCACGTGCAGTTTATAGACTCTTGTCGGATCGGTGTCCCTCAAATGACTGATGAGCGCTAAAATTTACGAATTGAGAATCCCATTTGGCCGAAATTATTCACATCGTAAAATTTCCTCCAAATCTACATCAAGTTATAAGACGGAAAATATCTTCGAGTACCACCCTCACTGTAGTTCAAAAGTATTGCTTTAATGCTGTACTTCTTGTGGTCGAATAATGGTTCAAAAGCTCTAAAAAATCAACGGAGACCAACTGAAGTGCGTGATGGGCACGAAAACTATATAACTTTATTTGAGATAGTTATCGCAGTACTAATTACACAATAATGTTTTGGAAAACAACCCATACTGGGTTTGCTTCTTTTCATTAATAAGGGTATATCTCTGTCGGCAGAGCCCAGCTAATACTTCTTTACTTATAGTACTATGTGAAGGAAATTCATTTTGTGTGCTTCAATATCACGTTTAACTTTTTATACTATACACCAATATGTGGGGAGGGAATCATACAATACCCTAGGCCCATATTTTTTAATACATACTAAAATTAACGTATCGAGAAGCTATGTATGTATGTGTGTCTGTCCATCCGTCTGTCCCTTTAAACATTGTTATCACGATACAGGTTGCAATTTTCATTGGATCGTCAGGAAGCTTTCAATGTTTTAAAAATACAACTTATAATAAATACCTTACCCACATATTGGTGTAAGTGTATAAAAAATAGAATAATTTTTTGTTTTGGAGAGTTTAGAGACTTTTAGATTAAAAACATTCGATATTTGTCAAAATTTTATGATACACATTTTTATGAAACTCCTTGGAAAATCATAATCATGCATACATGTCACGGTGTGCCTTAACCAAATTTAAATGGAAGGAGCTTACACCTGGGAAGTTTCTGCGGATTCTGAAACTGCAATGTTCATAAATGAGAAAAATCAAAAGACAAAAAAAAATCGCCGGAGGCGTTTTAAATAAATCGCGGTCAAAATACACACTTTTTGGGGTTTTTTAGGTTTTCACGATTTTGCTTGAAAACCGCAAGTCCCTGGGACTAAAGAAAATGTTGTAGCAGTGAAAATTCTCTACAAAATTTGCCTGTATTTTATTTTCGTAGGTTTTACCATTTTTGAGATATAGAAGTTCAAATTGAGACAATGCACTGACTGTATCGCCTCCGTATAAAACAATATCATGAAGGGTGCACCTTAACTAACTTTAAATGAAAACCGCTTATATCTAGGAATTTTTTGCGGATTCTGAAACAGCTATGTTTGTAGATGACAAAAATCCAAAAACAACAAAAAAATAGCTGGAAGGATTTTTAAATAAATCGCGGTCAAAGTTCACATTTTTAGGGTTTTCTAGGATTTTCACGATTGTGCTGGAGAACGGTAAGTTCTAGCGAAATGGGACTAAAGAAAATATTGTAGCTGCAAAAATTCTCTAGAGGATTGACCATTATGGTTTGTTCGTAGGTTTTACAATTTTTGAGATATTGAAGTTTAGGTCATATGTTTTATGTTTTTTGTTAGGTTTTCACGATTTTGCTTGGGAACGGCATGTCTTATCGAAATGGGACCAAATCTTATAGCTGTGAAAATTCTCTACAAGACTGACCTTTGCAATTTTTTCCTAGGTTGTACCAATTTTGAGATATATTAGTTTAAGTTGGGAAATTGTAGTCATGGCATTGTTTTGTAAGAAGGCGATACAGTCAGTGCATTGTCCCAATTTGAACTTCTATATCTCATAAACGGTAAAACCTACGAAAATATCATGAAGTTCAATCTTGTACAGAATTTTGACTACTACAACATTTTCTTTAGTCCCATTTCCATAGGACTTGGGGTTTTCAACCAAAATCGGTAAAACTTAAAAATCCCCTAAAAGTGTGAACTTTAACCGCGATTTATTTAAAAAGCCCTCCGGCGATTTTTTTAGTTTTTTGATTTTTCTCATCTATGAACATTGTAGTTTCAGAATCCGCAAAAAATTCCCAGGTGTAAGCTCCTTCTATTTAAATTTGCTTAAGGCGCACCGTGATGTATACCTTTCTATAAAACGATATTTAAAACTGAAACAACAATTACATGACATGTGCTTATACCTAAGTTTTTATATAATATACATAACACATTAACGTTCTTGTGATGTATATTTATTTCATGGTAAGTTTCTTTTACATTTTTTTAGACAAGAACATATTTCAATATTTCGCCTATGACACATTTTTGAAGGTTCATTTTATAATGAGATTCTATTTTTTCTGTGGTCGAAAATAGTGTTTTAATTGCACGACAGTCATGGCAGACGTTTCCTACACAAAATCGTTTAAATTTTATTCAATATGTACTTTATTTTATGTATGTACACATATTCACGCCTGTATGAATGTTCATACATACATAAATACATACAGTGAGTGTCAAAAATATTCGGTTTTCAATTTCACCAATAATAACACCTCAGTATTTTAGAACCCCATAACCAATATTCAAAAAACCAAATACTTAAAAAAATTTTGGTCCTGTGGCTATTAAAAAATGTATGTAGCATGGATCCATGGCAACCCTATAAGGGAGAATAACAAAGAACACGTTGTTAACCCTGTTTTCTATGCGTCAAAAATATTTGGTTTTTGTAACTTTTGTTAAATATTTTGGCAAAAAACCAGTCAATATCGAACTTTTTCTGCAATATTAGTATAAATTTCAATAATTGCGAACAGGATCTTTGTTCCTGTGTGCAAAAATATTATATTTTATAACAAATTATTACAATTTAGGGCTAAGGAAAAACGCTTTCCTAGAAAAGAGAAAACTGTTCATATTTCTTTATAAAAACGGCAGGAATAAAGGGAATTTTTGCTTATTTTTGAATATTTAGTCGAATACATTTGAAATAATGTGCAAAAGTCACGAAAATATAGAAATAATTGATTTTGTGAAACACATAACCCAGCCAAACCAAGGACTGGGAGGGAAGGTAGAGGAATCTCCTGAAAAATTACGGCTAAACCGCCCTTAATTTTCTTGAAATTGGTCACCGAGCCCTAAATGACTTTCAGAAGATAAAAAATATGCACTTACTTTCCAAAAAAATAGTAAGGATAAAGCCTTTCAAGGCCATTGATAAATACATGTCTCCTATAAGCTCCTTCGTACTTTTTGTGTTGGAGTACACAGAAAGGCCGGAAACTTGGTGGTATACTGATTTTCCTGCTTAGACATTCAAAACTAACTCCATTTCACCTGGTTTCTGATGTACATCAAGTTTTGAAGGTACATCAAGGCGAAATTTGAACTAGATTTTTGGTTATGTAAATAAGCCGATGGTGTGTGATGTGTTACAAGGCCATGAAAGGCTTTATCCTTTCGATTTTTTTGGAATGTAAGTGCATATTTTCTATCTTTTGAAAGTCATTTAGGACTCGGTGACCAATTTCGGGAAAATTAAGGGCGGTTTAGCCGTAATTTTTCAGGAGATTCCTCTACCTTCCCTCCCAGGCCTTGGTTTGGCTGGGTTATGTGTTTCACAAAATCAATTATTTCTATATTTTCGTGACTTTTGCACATTATTTCAAATGTATTCGACTAAATATTCAAAAATAAGCAAAAATTCCCTTTATTCCTGCCGTTTTTATAAAGAAATATGAACAGTTTTCTCTTTTCTAGGAAAGCGTTTTTCCTTAGCCCTAAATTTTAATAATTTGCTATGAAATATGATATTTTTGCACACAGGAACAAAGATTCTGTTCGCAATTATTGAAATTTATACTAATATTGCAGAAAAAGTTCGATATTGACCGGTTTTTTGCCAAAATATTTAACAAAATTTACAAAAACCGAACATTTTTGACGCATAGAAAACAGGGTTAACAACTTCTTCTTTGTTATTCTCGCTTATAGGGTTGCCATGGATCCATGTTACTTACATTTTTTAATTGCCACAGGACCAACATTTTTTTAAGTATTTGGTTTTTTGAATATTGGTTATGGGGTTCGAAAATACTGAGGTGTTATTATTGGTGAAATTGAAAACCGAATATTTTTGACACTCACTGTACATACATGTATATATATTTTTCTCATTTTTGGCGGTGTTAATTTTATTAATAAAACATCCTAATCAGCAGATACCAATCGATGAGACACTATAGAAATTTTTTTTTCTTACAGAACATTGCAAATATTTCGGATTTTTCATGTTGTTGTTTTATATTGCAATGATTATTAATCGTATTTGGCATTTGGCCAAATTACAAAACATTCATGACTGTTTGCTAAAACCACAGCGTCTTTTAAAATATTTACGTCAGGGTATAGTGAAAATATGTGGCAATCTTTCTCGAGACACACAAATATGTTTTTTGATTTTAATAGAAACACTTTCCACTTCAAGCTAACAAATAAATTCTTGTAAATATAAATAATTTTCATCATTCAAATTTTCATGGGGAAAAATAATTATGCGACATCATATGATTTATTTGTCTATGATCAGCAATTTACAGCATTCGATGACTGAGTTCATATTGAGTATTTATGTATTAACGGACCAGTATCGAGAACAACTTTATATAACATCTAGAGATGACCTGTCAGAATATGTGACTTATGGGGCATACTTTTCCGATATTCGTCGAAGACGTCATATACTTATCTAAAATAAAGGTTTTGGAATAAAGTAATTGTTAAAATGAAAATAAAAGTCAGAAGAAAGTGACCGATTTACATATTTAATTTAAAAATACTATGTAAGTTGTTATAAAACAAAAAGAAAACAAGTAAAATAGTATCAGTCGGCTTTGCCGACAGAGATATGTACACCCTTAGCCTGTGTGGATAGAAATACTTTTTTCCCAAAAAAAAAAAAAAAACAAAAACTTATGTATTTAGGGGGGTTTCAAAATGGTAGGCGTATGAACCTACAAAAGTATGGATAGGATTAAATCTCAAAAATTTGGGGCGATACCTATAGATAGGGCTTTTTATCACACTAACCTACGAAAAGCATAAAATCGATATAATGTCCAAAGGATCCTCGAACAGACCCTTAAACAAACAGAATGTTGAACATTTGTGTAGCTTGGACAGATAGGGCCCAAATTTGATCATAAACTAAGTTTCCACAATATATAGAGATCCAAAGTTTGGACCAAATCGGTTGTAACGTCTATGAGAAATCGCGCGTACCATTTTAGCGAAAATTTTTGAACTTTTGTGGGGGAGGTACCGGAAGGAGTGGACCTATAAGCACCACTTTCGAATTTCATCTAATATTCGAAGGAATATTACAATATCCAAAGTGTTGGCGAACGCAGTATTCGGTTTGAGCTCTCCAGCCACAACATATAGTGCCATAGGGAATTTTTTAAACCTTTCAAGAAGTATGGACTTGCCCCTGAAAAAACTTTTACTGTCGTAATTGAGGCAGCGAATGCAAGTTGCTTCAATAAAAACTAAAGTGATGCGAGAGCAGGTCTTAAAGTGAATTTATCCTAAATTTTGTGTGGGAGGTAGCTGAAGGAGTTGGCAATATAGTCCATATTCGAACCTGATCTATATCCGGTAGATATATTAGGATGTGTAAAGTATGGACCAAATCGGTCACTCCCATCAATAGTTATCGTGCGCACAATTTTTCCGAACATTTTTGAATTTTTGTGGGGGAGGTACCTGAAGGAGTGGACCGATATGGCTTATATTCGAACTTAAAGTAAGTTTGCACAAAATATTACGAAGGTCATATTTTGACCGAATCGACTGATCCGTTGGAGAGTTATCTTGCCCTCCAACCACTACACACGGTGTCGTAGGTGTTTTTGTACCGGAGTTTTTAAACCTTTCGGCCTGTTTTCTCAGGAAGTATAGACTTGCCCCTGATGAAACTTGTACCGTCGTCTGGGGGGCAGTGAATACAAGTTGCTACAACAAAAATCAAAGCGATTCGAGAGCAGGTCCTAAACTGAACTTTTCTGAAAATTTGTGTGGAAGATACCCGAAGGAGTAGATCGATTGAGTCCATATTGGAATCTCATCTAAGTATGGTAGAATTTTCACGATGTGCAAAGTATGGACCAAATCGGTTACTTCATTCAAGAGTTATCGTGCGCACAAATTTTCCGAACATTTGTGGAAGGAGTGGACCGATATAACCCAACTTCGAAATTAATCTAAGTTTGGACAAAATATTACGAAAGCCAAATTTTGTAACGAATCAGTTGATCCGTTCGAGAGTTATCGTGCGCACCAGCCATCCAGACAGACTACAAATTGTCTGAAACGGATTTCGTCCAAAAATACTAGGGGTCTAAAACCATTATTTCGATGAGGCATATTTTGCCCGTATGAAAGTGTATATACCCTCGTTAGCATAAATGCTGAAGGTATAAATATATTTTGTGTTTGGAAACCTTTTTCCTTTTTGTGGAATTAAAAATACATAAGTATAAAAGAGCCCCGGTCTATAAACACCATGAGCTGTACCCGCCGACTGGCACCGATATAGTAAAACGTATCGAGCTGCAACTAACCTAAATAGGCGTGGCAAGTTCCGCCCATTTATACAGGTTTTGAAATATTCGACATCATATTCCTTGGAATTTTTGCATTTTAGGTATAAAGTGTCTTTGGCAATATTACTGATAACAATGCGGGGCATCTTTTTTGTGAAAAAATTACCCCTTATGCGAGGGTCTTTTTGACCCTTTTTTCAAAAACGTTTAAAAACTCCTTTAAAATGTGATCGTATCCAATCAAAATATTCTACAAAATTATTTGCCATACAAATTTAATGTAGGTCCCCGAATACACTAAAACTCTAAATCGTACCTAAACGCCAGGAATCTGCCAAAATCACTTTTTAGGGTTAATGTCGTACTTTATCTGAGTTTATTTAGTTTTGTCCCACAAAACTTCATTCCAGATAGAAGACGTCAAAGCAAAAATATTCTCCATCAAATTTCCATATCAGTCGCAGAAATGGGCGGAACTTGCCACGCCTGTTTAGGTTACTTCCCGACGTAAACTTTCAAAACGCCCATACACGCGTCTTCTTTTTTTCGGGCCTCTTTCATAATTTGGCCGAATTATCTTGTAATTATTTTTTGCGTTGTACAGTGTTATCCTTGATATTAGCGATGGTGATTTTTTAAATTCTATTTAATTCTGTTTACATTTACTATTCGTTTACGAAATCGTTAGAGAAATGTCAACCATTTATTTGTATTTATTACTTTGTTTTTCCTTTTTAAGTATAAATCGATTAGTTAAAATATATCATGCTGCTATGAGTCGTTAGAAAGACAGACAGACAGGCCACTGCCGTGAATCAGTCGTCAGAAATTTATTCATTTTCTCAAATATATATATACATACTATATATTTTCAAATTTGTATATTTGTAAAAAAAAATCTTGATCATCTAAAAGTTTTCTACACTTTGGGCATTTCAAATAGGTTCCTCATATATGGGCCTTTCTCTTGATGAGTAGAAACAACATTAATTGAAATACAAATAATTATAACTCAAAGTAGAACAATAGGTTATTTCATACAAACAATTGTTGAATCAACTTTAATCCCCCAAAATATTGAATAAGTATGGTAGGATTAATCTCAAATTTCTGAGACAATTAAAACGTATGACATTTTCTATATGGTTTAGAATAATATAGAAATCGTTCTACCATGAACAAATAATGCACAGTATATGCACTGACATATGTATGCATGTACATGACCAAATTCATCTATGTGTTTACAAAATCTATTTTGAAATTTATTGTCCGATTTTTTGTATACTCTGTAGTACACCACCAATTCTGAAAGAAAAAAACATTTCTCACATATTCCCTGTGATTGTTGTATACATTTCAGGGCAAAAATACAAAATATTTTATGGCATTTTACCATCATTAAAGTGAAATGAAACATCACACGACGAGAAATAAGAAAGGGAAAATTAAACGAGAAAATGCTGCTGTTTTGAAAATGTGTTTCATTTTTCGTTTTCTATTTTCATGAAATTGTTTTAAAGGTACATTTGGCATGGGTCCAGAATTTTCGTTTAATATGACCTCGTCGAAAATGTTTTGTTTGGTAAACGAACGAAAAAAAGAAAAAACGAAATCAAGTTCTCAAAAAATACTTGCTAGCTTCCTAATATAATTTAGCCAAGCAAGCAGCCAGTTGTTAGCCAAGACCCAGTGAATTTTTAAATAATAACAGAAAGAAGAAAACAAAATGAGATTTGATCTTATAATCTGATATTTGAAATTACGCATTACATGAAGACCTATTTTATCCATAGCTGTAATGCAATTACAGAAAGAATAAAACAGATTGTTGCTCCTTCGCTCAATTTTATTTTTTAATGGATTTATTGTGTCCTAATATGAATGTCGTGTCAGGAACAGGATATAGCATTTCCATTGACAATACATAATATCCCGCTATCTTCTGGCTGAATGGATGTCTTGTATCATAATCATGGGGTTTGAAAATTTTAACATATTTTTATCGGTTTTGCCAAATGCTTTAAAACTCGATCGAAATTTCCCTAGAAAATGTGTAGTTGAATGAAAGTTGCCAAAAATTGTGATTCCAGTACTGTGAAAAAAGTTCAAAAAGGTGGGACAAATTGTGGAAATAAATGCAAAGAAAATTGTCCTCAAGCAGTATTATAAAAATTTTAAAAACTTAAGTTCAGTGTTTTTTTTATTAAAAAACTGGAACTGGACATAATAAAGTCATAAAGGAAAAACGCCTTCGGTTGTATATTTGAACATGATTCTAAACGACGGGCACTAGGTTGAATTGATAAAAAAAAGGCTTCAAAAATACTTTACATCTGCAAATATGCATGCAATAACGTTAGTATAAATATCTGATATGCCTAATGACCTAAATAATCTCCAGGATTACGATCGTAGCATACTAGTTGGATGTGGTGGACTCCGCTCAATATCAATGAATCAATATTATTAAAAAATATCACCGTCGCCGTAATAAGACAACAATAAATAATATAACAAGTAAACAAGTATCAGTCGACATTGCTGACAGAGACATTCCCTCAGCCTGTGTGGATTGAAATACTTTTTTTCCAAAAAAAAAAAAAAACTTAGTAAGTAAGCGCAAAAATTTGCGGGTATATCAATAGACAGGGTTTTTCCAAACTGAGTTTGGACAATATTTAGAGTACCATTTTAGCGATTATTTTCGAACATTTGTGGGGGAGGTATCGGAAGGTCCACTCCTTCCACTTTCGAATTTCATCTAATATTCGAAGAAATATTACGATATCCAAAGTGTGGACGAACGCACAGAGGGGAAACATAGGCCTAAAGTTGCTCAAAACTCAAAATATAAAAATCGTTTTTTATGAAAAAAATGTTGATAAACGGCAACCAGACTCTTTTCTACATTTGCTATAACCATCCTCGACTTTGTAAGATTAACCAATCCAATGCAGCAGTCGATTGAACTCAGCCTTACTGAAAACAAAAAGTAAATTTTCGAAAACTAAGAAATTAGGTGAACATTAAATGACATTATTTTCGCGAAAATTTATAGTTTTCAAAATTTATTGTTTTTCTGCAGTCTCCGAACAAGATGAACATTTAAAATTTTCAGATTGATTTTACATCTTTGCTCTTTAATAATGGCGATACATATCCTCTTTATAAAATTTTTTTATGATAATTTTTAAGATTACTACAATTTCAATAGTGAAAAAGTCTATTTCCCCGTCGTTTCCCGACCATAGTTTCTTCTAATGTTTTATGCGCTTGAGTCTCAAATATCAGATTTAAAAAAAAAAAATGGCGCATCTTTGCGCCATTCCGAAAAAATCTAATTTTTCTCAACTAAAATATGAAATATTTTTATATGGAATTGCTAGGCTTACTCACACTTAATTTTGTTCCGCCTTATAACCGGGGCTCTTATTTATCAGATAAACCAACACCTATCAAATATGTTTGCATTATTCAGAAATATTCACGGCTTTTCTCATGTGAATTGAGAAAAATTTAATTTAAGTAAGTTTCAAAAAATAAAATTTGGAATGTAATATATGTATATGGGACTATATATACATCTGTACCGATTTGTTTGAAAATTGGCTCAATGTTTTTTTTAGGCTAGTTCAGGTTGCATGTGTCAAATTTCAGTGATTTTGGTGCATTTTTATCTCATATCAGATGCGAATATATATGGAAGCTGCATCCAAATCTGGACCGATTTTCATTATTTTCTATAGGATTAATCCTTGTACAGAAGATATGCTTTGCGCAAAATTTTATATCAATCCGACTATAAATGAGCTTTCTAGTGCTTTTGATCAAATTTTAACACAAATTTCCCCTCTGTGGAACGTAGTATTTGGTTCGAGCTCTCCAGTCACTACATATAGTTCCATAGGCGGTTTTTACAACTTTCGGGCTTTTTTATCAAGAAGTATGGACCTGCCCTTGAAAAAAACGTTTACTGTCGTAATTAAGGCAGCGAATGCAAGTTGCTTCAACAAAGATCAAAGTGATCCGAGAGCAGGTCTTAAAGTGAATTTATCCAAAAATGTGTATGGGAGGAGACAAATATAGTCCATATTCGAACCTGATCTATATCTGGTAGATATATTAGGATGTGTAAAGTATGGACCAAATCGGGGACTCCCATCAAGGGTTATCGTGCGCACAATTTTTCCGAACATTCTTGAACTTTTGTGGGGGAGGTGCCTGAAGGAGTGGGCTGATATGGCTTATCTTCGAACTTAAACTAAGTTTGCACAAAATATTACGAAGGCCATATTTTGGACCGAATCGGCAGATCCGTTCCAGAGTTATCTTGCGCTCCAACCACTACACACGGTATCATAAGGGTTTTTTGTACCATTCAGCCTATTTTCTCAGGAAGTATGGACTTGCCCCTGATGAAACTTGGGGGCAGTTGATACAAATTGCTACAACAAAAATCAAAGCGATTCGAGAGCAGCTCCTAAACTGAACTTTTCCGAAAATTTGTGTGGGAGGTACCCGAAGGAGTAAACCGATTGAGTCCATATTGGAACCTCATCTAAGCCTGGTAGAAATTTCACGATGTGCAAAGTATGAACCAAATCGGTTACTTCCTTCAAGAGTTATCGTGTACACAAATTTTCCGAACATTTTCGAACTTTTGTGGGGGAGGTACCTGAAGGAGTAGACCAATATGGCCCATCTTCGAACTTAAACTAAGTTTGAACAAAATATTGCGAAAGCCAAGTTTTGGACCAAATCGGTTCATCCGTTCGAGAGTAGTTATCGTGCGCACCAGCCAGACAGACGGACGGACATGGCTAATCCAACTCCAAATTGTCTGAAACACATTCCGTCCAAACATACTTGGGGTCTAAAACCATTATTTCGATGAGGCACATTTTGCCCGTATGAAAGTGTATATACCCTCGTTAGCATAAATGCTGAGAGTATAAAAACAAAAAGGAAAGGATTAAACGCTCCTGAAAAAACCTGAAAAGTGTTTCGCAATTTTAGTATTTTTGTACGTATATGGGCAAAAATGTATAGAATCGAGTTTTAAATTAAAAAAAAAAAACTTTTGATACTACATAAATGATTTGTGGTACATAGATTAAAACAAAAGTATAAAAATTACATAAAACAAGTAAGGACGTATCAGTCAGATGTGCTGACGAAGAAATACCCTCAGCCACTGACTAAGAAAAAAACAACAAAACCAAACCAAACACAATAATTATGCCGTATATAAAATATATTGATTTTATATCACGAGTTTGCTTTAAAATCTATAGGTACCGTAACGTGGGCTTATACCAAATCATTGACATATACCAAACTTTTGTGGCAACCAAACTTCCTCAAAAAGGACTCAAAATATAAAATTATGTTAAAATAAGTTTGAAAGAAATTTTTGAAAAAGTTTTAGAGTTGTCTTGCACAATATCCGACAGGGTTTTGAAGCTTTTGGGCCATTATCTTAAGAAGTATTGACTTACTCCGGGACAAAATGTACCATTGTAAATGAGGCCGCTCCAACAATCTACTGAAAAAGAGTCAAAACGATGCGAGAGGAGGTCCTAAACTTCACTTTATCCGAATTTTGTGTGGGAGGTACACGAAGGAGTGGACCGATATAGTCTATATATTTTAATCCCATACTGGACTGGATGAAATAATACGATGTGCAAAGCCTGCATCAATCAAAAACTCCCTGCGAGGATTATCTTGCGGATTTGACATTTTTGTTGGTGCCGTCAGGGTTTCTTGGAGCTTTTAGGCCAATATCTCAGGAAGTATGGACTTCCGCAAGAAAAATATTGTACCGTCATAAAGGGAGCCGCAAGGAAAACATACTGAAAAAATTGCAAAACCATCCGAGAGGAGCCCTTAAACTTCAGTTTATCCGAATTTTGTGTGGGAGGTACCCGAAGGAGTGGACAGATATAGTTCATATTCGAACCAGATCTATATCTGGAAGGAATAATATGATGTGCAAAGTTTTGAGCAAATCGATTGCTCCCTTCGAGAGTTATCGTTCAGACCATTATACAGAAAATTTTTGAATTTTTGTGGGGGAGGTACCAGAAGGAGTGGACCGATATGGCTTATCTTCGATCTTAAACTAAGTTTGGACAAAATATTACGATACCCAAAATTTGGTTCGAATCGGTTGAACTGTTCGAGAGTTATCGTGCGCACAAGCCAGACAGACAGACATTTTTCGTATCAATGTATATATCAGGAAACATGTATAAAATTGTCTTTTCCATTTCAAAAAAATCAAAAAAAAATTTTGATACTACAATAATGATTTTTGGTACATAGATTAAGAAAAAAATTAGCATTCCAAATCTGTTTTCGTTACTAACTTTGATCGTTGCGCGCAAAAGATATGAGCGGTTTCATTATGATAATTAGAAAAAATTCTAAAAAAAATCGCGGCTTAATATAGTTAGCTGTTATATCCTATTATCGTTAACTGAATTCGTAACCTTTGCGATAATGCAAAAAATAATCGCAAAGTCTCAATGGAATCGCGAAAAATCAAATTTGTTAAATAATCTCACGTATTTACCAACATATTTTTGAAACAATAGCGCTCATACTTACGAAAAATATATAAGAAAATTATAACAGCATCCAGACATTTTGAGGAATAAAATGAAACCTAAGTTGTGAAGGTTGGAGCTATAGTATTCATGTTATTTGCAAAAATACGAAGAAAATATTACAAAAAAATTAAAATCATATTATTCTAATTTTATTTTTTATGATTTTATAGGAAACTAGCTGACCCGGTCCGCGTTGCTGGCCCGTTGTTTGGGTTCTCCGTGTAAACTTTAGTTATCTATCCAGCATTGATACAGCCATAATTAGGCATCCCTCTAGAAACTTCATAATATAAATCAATGTTTTGACATAAATTCCATGTAATGGTATCCCCGAAATTTAAGATATAAAATCTCTTTTATTATACCCTTCACCATAAATTGACAGTTTAAAGCACTTTGTGACCCACATATAATGATCGGTGCACGTCAATTAACATTGCTATATATTGGATTGTTGGTCTTGGTTGGGGTCGTAATTATTACTGCAGAGAATTGTCAGTATAGGTCCACGTTTTGATATAGCTCCCATAGAACGGTACCGGCTGAGCATAAATATTCGTATCGACCGAAAGACACGCCTTTTTATTTGCGCCCGGTATGCAATAGTTATAGGTTCACGTTTTGATATAGCTCCCATAAAGCAGTACCTCCCGATTTTCGATAGTTTGGAGATATAGTCACTTTTGGGGGACGTAAACAGTCTTGCAGAGAATTTTCAGTATACGTCCTCGTTTTGATATAGCTCCCATAGAAGGGTGGCGCCTGATTTTCGCTATTTTTGATGGATTTAACCTCTGGATAGTGACATTTCAAGTTATCGGGATTTTACTGTATTCCAAAATGTGGAGTTGATCGCGCTATCCCATTTATTGTTTAGTGTTCAGCGTTTATAGCATTTTTTCAGGCACGCAAAATTATGTATAATATCTGATTTAATAAATGTTTGAACATTTTGTGATGACCGCGATATTTCACTTCCGCGAAGACCATTCAGGGTCAAGACGGTAATTACAGTAGTATTGCAAACAATCTGCAAACAATACGTTCAAAAATATCATGGACTTTAAAAAAAATTGAAGGAGAACCTCCGGTCACTACACTTAGCCATATTAAAATAGCTCACGACCGCGCTATCCCACTTGTTCAAGCTAGTGTTCATATCATTTTTGTGTCACGTTTACTAAAATTATGTATATTAATTGAAATAATACATTTTTGAAAACGTTGTGATGACCGCGATCATTCAGAGAAAACAATCTGTAAACAATACGTTCAAAAATATCAAAGATTTCTGATTTTCTTAAAAACTTTGTGGGGAGGACCACCGGTCACTATTCTTAGCAGTGAAAAACAGCTTACGACCGTTCTAACTAACTGAAATAATACATTTTTGAAAATTTTGGGATGAACGCGATATTTCACTTCCGCAACGACCATTCAGGGTCAAGACAGTAATTACCATAGCAATGCAAACAATTTGTAAACAACATATAAAAAGTATCTTGAATTTCGCGGTTTTCTTAAACAATTTGTGGGGAGGAACACCGGTCACTACACTTAAAACTACAGATACATAATTTCATAAGATTTCCTAATCGATTTTTCGGAATTTCTATATAGTGACATCTAATGTTATCGGGATTTTACTGTATTCCAAACTATGGCGTTGACCGCGTTATCCCACATATTGAAGCCAGTGTTATAGCGGTTTTGTAGTCAAGCTTACTAAAATTGGGTATAATACATTTTTGAATAATTTGGGATGACCGCGATATTACACTTTCGCGACGACCATTCAAAAAAATATATAGCCTATTTTCACCACCGGTGTTCCCAGTACATTATCTGAAATTTTCAAGAAAATCTATTCAGCCGTTTTTGAGTCTATTCGGAACATACTAACATACACACATTGCCTTTTATATATTAGAAGTTGGAGAAAAAATTTTTGAGTTCTTTGGCATTTTCGTCAAAATTTCACGCAATAATGATGATATTTTGATATTAACAAATTTTTCGCTTATAGTTTTCCTATTGGATAATATTATTAGAACCTTATATTAAATCACAAGGAATTCCAATTGTGGCATAACGTTAAAATAATGTTATATTGAATATTACAACATTTGAGACGCATATAAACCGCGTAATTATGAAAATGACATGATGCGCATCCGATTTTCCAACACAGCGAATCAATCCCTCTTGTTTGATGTACAGTTTGTCAAATTGTATTTGGCGGCCACTATGTAGCATCTGCTGCATATTATGGTGCAAAATACAGTAAAATGGTCATAATTCCCGCGAAGTTCATTTACATTTTATGCGCATCCGATTTCAATAATCACCATTAAAAAATACATCATTCTTTGCCGTTTCAATGCGATCCATCAAGAACCGTGGATGTAGCATCGCACTCAATTTTTAGAAAAAATCTATTATATCTCTGGATTTACGAGAGATTTTAAGTATCTGTTTTCGCGCAGTTTAAACATGCGTATCGATCTCTTTATTTAAGTAGAACTGCCACATCCAAAACGCGTTTTAATACGCGATATTTTCAAAATAATTTTTTGCAAATTTTCGAAATTTGAGGTGTATCATATCCGCCGATCTAGTGGGTGGATTTTTACGCGTCGTGGCTTGTTAGATTCAGAACGTAAAAAAATTAAATTTACGCGGGTTTCCACGGAAATCGAATCACGTTTGTAAATTTTAAACCAAAAAAATAGGTTTTTGAGAAAAATTTACGCACAAAAATTTCGTGTTTGGGCGCAGATTACTGTGATCCTGTGAGGGCTACACCCTCATGTTATACATTAAAAAATGCGAAATCGTACTACAATCAAATAATAAGCTTTTAGGGAAATCCAGCTGCGCGTCCCGATTAGAGCAAAAATTCAAAAAACCCCATTTTTCAGGTTTCAAAATGTCAGCATCCGTTTGAGGCAGATACAGTGGATATATTAAAAAATCATACATTAGAAACTTCAACTCTGAAGTGTGCTCTTTAACTTCTCCGTTGAGCATTAAGCTCTACATTGTGTTGTAAAACCACTAATTGGAAAATAACATAATGAAACTCGTTTATTTCAACGATTTTGTCCGATTTGTTTACATTAGTACGACCACAGCTTCCGCTCAAATTATTATTTTAAGAAACCCCTCGGTGAATCGGGCTAAAACAGTTTATTTTACCGAAATGCGGTCAAAAGTTATGGTATAGTAAAACTGATCGCGAGTTACAGTACCCCATACCTCAGTTTCAACATAAGTTAATTTTCTACAAAAAGCTTGATATACCCTTCTAGCCTAAATTCTGACACGGTGCTCTTGAATCAAATTTAAATGGATGGTGCTTACACCTGAGAAGTTTTTGCGGATTCTGAAACTACAATGTTCATAGATGAGAAAAATCAAAAAACTAAAAAAAAATCGCCGGAGCGCTTTTTAAATAAATCGCGATTCAAGTTGACATTTTTAGGGGTTGTTTAGGTTTTCACGATTTTGCTTAGAAACCGCAAGTCCTATCGAAATAAAACTGAAGAAAATGTTGTAGCTATGAAAATTCTCTACAAGAATGACCTTTACGGTATTTTCGTAGCTTTTACCATTTTTGAGTTATTGAAATTCAAATTGGGACAATGCACTGACTGTATCGCCCCCTTATAAAACATTGGCATGAAGGGTGCGCCTTAACTACCTTTTAATGAAAACCGCTTACACAGGGAAAGTTTTTGTGAATTCTGAAACAACAATGTTCATAGATGACAAAAAACAAAAAAAAAAATCGCCGGAGCGCTTTCTAAATAAATCGCAATTCAAGTTGACATTTTTAGTGGTTGATTAGGTTTTTGCGATTTTGCTTGGAAACCGCAAGTCCTATCAAAATGGGAATAAAAAAATGTTGTAGCTATCAAAATTCTCTACAAAATTGATATTTTGATATTTTCATAGGTTTTACAACTTTTGAGATATAGAAGTTGAAATTGGGACAATTCAAATTCAATTTAATTCTGTATCGTCTCCTTATAAAACAATGTCATGACTGCAATTTCCCAACTTAAACTTATATATCTAAAAAAATGGTACAACCTAGGAAAAATTACATAAGCCAGTCTTGTACAGAATTTTCACAGCTATAAGATTTTCTCAGGTCCCATGCCGATAAGACTTGCCGTATTCAAATCGCAAAACCCTAACAAAAAAAAACCTAAAAATGTAAACTGAGCTTCTTTATCTCAAATATGGTACAGTCTAGGAAGAAATCATAAACGCCAATCCTGTACACAATTTTCACAGCTACAACATTTTCTTTAGCTCCATTACGATTGAACTTGCGGTTTCCAAGCAAAATCGTGAAAACCTAAAAAACACCTAAAAATGTCAATTTTGACCGCGATTTATTTAAAAATCCCTACAGCGATTTTTTCTTGTTTTTGGATTTTTATCATCTATGAACATTGTTGTTTCAGAATTCACAAAAAATTCCCCTGTGTAAGCGGTTTTCATTAAAAGGTAGTTAAGGCGCACCCTTCATGACATTGTTTTATAAGGGGCGATACAGTCAGTGCATTGTCCCAATTTGAACTTCAATATCTCAAAAATGGTAAAACCTACGAAATTACCGTAAAGGTCATTCTTGTAGAGAATTTTCATAGCTACAACATTTTCTTCAGTTTTATTTCGATAGGACTTGCGGTTTCTAAGCAAAATCGTGAAAACCTAAACAACCCCTAAAAATGTCAACTTGAATCGCGATTTATTTAAAAAGCGCTCCGGCTATTTTTTTTAGTTTTTTGATTTTTCTCATCTATGAACATTGCAGTTTCAGAATCCGCAAAAACTTCTCAGGTGTAAGCACCTTCCATTTAAATTTGATTCAAGAGCACCGTGCTGAGGGTATAAAAATTTCGGCAATAATGAAAATATTATCCTATAACCAATTTTGCTTTAGAGTTTTCTCATTAGCGAAGATTAGTACATAAGCCTATTTAGTACGGTTGGCGTAGTCGCAGGCATGCAAGTGTCGTAGACGTTGTCGTAGTTTTCATATTTTATACCATGGTGAAACAATATAAGGTAACAGCAATAACCAGCTGACTGAACTGGGCTGTAATGTTAGCGTCAAATTCAGTACGACATTTTCTATATTTGTTTCTATTTTCCATGTATATTAGCATATATATTTTTTAGGAGAAAAATATCCCAGTTGTTCGGGTAACTAGGGAATAACTAGCAATTTTGCTGGCTACTGATAAACATCCCCAGTTACCACCCAATCTACTCGCAATGTTATAGACTGATGAATTTAACATGGGGATGTAATAGGAAGGTGTCTATTGTCTCCTCACTGCATTACCAGTAACCACCCAATTCGATAGTCGTGTGAAGGCAATTATCTCTTCATTGCATTACCAGTAACCAGTCAATTCGGTAGTCAGAAATTATAGCCTAAATTTCTATTAAGTTGAAGTCAGATAAATGGGTAAATGTATATACATACGTATGCATTAGCCACACTTTATTTTATTGCATGGTGTGCACAAATTTTACAAATGACAACATAATCTTGTATACATATGGATATGACAGGTCCATATTGATCCTTGATACTGGAACTAGAGCGTTACTACTTGATACAGCGACCTATGTTTATTTGTTCCTTGGAATGTTTTTCTCGTGTGTCCTTAAGATCATTCAAAAGTTCCTCAAATAAAATGTATACAAGTTTAATGAAATGACGCGATTACGTATTCCGCCAAGATATACATATATCAATACTTACCACAGATATATTATAAATATTCTTCTTAAATTGTTCATACTTTCTATGATTTAGCCCGTAACACGTTCTTTTTTTGGCATCTTAAATTTTTGCACAACAAACGCATCAAAATATGTTTTTTTAATTTTGAATAAACAATATAACAGAACATTTTTTATATTTTGTTTAAAAAAGGAAATAATGTTGAAAACAGTTTGCAAGAGAGAAATATTGTCGATTACACTATCCATCGGTAGTCTATAAAATAGTCAATATATTACACGCCGCATTACCTGTAACTAGTGAATTGTCATGATAGCCCATTTCCAGTGGCAAAAGCAGGCTATAGGCTATTTTGTGTGCCATTTTTGGGTGTAAAGTAACTATGATCAATGAGTAACTAGTTACATAACTATGCGAAAGTAGACAATTGCTATTTATTGAACAACTGGGATATCATTCCGAAAAAAAAAACTATTTCCCATAAATACTGCTTCATTTCAAGGACATTTAACCTCATACAAGTCCGAACGACGTGCCGCACACTAAAACACCACTTACAGACCCAGCTAGCATTTGGAAGATTGTTTTTCAAAAATCACGTTGCGGAGTCTTTTTAGAGTCCTTTGGGGATCAAAAATTAATTAAGTCACTTGTATGATCAGAAAGGGACTCGAAAGTGACTCCCTGTAATGATTAAAAAGAGTTCAATTTAAAATACAACAACAAATGTGTAGCAATCACAAATAAATCATTGAGGCGTTTAAAAAGTGACTATTTTTCGTTATTTATTGCCACATTTTGATCTTCATGATGACTTAAAAATGCTTAATCAAAAAATGGTCATGCAGGTGTTTGAAAAGTGATTATAATTATGTATCTTCTGATCATATGTTGAACAGATAGGTGATTAAAAACTGATTGTTTTGTTTTATTTTTGTTTGGTTGTAAATAAGAGAAACAAAACAGGTTTTGCCAAGTGAAATGAAGAAGCAGTATACTAACCACCGCGCAACATAAAGGATAATTAAAAGACATAACAAAGCAGAAAAGACAATAAAACAAAGGAAAGATACAAAAAAGAATAAAAAGAAAATTATTTTAATTTATTTCGTCTAATAAAAGACTCATAAATGACTCCCTAAATACTCATAAATGAATATAAATATGACTCAAAAAAATACTCGAAAAAGAGTCCCAAATTAATCAACAAATCACCAATAAATGATTGAAATACGACTCGAAAAAGACTACATATACGGTCAGAAAATGGGCAAAAATGACTCGAAACTAATGCAGAGGAAGACTCATTTGTGATTTGTTTAGAAGAGTCGTCTGAGGTTACGTTTTCCTCCCGACAAAGGAGTCATTTATGATCAGAAAATGAGCTCATATTCCAGCTTTTTAATCGTGCAGTCGGATCAAAAAAGACTCGAATTTGATTAAAATTTTTAAAAAATGCTGGCTGGGGAGGCGGTACAACATTTGTTAATATGTGTGGTATTTTGTTAAATTTGAAAAAAAATAAAGCCCTAATACTAATAAACATGTGCCTTTTGATTTCAAAAACAAAAGACTGAAACGGCTTCTCCTTTTCAATGAATTTCGAGCGATCCCAAACATTTTTGCAAGAATTCTAACTTCTGCGAGAAATTATCCATTTAGTGGAATAATATCGAAACATTTAGGGCCTGTTTATGTATGTCGATAAGAAAACGAATGCGGAAGAAAAACTACCAAATTTGAGTGTGTATTTCAAATTTGTTTTTTGTTTTGAAGCAAAGCAAATGAAATAATATTTCAAAAACTAAAGTTTGGGTGTCTTTCATGCGCACACATTTTCGTTTCGAAATACATAAACTGGGGGTTACCCCCAGTTTTTGTAAAAAATTTTATTCTTCTCACACGAATTGTCAAATTTTGTTGATCGATTTACTCGCTTTAGTGCAAATGTAGAGCGCTGATTTTTAAATGATGAATCCTTAACGATATATGGAACGGGTATACTAAAAATTAGATGTGTATGTCATCTGGGGGCTGAGCTATGAATGCCTAAATTATTACGAATATAGACGAACGAACAAAAATAAGTTACAAAAACTGGGGGTAAAACTGAATATGTAACGAATTTTCATTGTTTTTCAAATTTTTTAATGAAATGTAAAAATATACATATATGTTTTTTTAAATTCCAATAATTTATAGACATTTCCTTCTTCCGTTTACATATCTCGTTGACACTAACATTACAAACAAAAACAATTTTCTATGTGGTTGTTGTTCAGTTGTATTTGTTGTAGTATTTACTTTACGTTCTTTGTTCTACCATGATTTTATATAATGAATAATGTTATACTACGACATTTTTTTATATTGCATCATCTTAGGTCCATAAAATATCGAAAGAAACACATTCCTCATTCTTAGGACGAATTGGGTTAAATAAAATTTATTTTATTATTATTATTTTTTGATACGACAAATCGGTATTACGTATGGCGTTGAAATACGATAAAGGAGAAGTGGCCGATTTTGTTACGGGCATCATATAAAAGTAAAATCAAATCAATTTCAAAATAAGTTTGAGGCAATAATTATTAAAATATATTAGAAAACAAATAATATAATAAAAATAAATAAAAAATGTTACTACCTTTATTTATTTTCGTAAGATTAAATTCTTGTACAAAAGATGATTTCAAACAATTTGTATTAGTCTTGTGCCAGACTATGAAAATGTTCATGAAAACCTTTCTAGTTTATGGAAAAGAAGGGAGAAATGGAGCTCCTCCACTCTCTCTTAAAAACTAAAATAATTTCATGTAATATTTTCAATGTCAGGCACAAGAGTTACATTTAAAAAAAAATATTTTTTTTTAAATTTTGTATAAGAAAAAAATTGGCTTTGTCGTAAATGTTTCGTGGTAACAAAAAATAACACTTCGATAACGACTACAGCCCTACTGTAGTCGTTATCGAAGTGTTATTTTTTGTTCTGTAACTTTTATCGATTGAAAAGTTCTCAAATTTCTTTTGTTTTTGTAACAACTACAAAACAAACAAATGAAACAACTACAAAACAAACAAATGAAATAAAATAAACAATGAGTAAAGTTGTTAAAAAGTTACTGAATAGGGGGCAGAAATGACTACACCAAACGATTATTTTGATTTAATAAAAATTGCAAGGTTCTTTTTCTTCTAGATTAGAAGTTTAAAAATGATCTACTAACAATTCTATTCATTTCTGTTTCCAAAAGAATTCTTTAACAATTTATATTTTTAATTTTTTGTGTAAATACATTCAAAATACACATTAGTCGTCGAATGTGTATGCCTTTTAAAATGTCAACTCCATCCCCACCATAGCAAATGGGAATTTTATAAAAAAAACATAAAATTATTTTTTGAAACAAAAAATTTGTTTTTTTTTTTATTGTTGAAGATTCAATCTCATTCGATTGCTTGAGTGGAGTATTCCCCCATTGGCTCAACTTCATTTATTACCCTCTATTACAGAGAGTAATGTTTTTCAAAACGAACTGACAGTGTTGCAAAATTTTACTGATCGCTACCAATATCATGATTTCATCCCGGCGAAGGGAATTATCAATTGGCTTCTCAGTTTTTGAAATGATGTCTTTTTTAGTGAAAAACCGAACTCTTTAAGTGTCTAGTATTCCCAAATGAATGAGAATCACACTCACTTTTCGGCTTTTCCAAAGAAACACCAAAATCAAAATATTCTGCAACATGTCAGCACGTATCAACTAAGAATTCGTCGAATTCTGTGAGTTGAAAATAACATCACCACAGTTGCCTGTGAGGTTGTTATTGGAATTTTGTTTTTAACAAAGCTCCATTTGCCCGTGCCTCGGCTGTTTTTTGTTTGTTTTGTTTATTGTTGAAGATTCAATCTCATTTCGATTGCTTGAGTGGAGTATTCCCCCATTGGCTCAACAAAAACATTACTCTATGTAATAGAGGGTAATAAATGAAGTTAAGCCAATGGGGGAATACTGGAATACTCCACTCAAGCAATCGAAAAAACAAAAAATTTTCAAAGTAAAAAATGTTTCTCGAGATAATTTTTCTTGTGAAAAAAAACATTCACCAAATGTTCGAAAATTATATCGTTTTCGAACTTTTGACGAACAAAAGAACAATGTGCTTGTATACACACGAAAAACATTTGCCAAACATTCGACAATGATAGTCGTTTTCGAAAGTTGTGCCGAACATTCGAATAATATCAGCAATTGGTATGGCGGGTCAGGTTTTGAATTTATAACAAAATCCAAATGTTTGCATGCGTATGTAGACTTTTGTTGTTGGGTGTATCTTATATCAGTGTAAAAATGAGGTGTTCTTCATTCCAATAATGGCACAAAACATACTCAATATACCCGCATCGCTTAGTTTTAGTACAACATATCGGACCCACACATCTTTTTTTACTATCCATGGTTCCCATTCCCCATTCTAAGAATTGGGTTCTGAAGGAATGTTCACTTGTTTTCTGCTGTTTCATCGAAGAATGCATTTTATTTATGTATTTACATTTATGTTTTTAGTTTTTGTTTTATTTTTAACAAGATTTTTATTTTATACAAGAACGCAATTGTTTACATACATACGCGCACACCTATGTTGCTTAGTGTCTATAGTAGTACACACATATATTTACTAATAGGTCGGTGTGTGTATAGATTTTTCCGTTTCCCACATACTGCGTCATTCAGAAAACGAATTGCCGTTTATTGTCCTAAATTTAAGAAAAGAAAAAAAATACAAAAAGAAATCTTTGGCATTCACATGCATACAAAACTTACATACATGCATGCAAACGTTTGTTTTTATACAAGTATATATGTATGTATGTTTTAGGTCTATTTCAAAATTAAAATAAAACAAAGTAACAGACAGCATCATCATATAAACTTAACAAATACAAAAATACAACATTTTCAACAATAAAATATTGTTTTTCTTAGATGTTTTATAATTCCAATTCCATACAATTTGTTATGTATGCGTGTGTGTGTGAGCGGCTGAGTATATGTGTCGATTGGAAGAAGAAACATATTTTTTGGTATTTTCCCGCCTGTATAGATGACTTAAGCACTGGGTTTTTTAGCCCGATAACCAAAAATAGAACTTCCCACTCGTACAATTGTGCTGCCCATTTCAATCTGGAAGGTGGTAAAAGAGAATAGTTTTTTATGTTTACATTTTCTAATATATACAAAATCCAACTAAAAATATAGAATTTTTATGACTTACAGCTTTTTCAAAATCATCCGACATGCCCATTGAAACTTGTACATCTTTTTCATTCAATTGATTTTCTTCACAAATTTGCTTGTGGACTTTCATTAGAGATATGAAATCAGGATTTGGACCTTGGGAATAGTCATGCCCGAAAGCACCTATTGTCATTATACCATTCAGGTTAAGTTCCTTTAGATTTTCTTTGATGTATTTGTAGAGTTTTGGTGCATCGCTGGGAGCTATGCCATTCTTGGCTAAAAAAAGAGAATCGATGTAGAAGTTAATCATGGATAAGTTTTAAAGCGATTTCATTTAAAGTTATACCTTCTTCACCACTCGTATTGATTTGTATAAGAACATTAAGAGGTTGTTTGTTCTCCTTTTCAAATTTCTGCCATGCAGAGTTTAAATTATTTGCCAATTTCTCACTATCCACAGTTTGGACCATGTGCATGTTGGGTAGTTTTATAATCTGGAAAATATAATTTTTAGATAGGTATTTTATTTATTTATTTTTTGACCCAAACTTATCATGTAAAATCCCTGGGTTGAACACAATTTAAGTGATCTGTTATGCATTGAAAATTCAGAATGTTCAGCTGTTTTCTCCGACATAAGGAAAATAAGCAAACCGAAATCTTTTAGTCATGACGTCTCTAAAATATAAAACATTTTCTGCTAATCACATTTTTTACAAATCGTCGGATGTATTCACTATGTTTCGTCAAAATTTAACCCTACAATCACAGTTAGAGAGACCTTTAGCTTAAAATTGAGACTTTCGTCTCTGGGCTCATCGAATACCGGCTACACAATTGAAATCTATCTATGTTGAACAAACAACTTTTTTGAGGGACAAAAGGCCGAATTGGTGCGCCATTCGCCGTAGAGCCTTGACTTGGCACCAAATTACTTCTTTTTATTTCCGTCCATCAATAAAAAAGTTGTGGTCAAAGATTTTCGTCGCCAGAAGATTTTGTTGAAGCGTTCAAAAACCAATTGGTTTGAGCGCATGCAAAAGTATATAAATCATGTTGGAGAATACTTTAGACTATTTTTCATGATAAATATTCGCGATTTCATTATTTGACCAAAAACTTGTTTAGTATTCCTCGTATATCTAAATATTAACTCATGTCAACATTTTTTTTTTGCAAGGTTTCCAAGAAAAAGGTTGTAGAAACGCGAGAACTATCGAATAATAAATAAGTAACTTTAAAACAATTAAAAACATGATAAGTTCGGAACTTTTTATACCCTCCACCAAGAGTTGTATTGAAGCAAAACGGAATAGTTATTTTCCTTTAGGAGGGTTGGCGTTTTTTATTTGGGACTCAACGAACGCATAGCTGTGGGAAAGATTTGGTTTTGTTTGCAAGTGAAGTTGCTCGAGTTTAGGTAATGCCAAAGAAATTCTCGATCAGAGTATTTCTTTGGACACTTATATATTTGAGCGAGCAATTGACAACTTGGGTATAAAAAGCTTCTGGTTGAAAAACAAGAAATAAGGGAACTGATGAAGATCTGTGGCGAGATCTGAAACATCGGCATTTTTCCCACTAATAAATTAATGTATTTTAATAAAATATTAAAACAACGACTATGTTCTTTATCACATTTTCGAAATGTGGATACAAAAGTTTTATTCGGAAAATTGATAATGAAGTGCAATATTTTTGTAGGGACACCGTGGTGGAGCTTAGTGCACACTTTCATAAACTAAAGGAAAATCCATGAAAAATGGGGGCTATATCGACAATTTTGTATAGGAATGTTTTATACTCTCAACGAAGACTAAATATGAATATTCAGCCATTTCCGTTGCATAATGAATCTAAAACCTTGAAAATGTCGAAAATAGGGCGGTACAGTTCTATGGGAGCTATATCAAAACGTGGACCGATATAGCCCATTTTCAATACCAAACATACAAGGAGAATACCAAATTATAAAGCTCTATCTAAAATATTGCGAGCTGTATCTTTATTTCAACATACTGACGGACGGACATCATTATTTCGACCAAGAATTATATGCTGACAATGAATATACAAGGTGGCGCAAAAGTAATCTTCCGAAGTTTTTTTTGGATGTAATTTAAAAAAATGAAAAACTTTGGTTTTTTTGTGTGGATTATTTTCATTTGGTCTTTTAATTTTTTTTACATCAAGTCGAGAATATGATATCAGATAAATGGCCGCCGCCACAGTTTATTGTCATTTGAGCCCTTTTTATGGCATTTTACATCACTTTGCCCAAAACTTCCGGCGATAGGTCCTAACATTCTTGGCGGATATTGTCTTTAAGAGCTGAAAAAGTCTGAGGCTTGTTGACATAAAACCGCGACTTCAAAAAGCCCCACAAAAAGAAGTCTGGAGCGCCTCATCACTCATGATAATTTTTGATGAAAAATCATCTTCCTCTTGGTGGTGATTAATGATGGATTGATCGTATCTTAGACGCGATTGGCGGTCAGCGTTTAACAGCTGATGTACCGTCTGGACTTTGTACGGAAACATCTTCAAATATCGTACCGTCAACTGATACCCATTTGCGTGGCACGTCGTCCGGTCTATGTCGAAGGCGCTTCCGTGACATCCTCGGCTAGAGCAGCAATATTCTCTGCAGAACGGATACTCCGGGGTCTGCCATGCCTGGCAGCATCTCGTGTTGTCCCAGTCTCTTCGAAGCCAGCGGCTAAACGTCTGCGACGAAATTCACGTTGTGCCAAAGTCACCGACCGATTATTGGTCAAATAAATAGTCACCAATATTCGGCGTTCTGATGCAGTGTAGCGTAACATTGTTTATCAACGTGTATTTCGCATGTGTTTACTACACAAATGTCAAAACAGAACTGACAGTAGTCGCCAATCGCAAAAATTATAGCATTTTCTGATAGGAGGATTACTTTTGCGCCACCTTGTATATGTATATACTTTATAGGATCTACGACGAATATTTCAAAGTGTTATAAACGGAATGACAAATAAAATTATACCCTCCATCTTATGGTGGAGTGTATAATTATCCGTGACTGCAACGAGGGGGAAGAACACGTCACCCCCGAAGAATTGTTGGCTCGTATACTCCGTATACCACCAGGATACAACAAAGGTTGGCTTCAGACGCCTTATAAGACTAAATCAGCTATATCCATAAAAACTTGTGACAGTTGTTATTTTCTCAAAACCATATATTTGAAGGAAAACCTCCATAGAATCCGTTCTCTTCAATCCTTCAAATGAGTTCCTGATAAACAGTTTTCAAGGTACCGGAAGGGGTGGATCGATATTCTCCATCTTCTACTTTGATGTAAATTTGAAAGAATTACTACGATGAAAGTTTTGTGTACTCCCTTCGAGCGATATCTTGTGAACTCAGGATGTATAAGGCTGTCTCCGAAAAAATTATACCGTCGTAAAGGGGCACGAGGATTACCTGCTGTAAATTTGATTTAAAACTGTGGGTATACCCGATTGAGTGGAGAGATATGGTTCATCTTTGAACTTCATATAAGTTTACAAGGGTCAATGTTGGTATGAAATCGGTTGATAAGTTGAATAATTATTGTACACACTAGCCAGGTATGGTATGTACACCCGTATTGCACACTGAATGCCCGTGTTTGATATCCAGGTCAGACAACATCACATTTTGAACGGTGGTAAAAATATTTACGTTTTTCAGCCTTGTAAAAGTTCTCTACAAGTGGTGTCTTAAGACGACCGGTTTGGACTCCGCAATAAATAGTAGGTTCCATATCATTGATCTAATCGGCCTTATTCTGACGTTATTTTTCCGTGAGTTTTCTCACTATGTCCTTTAATATGAAACCAGAGATATACAATACTCACGGGAGTTTTCGTTCAGAATAAGGCGGTATATGATTTTAAATGCACTCATTGATGTGAGAGAAGTTTTCCATTGTGTCTTCGTAGCTAGAGAGATTTAAAAACGCCTGCAAATTGTCTAAAACGGATTTCGTCCAATTACACACTTTGAGCTAAGGGTAAGTTCAGACCCTAGTTGCGTTTTGTTATGTCAGATCCAGCTTGGTTTCTATCGCCACACTAAACATGGTTAAATATTTACTTTATAAAGCAATTTTAGGCTATATCTTTAAAACCTATATGAATCTTCATCTGACCTCTGAAGCAAATTTGTAGATAAGGAGAAATAATGAACAAAATATTTGGAGAATAATGAACTCACCTCAAATTGTATAAAATATTGAAAATTTCTTTAATTTTTATACATTTCGCACCATATCTCTAAAACAGTTAATTTTTTCTTAATGTTTTGGAAAAATATTCCCTGGAATGTAATACAGAACTTTTCAGAACATTGTTGTAAAATGCCTCTATTACGTTGTTTTGAGTATATTATTCATCGACGATTTAATAAATATGTGAATAATGTGGTGAAATCCGAGAATAAACTGTTGGTGTGAACTGTGTTTGAAATACGTGTTGTAAAAGATATGATGCAAAATACCGCTGAAACAACATGAAGTAAGCATTTTTAGAATATTCTAAAGAATTGCTGAGAATATTATTTGGAAGATTTTTGTTAAAGGTTACTTGGTTCATATCCCAATAGTTTAGCTGATACTGACCACAATTTCAGTACTTTCAAAAAAATGAATACTAGAAGTTGTTTGCGTTTTCAGTGTTGCGTAGTGTTATATTTGGGGGTTCAAAATCGAAACATACGGCCACAGTTTTTTGGCTTAGTTGACTTATAATGAAATGTTGTAAGGCATAATTCTATTCTTGGCGCCATGTTCGTAAACTGAAGGGGTTTATTTTGAATGAATTCTCCCGTGAGTTTTCTCACCTTCTCCGTTCTCATTCGGAATAACACTCAAAGTATTATTATATGTAGATATTACCTGCTTGTGAAATGATTAATATTCAAAATCAAAACCTTATGTAATAAAATCATTATTCTAAATAACAATTGTAACATGTTTAGATATACATAATACAAACACCACGCTCACATATATTAATATTATATTAACTTCTTATTTTCCAGGTACAAACATGTAAAGGTAATTACAAAAATATACGATGATCGGCCTATCCGTTTTCGAGCTATCGTTGACACCGCAAAACGCTTTTACAAAAAAGGGTTTGGCAGATGCAATATTTTTTCAACAACAACAATTCCAAAAGTAGTATAAGATGTGATCTTTCAGATAAAATGTAGAAATTTTTAAACAATTTAATAGTTTCTTTGACAAAAATTCATGGAAAATGAGTTTTTTTGGTATGCACAAGTAGGGATAACCCCTTAAACTGAACTTAAGCGAAAAAGTTTTGGACTTTTGTGGAGGATGTGCCTGAAGAAGTGGAGCGACATAGTCCATCTTGGAACTTGAATCTAGTTTGGGAATCACAGCTTTCGATTGTTATCGGGTCCATTATAGGAAGTACCTGGATCATTTTGAAGATATTACAGAAAATAATCATTGTTGTTGTAAAAAATACGACAAGGACTACCATTCATATCAACTTCAAATCTATCCACAATCAGCAAAATTTTCGATTTTAGTGGATTCTCGGAAGAAATATAATGATTTGCAAAGTTTCGGCTAATCAGATACTCCATTCGTAAGCTATTGTACTCATCATACCTTTTAGTTAGTGTCGGTAACGGGCTTTAGTCATTTTAGGTCATTATCTCAGGAAGTATGAACTTGCCCACGAAAAGACTTAAATTAAAAATTATAATCAGCAGCAGTAGTGGGATTCTCTAAAGGTAAAATAAAAATGCTTATAATTTCGTTAATTAACGAAGTTTGTCGGTAAGAAAAACTCCATCTAGGGCATCAAATACAATAAAATATAGAAAATTTTACATAATTGCTGAAATTCGGGTCAATATCAGATAACTATTGGGAGTTGAACCAATTAACCGTTTGCAAAAATCTTCCAAATAAAGTTCTTAGCAATTCTTCAGAACATTCTGAAACTCTAAAACGCTTACTTCGTGTTGTTTCAGCGGTATTTTGCATCGTATCTTTTACAGCACGTAGTTCAAGCACAGTTCACACCAGCAGTTTATTCTCGCATTTCGTCGTTAAAAAATATACTGAAAACAGCGTGATAGAGGCATTTTACAACAATGGTATAGTCTGAAGAGTTGTGTATTACATTCCAGCGAATATTTTTCCAAAAGAAAACATTAAAAAACAAGTAAAAAAGGATCAGTCGACTTTGCCGACAGAGATATACCCACAGCCTGTGTATATTGAAACAAATTTTTCCCAAAAAAACGTAAATACATACGTTTCAAAAATTTTGGGCGTTTGAACCGACAAAAATGTTGATTAGGATTAAATATCAAAAGATTTGCGGAGGAGATACTAAAAGGAATGGATCGACATTGACCATTATGGAAGTGGATCTCCAGCCACTACATATGGTGCCTATGGGGTTTTTAGACCCTTCGGGCTGTTTGTTCAAGAAGTATGGACTTGCCCTGAAAAAAAACTTTTACCATCGTAAGTGAGGCGGCGAATGCAAGATGCTTCAGCAAAAATCAAAGTGATTCGATATCAGGTCTTAAAGCGAACTTATCCGAAATTTTGTGTGGGAATTACTGGATGGAGTGGACAAATATAGTCCATATTTTAACCTGATCTATATCTGGTAGATATATTAGGATGTATAAAGTATGGACCAATTCGGCCACTCCCTTCAAGAGTTGCCGTACGAAAAATTTTTCCTAACATTTTTGAACTTTTGTGGGGGAGGTACCTGAAGGAGTGGACAAATATGGCTTATCTTCGAACTTAAACTATGTTTGGATAAAATATTACTAAGGCCAAATGTTAGTCCTAATCGGCAGATCCGTTCTAGTGTTATCTTGCGCTCCAACCGCCTCACTCGGTGTCATAGGGGTTTTTTGCAACTTTAATGTTATTTTCTCAGGAAGTATGAACTTGCCCCTAATGAAACTTGTACCGTCGTATGGAGGGCAGTGAATACAAGTTGCTAAAACAAAAATCAAAGCGATTCGAGAGCAGGTCCTAAACTGAACTTTTCCGAAATTTTGTGTGGGAGGTACCCGAAGGAGTGGACCGATTGAGTCCGTATTGAATCCTTATCTAAGTCTAGTACACATTTCAGGATGTGCAAAGTATGGACCAAATCGATTTCTCCCTTCAAGAGTTATCGTGCGCACAAATTTTCAGAACATTTTCGAACTTTTGTGTGGGAGGTATCGGGAGGAGTGGGCCGATACAGCCCATCTTCGAACATAAACTAAGTTTGGGCAAAATATTACGAAAGTCAACATTTGAACTGAATCGGTTCATCCGTTCGACTGTTATCGTGCGCTCCAGCCAGCCAGACAGACAGACGGACGGACATTGCTCAATCGACTCCAAATTGTCTGAAACACATTTCGTCCAAACATACTTGGGGTGTAAAACCATTATTTCGATGAGGCACATTTTACCCGTATGAAAGTGTATATACCCTCGTTAGCATAAATGCCGAGGGTATACAAATTAACGGTTTTGGAAATATGTCGCGAAATGTATACAAATTACGGAAATTTTCGATATTTTTTTAAAATTTGAGGCAATAAATGTAGTTTTTCGAGTTAATTATTTCTCCAAATATTTTGTTCTTGCCCTTATCAACAAATTTGCTTCAGAGGTCAGTAGTGCCATTTTCTAACATATTTTTTGAGTTACCGACAAAAATCGGTAAAATTAAAATGCTTATAATTTCGTTAATTAGCGATATTTTTCGGTAAGTTAGCGACGAATAAAAACTTGTCGTAAAGTTCTACCGATAGCAAGAGTGTTGACAACTTTTATTTGAACTTTTCATCATAATTTTGCGTTTTAATTATAACGATTTTTGTCGGTAACTGAAAAAACGAGTTATAGAATCGCGTTACAGATGAAGATTCACAAAAAAGTTTTCAAAGATATAGCCCATAATTGCTTTAAAAAGTCAATATTTAACCATGTTTAGATGGGGCCATAAAATCCAAGCTGGATCTGACACAACAAAACCCAACTAGGGTTTTTCGTTTGGGTCTGTACTTTCAAAAAATCCTCAGCTCAAACTGTTTGCACAAGATTACCTTAAAAATGTTGCATAGTGTAACTCAAAAAATGTGTTAGATAATCCCACTGCAGAAGCACTATCCTTCCCTAAAATTGATTCTCAAACATCCCAAAACTCCACTTTAGATTATGTACGTTTGGAAGAAATCTCACGATATGTAAAGTTTTGGCCAAAATTGGGTACTGAATTCATCAGTAATCTTAGTCGGTTCCTGACGGGGTTTTTTAGAGCTTTTGTGTCATTATGTCGGGCAGTATGGACTTCCCCAACGAATGTTTGTATCTTTGAAATCAGGACCACAAGCACTACTTTGGGTAAAAATTCCAAAACGATTCTCGACAGCCCCAGAACTGCGCTTAGAACTTTTAAGGGATGTGGACCGATAAGTCCACCTCTAACCTTGATCTAAAGCTGAGTACACATTGCCAATTTTGAATGACAGCTTTGTTGGTGCTTGCTAGTGTGGCCGTTCATTTTTGTCATTCATCGTGCAACCGCAAAATGTTTTGTGGCAACAACTGTCAATAGAAGCAGCACTAAGAAACTGTCCATCATGCTACCTCTGGATATACAGATTTTTAGACCTCCCCCAGCTCACAAATAACACAGTAATCAGCACAATAAAGCAATACCAATCTACACCAAATACTCATATTTATATTATAAGGGACCAGAACAGTGTCAGTGGCGATTGACCTATCAAAAGCCTTTGGTATTGTTTGATATATAGGGACGCTAGTCGTAGCTGGAATTCAGAAATAAAAGGCATAAGACAGGAATACACGCGCAGTGCGCGTCGCGCACGCCCTTTTTTTTTGAACACAAAAATAAGTATACCATCTCTGGGAAGTCCATACTTCCCTAGAAATAGGCCTTTAAAATTCCAAAAACACATATATTGCCGAAGGCTAATTAGAGAAAAATTAATAATATAAAATAAAGTTTTGTTTCCGTTCCCTAGATTTGCACTTGTCCATAGGAGAATGTCTTAAGTCCTCGGCCGAAGGGCGGCTATTTAGAAAAAATTGTTATTTAAAAAAATTTTGTGTCCGTTCCCGAAACTTGGGCAAATCTAGGGAACTGGAAGTTCCCTTAAATCCCCGGCTGAAGTCCGCCTAATTAGAGAAAAATTTATAATTTTGCATTTTTGTTCCAGTTCCCTAGATTTGCCCCAGTCCATAGAATAAAGCCTTAAATCCCATGCCGAAGGGCGGCTTTTGCAAAAGAAAATTATAATTTAAAAGAAAATTTAGAAATTTAGAGGTCTATATCTCGGGAAGTATGGACTTCCCGGAGATGATATATATAAATGTTTGTGCCCAGGACAAAGAGAACTACATGTGGTAAAAATTTCAAAAAATAGGGCGTGCGCGTGTATTCCCATCTTGTTCCAAATTCTACTTTGGCTGTATTACTACACTTCCGGATTGCACTGATATCTCTACGTATACGGGTAATTGCAAAAATCATGGCGTCAGTTCTTTTTGTTGTTGTTGTAGCATCAGCATGGACACCTACGTACAATCATAGGTTTGATGCTGGGTTGGCAGCCGCTGGCCGAAACACTGTGGTTTCTGGTCAATCCGGTATGATAGAACCCGCTGCCGTGGGATTGAGTTCTTTTTGTTGATGACATTTCCGAGAAGTTAATCGCATTTTAAACTATCTCTATATTCCATACGATGAATATGCACCTTAAATTTCCTACGGCCACACTATTTACGGTTGCGTTAATTTGGAGAATGCCTCGGAATATAGTGGTCCTCAACAAAATATGTAATTCAAATCGCTAACTTCCTCAAGATGCTTAAGCTTACATTCGATAGCATGTTTAAGCCCAACGCGACCCGGTCTGCCTTGAGTTTGGTGAAAAGCATGTTACTGGACTTGTTCCAATATTACTTAAAATATTTGCAATCTTCTTGCTTGCTAACTACCTCGAAACAATTATTATCCCAATGTAATTCCGACGTAGTTTCATTTCATTTGGCCGCCAAAAAAGCAATAAATGCACAAACATTTCTAATGTATACACGTCCAACTAAAATCTACTTGCCTTGTTGATTTTATTTGTCTGAAGATGACCAATAAAATGCCATTTAATATCCGGACACTGGGCCAATATATCTGGATGTTGACTCTTCTCCACCAATTCTTGAACATAATTTTCACCAAAGTGGCGTTGACCCACAGAATAGGCATCAATTATCATTTCCACAGGCTTTGTTTTGCTAACAGCCACCAGTAAGGGCTTATCGCCCTTGAGCTCCTAGAAAACAACAACATAACAAGTATTTTTTTTGTAAATTCCAATCAAATTGCTGCTACTAACCTTAGGTCTCTGTTCATAGGCTGCATCCACCCGCTTTAGAATTTGTTGTATGCCAGCTTTTACGTCTACGTCCGTCATGATGCGTTTTATCATTGAAATGCAAAAATCTGTGTGGGCATGAAAAAGTAATGCAAGTGGATATATACATAAATGCGTAAATAGGTAAATATTGTGTGTTTCAGGCAGCCTTATCTATTTTTGCATATTTACCGAGAAAATATGAATATTGTAACAATGTTTACGAATGACGATAAATTATCAGCAAAAAATTATGAATGAACTGATAAGAACGAGAACAAAGAGGAACATAAGATAAACGTGAAAACGTTGAGAAATCTATATGGTTTCGGTCCAAGCTGAACATTTGTAAAGGTCGATACTGTAGTAATACTATTAACAGATAGATGGCGCTAGTACTATTAAATTATCTACCACATTCAATTGTTGGATGTTTCACTGTGGAGTGTATATTTTCCGACAAGGCCGACAAGGGAGACTACAAATCTCTTGGTTGCAATTGAACGAATAACCACAAAGAAAGCACAAATATGTACAGTTAGTCAACTATATAATTGCAAACGATGAATTTTTAAACATTTAGATGTTTAATTAGGAGTAACTACAAGATATTCTTTCAATGACGTTGGGAATTTTGTAAATATCTGTTAATTTACCTGTTAATGACAACATCAAGCCAATAAATCCAGAAATCGGTTGGAAATAACAAAAACAACGGGCAAAAAGGATAGGTACCTGGTTTTTGTGGTGTCAACTAAATAATTGCAAAATGAATTAATGTGCAAGTAAATCGTGGGATTCCCCCGCGATTTTTTGCATTTAAGGATTTTTAAGACTTTTATGGAATGTGGATCCATAATTTTTTATCATAGATCCATAATTTTTGATCATAAATTCATTTGTGTGGGTGTAACATAGACGGTATATTCAGAAAAAGAGAAAGTCAGGTAAACGGTTTTGGAAAATTTGCTACTTTTGGTCTATTCCAATTATTATAATTCCGAAAAAGAAATGCCTAAAATCACCTCTCGCAAGCTGAGAAGTGTATAGAACATCATATAGCGCACCGAGAAAGAAGCCAGGCTCAAACTGAGGGCGTTACATGGCAGGTCCAAAATAGTAACCACGCGAATTGACTGTAGAATGATTAAAAAAATTAACGAAATAGCCCAAAGCAGCACCAGAAAATTGCTTTTTCTAATTCAAAATGATTTTGGAGTAAGTGTGTCACATGGGAAAGTCAGAAAAGTGCTACATAATAACAAGCACTCATCACGAGTGACTAGGTAAAAACCATTGCCCTCCATTCACAATATATAGAAACTATTCAGACTTACTATAGACCAAGGTACATTTATACAAGGTAGAAGTGACAATCAGCTGTATTCTTACTTTTTATTGGAAATGTACCAATGCAAATATTTACATACCTGAATATGTTGTAAGGTGTATACATATAAGTACCTGTACACATTGTAGAATGATCATCAGTTGTGAATAAACCACCGAAGTGTGTAAAAGTGTTCTTGTGTCCTCATCTCCAATCGTGTACATCCTAACAGGTTATGGGCCCAGGCAGAAATACAAGTGTGTGTGCATAAAGTGACAAATAGAGACAACAAGGAAAAAGCAGCAGTGAAAAAGGAAAAATCAACAAACAGTGAGCAGTAAATACATCGTGGGAAAAAAGTGCGCAGCTGTGAAGTGAAAAACGAGGAAAATGAATTCGCTCTACAACATTGCGAAATTGGATGATACCAACTACGACTCATGGAGTCTAAAAGTGAGAAGTGTCCTGGTACATCAAGACTTGTGGTCGGTGGTCAATGGTGAGATGGAGAAGCCTGTTCCAAATGAGAAGAATTCCAGTGAAGTTGCCGCATGGAAAACTATGGATGAGAAGGCTACAGCAACCATCATATTAAGTGCAACGCCGGTGCAGATTTCTCACATCAAGAACTGCACAACAGCGAAGGAGACGTGGGAAGCTCTGAGAGATGTGCACAGACCGAAAGGACCGGTAAGAAAAGTGACCCTCTACAAGCAACTGATCCAGATGCGCATGACAGAAAATGAAGATGTACAGGAGTACATATGCAAGTTTGTGACTATAGTGGAAAAGTTGGCAGAGACTGGAATAGATCTACAGGAGGGGATGTATGTCATCATGCTGTTAGCGAGCCTGCCAACATCATACGAAAATCTAGTTGTTGCACTAGAAGCGAGAGATGAGCTACCAAAGTTAAGTACCCTGAAGATCAAATTGGGTGAGGAATGTGATCGTCGAAAGGTCAACAACAGCGCACAAGGAGACGACGATGTCCAGATTTTTATGGCACACACAAAAAGAAGCAACAAGGGCAGAAATAACGACGCAGGTACCAGTAAGCCGAAAATCATCGCAACTTCAAATGCTTCAATTGTGGGCGTTCAGGACATTACGCCGCACAATGTAGAGACCGAGGTGTAAAAGGCAACGGCGGTGAGCGCACAAGAAAGCGTGTGTACAGCAACAACAACAATGGCAACAGGCGCGCAGGTAACAATAAGAAAAATTTGAAATGCTACAATTGCGGTCGTAGAGGACATGTTGCCGCACAGTGCAGAGAAAAGGGAAAGTCCAGCGAAGAAACACACACACATTCATATGCAGTGCTAAAATCGACGAACGAAAAGTGCGTTTTGAACTCCAGCGTGTGGTGTGTCGACAGCGGAGCATCAAATCACATGTGTTGTGAAAGAGATATGTTCGAGAATTTGGTTGAGCACACAGAAACTATCGATTTGGTTGGCGAAAAGGAAATCGTTGCTAGAGGCAAAGGCAGTGTGTGGCTGGCAGATTGTGACATCATGCTGAAAGATGTGCTGTACGTACCTGAGATGCAGTGCAATCTTATGTCAGTGGGCAAGATCGCAGAAAAGGCAACAGTAAGGTTTGAGAACAGAGGCGCAAGAATTTCAGAAAATGGAAAAACAGTTATGTTCGCCCGAAAACAAGGAAATTTGTTTTTGTACAGCCCGAGGGAGACCAGCAATAAGAAGAAATCCAATGTGAATGCAGACAGGTCACAGAAAATGCGAACATGTTACGAACAAGAGTGTGAAGCATTTTGATGAAAATGGTTAGTCCAGAACATGTTTGATAAACGCCGATAAAAATATAGAATTCAAATGTAGATGTAAATAGTTGATAATATAAAATTAATTAATTATGTAAATATGTATATACTAGAATGTAAGATAATCTATAGTGTGTCTATATTTAAGAAAACATTGTATGTCAATGTAAGTTGTATGTCAACTGTAAATGTAGAAAAGAAAATGTAAATATTTTCATTGAGGAGGAGTATTGGAAATGTACCAATGCAAATATTTACATACCTGAATATGTTGTAAGGTGTATACATATAAGTACCTGTACACATTGTAGAATGATCATCAGTTGTGAATAAACCACCGAAGTGTGTAAAAGTGTTCTTGTGTCCTCATCTCCAATTGTGCATCCCAACACTTTTTTTGTAAATTTAGTTTTCAAAATGTAATAGGGTCTACTCATGAAATTTGAAACTTCGAAATTTCCTACCATAAAATACTGTTTTTCTTCCTAAACGTGTAATAAAAATGAACTCCGACAGTTCTGAATGCTTTATATTTACATTGTCATTCAAATTTGTTCTATTTTGGAGGATTTTCAAAATGTATTTATGTTTTTCCTGAGAAAATTTTTGGAACGACCCTATTATTCAATATTTTCTTTGACAATTAATTTTCAATACCAACAATGTTGTTTTTGTAAATTTGTTAGTTGTTGTAATTCATGCACATACCTTCTATAAATTTACCTTGCTATAGACAACTTTTCACGCCATCTTTAGTATTGTGATGGCTTTATATTTTCTGATGAGACTAAAATTATGTTGTACTATCACAATGTACCTCAAAAAGTATTTGGAAACCCCTTGGAAAACCATGGAAAACAAAAATTTAATACATACCGTAAAGTTCGGAAAATTTTCAGTTATGGTATGGGGTTGTATCCCTCGCCAGGGATAACAATCTTGACGCGATGCGGGGGCTTAAGGTCACAGTTTCCACACTCAACACCCTGGAAGTGTTTAGTTGGGGAACTGTGACCGACCAAAGGTTATCCAAGTAGCGGTCTCCTACTTATTAGAGACCCCCTAACGCCGGGGTGTCAGGCGAAACCGTGCCCATCGGTGTTCTAAGGTTTGCAGTTAGGGTACCAACTGTATTAGAACGGAGCCTCGTTGATACCTGGGCATCTCAACGCAGTATTGGCTTAGTTGTCATGTCCTTGCCATGGTACAGGAGGGCTATGCCATGGTGGACCTCACTTCCCCCACTAAATCTATGACGTATGGAGAGCAAAAATTTAAACAAAAAAAAACCAAAACTAATCCGATTGATGACAACAATGCAATGCCTAAGGACAATTCTTCAGATTTAAAATCTAATACCAAGTCTGGGGCAACCCAGCCAACGGTTGACGGGACGGTAGTGTCGGGAGGGGACGGACCTAAGGTACCCACTCTGGGAGCTGTCACTGACAGTTTGGCTGAACAAAGCCGGAAACTCCTGGAGATACTGGAGCAGACGTTGGCCCTGCGTCTTAGTCAGGGTGGCTATTCTACTGGGGCCGAGGACGGCTCATCGGATGACGAAATGAACACCACAGTCATTCCAGCGACTGTAGTCAACGATGAGTCGGCCTCGACCTCAGTGGAAGCAGCCACCTGTATGAACTCTGGACAACCGATGCACCAGCTACCCAACCATCGGCCGCAGCCGATGTTGCTGGCTCAAAAGGACTGGCTGCTGTTGAGGAAGGAGCTCCGACCAAAATACCGGCCGGAAAAGCTCCCACCACCTCAGATAGCTCTGCTAGTAAATGGGCCAAAAAGAGGAAGGCGTACCACAGAGCAATGCACTTCCTCAGGAAGTTCATTGACAGGGAACCCTCATCTATAACGCTGAGAGAATGCAAGCTGATCAGGATTAATCTCAAGGTAGTGAAAAAGATCGAAAGATCTCACCCTCACTTACCCAAGGGAAAACCTGATATCAGCAAGCTTTCTCTTATTACGGCAAACGAAGAGGTTAGGTCAATGCCTACATCGACTCCCACAGCCCCCAAGGGCCAAACTGGGAGCGATGTTGACATGATCCGTAAACCATCAAATGATTCGCCTCCTTCGACCTCAAAGCTCTCTTCAAAGGGATGTCCCGTCACACAGACAGGGCAAACCTCAAAGAAGAAGGCAGCCAAGCCGAAGGGGACGCATCATAAGAGTTCAAAATCTGGGAAGTCCGACCGAACACCGGTCTCCGCACCTGGGGGAGCACCTACCAAGCCCAATCCATCTCCACCAAAAATCGCGGTGAAGAGAGACAGTTCAATGGAGGAGCCACTCCCCAGTGCTAAGAGGCGCACTTCAGGTCAACAACCCATTATTCATACCTCCCCAGCCGGTTGCCCTAAGACTGGGAACAGGAAAGATGCCGCAGCCAGTTCAACCTCACAAGCTAACTTGGGCCACAAGGAATCTTCCAGTTCCCATCTCAAGACCAACAGCAGAGGAAAAAGAACAAGCAGACCGATGGTACCGGATGAGTTGCGAGCAGCGGTCATCGATAAATCTGACCCTGATTGGATAATCAGAGAGGATCGATGGCTACTTATCGAAACTCGTCTGCGTGACATCGTGTTCGCAGGAGAAGGGGAACCTCCTAAACACACCCAATTTGGCAGTGCCGCTCCATACAGAGGTTAGGGTCATCTGTTGTGAAAATAGGGAATCTCTGGATTTCCTCACTTCCACGATAGAGGGTCTTGGCGAACTCTGGGAGGGATGTCAATTGGCAGTCGTTGGGGTCAACGAGGTCCCTTTCAGAAGAGTGTTGTCAGCTTGGGTGCCACCTCCACCTGTGGATCCCGCGCGCATACTGACCATACTCGGCAGACAAAACCCCAATCTCCGGACCAGCACATGGAATCTGGTCAGCCACAATCCGGAAAATGGAGGTGTTGCCATCAGGGTGTCAATAGACACTCAGGGGCAAGAGTACTTAAGGACTCGTGAGGGCAAACTACACTTTGGTCTAGGATGGATCAGATTCCGCCTAGGACGAAAGTAGTGGAGGAACGGAGGCAGCAGCCGCTTCGCATAATGCAGATTAATCTGCATCACTGCAAAGCGGCTGCTGCTGAACTTCTTCTAGCCCTCAAGAAGTCTGAAGTTGACATCGTCTTAATCCAGGAGCCTTATTTATACAAGAATAAGGTTGCTGGGTTAAACGATAGCAACTACACCACCTTCGCCACATCCAACGGGGACAAGGTAAGAACCTGTGTAGTTGCTAAGAAGAGTCTTAAACTAATATTCCTCTCTAATTTCAGCGGAGGTGATATTACGGCTGTATGGATGGAATGCAGCTCCCATGGAGCCACCATATTCTCGTCCATTTACATGCCATTCGAGAGCCCTGACCCACCGGGTAATGACGTGGAGAAGCTTGTCAAAGAGATGGGTAGCACTTGCCTCATCATCCTAGGATGTGATGCCAATGCTCACCATTTCCACTGGGGCAGCAGAGACACAAATGCCAGAGGTGAGTCCGTATTCGATTTTATCTTAAAATATAATCTCAGAATATGCAACAGGGGAAATAAATACACTTTTCAAAATAGAATCAGGGGGGAGGTTATAGACATAACCCTCACTAATAAAGACGAATCTATTATCAGTGACTGGAGGGTATCGGAAGAGTGCTCCTTTTCGGATCATCGGAAGATATTCTTCCAAGTCTCTGTTAATGGCATTCGACAGCCACCATTTAGAAATCCACGGAAAACCGACTGGAACAAATTCAATGAACTAGTAAGCTCCAAGCTGGGAGTATCACGATACCCCCAAACAGCCACAGAGGTTAATAGTGCAGTGAATCACGTGACAGAGGTTTTGGTGGACAGCTATGAGACCGCCTGCCCACTCACTTACCCAGGCAGAAGATGTCAACCTGTCTGGTGGTCGAAAGATCTGGCTAATCTCAGGAAGATTAGCAGAAGGCTCTACAATAAAGCCAACAAAACGAAGTTGTCCACAGATTGGGAGAACTACAAGGTATCTTTCAATAAGTACAACAGCGAAATAAAGAAGGCTAAACGCAGATCTTGGGTCTGCTTTAGCGAGTCTATAGAGGGAGTAAAGGATGTAGCCAGGTTCCGTAGAGTACTGTCGAAGGACCCTAAATCCATCGGCAGTATCAAGCGGGATGATGGCACATGGACTAACTCCGGTCTAGAAACTCTGGATCTCCTGGCCAAAACCCACTTTCCCAACTGCATGGATGCACCAGATCGCTCAGCCGATCCACCAATGTTTAACCAAGCCACAGGGGAAGTGAGTGTCATCGAGGAGATCATAAGTCACACAAAGATAGCTTGGGCGATAAACACTTTTAAGCCCTTTAAATCACCTGGTCCAGATAGTATCTTCCCTGCTATGCTACAAAATGCATTGGAGGTGTTGATACCACACCTGGATCATATTTATAGGGCCTGTCTACGTCTATCGTTCACACCGGTTCTGTGGAGGGAGGTCACGGTGACATACATCCCCAAAGCGGGGAAGTCAAGTCACACGCTTCCCAAAGACTACAGACCAATCAGCCTATCTTCCTTTCTATTGAAAACGTTAGAAAGACTGCTTGACCTAGGAATAAGGTCCAAACTTGGAAACAGTGTTATTAGTCCTGCCCAACACGCCTACATCAAAGGCAGATCGGTGGAGACTGCACTTAATGAAGTCGTTGGTTTAATCGAGAGGAATATGATGGGCTCAAACTATACGTTAGCAGCGTTTCTAGATATAGAAGGCGCCTTTAATAACGTCAAACTCGAATCCATCCACAATTCACTCTTGAACTTAGGTGTTTCCACTACACTGATCAATTAGATCGATGGAATGCTTAGCGGCAGGATAATCAATTCAAATATCGGTGAGACCTCCATTCGGAAGTCTGTCACCAGGGGCACACCACAAGGAGGTGTATTATCACCACTGCTGTGGCTCCTGGTGATTAACGAAATACTTAAGGAATTTGACCAACTACGTATAAAGACTGTAGCTTATGCTGATGACGTGGTCATAATGATCAACGGGAAGTTCCCACAAACGCTATCGGAACTCATGCAAGGAGCTCTGGACAAATTATCAAGATGGGCACACAACAATGGACTTGGGGTGAACCCATCTAAGACAGAGCTGGTTCTATTTACGAACAAGAGAAAAGTCAAACCATTCACCCTACCAACGCTGGATGGAGTGGCCCTAAAGCTCTCCCTAGAGGCTAAGTACCTTGGCATTATCCTGGACCACCAACTAACGTGGAAAAGGAATGTCGAGGAACGTGCCAAGAGAGGACTTATAGCCCTTTATTCTTGCAAGAACTCTATTGGTAAGAGTTGGGGTTTGAAACCACAGGTCATACACTGGATTTTTACGGCCATAGTTCGCCCCATTCTGACTTATGGTTCACTGGCATCTCTCCTAATTACCGGTGCCATGAAAAGCACTCCACAGGCTGCTCTCAATGTATTACTGGATCTTCATCCGATGAATCTCGTGGTACAGGAGTTGGCAGCAAAGAGTGCTCTCCGACTCAAGGAGTTAAATTCATGGCGTAACTTCGACTACGGCCATGCTGCTATCTTACGAAAATCTGGACTATCGGTGGGTTTGGAGGTAATCAGTGACTATATATCACCACAATTACACTTCGACGACATTGAAGTTCGGATACCTGACAGAGAAGCCTACCTCTACCCGGTATAGAGATTTATACCGACGGATCCAAGATGGAAAAGGGAACAGGAGCGGGCGTCTACAGCGATACCCTCAACTTACGGATCTCGTACAAGCTAAGCGAAAATTGTAGCGTCTTCCAAGCCGAAATCTTTGCGGTCACGAAAGCAGCAGAATTGATTAAAAACATGGAAGGGGATATAGCCGGACCGGTGACTATCTATGTGGATAGCCAAGCGGCCCTAAAATCACTTAGATCCCATTCAATCAAATCTGCTGCGGTCTTGCACTGCAGGAAAGCTTTGGAGGCCCTACGATCAATCGTTACCTTGTGCTGGGTCCCGGGGCATTGCGACATCGAGGGAAATGAAAAGGCGGATGAACTGGCACGTCGCGGATCTGAGTCAAACGACATCGAAATCGATAACTCAATCAGGCCACCCCTGTGTCACTTCATGCGGCTCCTAGAACAAACATACAGGGAGAAGGCTGGTCAGATCTGGAATAACGAACCTGGCTGCAAGGTATCAAAGGCAATCTGGCCCAACCTCTCCAAAAGGAAGACCACTACCCTACTCTCTATGAGAAAACCCGATCTAAAACTAATGATTGGAGTTATCACGGGACACTGCAGGATAAGATCAATGACCTGCAAATGGGATAGAGATGACCCCACGGACTACTGCAGATTATGCGAAGACGAAGAAGAAACAGAGACGATTGAGCACTTATTATGCCGTTGTCCAATGCTCAGGACCAGGAGAGTTCAAACAATGGGTGAACATACGTTATCATCTCTGACAACATTATGCCAAGCCGAGCCGACAACACTGCTTCTTCTCGCCAAGGGTCTGAAGTGGCTTCAACACGAACAAACTACAGCATCTTAATACGGCTAACCTCCTTACTCGCTCTCTCTCTCCTTACAAATAATCTCTCAATCCGTAGCACTTACTTAATCATTCTCAACTATCCTCTAACTTACTTAACTATTCCTTTTTCTACTTCTAAACTCGATATGCTATTATTTCTTTTCTTTTCTCCTACCCTTACTATAGGATGAACACAATGGACCATAAGGTCTCCGAGTGGAGTGGCTGTCCAACACGACAGCTGCGCGTCCTTTAACCTAACCTAACCTATGGGGTTGTATACCAAGCAGTGACGTTGGTAAAATCCTGATTTTGGAAGAAAGAATGACAGGAGGTTTATTTAGATGTTTTTAGAAAAGATTTAACCAAAAGCGTCAAGAAATTTGGGATTGTTGGCCCTGAAAATTCAAACAAATTGCAATATGAGTACTACCAAGACAACGACCCTAAGCATAAATCTAATTTATGTAGGACTTGGTTGTTATACAACTGTACCAAAGTCATTTACAGCCCGCTCCAGTGTCTAGATATTAACCACATCGAAAATTCATAGGTACACCTGATGGAAAAAGTCGGGAATAGGTCGCCCACTAACCTGGGGGACTAAATAAAATGCAATAAAGAAAAATGGCTAAAAAATACCATTGCAATATAGTCCGGTCAAAATAGACATTGAAATAGCAAAAATTCCCACAGAGCTGAATTTTGGTGGAAAAAAATTATTAAGGTCAAATTTGTAGATAATTTTCCTGTCTACAATATTTACTTTAGTCGCTTTTTGATTAGATCAACCGTTTTCAAAAAATAAATCCGAAAACCTAAAAAACCCTTAAAATTTGACCTTTGACCCCGAATAATTATTTTTGCACACATGGGATCGATGGGGACTTTTAGAACGTTGCTTCTAATGGCTAACCCTAGCTCTCCACCAAAATTCAGCTTTGTGGGAATTTTTGCTATTTCCCCCTTATACGCATGTCTATTTTGACCGGACTAATATGACATTCCGAAACTTATTTATTAAATTCAGATACGTTTACAAGCTGTTTTTGATGCTAAATGTGGGCATACGAAATATTAGAACCAACTTTTCGAAAAATACCGTGAAAGACTGAAAAGTTGTGAATTTTGCAATTCTTTAGTTGACAGTGCAAATAATGAATTGTACTCATTTTTGTTAATTTTAAGAAAATGTTTAGTGAAATTTAGCTACTTATTATTTTATTATATTAATAAACATGTGTAAGAATTGTATGGTTAACAAAAATATTAATAATGATATTTATTTATACCAATAAAATGATGTTTTATTTAAAATTTTGTAATAATTTTGGTTTTGCAATAATTTAGTTGACTAACTGTATGTATAAATACATATAACTATTATTATTTCTGTAAATAGGAATTGTTCCATAGATGTTGGGTTCCTGTAGAAGTTATAATACTGCAACTGGATCTTAGTTGTATAGAACGTTTTGCCTTTGAAGAAACCACTTACTATCAGAAACAGCTGGAAGATGTTAATGTAGGACTATACTCAGGTGTTTGTGCTCTAGGTTTTTGTGCACACATGAAAAGGGAAAAGGTGTCTAGTGATTCTTTGCAATGAGGGAATTCGTTCGGAATCTCTGGGTTTAAAAGGTATCTAGAGAGGCCTGAGTTGGGATAGGATGCATCTGCATCTATGTGGGCCTGGTGAATTGCTCGTTTATGGTTTCCTTATTGGGTAGGTATATTTATTTATAACTAATAAATTAGAATGCAAAAAGTCTTTCAGACCAAAAAATTTGCATTACCATTAAATACAAACATTTTTGGTGATTACTCTAAAATCATTAGGTCTGTTCGATAACCCAAAAGTTTGTACAAACTTTTACAAAATGCTGTACGATAACAAACTTGTTCAATAAAAGTGAAATGATAAGATGTTGCAAGTACTTGCAAGAATTTGCAATATATGTATTTTACTAGCGAAGTTATCGAAATTTCATATACAAACTAAAAACTTTATTTAATTGAATTAACCGACCTAACATGACCTACGGAGTTTTGTATTGAAAAAGTGAATTCTAGCGAAGTCCCACACACCTAACCAATATGCTACGATCGTTTCGCTGGTGGTTTAATTCAGCTCATCAGGTTGTTACTATGGTTTCCTTGTCTTTTATTGGTTGTTTCGTCCGCTAAGGATGAGTTTGAATTTCGTGTAGCATTTGCAATATCATCGTTAATTGTAACGACTTTGACCATTTTTGGAGACGGTGACAATGCGAAGACCTGCCCAACAATTGCCGATTAAAGTAACCCGCTTTCATTTTCGGATCCGTCTAGCTGACGTCGCAAGTTCAAGATAAATTTGTCTGTTACCATATTTTCAGCTTATGCTGAACGATTTACCTGTTGTGGGGTCATTAGGGGTTTTCGACGAAGCCTATAATATTTGCAGATTGGTGTTGTTAAAAAATGAGGTGCAAACGGGAACTACGGCTGCTTTATAAGTAGTAAAGGCCTGAGTACATAAGCTGCCTTGCCTGATTGCCTTGCTTTCCTGCTTCATTTCTGACATAATAAAAATAAAAGAATAAAGAAGGCTGAGCAAATTTCGAACTGGGTTGCCCTTTTCTATTTTATTCTTTTATCAGAAGCAAGAAAGGTAAGCAGGCAAGGCAGCTTATGTACTCACCCCTTAAAGGCCTGCGTACATAAGCTGCTCTGCCTGATTGCCTTGCTTTCCTGCTTCATTTTTGACATAATAAAAATAAAAGAATAAAGAAGGCCGAGGAAATTTCGAACTGGGTTGCCCTTTTCTTTTTTATTCTTTTATCAGAAGGAAGCAAGGTAACCAGGCAAAGCAGCTTATGTACGCAGGCCTTAAGTGCTTGTCTTTCCTCCAGTGGTACCCGAGATTGTTTTGAGTACCTTAATTTATTTTTGGCCTATGGATTTTACAGCGACTGCAAGTTTCGTGGTAAGGAGGTTGTTGAAGATGTAGCCCAGTATTTTCGGGGTTTTCAGTATCCTCCCAACTTGCTTATTTCATGAGGTGAAGATGGTTGCCGCGGATTTTGGCGCTGCTAGCTGTAACTTTTTTTCCTTCAAAAAATGGATGTTGAGTTAGACATTGTTGTTGTAATAACAGTATTTGATATGTTCGTTTTTCTGCTTAATCTGGCTCTGGGTCTATATCCAGTTCTGCAAATGTGGCTGCCTCGATGGTTTGTAGCCACAAAGCTACTGGAGTTAGTTGAGTAGGTTTGACAGGACAGTTGAAAAGCTGTGGTATATGGGGTATGTTTTTCGAGTACCGCATTTACACGATAGCTATTTTTTATTGCTGGCCAAAACACTATGGTTTCGGGCCAATTCGGTACAAAAGAACGCGCTACCATGGGATTTGCTGTTTGTTCCATCTGTGACTGCATCCGTGCAATGCTATTTAAACCAGCTTGATAGGCTTGTTGATCTAGGGCAATGGTGCACAAGAAGAGAATGCTATTTTGGGTTTTTGTATGGGAAAGAGAGTTGTAGTTAACTTTTTCGTAAAGACGCGTGCATGGCTGATCTAGGGTTTCTCTCTTGTAACGGTGGATCTCTTTTTAGTTCATGACAACCATATGGTGATTAGGATGGCTCTCACGGAACGCCCGAGCAAGTACTGCAACGAAAGCGCCATTGTGATGCTGTACTGCATGGGTGACCAAGAAGAGAACAGACAAAAATATGAATGTAGTCCAACTATTGGCAACTTATGACTGTGTGTTTTAACCATAGATGGTCAAAATTACTCTTAAATACGCTTTAAGAGAAAAATTAAAACAGCCTTTTTGTTGGCATTTTTACGTTTTTTAATATTTTAAGACAAAGACAGCATCCAAACAATTATAAAAAAAAAAACAATTTTATTAAAAAAACAATAACAAAACAATCCGTAAATGTTTATTTATGTTGTAACAACGAAAAATAAAACCAACCACAGCAACGCTGGCGTGCGAGAAAGCCCATCTATGGTTTTAACGCACGCACGCTACAAAACAAATCAAAACATTATCTCTCTTTCGTACGCTCTTTCTATGCATTCGGGTCGTATGTGTGTAAATTGCCGACAAATTTCGGCACCGCCGTGCCAAAGAAGAACACATTTGCTGTACTGGAAGAGTCTTCCTCGGGCGTCCTCATTGATCTCCAAAACGTAGAGCTATATATCGAGCCCTTCCCGCGAAAAAGGTGTAAGCGACAAAAAGCTAATTTTACAGGAGACGATTTTTATTGAATAACTTTTGATATAACCAAAATTGTTTATTCAAATTTGGTATACTTCTGTTATTAAATCCTATTTACTGAAAAAATAAAAATATTGTGGAATATCTTCAATATAACGGTAGTTTGTGTCGCTTACATCTTTTTCGCTGTCACGGAATAAGGTTTTACTTTGAGAAGTGGCGGTTACATCAAAAAAAAATATTTGAAACAAATCATTTTTAGAGTAATTCTTATATACAATTTAAAAAAAAGCACACTAATTTTATAGCAAGTATTTATTCGAAGAATTATAAGATTAAAACGTATTTCTTGTAATATAGTTGAATAACGACATGGTATGTAAATGTGCAATTTGATGTAAGCGACAATTCGCTGTCACAAACAAATGTACACAAAAAGCAAAAATGGCGCTTACATCAAAATTGTTTTTGCTCTAATTTCGTAACGGTACATGGCTGAGTTCTAAAAATTTGGGAGATGGTGTGTTGGAATATTCTTCATAGATTTCCGTAAAAAAACGAAAATCGAAAAAATGTCGCTTAAATCTTTTTCGCGGGAAGGGCTCGATATCTGCTCAGCCAGCGCTATACCCCTCTGGTCGTTTTCGAAGAGCAACGAGATGCCGTCTGGACCCAGGGCCTTGGATGGTTCTGCTCGCTGCACTGATTTCGTCAGAGGTAAAGAGGAGGGGAAGCTTTGTGCTGGTCTTCTTCGCCCTCCTATGGGCAGATCTTTTTGCGTTGTTCTGCATGGTGGGGTGTACAACAAACTTTTGTCAGAACTTTAGTGCTATCTATTACATCAGTACTTCCGAAAGTTACAGCTACATCTCCCGATTATACTTTGGACCAGTTAGATTAGGTGGCCCAGAGCTTATGTGAGTCAGCATAACAGCCTTCAAGATGACTCAACCATATATCTCCTCCGTGAGAGTGGAAATCCTAGGGTCATCTGGGCACATATCGCACCTCATCAACAAAAGGGAAGCAACTCAACTGTTCATACTTAACTAGTAACTCTGAGTACACGAAGAGTGAAATAACGGTATTTTTTTGACGAAAGAGTCGACAAACCAATGTGACATTTTTACAGTGGATGGAGTTGATCATTATCTATCGTTTTTTATTAAAAAGTGAAAATTTCCAAATTTTGAGTTACTACCCTTTTTTTGAACAGGTGCGATATGTTTTAACTCATCGCGCTGTACTGCATTGGGCCTCCAATGGGGATTCTGCCTACTGGGATGAAACGTTTTACCGTCCGGAGAATTATAGCTCTCAGTGTTCTCTCTCTACAAACTCAACTACAAACCCTTCAGAAGGCAACGGGAAACCACTGAATTAATTTCCCTTCAAAATCATGCAATATGAACAACACAAATCAAAACACACGGCCTTTAGTCTCCGGCCAAACGAGGGTGCTAAGAATCCCCGGAGGTAAAAATAACCAAAAACTAAAAATTGGGATCTGGAATGTCCGAAGCCTATACGAAGTTGGCAAATTGAATAACACCATCAATGAAATGAATCGACTCAAAATTGATATACTAGGTGTCAGTGAAACTTGGTGGACAGAAAGCGGCAATTTTGAGTCCCAAAACGCCTTGGTATACCATTCTGGAAATATGGAGGGAATACACAGAAGAGGGGTTGGCATTGCAGATTGTGTAGTTGGATATGTTCCGATGTCAGAGAGAACAATGATGGTTAAAATCTCAGCAAAACCCATAAATTTAAACATTATACAGGTATATGCCCCTACATGTGATGGAAACAACGACGAGATTGACATTTTTTATGAAGAAATTAGTGAACTACTAAAAATGACGAAATCAAAATATGGACTTGGTGAAAGAAACGAAGGAGGAGACAAAAAAGAAAGAATAAATACCATAAAATAAATATTGAAATACTCAGAAATACAACAGCCAGAAATGAAATAAAAGAACAAATAAACAACAAACTTAAAGATATCGATGCAAACGATGCAGACAATATATGGAACAAGGTGAAGGATGCGATATGCAAAGTAATAAAAAGCTACATAGGAACCCACACAAGAAGAACCCAAGAGGAATGTAATAATATCTATGTAATGATCGCTTTACATCCGAATATCGGATTCGCAAATAAAGAAGAAGAAGAAGTTCTCTCTCCTGGCATGTCACATGAGGTGGTGGTTATAGACTGATGGCATTGTCAATCTCATTCATAAAACCATGCCAGTTGGCTTTTTACACTCTATGAATGAGTGTTTCTCCGACTCCACGAAGTCGAAACCATAGTGTTTCGGGCAGCGGCTGCCAACCCAGTATCAAACCTATACTTCTATGTAGGTTTCATGCTGATACAACAACAACAATAACCGTTATGACTACAGGGATATGATCCGTTGCTATAGTGATCCGGGTTTGCCAAGTTGTTAGTAATAGGAGCGTCGTGCTGACGTTAGAGATACCAGGGGAACTTGTGCATGGCCTGGTGGCGAGAAATCTGAGTACTCGTAGTCTGGTCCGCTATTAAGTTGCCATGCGAGTCCAGATAGTTGCGAAAACCATAGCTCCTGATTAACGTTGAAAAATTGAAATTCAGTTGTCACCCTGAAAGATATGGGAGATGGAGGGCTGATAACCTGGACCTAGGCTGTTCACTGGCAGAATGTACACATTACAATTTCCACCTCTGAATCGACATTCGGAACTGAGATGACCATTGTCACGATTATGTTGTCAGATGGGTTAGATTCGGGAAGGTACTCGTATATGATCCTGTAGTTTACGTGACGATTAATTATGAACGCAAGACCACCACCATTACCCCTTTCCCTATCCCGTCTGACAATGACATAACCATTAGTTGTTAATTTGATCTGCTTTATCGCTGCTATTGGTATACATAGAAATAGTTAAGGCCTGGGTACATAAGCTGCCTCACCTGATTTGCCTTGCTTTCCTGCTTCATTTCTGACATAATAAAAATAAAAGAATAAAGAAGGCCGAACAAATTTCTTCTTTTTTATTATCAGAAGCGAGCAAGGCAAGCAGGCGAGGCAGCTTATTGCACGTTTATATATAACCGGATTTAACAAACCCACTGGGTTTCAAATGTCAACTCCTTTGCATGTACGTCAAATAAATCCTCATTAAGAATGTTAATACCCCGTTTATATATAACCGAATTTAACAAACCCACTGGGTTTTAAATGTCAATTCCATTGCTTATATTTCAAACAAATCCTCATAAAGAAGGTTAACCCTGCAAAAAGCTCTAATATAAACAGCACATAACCCAGCAAAAGGCTATAATATAAACATGGCCTTACAGTACGTTTATATAACCGGATTTAACAAACCCACTGGGTTTTAAATGTCAATTCCATTGCGTATACGTCAAATAAATCCTCATTAAGAAGGTTATCCCACCAAAAATCTATAATATAAACAGCCTATTATGTACCCAGGCCTTTAATTCCACACTTTTGTTCGGGATCCCATTGCAATTCAGCCGAAGGGTCTTGGGTATGTGTGATAAAATGTATACTTTTATTCACGGAATTTCGGAATGGTTTTGCAATTGCCCTGGGTAACCAGAACAATTTTCTATTTATAGACAATTTCTCTGTCCTTTGTAAACACCGGTAAACATGTTGGTCCGACACAAAATTTGGATACTCTAGAAAAATGTCAAAACTGAGTTATTCACCAAAAAATTGGTTAATTCCTTATTTTAATAATTCAAAATTTTCTGTAAATAATCCCTAAAACTAAATTAAAATAACTTACTGAAACAAATTATGGACCAAAGAAAATGTATATTTTGGAAGACATCGTATTGATTATAAATGATAGTTGTTGTGCCTTGACAATCTTTGTCATCAATCAGTTTTTACAAATATTTCACGAAGTTGTTAAATTTTTCCTAATATTGTTTATGGTATATTCCATTGGTATGGCGATTTTTGATTTTGTAAGTTTGATCTCGGTGAAAAACACTTTTGCTTTAGAATAAAACGTTTTTTATTGAATTCTTTTGATATTTCAGTGGGATGCCGTCCTAGAGGGACGTTTACAATCTTCCAATGATTTGTTTCGTCGCATTTCTCGAACGCCACCGCCTCCAAATAATGCTATCGACATTGACGTAGAACACATTCCGCGTAATCCACCACCAAGCCGTAATAGTTTAATAGCTCAGTTGGAACAAGAAGTTGAACAGTCAAATCGTGATGTAAAACATTTGCTGCAATCTGAAACTGAATTTGAACAATTCATTAAAGCAGAATTAAGAAGTTCTCAAATGTCTTTGGACATACAGCCAAGATCATCATATTTTGAACATTTACCCAATACTGCTCGAGTTGTGGCAGAAGAAGATATGACAAAGAAGGAACTAAATGAAGAGGATATTCGTGAGAATAAAGGAACGTAATAACAGAACATTTTTGAATATATTGTTTAAATATATCGACTCTCAATGGGTAGAAAAGGTTAGGTTAGGTTTTAGGATGCGTAGCTGCTGTAATGGCAGCCACTCCACTCGGAGATCTTGGGGTCCATTGTGACCATCCTGAATGTTGAAACGGATTATAGATGTGGTTGTGATATAAAGGAGATGTAGATGTGTGCTGGTAGTTGTGGATAGATGAAGATTGTGAGTGATGTGGTTGTAGATGCGTAGAATCAAATGGTTCAGGTGTGGTGGTGATGTGAAGGTTATGGCGGGTGTGAGGTGATGACGAGTGAGATGTAATGATGTATAGGCGATGTCTGTAGATAAAGGCTATTCCAAGGAGTACGTTTTAACGTGGGGAAGGAACAATTTACCTCAATACATTTCGTGGTGGAGGTGGTATAAAAAATTCGTCCGAAGTTGGCGCCGTTTTTATACCCTCAGTATTTATGCTAACGAGGGTATATACTAGGCCGGGGCTATTTGAAAACCTTAATGAGCCCTTCGCGTTTCTGATTCCTGGGATTGAACTGAACAAAAAAGTCCACTAGACCATAGGTCTACCGCGAAAACCGAGCCTCCCGATTTTGACTTTAAGTTTTTTATCCACGTTTTTTGGACATTTTATCATATAAAGGCCAAACCATTGAGATTTTCGATCCAATACATAGACAAAAATTGTAGCCAAGGCGGTGATTAAGAACTCTCTAATATATCGCAAAAGCATTGGAATGCTTTTTCAGGCAGTTTTGGTCTTGAGAAAGTGCAAACTTTTCAGAAAATATCGATAAATGGCACTGTGCTACAAAAGTTGACCAGAAAAATAATCAAGCGTTCTGATGCAAAATTCTATCGTGTTGGAATCCATGGACAACGAAAATGCCTTTAGTACGTTTTGATCACTTCGTTTTATTTTTTTATAACGGAAAAAGTAGTGAAAATCTGGGTTTCTTACATTTTCAAATTTAAACGGGCATATCTTCTTTTTTTCACAACGGATTTCTATTGATGCTTCTTCCTTGTAAAGGGGTGAATAATATCTTTCGAACAAGTTATTATTGTTTTTAATCGGTTCACAAATGGCTAAGTGGTTTCTGTCTGAAAACCCTCACAAAAAAAACTATAACTGAATTTCCCATAATTTTCAAAAATATTACGTTTTGTTTGTTTTGTTCAATATTTATTTTGATAATTGTGAGAAATTCAGTTATAGTTTTTCTGTGGGGGTTTTCAGACATATACCACTATATCTTAGCCATTTGTAAACCGATTAAAAAAATAATATCTTGTTCGAAAGATATTATTCACCCCTTTACAAGGAAGAAGGATCAATAGAAATCCGGTAGGAAGAAGGATCAATAGAAATCCGGTAGACCTATGGTCTAGTGGACTTTTTTGCTCAGTTCAATCCCAGGAATCAGAAACGCGAAGGGCCCATTAAGTTTTTTTCCTTCCATACAAATCGCCCCACCCTAGTATATACACTTTCATACGGGCAAAATGTGCCTCATCGAAATAATGGTTTTAGACCCCAAGTATGTTTGGACGAAATGTGTTTCAGACAATTTGGAGTCGGTCCACTCCTTCCGGTACCTCTCACACAAAAGTTCGAAATTTTGTGCGCCCGATAACTCTTGAGGGGAGTAACCGATTTGGTCCATACTTTGCAAATCGTGAAATTTCTACCAAATTTAGATGAGGTTCCAATGTGGACTCTATCGGTCCACGCCTTCGGGTACCTCCCACACAAAATTTGGGAAAAGTTCAGTTTAGGACCTGCTCTCGAATCGTTTTGATTTTTGTTGTAACAACTTTTATTCACGGCCGCCCATACAGCGGTACAAGTTTCATCAGGGACAAAACCATACTTCCTGAGAAAATAGCCTGAAAGGTTCAAAAAACCCCTATGACACCGTGTGTAGTGGTTGGAGCGGAAGATAACTCTCGACCGGATCTGCCGATTCGATCCAAAATTTGGCGTTCATAATATTTTGTCCAAACTTAGCCATATCGATTCACTCCTTCAGGTATCTCCCCCACAAAAGTTCAAAAATGTTCGGAAAAATTGTGCGCACGATAACTCTTGAAGGGAAGGACCGATTTGGTCCATACTTTACGCATCCTAATATATATACCAGATATAGATCAGGTTTGAATATGGACTATATTTGTTCATTCCTTCAGGTACCTTCCACACAAAATTTCGGATAAGTTCACTTTAATACCTGCTCTTGGCTAACTTTGATTTCTGTTGAAGCAACTTACAATCACTGTGTGAATTACGACGGTAAAAGTTTTTTTCTGTGGCAAGTCCATACTTCTTGGGAAAACAGCCGGAAAGTTGTAAAAAACCCCATTGGCACCATATGTAGTAGCTGGAGAGCACAATAACTCTCGAACTGATAAACCGATTTGGTCCAAAATTTGGCCTTCGTCATATATTGTCCAAACTTAGTTTATCTTCTAAAATGGTCCACATCGGTCCTCTCCTTAGGATACCTCCCCCACAAAAGTTCAACATTTGTCTCCAAGTGCAGTTTAGCGATGATGTTCTTAGTGGTCCTGTTTACAGCCATATTATGTTTTCCGTTGACAAGTCCATGCTTCCTGGCATACTGGTCCAACAGGTGTACGATAACCCGTTGAAATGACTAGTGGGCGCGATATCTATCGAAAAGATATGACTCTCAAAATAAGATCCACTGTAATGCACTAAGTCGGTCCATTCTTTCATCCGCAAAACTTTTGAACTTTAATCCTAATCCACATTTTTGTCGGCAAGTTCAAATATCCAAAAAGTGCCACAAAATTCCGAAAAGACCCCAAATACATTCCATATGTCCGTAAATTAAAGTTCCAATTCACATAGGCTGAGGGTATATCTTTGTCGGCAAATGGCACTTTCTGTCAAATAGAAAAAATGGGACAAAAATCTATTGTTTCTTCAACAACACTTTCAGAATCATATGTCGATACCGTCGGCATACGCGATAAACCAGTGTTTTTTTGTTTTTACCGTTATATAGGGGCCAACGCCTTGACCTATGTCCAACATTTTTGGTTTGGGAACTCCAAATGCCAAATTACAGCCAATTCGCTATCGCTAAGAATGAAGATAAAATCCTCAAAACACCTGAAATCGGGTGGTACCGTTATATGGGACCTATAGGAAAAAAGGACCCATATTGGTTTTGGTTTCATATTCATGTATTGTCATCCAAGTCTGAAAAGTGTGAAAATTTTTTTATTAATTTTCTCGTTTAGAGTTAACGTTAATGATCGAAATTTTTTGCAATAGAAAAAGCAAAGCCAAGGATTCGAACCCACACAGTCACCAAATTATGTGTCCTGGTTTCGCTGTTAGTTGAGCAGCTCTTCAGACATATGGACTGTGGAATGGCTTCTCTGTCCTAGAACTTTTGGTTTTTCAAATGCAAATGTGTTTTTATACAATAACGGATATTTGGCCGTTGAATTGTATTTCTTCGACAAACAAATCGACAAACTGCAACAAAAATGAGTTATTAGATTTTGTACATGAAACAAAGTTAAAAAACACTGTAAAAATACAACATTTTCAACAATAAAATATAATTTTTCTTAGATTTTTTACAATTCCAATTCCATACAATTAGTTATGTAAGCGAATGTGTGTGAGTTCTCTTGCGGCTGACTATATGTGTCGAATGGAAAAAGAAACATATTTTTTTTGATATTTTTCCGCCTGTATAGATGACTTAAGCACTGGGGTTTTTAGTCCGATAACCAAAAATAGAAGTTCCCACACGTACAATTGTGCTACCCATTTCAATCTGGAAGGTGATAAAGGAGAATAGTTTTTTTTATTTACATTTTCTAATATTCCTATACAAAGACCAACTAAAAATATCGAATTTGTATGACTTACAGCTTTTTCAAAATCATTCGACATGCCCATTGAAACTTGTATATCTTTCTCATTCAATTGATTTTCTTCACAAATTTGTTTATGGACTTGCATTAGCGTTATGAAATCAGGATTTGGACCTTGGGAATAGTCATGGCCGAAAGCACCTATTGTCATAATACCATTTAGATTAAGTTCCTTTAGATTTTCCTTGATGTATTTGTACAGTTTTGGTGCATCGCTGGGAGCTATTCCATTCTTAGCTAAAGAAAAGAGAATTGATGTAGAAGTTAGTAATGGATAAAGTGATTATATGAAATTATACCTTCTTCACCACTTGTATTGATTTGTATAAGAACATTAAGCGGTTGCTTGTTCTCCTTTTCAAATTTCTGCCATGCAGAGTTCAAATTATTCGCCAATTTCTCACTATGCACAGTTTGCACCATGTGCATATTGGGTAATTTTATAATCTGGAAAAAATAATATTTAGATTACTTATTTTTTGTTCAAACTTATCATATAACAAGTAAAAAAGTATCAGTCGGCTTTGCCGACAGAGATATACCCTCAGCCTGTGTGAATTGAAACCTTCATCTATTCACAATATCAAATATAATACCGGCTGTACATTTCCAAAGGATCTTCGAAAAGATCCTAAACTTTCCTTAGAAAATGTTGAACTTTTGTGGATGAAGACCGATATGGACCATTTCTGAAGTAAAACTACCTTTGGACAAAATGTTAGGAGATCCAATATTTGTACGGTTGCTCCGTTCAACAGATATAGCGCGTAGCTTTTTAGTGACATTTTTTTAACTTTGGGTGGGGGAGTAGGTACCGGAAGTTGCGCATCGATAGTGCCCATCTTCGAAATTAAACAAAGCTTGGAAAAGTATTACGGAAGCCAAATTTTGGACCGAATCGGCTGATCCGATCGAGAGCTTTCGTGCGCTTCATTCAGCCACTTTCCTTGGTTCCATAGGGGTTTTAATTTTCTAGACAAATGAATTTGCGTCCTAAAAAACTTGTACCGTCGTAATGGCGGCTGCGAATGCAATTTATTACAACAAAGATCAAAGTGATTCGAGAGAAGGCCGTAAACTGCAGTCCATATTCGAACCTAATCTATGTCTTGTAGAAATATTACGATGTTCAAAGTACTGACCAAATCGGATACAAAGGTATTCTTTGCAACTTTCAGGTTATTTTCTCAGGAAGTATGGACTTGCCCCTGATGAAACTTGTACCGTCGTATGGGGGTAGTGAATACAAGTTGTTACAACAAAAATCAAAGCGATTCGAGAGCAGGCCCTAAACTAAACATATCCGAAATTTTGTGTGGGAGGTACCCGAAGGAGTGGAATGATTGAGTCCATATTGTAACCTTATCTAAGTCTGGTATACATTTCACGATATGCAAAGTATGGACCAACTCGGTTACTCCTTTCAAAAATGCATACACTTTTTATGCGCATCCGACTTCACTATCAACCATGAAAAAAACGTGGATATACCATCACACACTATTTTTGGCATAAATCGGATACAGCTCTCACACCGCTAATTTTTTTAAACATTTGTTTACGCAAAGATGAGTTAGTTTCTTCCTTGAAAAGGAAATGATCCACAAAAAACACGATTAAATCCGCAATATTGTCAACAACATTTTTCGCGCATTTTTAATTAGCGGTTAAACCAAAAATAATATAAAACACCTTCAAAATGTCAGCAACCATAAAAGGTGGATGTAGTGGAGATTTTCAAAAATGATACATTAGAAGTGTAATGCATATTTTGTATTCTTCTACTTTTACTTGGGGCAGATATCCGTAATTTAAACGGTTTGACCGGCAATCGAATAACATCGTTAAAAAACTCGTTTGCTTCAACGTGTTTTTACCTGTTTTTATTTGTCATTCCGTTTGTAACACATCAAAATATTAATCGCAGACCCTATAAAGTATTTATATTCTTGATCAGGGTAAAATTCTAAGTCGATATAACCATATCCGTCTGTTGAAATCAAAATACAGCGCGTAATTTTTAGGATAGAGCTTTGTAATTTGGTATAGAAGTTTCTATTACTCCTAGAATGTTTGGTATTGCAAATGGCCTATATCGGTCCACGTTTTGATATAGCCCCCCATAGAACCGTACCACCCGATTTTCGGTAATTTTAAGGATCTAGCTTCATTATCAGACAGAAATGGCTGAATATGGTACTTAGTCTTCGTTGGGGGTACAAAACTTTCCTCCAGAATTTTGTCGGTATAGATCCACGCCTAGAATGGTACCTTCCGATTTTCGGTATTTTAAAGTTTGTGGCTTCAATATTCAACCGAAATTGTTAAAATTTGGTATTTAGTCTTCGTTTTTTTTTCCATATGAAATTTGTCGGTATAGGTCTACGCCTTCATAGCCCCCTTAGAACAATACCTCCCAATTTTCGGTATTTTGAAGGTTGTGGCCTCAATATCTCACCGATATAACTGAAATTTGTTATTTAGCCTTCCATCGGGTTATAAAATATTCCAGAAGAGAATTATTGTCTTCCTACATGGTACAACAAATATAAAGTAAAGTAAATGCTACAACAAATACAACTCAACAACAACCACAAAGGAATTTGTTTTTGTTTGTAACGTTACTGTCACCGGTACATGTAAACAAAACAAGGAAATGTCTATAAATTATTGGAATTTATAAAATTAATATTTTTCACATTTGATTGAATATTTTGGAAAACATGAATGAAAATTCGTTACATTGAATGTTTCCACATCATTCCACTAAATGCATAATTTCTCGCAGAAAGTAGAATTCTTACAAAAATGTTTGGGGTCGCTAGAAATTCATTGAAATCAAAGAAGAACATGTTTATTAGGGCTTTATTTTTTCAAATTTAACAAAATGCCTCACATATTAACAGACGTTGTACCGCCTCTATAAGCGGTTCTTTATTGTGCGGCTCGTCGTTCGGATTTGGAGGAGGTTACATTTCATTAATATGAAGAAGTCTTTCTGGGAAATAGTTTTTTCGGAATGATATATTTTTTCCTAAAAAATATACATACATACATTAGGGCTATAACCAAAAAAAATACCACCACATAGCCGTGTAGAGCATGAAAAACTATTATGAAATGTGGTGTCAATTTTTCTCTACCGCGAAAAAAGTTTCCGCACCAAATGCATTGAAGTTCTGTAATGCATTTTTTAATTTTATCTGTCATAACAACATATTTGCTTTTCATTAAAATTTTTATTTTATTGTAATCTAATTTAAAATCATTATCAAAGCGTTCTGGACCAATTTCTTCTCAAATCGCGCCATTTCGGACCACATTAGGATTTTTTGACACTATTGCAATTTTTGGTTTTTCTTTATAAACTCGTGAATTTTATGTTTCTATTTTTTTCACCTATCGGACCAGGGAATATGGGGTCATTTGCAACGAATTCGCGAAAGTTACAGGCTGTTTTAGTTGACTTTGCTTGTGAGAATCGTATTTGTTTTCTACAAAAATACAACACCAGTACCATGTGGGGAATTTTGTGCTAATAATGAAAACGCGTTTCTAAGATCGATTCGGTGAAAAAAGTCTCCGCACCAACTTTGATTACTAAAACCCTTTTGATGCTTTTTCTACTTATAATTTTAAATTTGCTTTGTTTGAATAAATATTTATAGAAAAAAATACAATTCTCACAGGCAAAGTCAACAAAAACAGCCTGTAACTTTCGCGAATTATTTGCAAATGACTCCATATTCTCTTGTCCGATAGGTTAAAAAAATATGAACATAAAATTCACGAGTTTATAAAGAAAAACCAAAAATTGCAATAGTGTCAAAAAATCTTAATATGGTCCGAAATGGCGCGATTTGAGAAGAAATTGGTCCAGAACGCTTTGATAATGATTTTAAATTAGATTACAAAAAAATAAAAATTTTAATGAAAAGCAAATATGTTGTTATGACAGATAAAATTAAAAAATGCATTACAGAACTTCAATGCATTTGGTGCGGAAACTTTTTTCGCGGTAGAGAAAAATTGACACCACATTTCATAATAGTTTTTCATGCTCTACACGGCTATGTGGTGGTATTTTTGATATTTGCAAAAAAGTGCAAAAAGTTATATCCCTAACATACATATGTATATGTATGGTAATATTCAAAAAAGTTTTACAATCGTGGAAGTTGAGGTTCACCATTTAATAAGTCGCGAACTGTTGATATATTTTATAAAATATGAATATATTTATATTAATTGAAGTGTTTTAGCCAAGATCTCATAATATGGACCATAACAATTAATTTTCGTGGAAGCTGCGTTGGTGGTAATATAAAAAATGGGAAAAATGTGTTGAAGTAATCAAGTTTTTTTGTGTTCTTTTTTGATTTCTGGCCAAACCACGCAAAATTCAAACCTGTGCTCAAAGACAGAACTAAAGAATACCCCTTGGGAAACATGGTTCTAGTGCATGACTTTTCGATATATACACTACATCCCACTAAAATCGATGCTGACATTTTGAAGTTTTGATTTCAGTTTTTCGAATTTTTCTTATAATTATATGGTGCAACTGGATAATATTTTCAAACTAGTTACAGGATTGTAGAACTCGCGATTCCACGTCGTTCGATGTATATCTCATGAGTGTGCTCCCTACAGCTTCCTAGTAATAGGAGTCCAAAGGCCAAAATTTGGTGCGTAAATTTTCTGAAAAAACCTATTTTTTGGCTTTAAAATTTACAACTGTCGTACAGGTACCCCTGAACCCCGCGTGATTTTAGTTTTTTTACGTGCCGGATCTAATAAGACCTTTCGCGTTCGAATCCATCCACTAAAACGCCGGATATATATACCTTGAAAGTAGGAAATTCTGCAAAAATATATGTTGACAATTCCGCGAATTGAACCGCGCTTTTCTTTGATTATTTTTACATAAATGTAATCCTTTATACGCGATTATAATATTTGCCAAAAAGAGGTGTCACAAATTACAAAGATTCGGGAGTAATATCCCTATTTATCCCAAAATAGGATGTGGTGGCACATCCGCAGTTCTTGACGAATCTGTCTAAAATCATTTATATTGACGTATTTTAATAGGCGGCCATTGAAATCGGATGCACCTTATAATCATATGCACATCGCGTCATTTTTGACCACTTGAAGATTTTTTCAATAGTAAGATTCAACTGATGGCACACTTTGGCCGCTGAATGAAACATGGGAAAATCCATGCATATTGATAGACATGGACTCCCTGTATCCGAAAAGCACATGCACCTCAACTGATTTAAACGGATTCGCGAATTACACGCTTTTTAACTTTTATGTTTTTTCTTTGATTGTGATTTCAATATTACTCTGTACTTCTTATTTCTATTGCTTATCACAGAAAGCAAATATACTTTCTCGATGACTAATTACTTTTCTCGTAGAAGTTTAAGCAAAATACTTCAGGATTTGGATCGAAATTTAGCGAAATAATAGAATAACTCCCAACATTTATTTCTCAAATTTTTCGTATTTAACCAAAAATATATTTTTGAAATAATTTCCAACAATAAGTTTCCGTTCTTTGTTGTTGCTGTAATATGCAAGTTATAAGCGCGATCTTTATAATTTTGGTCTCACATTTTTCTACGCGTGGTCTAGATTCTGTACGTATTTTTAAATTCTTTTTTTTAGAGATTTTTTGGCCTCTGATTTAGAATAAATAAAATTTATTCCAAGATTTCTTCAATATTTTTTGATTTTCCGCGAAAATAAAAATAAATTTAGCAACTATTTTAGCATCTACGGATAGATATCAAATGCTGCTAACGATTCATATATACATGTTCTTATTACAGCACAATAGGAATTTTTAAATATTTTTTCTTTACAAGAGAGTAAAACCGCATATAACTTTTGAGTGCAGCATCCAATTTTGTGAACGCGAACAGATTTGAAACCACTATTTTTTCGTAACCCATGTACCAAAAATTGCGGATGTGCTCGCCAAAAAAGTTTTTAATTTTTTTCTATGTAATTGTAAAGGAAATTTGAAATTTACCATATATCCCTAATGTACATCGAAATAGAAATAAGGGCCTGTTTATGTATGTCGATAAGAAAATGAATACGCAAGAAAAACTACCAAATTTGAGTGTGCTTTTCAAATTTGTTTTTTGTTTTGAAACAAAAGCAAATGAAATAATATTTCCAAAAACTAAGGTTTGGGTGTGTTTCATGCGCACACATTTTCGTTTCGAAATACATAAACTGGGGGTTAATATATAAAATGTCGTATGGTATTTGACACTAACATTACACCCCAGTTCAGCCAGCTCTCTTTTATTGTTCTACCATGGTCTTCCTATAAAAGTGTACCTATCGATATTCTGAAGATTTTACCCACATTATCTTAACGAAATATCGGAAGTTTTGTATTTAGTCTTCTTTGAGTCTATAAACTTTCTGCCAAAAATTTGTAGGTATAGATCCATGTTTAGATATAACGCCCATATTACGGTACCTCCCGAATTTCGGTATTTTGAAATTGTTGAATTGCTTCTTCATAAACGAATGGAAACTAATTGTTCCACTTTACTTCATTACAGCTCGTGGTGGAGGGTATAACATGTTCGGCCCCACCGAACTTAACGCCGTTCTTACTTGTTATTCGTTTACTCGGTCATAGCTTCCCGTTTAAGAAGATCGGTACATCGGTACATTCCCCACCGGAAGGGGTGGACCTATCTTCTTTTACCGTTCCATCCATATTCTACTTTGATGTACATTTGGAAGAACTATTACAATGAAAGTTTTGTGTATCTTGTGAATTCAGGAAGCTTGTCCCCGAAAAAAATATACCGTCGTTAAGGGGACGTGATTACTACCTGCTGTATAAAGATTTAAATATATTGTGTGGAATGTATCCTATTGAGTGGAGTGATATACTCGAAACGGATCTATGTATGTATGTCTCGGAGAAATATTACGAAATGCAAAGTTTGGATCATGTATCGGATGTATCTAGGTACTAAATCGGTTGATCGGTGAAAAGTATTATGAGCACCAGAACGGTGTTGCAATGGTATGCACACCCGAATTTTCTTTACGCCATTTACTATTTGCGTCCACACCAGCAAAAATGCAGTGAAATTACGTCCCCACATTGCCTGCGTGGGTAGATATGGAATGTTTTTATTTCGTGTCATATGACATTGATAAATAGTATAAACTACGTCTAATCGCGATGAATTCATTGATATGAGAGGAGTTTCCCCTTGTCTCTTCGTAGATGTTAGAAGATCAGCCAGTGAGACCGACAAATCGACTCCAAATTGTATAAAAAGGATTTCGTCAAAACATATGTGGGATACAAAACCGAAACATATAGCTACAGATATCTTCACTCATGTAAATTATAATTACATTTTAAAGGAATAATTCTGCCCTTGGCGACATTATAATGGATATTAAAAGTTTGTGAAATGATTAATATTAAAGATCTAAACCTAATCTAACTAATATTCAAAACACCACACTCACATATGCACATATATTAACCTTATTTTTACTTCTTATTTTTCAGGTAAAAAATTAAACACAGGTTTGAAACATGTAAAGATAATTTTACCTGCATTACTAGTCTGCCAAATCTTTTGTTTTATTGTTGTTATCAAACTCGACAAAAATGGCTATAAATGTTAATTACAATTACATGCTATTAATATTTACATTACCTTTACAATAAACCACTTTAAACATTTTACTAAGTTGTAGAGATAACAACGTGTTTTATAAACTCACAATCATCTTGTTGAAAGGTGGGAAAAATTATACATCATCTAAAAACCTAAACATTTCTAATTTTTGAACATGCAATATTATTTGGATTTTCTTAACTCTGAACCAGTGGCGCCCCACGAATAAAATACCAACACCAAAACATGTGTGAATGTATGAGTGAAAAAGCAAAAAATGATGTTTGTCGTTTGTTTTTGTTCACGTACAGTGTACGTGAGGAGAGAAGCAAATGCAAAAATAACTTAGGGTGATCGCTGAATATACTGTATTTTCAAAGAAGAGCTTCCCTGCTCTAAACAATGGCATAATCACTATAACTCCAATGGATCCTTGATAGCTCTTAAACTGCACTTAAGTGAAAATTTTGAACTTTGTGAATCGTGTAACTGATTTTTCCACTCATAGATCCTATCAATACAGTCTACACGAATAAATCCATAATCCTTCAACAATTACAAGTACAACACTTAAGTTGGGTTTTTTGCACTTTCTAGCCATTATCGAGTATGGAGAGTAAAATGCGAGCTTTGAAAAAATGATAATGGGGATGTGGATCGATAAGGTCCATCTCCAAACTTGACCTAAGTTTAAAAAAAGACTCAAAAATATGTTACACTATTACACAAGTCAATTCATTGGACATTAATTCGAAGCATTTCAATTATAATTCGAAAATTTAATTTGTAATTCGAATTATTGTATTTGTAATTCGAGAATTCCATTTGGAATTCGAAGCATTTCAATTGTAATTCTAAAATTCCATTTGTAATTCTAAACATTTCAATTGTAATTCGAAAATTCCATTTGTAGTTCGAAATATTCCGTTTGTAATTCGAATTATTTCATTTGTAATTTGAATTGATTTATAGGTAATCTTAGCGCCATATTTCATACAACGAATATGCAAATAATATACACCTATAGCTGATAGCCCTTGTTGCTAATGCTATTTTCCCATATTATTTACCTTATATTAAATATAAGTTAAATATGAATAAATAATAATAATAATAATAATAATATACACCTTAAATTTTTCACATATGTAGATTAGCAATCTTTTTGCTAACTAAATCGAGGCGATTATTACCCCAATTTATAAATAAGACCAAAGTGATTCCGACCACCAATAATCAATCAGGGCAATCATGAATAAAGATGCGGAATTTTCCCTTTCCTCTATTTCATAATTTTTTATTTCCATATTTATGCCCAAAAAGATAATATTTTTGTCGATTCGGCGAAAATATTCCATAATTAAAGATTCCAATAGGTTTTCAACGTTTGAAAATATTGATTTTAAAGGAATTTCACTTTTTAAAATCATTTTCCGCGCGGAAAATTCCAAGGGAAATATTTATGATTGGCCCGACACACGACAAATGCACACGAATTTCAAATGCATACCCGTACAACTATAAAGTACTTGCCTTGTTGACTTTATTGGTCTGAAGATGACCAATAAAATGCCATTTAATATCTGGACACTGGGACAATATTTCTGGATGTTGACTCTTTTCCACCAATTCTTCAACATAATTTTCACCAAAGTGGCGTTGACCCACAGAATAGGCATCAATTATCATTTCCACAGGCTTTGTTTTGCTAACAGCCAACAGTAAGGGCTTATCGCCTTTGAGCTCCTAAAAACAACAAGAATTTTTTATTGCAAATTCCAATGTGACAATTTCCTACTAACCTTAGGTCTCTGGTCATAGGCTGCGTCCACTCGCTTTAGAATTTGTTGCAGGGTAGCTTTTACGTCTACGTCCGTCATGATGTGTTTTATCAGTGAAATGCAAAAATCTCTGTGAGCTTGAAGACGTAATGCAGTAGATATATGTATAAAGGCGTCAATAGGTGAATGTGGTTGTGCGTCCTTATCTATAGAATATTTGCATAAATGTATTTACCAGAGAAATATTATGTGTAATAATGCAACAATGTTTACGAATGGCAATAAATGATGAGTAAAACAAGTAAGAAAGTTTAAGTCAGCTGTGCTGACGGAGATATGCCCTCAGTCTCTGACCAAAAGTATACATAAAATATATTGGTTTTGTATCACAGTTTGCTTCAAAATGATGGAAACTGTAGGTGCCGTAATGTGGGGCTATACCAAATCATTGACATAAAGTGCAACATTTTTAGTAAGGAAACATGTGATTTATAGGAAATCAAAATATTAAATTACGAAATACTAAATTTGAAAAAAAAATTGTTGAAAAAGTTTGAGAGTTATCTTTACGGGATAAATTTAACTACGATCAGGCCCACAACGGCTCTTGGACGGAGTATCGATCACTTTTTGAAAATGGACTATATCGGTCCACGTTGTGATATAGACCCCATCAAAATATTAAATTACGAAATACTAAATTTGGAAAAAAATTGTTGAAAAGGTTTGAGAGTTATGTTTACGGGACAAATTTAACTACGATCAGGCCCACAACGGCACTTGGACGGAGTATCGATCAATTTTTGAAAATGGGCTATATCGGTCCACGTTGTGATACAGACCCCATAGAACAGTAACTCCCGATTTTCTGTATTTGGAAGGTTTTGGCCTCAATATCCAACCGAAATGGACGAAATTTGGTATTTAATCTTCGATGGGGGTATAAAATATTTCAGATGAGAATTATTACGTTTTCATATAGCCCCAAACGAAGGGTACCTCCTGATTTTCAGTATTTTTAAGGTTGTGGCCACAAAATTCAATCGAAACCGAAATTAGTAACTCCCGATTTTCTGTAGGCAGTAAAAAAAACTTTCCACCAGAAATTTGTCGGTACTCGTGTACTTTTTGTGAACTTGTGAACATTTTCGTCCGATAATTTTTCACATCTTTAGACGTGGATAAACACGACAAGAGTGGATCGATCAAATTAAATCTTTGTATGCTATAGCACTAAAAATAATTGGTTTAAAGAATTCAATCGTGACCGACAAATTATAAAAACGAAGGTCGTTAGTGTCGTCTGTAAACGGATATTGTGCCAGAAAAAATTAAGCCGTGCGTGAATGGATAATGCGATATCGCCATGTTATATATTGTGAGATAGAGGCATCCTTGGGCATTTCTTCCACCAACTAACATTTGATCTTGCACAAACACCGGGACGCAAAAATGGGGGTTTCTCGTTAGATCCACCGCAATTTGACAATCGCTCAAAAAAACGCTTTTGTCGATAGGTGCCAAGAAATTGTGAATAAAAACGATCGCGGTGCTTCAAACGATGTTTATGAATTCGTCACAGACGACGAATCTTGGATCTATGCTTAGGAGCCCGAAACAAAACAGGAATCGAGCGTTTGGGTCTTCGAAAGCGAGCCCAATCCAACGAAAGTTGTTCATATAACCTGTTTCTTCATCAAAACTGACCGTGTAGCGACTATACGGCTTGAGAAATGTAGGACGGTGGTGCACTACAATTTGTTTGCCTGAAATCTTTTGAGAAATTCGAAAACCGAACAAGACAAGACGAATCATTATGCATCATGACTAGACAGCGGAATTTTATGCAACCCCTATTTTTGGTCCTATTCATGTCAAATTTTGGGAATGGGCATATTTATGCCTTCTGATTAAATTGCAATCGAAACATATGACATATGCAAAATGCATAAATTTTTGCATATGCAAAATTTTTCCTTATGCAACAAATATTTCAATAATAGGTACAAAAATGTTTGTGTGTACAATTTTTCTGTTTAAAATTCTTTTCAGACAAGCCTCAACCTTCAAAATACCGAAAATCGGGAGGTATCGTTCTATGGGGGCTATATGAAGGCCTGAACCTAAACCGAATTTCACCCATTTCGGAGAGATATTGAGGCCACAACCCTCTAAATACCAGAAATCCGGAGGTACCGTTCTATGGGTGCTATATGAAGACGTGGACCTATATATAGGCATTTCAGGTGGAAAGTTGTATACCCCCAACGAAGACTAAGTACCAAATTTCAGTCAGGAAAGTTTTATACCCCCAACGAAGACTTAATACTTTTAACTCCTAAATTTGTACAGTTCCTCGTGTTTACCAAAGTTTGATTGACATTGAATTGAATTGAGTTGAATCCAATATTCCTTACAGATATGTTTGAATCTGTAAGGAATATTGGATTCAACTCAATTCAATTCAATGTCAATCAAACTTTGGTAAACACGAGGAACTGTACAAATTTAGGAGTTAAAAGATGTCGTTTGGAAATGACAAAACAACGTATTGAACATAGTGGATGCTTAGAATTTAACCATTTGCCCAATCACATTAAGAATCAATCACAAATATCTCACTTTAAAACTGAACTAAAGTCTTTCTTGTCAACAAATGTAGGAATGCTTCTGACGTAAGTCATCTGAAATCATATAAATAATAACATTTTTATTTTCAATATCTTTTGATGTAATTAAAGTAATGCTAACCGCTCTTTAAAAACAAAATGAAATATTAATATAAAATAAGCCTCAATAATGCCTCAATGGCGCTGGGGCAATATTTAAGTAATGTAGATAAATAAAAATGAATTAAATAAAAGAAAAAAAAAACACATTTCAGCTATTTCGGTGGGATTTTTGACCACAAATTCTTGTATATATTTTTGCATATGGTTTTACATATGCTCATTTTATGCAAAAAATTATGGGCCTAATTCGTTTTATTTTGTGATAAAACGAGTTGCTGTCTAATCATATTTTCTCTACGACCATCCTAACCATATATGCATTCGCATAGGATTCCGTTGTCTAATCACGATAATCCGAGCTCTCACACATCGATTCAAACCAGCGCCTATTTGACTGTACAGCCCTGACTGGGGATTCAATGATTTCATTTAATTTCAGCACATCAAGGAAAAAAGGCGTGTTCAACAATTTTCGTCGACAGAAGATGCTGTAAAAGCGTTCAAAAACCACGTTTTGGATGTGTCTCAATCGGAGTGGAAAAACTGATTCAACAATTGGTTTGAGCGCATGAAAAGGTGTGTAAATCATGCTGGAGACTATCTAAGAAAACAATAAAACTATTTTTGATGATAAATATTCGCGTTTTCACTGTTAGACCAGATAGTTATGGTGTAGCCCTCGTATAGATGCATATTTTAATATAGCCCCCATAAAAATGAAGGTACTACTATACCGCTCGATGTGAAGTATTTTAAAGTTTTCGTTAATCGTTTTCTCCCTTCGTGGGTTATCGTACTTACTACCCAGTTTAGTTGGTGCCGGCAGACTCTACTTCTCAAGAAGTATGCAATTTCCCCCGAAAAAAAATTTTGTTCTATGAATACATATATTTTTGAGTTATGTTTAGAATCGTTATATATATGTCTAAATATAATAAAAATTAATCAAAATAAATTTTGTTTAATTTTAATATAGGGGGAATAAATATTTCAAAAAGTTGCATACATAAAGAGTACGATGCATTCCAATGTATAAATTATATTAGATATTCCTGCTGAACTATAAAATAATATATTATAATCCATAGATTACACATTGCTTTCTATGGATACTATAAAGGAATGTATTATTTTCCTAGGACATGCACCGTGTTGCGAATAATGTATTCGGTAATCAATAAAACATAGTGGTTCTATATTACCCGTTCGATTCCCATCGATTACATTTTCCCACTGGGAAGTAAACAGACATCTTCCCAGCAAAAACCAGCAAGCAATCAGTTGGCTTGCCAAAACAGAACAATTTGTCCACCAATAAAGGAAGCAAACAGTTGTATTTTATTAAAAATAAAACAGAAAATGAAACAAAAAAGTATTTTTCCACTTTACAAATTTGTTCTCCATAAAACAATACAGTTAGGACCATTATTATATGTGTTCTTTTACTATCTGATAGATTTCAAAACGCAAAATAATCCAATTTGGAGGCATTCAAAATATAATTTTTACATTGAATGTTAATGTTAAGAAGCTCCTCCTTGAAATTCAATCATCACTTTTTCGGTAAATCCAAACTATAACAAAAGAAGACTTATAACAAATGGGGGTTAGTAGACTTGTGCTAAAGGAGCTATATGGAACTATCTCGTTCACTTCGCAGTTCCAATGGCCCATATTTTTTCTTTGAACAAACTGCGTATACTTAATATCACACGTTAAATTTTGTGATGTTACTTATACGTTTTGGAACTAGTACTTATTTCCACAATAAAATTGTTTTTAATTTTCACAAACATAAATCAACAACAAATTAAAAACAGATTGATTGTTTTCAGGAAGAAGAATTGCTAGTGCTTGATAGAAGAAATTTGTCCAGCAAGAATTTGCAAACTCTCAGTGAAAATGTCCCTCTCGAATAGCTCTCTTTTGCTGGTTTTTTGTGTTAACAGACGTCTTCCAGCAACAATTGGTACGAGTTGTTACAAATTTTAGTGTAACCAGACAGACCTATTTACGTATGATCTCTTAAAAACTTTAAAAACATCAGTAAGGTTGTGACTTCTTACAAGGCAAGTAACCCAAAATTTAAAGGATAAAATTATTTTTTCCGAAATGGAAGTTGTAGTACAAGGTTTTCTAAATACTTTTACATAAAAATTTTTACACATTATTCGCATAAAATGTGCTGGAAATCACATTTTTTATAATACTTTTTTGTGGAGTTTTTTCCAAGTCTTAAAAATTGAAGTTGAGTTTTACTAACTTCACCATGCTTCGCCACTTTCCAAATTTTTTGAAGAATGTTCGAAATAGGCTTTGCTTTTGGAAGCTTCCCATCTAAAGCTGTGATATTCGTCATTATATTTAAAAACGCAAAAATGAAAAGTTGGTTTGGTTGGTATTAGCGAATTTTTTGCAGGGGTTCTGATGGCTAAATTCGGTATTGTGGCAGTCCATGGAAGACGAAAATACCTTTGGTTTCTTTGGGTCACTTCGTTTTTTGATTTTATAACGGTAAATGTAGTGAAAACGGGGTTTCTTGGATTTTCAATTTAAAACGGACATAACTTCTTCTTCCCCCAACGGACTTTTACAGCTTATTTTTTATTTAAAAGGTGAAAATCATGCCTTTCGAACAAGCCATAATCGGGTAACAAATGGTTAAGTTATAGTGATTTAAGTGTGACAAAAACGCAATTAAATTTATTAAATGGTTTTCCTCGTGCTCTAGGCTGCGTAGAAGACACCAAACCTATATTTGAAACAATTTTTTTTAAATTTCCAATAGTATGTTTGCAGGGAAGATGATATTGTAGGTATTATAATTGTCCGTGTACTCGATAATTTGTAATAATTATTACAAATGTTTCCAATTTGGATTTATATAATTTTCAGTTTATATAAGCTGTGTCTTTTTACGTGATATTTAGTAATAATTATTACTAAAGTTGCAGATTTTGACAGTTGTATTAAAAAAAATTTGATGGAAAAATGTTTCAGCAACATTTAGTAAGTAAAAATACACACCTATAATTGAAAAGTTGCTAAAAAGTGTTTCAGCAACATTTAGTAAACATTAAGACACCTTTACTTACTAAATGTTGTTGACAATTTTTTCGGCAACTTTTTCTTCATACAACTGTCAAAATCTGCAACATTAGTAATAATTATTACTAATTATCACGTAAAAAGACACAGCTATTTTCAAGTAAAAGGACAAACCTATTGTTAAATAGTAATAAAAGTTGGGACACAAATTTATTGTTGTTTCAACAACAGGGCAAATATATTTTCTCTGCGCGTATTAACTAGATCAGCATCCTTATCCACCCTTATAATTTGCCAACGTGTTCGTTAAAATTTGAATACCCTGGCCTTCGCGTGGTTCCACTTTAACTTCATTGAGGTTTTGTAGACGTACTTCTGTAGATTCTCCTTCGACACTTTCAAAAATCGAATTTCGATGCCGTCGATATTGTAATGGCGCTTGCATTACCGATGAACCTTTCTTCAATAGATTGTATATCTTTTTGCTTATTATTATTTTTTTTATTTTTTTTTTTTTTGAATTTTAACGGCTCAATAAAGCGACCTCTGCTCTCCATATATTTAACTGTATACAAATGGTCTATCAGCCAGTTGACGTTCTACCATAATTTATTTTTTTATACTTCTACCAACTTTTTGGAATAGAAACGTTAGCTGAAACTATTACCAAGGTTTCATCAAAAATTTCTGCCAGCAACTCGTCCATTTGGTTAACTGAAACTCCTACAGTACACTACACAAAAATACACAAAAATCAGTCATGGTTGGGTGGGCTCTTTTGGCAACGAAACATCATGTTGCTCACATCATTTGCTCTCATCAGTTCTCTTTTTTTTCAACATGGCTAGAATTTCTCCACTATTTAAATTCTAGCTTCCATACGGTTTCCTTTTCCGTTCTGTTAATCTTTAACAGGGCCCTTATTTCATTCAGCTGTTTCCGTTTCCTTTCCATATGATAGTTTTTCCCCATACACCCAAACAAAAATGCACGTAATAATTTTTATATTCAAATGTAGACTCAGTGGCAAAGGAATCATTGTAGGTATACGAACCCCCCCCCTCCGACGAGCAAAAGGCTGGTTCCAGGCGTGCATTCCTACCAATGAGTATCCCAGCAACATCTGCCACATTTCTATTCGTTGTATGCTACAGTATATAATATAAAATGGCGCCCAACGTGGGGCCCGAATAAGAATAGTATCCTTTAAAAATCACCATCTGGCAGTTTGCCACGGTTATTCGGCTTCACCAAAAATAATTTTCAAACTTTTTAATTATTCACACACTATCATTCTATCTCATTTTTCATTTTCCTCCCCTTTAAGGTATTGAGAAATTAATAGGAATACATTTTGGGTCAATGAATCATCCTTAAATGGCCATTAGTTTAAAATACTTTCCTTTCAATTATCCTATGGTGTTATTGGTACTAGATGTTGGTGTGGAATTCTGCTTCTGGACTTTATTATAGCTAGATCTGACCCGACAACACTTTATATCATTATAGCCATAGTCCTTATCATTCTTCTGGAAATTTGGAGTAGCATCTCCATACCAGAGTATGAGTTTGTCTTTCTATCCCTTTCTACTTTCTATTTTCTTTCCTTGAGTCAAATGATGTCCTCAATAACAAACCTTTACTACCATGGGGTTCTCAAACAGATTAACATTGGTATAAGAAATCAGGTATCCCGTTTTCTTGATTGAAAATATATATATATTTTTTTATTATTTTTCTTTTATTTTAAAATCCTTGAATTTTCTTTTCATTAATACGACAGTTTTTTCTTCGAGTGTAAAACATTAACGATTTGATCATTAATTTTTGTATACAATATATACTCAAGGAATTTGGATACGGATCAACAAATGATTTTGCTTCTTTCTTAAAATTCTTTAAGATAACCCTTTTCAAGTTTTTTTATAACACTGGCACTCAAGACTTTGAGGCCTGTGTATTATTTTTTCCCAGTTGATTGTTATCTAGTCATCGGTTAACTTTTTATTATTAATTCCATAGTGAAAAATTCGTATTGTTACAGCAGCAGAACCATACTAATTACACAAGATAATTTACCGGATAAATTGAACACAATATTTTCGTGAAAAATTTGAATACCTTTACTCTTTAAGTTTATAAACAAAATATAGACTTTTCCCTATGGTATTGATCTTTGTTGCATTTTTGAACTTTTCTATTGAACAAGTGACTGTTTTACAATATTGAAATCAATTCCTAAAGGAAAAAGAAAGAGAAATAAAAGGATACTGAGATTAATGAGAATTCTTTTTGTTTTGGAAATCATTCGGAAGGAGTGATTTGAAATATAGTTAAACGCTTGTCACGGCGTGTTAGCGTTCAAAGCCAAAACTCATAACTTCAAAGGCATCGCAAAAAGCGGTTGTTGTGAAGAAAATACATTTCAACGGCCAAATATCCGTTAATGTATAAAAACACATTTGCATTTGAAAAACGATAAGTTCTAGGACAGAGAAGCCATTACATAGTCGATACGTCCGAAGATTTGCTTTACCACCAATGAAACCAGGTAACGTAATTTGGTGACTATGTGGGTTCGAGTCCATGGCTTTCCTTTTTCACTTGCAAATAATTTCAGATCATTAAGCTTAACTCTAAACGAGAAAATTAATAAAATCATTAAAAAAAATGATCTTCGCCCTAACAGGCAAAATTTCAAAAAATAAAAAATAGGCTGAGCCCGGCTGGGATTTGAACCCACGTCCTTGAAAACATATCAAAAAAATGTTGTCACGGCGTGTTAGCGTTCAAAGACAAAACTCATAACTTCAAAGGCATCGCAAAAAGCGGTTGTTGTGAAGAAAATACATTTCAACGGCCAAATATCCGTTAATGTATAAAAACACATTTGCATTTGAAAAACGATAAGTTCTAGGACAGAGAAGCCATTACATAGTCGATACGTCCGAAGATTTGCTTTACCACCAATGAAACCAGGTAACGTAATTTGGTGACTATGTGGGTTCGAGTCCATGGCTTTCCTTTTTCACTTGCAAATAATTTCAGATCATTAAGCTTAACTCTAAACGAGAAAATTAATAAAATCATTAAACGCTGTTTGTTTTCCGAATTACGGAAAAAGTATTCACGTCTGGAGAGATAGTTTTCTTTTTGAATCGGTTAATTTTTTTCTAGTGGTTTACGTTGATGTTTTCCATCATCCAATATTGACTCCATCCAATTTTCACTCAGTTTCCATTTTTTATACTGGAATCGATTTCTATAATACCAAGCGGATATTAAGATTATTAAACAATTTTCTTAATTTTGGGGAAAAAAACACTTGAAAATTTAAAATCATTCTGATACGAGATTTTGGAATCGATTCTGAAAGTCAGTTTTGATTTATTTTATTATTTTCGAAGTTATTGAACAGAGAAATTAGATTCATCGTTGTAGTTGCCTGTATTTGGTTAAAATCTATGACATTTTGGATCAACATTTTGTTTCCGAAATTTTTTGAGTGTTTTCTAATTTTTTTTAATATAATTTAATGTCCAGGGTTATACAGAGGAAAAAATAATTACTTCCTTCCTGAGTTTCCATTATTCAATATTGAACTTGATTATAGGTCGTGAAGAGGATACCACACAGTCTAGATAACGTTTGCACTGGGTTTTTCCCTTGTCGAATATTTGGTATTCAATAAAGAAACGTAATTCTTTGTTTATGTTTATTTTCTGGACATCAGTATAGGAGTATTTTTGGAACAACGTATTCAGAAGATACCCGAATCAAGCCAAGTTTTGGATCAAAGTTTTTTTGAATTTTTCTTTCCATAATTTTTATATTCTGTTAGTTTCAATTAGACATTCCAGCTGATAGGAGTTGACAGCAAATCGCTTAAATTACTTAAATTACTACTGCTTCTAGTCCCTATTTTTTATTTGGGTTGCTGGTTAGTAGTTAGTGTTAGGAGATTTTTCCATTCCCTGATAAATCATTTGTGCTTACCTAATTTCAATATATTTTTTCCACTATGGCATTTGTGCAAGGTGTTGATGAGGCGATTAACGATTCTTCAGAGGAATCTCCTGTATGCGGAGGATGCGCGACATTGATTAGGAACAAAACTACATTTGTCAAGACCAATTGTGGACATACATTCCATAAATCCTGTCTGGCAAAATGTGAGAAATTAAGACCATACTGTCCTGTCTGCAATTTAAGATTGTATAGCGAGCCTTCAACCCCCAGTTCATCCGGTGCTTGTACTAGGTCTCAATCCAAGGCAGCCTCTGTTCAACCAGCAGGCAGTGTACCAAATGACGACCAGTCTGGCTCTGCTTCAGCGGCGCCAACGAATATCAATACTGCAGATAACACTCTTAATATACGTTCTAGCGATCTTCACCAAATGATCAGTTCGATTGTTTCCGAACAACAGGCTCAACTCCTTGCTAGCATTGACAACCGAATCTCTCGTTTAGTTCAGAGCAATGTTGAGTTACATTTTTCTAGATTGAACATAAACGGGCAAGGCACCTCAGCTTCTGCTGTGCCTGGCGCTAACCAGCCAACGCCTCCAAACCGAATGCGTACTGCAGAGGAGATTGAACGCACATTTCATGAAATGTTCGGAAATCCTCTCAATAATTCTCAGAATAATGGTCGCATGAACACAAGTAACTCTGTACCTCCCGGCTCTCAACAGTCATCCTCCTCTGATTTGTCATCAAGACCCGACAAAGTCCTTCACATCATTGCTAACTGGAGGATAAAATTCACGGGTAATTCGTGTGGTCTTAGTGTTGAAAATTTTATTTATAGGATCGAATCTCTCACCGTGCAAACACTACAGGGAGATTTCGATTTGCTTTGTCGAAAAGCAAGCTCACTTTTCGAAGGAAAAGCCGCCGATTGGTTTTGGCGCTACCATCGGTCGGTCTCCCTGGTATCCTGGAGTGACTTGTGCAGGGCCTTGCGACAACAATATGGCGATTCCCGATCTGATGTTGACATTAGGGAACTTATTAGAGACCGTAAACAAAAACAAGGCGAAAGCTTCGACAACTTTTATGACTCTGTAGTCGAATTAACGGACAGGTTGAAAGAGCCTTTATCGAATGAAATGTTAGTAGAAGTTTTGAGGAGAAATTTATTACCAGAAATCCAACACGAGATTTTGAATTTGAAAATTACATCGATACAAGAGCTCAGTGATACATGTAGGAGGAGGAAGTTTTTCCTCCAGGACATTCGACGAAAGCATGGAAGTGCATTTTCTAAACCAGCAATGGTAGGGAAAAAGGTTTATGGAATAGATGAAGTTCTAGTGGACGATGAAGTTGAATCATCAGCTGTCGAAAATGATCAAATCTCTGCCCTATCGTTTAATTGTTGGAATTGTCATCAGGAAGGACATCGCTACCAGGACTGTCTGTCCGAAAGGACAATATTTTGTTATGGTTGCGGTGCTCCTGATACTTATAAACCTCAGTGCAAATGATGTAACCCAAAAAACTGTCGTTTGGGTGCACAAATGAGTGCACCGAGAAAGAAGCCGGATTTGGAGTAACGATACTCCAAAGACCGAAAATTCCAACACTTGATACCATACCCAAATATGACAATGATAAAATTAGTACCAAAAACTTTGTCAAAATTGATTCAGATAAGATTGTTCCAACTTTCCATACATTTAAACCTTTACATGTACGTGTAAAGGAGTACTATGAAGCACGAGACAGGATCTTCAACGAAACTCCAAAAACATCCAGGTCGGCTAGGCGGATTCGAGACTTCTGGAAGGGGGTGAAAAGTTTCAGTAAGAAATTTGTGTGCTCGGTTTTAGATAAACCCTCCGATATTCGACCATATGCTGAGGTCATCCTCTTTGGGGAGAAGATGTTAGGGTTGATGGATACAGGAGCTTCTTTAAGTTGTGTTGGTGCAGGTGCTGCTAGGAAATATTTAGAGTCTGGGAAATTCTATAAAAAAATTAAATCGTTTGTCAAAACAGCAGATGGCAAGACCCAGGATATTGATGGGCTTTGAAGCTTCAAGGCTACAAATTCTCAATACAACATAGGCGTGGTAGTCAGAACGTAGTGCCTGATGCACTTTCCCGAACCAACTCCGAGGACTTATCGGCTTTTGAACTGAGTATTCTTTCGATTTTTGAAGTGACGGGCGACTCTCAAGATTCTAGTGGTATGTTTGTGGACTTAAGTTCTCCATGTTTTAAATCCGACAGCTATAAACAGCTTCTAGGGAAGGTAGAGAAGACTTTGGATAAAATGCCAGATCTGCGAATAGTTGATGGGTACCTTTATCGACGTATGGAACACGCAACAGGGGAACAAGTCCAAGATGATCTTGCGTGGATATTATGGATACCACAGGAAATGGTTCCCGAGGTATTAAAGAGGGCTCATGATGATCCCTTATCCGCTCATGGTGGTATAAATAAAACTCTATTTACTTTGAGGAAATTTTACTTTTGGCCAAACATGGTAGTGGGTGTGAAAACTTATGTCAACGGATGCGAAATTTGCAAGTCCACTAAGCACCCCAACCAACCCCTACGACCACCAATGGGTAAAACAACTGAAACCCACAGGTTCTTTCAGAAAATATATATAGATTTTTTGGGACCCTATCCCAGATCTAAAGCTGGAAACGTAGGGATATTTGTAGTTGTGGATCATATGACAAAATTTCCATTTTTAAAGCCAGTGAAAAAGTTCTCCTCTGACATAGTCATTGATTACCTAGAAAATGAACTATTTTATACTTATGGTGTCCCAGAAACTATAGTATCCGATAACGGTTCCCAGTTTAGATCAAACCAATTTAGTAAATTCCTACAGCGTTACAAAGTCCATCACATGTTTACAGCGGTTCATGCACCTCAAGTTAATGCCTCTGAGCGTGTAAATCGATCAGTCATTGCGGCCATTAAATCATATATTTCTCCGAACCAGAAGGACTGGGATCTAATGCTGGGTAGAATTTGCTGTGCACTCCGGTCCTCGTTCCATTCTGCCATAGGAACAGCACCATATTATCTAGTTTTTGGCCAACATATGGTAACAAATGGATCAACCTATCCGCTTTTACGCCAACTCAATATGCTTGAAGATAGGACCGTCAGATTTAGCAAAGATGATTCTCTGGCAGTAGTAGGATGTAAAGCAAAGGACTTGATGCAAAAGCAGTTTGAGAGAAATCAACGAACCTATAATCTTCGAAGCAAAGAGGTGTCCTATGATGTAGGTCAGGAAGTTTATAGGCGAAATTTCAAACAAAGCAACTTTTCACAAGGCTACAGTGCAAAATTAGCCCCAACTTTCCTTAAGTCTCGAGTTCGTCGAAAGGTCGGTAATTCCAACTACGAGTTAGAAGATTTACAGGGGAATTTAGTAGGAATATACCACGCGAAAGACATTAGACAATAGTTGTACTGAATGCAAGCGGTATCAGCTTTTGGTGTAAACATTTTTACCCCAATGCTGATTTTGGCTGGGGGAAATTGTAATGGCGCTTGCATTACCGATGAACCTTTCTTCATTAGATTGTATATCTTTTTGCTTATTATTTTTTTTTTATTTTTTTTTTGAATTTTAACGGCTCAATAAAGCGACCTCTGCTCTCCATATATTTAACTGTATACAAATGGTCTATCAGCCAGTTGACGTTCTACCATAATTTATTTTTTTATACTTCTACCAACTTTTTGGAATAGAAACGTTAGCTGAAACTATTACCAAGGTTTCATCAAAAATTTCTGCCAGCAACTCGTCCATTTGGTTAACTGAAACTCCTACAGTACACTACACAAAAATACACAAAAATCAGTCATGGTTGGGTGGGCTCTTTTGGCAACGAAACATCATGTTGCTCACATCATTTGCTCTCATCAGTTCTCTTTTTTTTCAACATGGCTAGAATTTCTCCACTATTTAAATTCTAGCTTCCATACGGTTTCCTTTTCCGTTCTGTTAATCTTTAACAGGGCCCTTATTTCATTCAGCTGTTTCCGTTTCCTTTCCATATGATAGTTTTTCCCCATACACCCAAACAAAAATGCACGTAATAATTTTTATATTCAAATGTAGACTCAGTGGCAAAGGAATCATTGTAGGTATACGAACCCCCCCTCCGACGAGCAAAAGGCTGGTTCCAGGCGTGCATTCCTACCAATGAGTATCCCAGCAACATCTGCCACATTTCTATTCGTTGTATGCTACAATATAAAAGAATATATGTGTTTTTGCATCTATCATACAATAACATGAAATAGGCCCAGACGACGAATTAAAAAAATGTCACGCTTATCCATTCAAACAATTATTATCAATTTCCTCCTTAGAATCTACTCCAACACCACTTGTAAATATTAATTTTATTTTTATCAATTCTCTATAGGAATTAAAGCATTTCTAGAACTACAGAAAAACTAAATTTATTTGCAAGATAAGTAAGTGTGTGTGATTAGCTAGCTAGCTGGTGGTAATCGTGTCACCATTTGGCTGATGCCACTATCATATCTGTCAACGTTTTTGTTTTTATAAATTTTATTTAACACGATTACTTAGTTATTTTTAAGTATTTATCCATTGAATTCGATGACGTTCTTCAACAACTTTCGCTTTCAAGACGCTTCCTTAGAAATGAGTAATTTTAATTAACTTTTTAACAAACTTAACGATAGATTATCGTTAAACTTAAATTAAATTGTATTTAAGTGATAAAGGTTAATAAAGGTTTTGTTTATAAGAATTTTTTTCATGGGACATTGTAGCGGGAAATATGGCACGTTTAGAGAAGCAATGACATCACATTTTATGAATACAGTGTGAAGTCCCTTTTTATCAACACGTTCGACTATTTAGCGAATCATGCGGTCTTTTTAAGATAGCGTATCTAACTAATCATGAGAGTGGTAGGTGGGATAATATTTATAATCGCAGAAAAATCTTTTATAACACCGAAATTGACATCATTCTCTTAACTCTTAATTGACATTCTAAGGTTACACTCCATTGTCATTCTTTAGCATGCAATTTATATCGATGTGTAATCTTTAAAAGAAAGGATACAGAATGGTGATAAACTGCACTCATAATATTAAGCAAAATCCTACCCCACTCAATTTCTGTAGGAAAGGCGTTCTTGGTCGCAATAATGTGGAAGTGAAATGCCTTAGAACGGACCGTTCCTTTCAAACTACTTCAATATCTGTCATTCCAAAATAGTATGGCCTTATATCATTGTTGTTGTTTTAATATTTTAATGGGTTATGGCCACTTATTGAGCACGAAAAAATACATTTTGATGAATTTTTTACAAGAAATCTACCAAATTTTTTTAGAAGATTTTGTTTTTATCTGATAGATTACACTTTGAGCTACTTTTGGCTACTTTTTTTTGTTGACAAATATTGCAAAGTGTTCAGACAAATGGTCGCCTACAGTGCCCACTGTAGCTCAAAAACGAATAAACCCATCAGCAAATGTTTTTGTGGGATCATTAAGAACCTAATAATATTGTACTTAAGAGAAAAGGAATTAAAAAATATCCTTTTTTTTAAAATATTGTGAACTGTCAAAGTCAAAATTTTGATTTCAACTAAAAATGGATAGTTTTTTCGCCATAAGTCCGTCAAAAATATTTTTTTTTAAAAGTCTCTCGCTTAAGTACCAGCTTTTTATATGTAAAATAATCCCACACAAAAAAAAACTTTTTTTTGAGCTTCAGTGGAAACCGCATTCAAAAATGTCATTTCGAAAAAAAACGCGTTTAAAACTTCAATGTTACATACAAATCACAATGAATTTTCTATTTCTAACGCTCATATCCCAGCTAATTTTTGTCCAATCAAATCGAAATTTTTTGTAATATATTCTATTCTACCCACGGTGCTCTTGATTCAAATTTAAATGAAAGGTGCTTACACATTGGATTGCGGAAACTAAAATGTCCATAGATGAGAAAAATCAAAGAACAAAAAAAATCGCCGGAGCGCTTTTTAAATAAATCGCGATTCAAGTTGACCTTTACGGTATTTTCGTAGGTTTTACCATTTTTGAGATATTCATGTTCAAATTGCGACAATGCACTGACTGTATCGCCCCCTTATAAAACAATGTCATGAAGGGTGCGCCTTAGCTAACTTTTAATGAAAATCGCTTTCACAGGGGAAGTTTTTGTAAATTCTGAAACAGCAATGTTCATAGATGGGAAAAATCCAAAAACAAGAAAAAATCGCTGTAGGGATTTTTAAATAAATCGCGGTCAAAACTCACATTTTTATACCCTCAGCCTTTAGGCTAAGGAGGGTATATACACTTTGGTACGATGAAAATGTGCCTCATCGAAATAATGGTTTTAGACCCCAAGTATGTTTGGACGAAATGTGTTTCAGACAATTTGGAGTCGATCTAGCCATGTCCGTCCGTCTGTCTGTCTGTCCTGCTGGCTGGAGCGCACGATAACTCTCGAACGGATGAACCGATTCGGTTCAAATTTTGGCTTTCGTAATATTTTGCCCAAACTTAGTTTTACGTTCGAAAATGAGCTACATCGGTCCACTCCTTCCGGTACCTCCCCCACAAAAGTTCGAAAATGTTCGGAAAGTTTGTGCACACGATAACTCTTTAAGAGAGTGACCGATTTGGTCCATACTTTGTATGGCGTAAACTTTCTACCAGAGTAATATGAGGTTCCAATATGGTCTCATTGGTCCACTCCTTCGGGTACCTCCCACACAAAATTTCGAAAAAGTTCAGTTTAGGGTCATCTCTCGAATCGCTTTGATTTTTGTTTTAGCAACTTGTATTCACTGCCCTCCATACGACGGTACAAGTTTCATCAGGGGCAAGTCCATACTTCCTGAGAAAATAGCCTGAAAGATGCAAAAAACCCCTATGACACCGTGTGTAGTGGTTGGAGCGCAAGACAACTATAGAACGGCTCAACCAATTTGGTCCAAAACTTGGTCTTCGTAATATTTTGTCCAGACATAGTTTAAGTTCGAACATAAGCCATATCGGTCCACTCCTTCAGGTACCTCCCCCACAAAAGTTCAAAAATATTCGGAAAAATTGTGCGTACGATAACTCTTGAAGGGAGTTACCGATGTTATCCATACTTTGCACATCCTAATATATCTACCAGATATAGGTAAGGTTCGAGTATGGACTATATTTGTCAACTCCTTCTGGTACCTCTCACAAAATTTCGGATAAATTCACTTTAAGACCTGCTCTCGAATCACTTTGATTTTTGTTGAAGCGATTTGCATTCGCTACCTCCATTACGACAGTAAAAGTTTTTTCAGGGGCAAGTCCATACTTCCTGAGAAAACAGGCCGAAAGGTGTAAAAAATTCCTATGTCACCATATGTGGCTGTCGGAGAGCAGTCTCGAACTGTTCAACCGATTTGGTCCAACATTTGGTCTTCGTCATATTATATCCACACATAGTTTCATGGGGCAATACCGGTTCACAACTTCCGGTACTTCTCCTCAATATTTAAAAAATGTCACTAAAATGCTAGGACGATATCACTTGGATGGGGCAACCAATTTGGTCCAAACTTTGGATATCCAAATATTTTTTCAAAATTTAGTTTAACTTCTAAAATGGCCCATATCGGCCCTCCCAAAGGTACCTCCCCAAAAAGGTTCAACATTTGTGTCTTAGTGCAGGTAATTCCTAATCCACATTTTTGTCGGCAAGTACAAATGTCCAAAAAGGGCCACAACATTATGAGAGACCTTAAATACATTCGATCTGTCCGTAGGTGAAAGTTTCACTTCACATCGGCTGAGGGTATATATCTGTCGGCAAAGCCGACTGACACTTTTTTACTTGTTAGGTGTTTTTTAGGTTTTTACGAGTTTGCTTGGAAACCGCAAGTACAATCGAAATGGAGCTAAAGAAAATTTTGTAGCTGTGAAAATTCTCTGCAGGATTGACGTTTATGAGTTGTTCTCAGGCTGTAGCATTTTTGAGATAAAGAAGCTCAGTTTACATTTTTAGTTTTTTTTGTAGGGGGTTTCGCGATTTTGCTTGAAAACGGCAAGTCTTATCGGCATTGGACCTGAGAAAATCTTATAGCTGTGAAAATTCTCTACAAGACTGGCTTATGTAATTTTTCCTAGGTTGTACCATTTTTTTTAATATACATATATGTTTAAGTTGGGAAATTGCAGTCATGACATTGTTTTATAAGGATACGATGCAGAATTGAATTTGGATTGTCCCAGTTTCAACTTCTATATCTCAAAAGTTGTAAAACCTACGAAAATATCATTAAGGTGAATCTTGTAGAGAATTTTGATAACTACAACATTTTCTTTATTCTCATTTTGATAGGTTTTGCGGTTTTCAAGCAAAATTACAAAAACCTAAACAACCCCTAAAAATGTCAACTTGAATCGCGATTTATTTAAAAAGCGCTCCGGCGATTTTTTTGTTTTTGGATTTTTCTCATCTATGAACATTGTAGTTTCAGAATCCGCAAAAACTTACCAGGTGTAAGCACCTTCTATTTAAATTTGGTTCAGAGCACCGTGTACCTATACTTTAAAATGAGCCAAAAAAAAAATTTCGATTTTGTAAAATTTATAAGTGGCCATAACTCCTTAAAACAATGACAGGAAATCGTTATGCTTTTATACCACCCATCATTTTTAATCATTTCGGTTTGATAATGACGCTGAAACCTTCAAAATTCCGAAAATCGGGAGGTACCTTTCTATGAAGGCTTTTTGAAGACATGGGCCGACAATTTTCAGTTGAACATTTTTATACCCCCAACGAAGACTAAATGCCAAATTTCAGCTATATTAGTTGGTTATTGAGGTCCCAAACTTCAAAATCCGAAAATCAGTAGGTACACTCATATAGAAGCTATAGAAAGACGTGGATCTATACCGACAAATTTCAGGGGGAAAGTTGTATACCCCCAAAAATACTGAATAACAAGTTTGCAGCCATTTCTGTGCGATATTGAGGCCACAACCTTCAATATTGTGGCATACATCGCGAAAGTAAACTGCGGAACTACGACATTTATCCGTATTACAACGAAGTTGCTGCTGCAAAATCAAAAGCAGACCACAGTGCATAGAATTGTGTGAAACTATGGTAAACGCTCCATTACAATCACTTTTATTCCACACTGCATCAAGAATTGTAGAGATGCAAAGGAAAGTTATGAATACTTTAAATACAAACTTCATAAATGCTGAAATGCGGAAATAGAAAATCTTCAAACAATACAAAAACAAAGTGGTGACCAAAAAGTTATTAGTCTTACTTTAAAACTGTTTTAACCGCTATTGATGGGAAGGTATTGCACATTTTGACTTGGACTATGTCTAGTCAAGCTTGTCCTATTTTCTCGCTAAAGAATCTAGATTAAACGAGTGAGCAAAGGCTATAGTCGGGACGGAGCCAACCATGTGATACCCTACACCACTACCCCTGTGCATAAGCTTTTGACTGGTAAACATTTCTTTTAGGGAATATAATCCGACTACCACCAAACATAATATGCCTCTTTCTCTCTGGGACCCCCATAAGCATAAGCATAATTTCGTGAGCATCCGATCAAAATTGCGACCTGTAACGTGATTGCAAAAAAATTGAGGAATTGGATGCATTACGGACTATTGTGGTATCTCCCTTGTTTGACCACCTTCGCCAACGTACTTTACACCAATGTAAAGGTAATATTTTCTTCTTCCATTGACAGGCTTTGCCGTTGAAATACCCCTACTAGAAGCCGATATATTCACAAAGAATAAAACTTTGCATTTGTCTCCACATGAGTTTTTCCGCATTCCGACCCCTAAATATTTCCTCTTATCACCAAAATCAATAGGCTTCTTCCTCTGTGAGGTCCCCATCAACCCCAAAAATTTCGTGACTATCCGATCAAAATTCCAACCTGTAGCGTGATTACAAAAAATCGAAAAATTGGATATATTATTGACTTTTGCGATATATCGGTGTTTGCCCACTTACGCCAACATACTTTGCATCAATATAAAGGAGATCTTTTCTTCTTCCAGAAGCGGATATATTCGCATAAGAAAAAAAACGTTGACTTTTCTCCACATAAGCTTTTTGCTTATTCCGACTCCTGAATATTATCCGACCATCACCAAACTTAATAGGCTTCTTCCTCTGTGGGACCCGCATCAACTCCCAAAAAATTTGTGACGATCCCAGGGTTTCGGAGTCGGAGTCGAGCAATTTTTCTGTAGTCGGAGTCTGAGTCGAAAAAAATAACTCGACTCCGACTCCGGGCAAAATTTTTTTTTATAAGAAAACATATATGCAAACGCTATATTATACTAAGTTAAGGGACGACTCACAGGATATTTACTACCCTCTGAAGTGTAGTCTATTCATCCATATTTTGTTGATCTAATTGATTCTTTAAATTTTTGCAAACAAAAGTAATGCCCTATGACAATCGAATTAAGATTGGACCTGTAACCTCTTTCGTCAGAAGTCTTACTGCTCTTCTAACAAAGGTCTATTGGTATTCTCATCCAGTTTTATGAGAAGTCATCCTTGTCTTCTATTAAAGACAGTGTGGTCTATATGGGAAATCTTACTGAATGGAAAAATTCCTTTTTGGAATGAAAGCCCCAATTGAGAACCCCAAAGTATTCCATAGCTGAAATTTCTGACTTATGACATAATGAATTTTTTCATTGACCCCCATCCATCATTGAGAAAATAGCTTTATATCTTAGTTTGGAGACATTGTTTCATAATTTTTAGACGACTTGTTTTCAGTGAGGAACCTTTTTATACCCTCCACCATATGGAGGGTATAATTAAATTTGTCATTCCGTTTGTAACACATCGAAATATTCGTCGGAGACCCTATAAAGTATATATATTATTGATCAGCATAAAATTCTATGTCGATCTGACCATGTCCGTCTGTCCGTCCGTACGTCCTTCTGTCTGTCTGTTGGAATCAAGATACAGCTCGCAATTTTAAAGATAGAGAGTCAAAGTTTGGTACATAACTTTTTATTACTTGCAGGATGGTTGGTATTGAAAATGGGATATATCGGTCCACGTTTTGATATAGCCCCCATAGAACGGTACCTCCCGATTTTCGGTATTTTTAAGGTTTTAGCTTCATTATCCTACTAAAATGGCTGAAATTTGGTACGTAGTCTTCTTTAGGGGTATAAAACTTTCCCCCCAGAATTTTGTCGGTATCGGTCCACACCTTCATATAGCCCTCATAGAACGGTACCTCCCGATTTCTGGTATTTTTAAGATTTTAGCTTCATTATCCTACCAAAATGGCTGAAATTTTGTACGTAGTCTTCTTTAGGGGTATAAAACTTTCCCCCAGAATTTTGTCTGTATCGGTCCACACCTTCATGTAGCCCCCATAGAACGGTACCTCCCGATTTTCGGTATTTTTAAGGTTTTAGCTTCATTATCCTACCAAAATGTCTGAAATTTGGTACGTAGTCTTCTTTAGGGGTACAAAACTTTCCCCCAGAATTTTGTCGGTATCGGTCCAAACCTTCATATAGCCCCCATAGAACGGTACCTCCCAATTTTCGGTATGTTGAACGTTGTGGCCTCAATATTCCACCGAAATGGCTGAAATTTAGTATTTAGACTTCGTTGGGGGTACTCAAACTTCCCCATTAAATTTGTCGGTATAGGTCCACGCCTTCATATAGCCCCCATGGAAAAGTACCTCCCGATTTTTCGTATTTTGAAGGTTGTGTCTTCAATATTCCACCAAAATGGCTGAAATTTGGTATTTAGTCTTCAATGTGATATAAAACTGTTCGCTAGAAATATGTCTGTACAGGTCCATGCTTTCATATTGCCCCATTTCTGACTAAAATTCGTCGGTATAGGTCCATGTTTCGATATAGCCCCCAAAGAACGGTACCTCCGGATTTTCGTAATACTGAAGATTGTGACGTCAATATCCAAACGATATGGCTGAAATTCGTTATTTCGTCTTCCAAGAGTTATAAAATATTCCAGAAGAGTATTATCAGTATAGGTCCACGTCTTCCTATATCCCCATAGAAGCTTACTTCTTGATTTTCGGTATTTTTTTAGTTTTAGCCACATTCTCTTACCGAAATATAGGAAATTTGGTATTTAGTCTTCTTTGAGCCTAAAAACTTTCCGTCAGAAATTTGTCGGTACAGATAGACGTTTTGAAACAGAATGGTGCCTCACATTGTTTTACCAAAATTGCTGAAATTTAGTATTAAGTCTTCTTCATACACGAAAGGAAACTATTTATTCCATTTTACTTCAATACAACTTGTGGTAGAGGGTATAACAAGTTCGGCCCGGCCGAACTTAACGCCGTTCTTACTTGTTTTTCTATATACTCGATGAGAGCTTTACATGTAGACATTCAAATAACCGGATTTGTCCGCCAGGAACAGATATAGTTCATGTGTATCCGAGTTTTCTACACAATCACATACGAAATTCAATGAAAAAGGATCGGGTAAAAGTGGTAAAGAAGTGAAAACATGGCAATATCGATTTCCTGTCCTAGTGGACCTACCCTACATACAATTTTCCTAGCAACATTTTTGTAGAATATTTTCATGCACGAAATCTCATCGTGTGCTAATTTTTCAGTTCCCGAAAACTTCCATCTGCCTACGTGCTGGGTAGAATACACACTATTGCTCTGTTCCAGAACTAAAAACTTTTTACAATTTTTACCACTTTTACACATTTCGCGTTCCCGTACACAAAATTTATATGAAAATTGTTTACGACTTTTACAACTTTTACGACTTTTACCACTTTATGAAGTACGGGAACAGGTCATATATCTCAAATATTTCCACACCAATGTTCAAAATGTGTATAAATTTCAGAAAAAAGTAGAATGTATAAATATCATAGAATAAGTAGTCAAATTTTTAAGTAGATCGGAACAATATTGCCTTAGTGTGAGCGTTGGATTGGAACAATTTATTTTATTTTGTTTGCAGCATAAACTGCGTTTTTTTTCGAAATCGGCCACAAAAATATATGACAATTGTTGTATTAGTTGTTTAGCATGTAGTCCTTATGATTTGTATTGCTCCTTCATTTTCACATATTTTGAAAGCTTAACGATTTTCTCACGCGGAAGAATTCCGTCCAGAATATACTCGTGCAAAAAAGGAAAACCGACAAAAACGTTCTAACTTTGATATTTTTCAATGTAAGATTCGGCAGAAACAATATTGATATGTTCGAATGTATTCGAACGAATGTCCTTTCTAATGAATATGTAAGGAAAAACTAACACATAGGTCAAAATATAGGAAAAAGTTAACAATTTGTGCAAATTTTATTCATTGTTGTTTTTTTCACTTTTTTTTCTCCCATCGGACGCCTCCCCAGGTGGTGGATAGGGGAACGCCCATCAAATATGACTGGTACCGCAGAAATAAAATATGCGGGGCGAACCAAAAGAAAAAAAAATGGAAAACGGCAGCGTCTGACCAAAGGATTGGCGGCAGCAAACAGCGTCTGAACTTCAGGAGGTGCGACTGAATACGGAGACTCCTCGAAGGAAATAAGATGCCGAATAGAGTTGGCGAGAGATGCATTTTTGAAATACAAGCGAGTTTTTACCAGCCATGACGTCAATCTTGAAACGAAGACTCGATTTGTCAAAGCATATGTGTGGTCAGTCCTACTGTACGCAATGGAGGTGTGGACAGTGAAATCTGCCGATATTAAAAAGTTAGAAGCCTTTGAAATATGGATATATCGGCAAATATTAAAAATTCCTTGGACTGCTCATGTTTCAAATGCCGAAGTATTGAGGAAAATGCATTGCGAAAGAGAACTCATCACAGCCATAAAGAGAAGAAAAACTGTTTATTTGGGACATATTATGAGGAAACAAAAATATAAATTACTAGCAAAATACCCGCTACTTTGTATGCGGAAAAGGAATAATATACAAATAAACAACATTTAATATGGAGAACACTGAGAATTTTGATGTACTAATACCTATTTGAATTGATATTTAATTTCCTTCAAGTACTGCTCGTACAAGTTTTGTTCGAATTTAAAAAAAACGACCTCTATACTTCAACACCGACCTACATTTTAAATTCCAGTCCATGCTTTATTAGAACGGTATGGGTATTTTAAAAATTTAATCCACATTTTCCAACCCAATTTTGGAATTTGTGATATAAAAATGTAGAATACCATTATTCAGAAAATGTTACCCTAACAGTTAATTTTTGAGATATTTTATTTTAGGCCTTTTTTCTCAGGATGTAAAAACATTCAGTACTTTATTTAGAAACCGAATTCGTTTTAACTTAGAAACAATACTACATTATTCAGTACAATTTTTAAAATCCAGGACCTTAGCTCAAACGTTCCAGTTTTAGCTCTACTTGTTCACCCAATGTCAATGGTATTACATGTAGAAACCTTTCATACATTTAAAGGCTGATTTAAATAAATTTTCTGATCCAATCTCAACGGTGATCCTCATAACAAATTTTATTTATCGATTCACCCAATACCAGTGCCTCAATATTTAGTATTATTTAATACTTCTAGTACACTTATTGTACGACCACCTCTACCAATGAACCTGACAAATCAATAATATATCAGAATTTCACTTCTATTCCTTAACCCAATACCAAATTTATTGCAATTTTGTACTTTTCACGCACTAATGATATACTTCCATCTTCATTGCTACACCCAACGTCAAATTTAATAGCATTTAGTATATTTCGTATTTCTCTAATTTTAGAATGGGTATCTATTTCAAAAAATCCGTATCTAAACACCAACACAATCCCTCATACAACAATTCCACCTATGTATATCCCTTCATGCAACACCAAACTGGTAACAAATTTAGTACTTATAGTATGTATAAGTTTCAAAAATTACCTACTTTTATCCAAAACTATATCCCAACGCGATTTTGTATTTTTCGTATACATTAGTACGCATTTCCAAAACTTCCTCTCTATCTCCACTCTAAACGTCAACTGCTATGCTAATACCAAATTTCACAATTTCAGCTCTACGCCTTAGCACAATAACAATTTGGACCAAATTCTGTGCCACTTAGTAGTTTTGGTACACTTATTGTACGTATATCCACAACCACATCCATATCTCAACCCTACATACCAACAGCGGCTATAATACCAAATTTCCGAATTCTACCTCTATTCATAACACCATTAATACTTTTAGTATGAAAGTACGACTTTCAATAACTATCTCCAATAGTAATTGCGAATTTCAGGATTCCACCTCTATCCGTTCTCCCAAATCCAAATTGTACCAAATTTAGTACCATTTAGTACTTTTCGTACACATAAGTACGAATTTCCAAAACTACCTCAATACTATACTGCAACAATAAACATAACTCCACAATTCAGGATTCCAGCTCTATCCGTGCAACCAAATCCAAATTGTACCAAATTTAGTACTTTTCGTACACATAAGTACGAATTTCCAAAACTACCCCATATATCAATCCTACACTTCAATAGTAATTTCAATTCCAAATTTCAGGTTTCCAGCTCTATCTCTTCACCCAAATACAAAGTGTACCAAATTTAGTACCATTTATTACTTTTCGTTCTCATAAATACGAATTTCTAAAACTACCTCAGTCCTATATTCCAACAGTAATCATAACTCCAAACTTCAGGATTCCAGCTCTATCCGTTCTCCCAAGTCCAAATTGTACCAAATTTAGTACCATTTAGTACTTTTCGTACACATAAGTACGAATTTCCAAACCTACCTCAATCCTATACTCCAACAGTAACCGTAACTCGAAATTTCAGGATTCCAGCTGTTTCTGTTCACCCAAATATAAATTGTGCCAAATTTAGTACCATTTATTATTTTCCGTACCCATAAGTACGAGTTTCCAAAACTATCTCAATCCTACACTCCATAAGTAATCTTAATTATAAATTTAAGGATTCCAGCTCTATCTGTTCACCCAAATCCAAAATGTACCAAACTTAGTACCATTTAGTACTTTCCGTACCCATAAATACGAATTTCCGAAACTACCTCAATCCTACACTCCATATGTAATTTTAATTCCAAATTTCAGGATTACAACTCTATCCGACCACCTAAATTTAAATTGTACCAAATTTAGTACCATTTAGTACTTTCCGTACCCATAAGTACGAATTTCCAAGACTAACTCAATCTTACACTCCAAAAGTAATTAAATTCCAAATTGAAGGATTCCAGCACTATCCGTTCATCCAAATCCAATTTGTACCAAATTTAGTACCGTTTACTACTTTTCGTACCCATAAGTAAGAATTTCCAAAACTACCCCCATATCTCAATCGTACACTTCGTTAATCTAAATTCCAAATTTTAGGTTTTCAGCTCTATCCGTTCACCCAAATCCAAAATGTTCCAAATTTAGTACCATTTAGTACTTCTCGTACACATAAGTACGAACTTCCAAAATCATTTCCTTATATCAACTCCACTTCCCAACCTTCATTCCCACACCAAATATGAAGATTGTAGCTATATCTGCTCAAAATATGCAATTGGTACCAAATTTAGTAACTTTTCGTACACTTATAGGTCGAATTTCCAAAAACCCTTTGGTACATATTTCTAACTCTCCATCAGTTACCCTCATTCCAAATATCAGAATTCTAGCTCTTCCCGTTTGCCTAATACAAAGGGTACCATATTTAGTACCTTTTAGTACTTTTCGTACCCTTCTAGGTCGAATTTCCAAAAACCCAGCCTTATCTCACCCCTACACACCGACAGCAACCCACAGTCAAAATTTCAGCTTTCTAGCTTCAGCGGTTTCGTCTGGGCGATGATATGTCAGTCACTCAGTAACTCAGTCACTCAGTCACTCACTCACTCACTAAGCTCTTTTATATATAAAGATTACAAAAAATATAACCCGCATAAAAATTGAAGAAAAACCCATTAGAGGAACAAAAGAGTTAACATGGCTTGATAACATCACGGAATGGACTGGTATTCGAGATGGCACAAATCTATTAAGCATGGCGAGAGACAGAGAGGGATTTGCAGATTTGATAAATAATGTATGAAAACAAATAATGTATATATGATAATTGTAATTAAATTATATTTGTCACTAATATTCGGAAAACGAATGTGCAAATAAAGAAGAAGAAGTGGTATAGGATTTTACTCTCGGAGTCGAACAGGAGTCGGAGCCGGAGTCGTGAAAAAACCTCGTCTGGAGTCGGAGTCGAGCAAAAGTACCTCGACTCCGAAACCCTGGACGATCCGATAGCCTTCTTTCCTCCCTTGATCTTTTTCCAAATTAGTTTTTTGCCCATTCCGATCCCTAAATATTATCCGACCAAATCAATAAGCTTCTTCCTCTCCGGGACCCCGATCAAAAATGCGACCTGTAGCGTGATTACAAGGTGTAGATGGACAGACGGACGGACGGACACACATCGACCAGATCGACTCAGCTCGTCGAGACATTCATTTTGGTATATGTATATACATAAGTATGGGTATACGACCGATGCGTTACAAACTGTTTGGTCAAAACCAACTTATAATACCCTCCCCACATATTGTTGTAGGGTATAAAGACATCGCTAATTGCCTTAATCTTTTGCTCTTGAATATTTTGATTTGAATTTGTATTTTAAATTCTAATCGCCCAGATTATAAAAATCAATTTGTATTGAAAACAATACTTTAAATTCAGGCATATATTTCAAATCAATCATCGATAGAAATCTTCATTGATTGATAATCAATCTTGCCAATTCAAACTTTAAAGAGGTGTAAATTATATACTTAAATAAATTTATTTATTTTTTTGAAGCGCGATTAAATAGAAATGGAAAAAGGTCAACAATGGCTACAGATGGGACACATGAAACTAAATATGATTTTAATGTGGGTTTGTGATTAGCTGGATTATAGAGGATCCTATTTGCAGATAAACTTAAAGGACGGATAGCTAGCTAATAAATCGATTTGTTACCTATAGTGTGATAGCAAGGTTTAGATTCTTTTAAATACATATTTATTTGCGCCCTGTTATATTTTATTAAATTATAGTAACAAAATAAAACTTTTTGGGAATATTTGTTTATTATATTTTGTTTTATTTCGGGAGTCGAACTAATCAATTAAGAAGATAACTCAGCCAAACACTTATCCAATTCAGCATAAGTCTTGGCAGTTTCTTCAACATAGGTATTCTTGCAGGAATCAGTGCAAACGGTTTCGTCGTACTGAATGGTTTGATAACGCAATTGAATGTATTGGGCTCGGCTCTTCGATGTGGTTTGGATGGAATAGGAGTTGGTAATGGCATCATCGGTCTATAATGGAAGAAAATATGATTTAATATGGATAATTGGAAAACTGTTTTTTCAAAGTTACTTACCGCATTGAAATAACATTCGAAAAAGTCAGCTGATGAAACAACCGACGAACACTTGGTATATGCCTGACACACATCATCAGCTAGAGCTTGAACATTACTACGATCTTTGGCTACTTCCAATTCCACACGTTCTTTGGAATTGGCTGTGGCATTCATACACTGTCCATAGGCTTGTTCATATTCTTCGGTTAATTGATTCAATTTTGGCAAATATTCTTGGAAACAAACAATGTTACGTGGGGTATTTCTGGCGACAGCTTGCATTAGATAGTTAGACAATCTCTGCTCAGCCAATGGCAATATGCTAGGCTGGCTGGCTGCTTGGCATCCGGCAACAGCTACAGCGACAATCAATAAACCGAATCCAAATAATTTCGACATTTCAATAGTTTCGTTACTTTGGCGAATATGACAGACGATATTTTCCAACAGACCATTTTATATTTTCGCTAAATTAAATCAACGGTGATGTTATCAATATTTGATATGGAATCATGTTTTTGGCTCCACGGAATGAAGATAAAGCCGCATGTTATCAAGAAAACGGAAAGTAAAAGCTAAATTTAATTTAAAATCCTTAATTATTAATATTCTGCAGAGAAGTTTTTATTGACTTTTGCACACCAATGCAAACGTTTAATAACTCAATTCAAAACAAAACAAATCGCTTGCATTTATAATACAGATTATTCATATTTGAGTCATTCAAAATATTTTAAATTCTTTCAGACATAAACAAAAAAAGTAATCAGCGAATAAAGAAAGTTTCTAAGACATAAAGGTCTCAGCAAAAACTCCAATTACACTATGCAACACTGAAAATGCAAACAACTTCTAGTTTTTTTTTGAAAGTACATATTTAGACTACAAAAACCCTAGTAGGTTTTTGTCCTGTCAGATCCAGTTCGGATTTTATGGCCTCATCTAAACCGGGCTAAATCTACACTTTTTTGTATTTATCAGGCCTTTATCTCAGAAACGAATAGGAATTTGGCCTTGCTGTCTTTAGCAACATTGTAGCCCTATACTAGTAGAATTTATCTTCTGAAAAAACCACATAAGAAAAACTTCATCTAGGGTATCAAAATCTGTAAAATATAGAAAATTGTACATAATTGCTGAAATTCTGGTCAGTATCGGCTAAACTATTGGGAGTTGAACCAAGTAACCTTTGCAAAAATCATCCAAATGAAGTTCTTAACAATTGTTTAGAACATTCTGAAACTCTAAAATTCTTACTTCATGTTGCTTCAGCGGTATTTTGCATCATATCTTTTACAACACGTATTTCAAACACAGTTCACACCAAGAGTTTATTCTCGCACTTCGGATTTCACTACATTATTGAAATTTTTATTAAATCGTCGTTGAAAAATGTACTGAAAACAACGGGATAGAGGCACTTTACAAGAATGACATGTTCTGAAGAGTTGTGTATTACATTCCAGGGAATATTTTTGCAATAGAAAATATTCAGAAAAAATTAACGGTTTTCGAAATACGGTGCGAAATGTATAAAAATTGTGAAATTTTTGCATATATTTTGAAAGTTGAGGCAATAAATGTTGTTTTTCGAGTTCATTATTTCTCCAAATATTTTATTCTTGTCCTTATCTACAAATTTGCTTCAGAGGTCAGAAGAAGAATTCGCATTGATTTCAGAGATATAGCGCCGAATTTCTTTAAATTATTTAACCATGTTTACATGGGACCATAAAATCCGAGCTGGATCTGACACAACAAAACCAACTAGGGTTTCTGGTCGGTTGGATGTGTACTTTCAAAAAATCATCAGTTCGAATTGTTTGCACAAGATCACCTCAAAAAAATATTGCACAGTGTTATCAGTTGAGGTCTGTTAACTTACCCTTAAACTGGAGATGTATGTTGACTTTATTCTTTGACTGTATGTCTGTCTGACTGTGGCAATACATTTGCCAATAGTAAACTTCTGGCTAACTTATATAAAATTAAATGATGGTCTGATACCTTGTATAAAACAGCTGAACTCAGTTGATGTTTTTTTATAGCATAGATGACCTCAGTTGGGCCTCCTATAGACTATTTCTGGACCTCAGTGAAATTCTTCTATAGAATTTTGGACCTCAGGGCAAGGTCTTCTATGGAACAGATGAACTATAACATGGATGACCACAGTTGAGGCCTTCTATAGAACAGATGACCTCAGTTGAGGTCTTCTATAGAATAGATGACCTCAGTTGAGGTCTTCTATAGAATAGATGACCTCAGTTGAGGTCTTCTATAGAATAGATGACCTCAGTTGAGGTCTTCTATAGAATAGATGACCTCAGTTGAGGTCTTCTATAGAATAGATGACCTCAGTTGAGGTCTTCTTTAGAATTGATTACCCCAGTTGAGGTCTTCTATAGAATAGATGACCTCAGTTAGGGTCTTCTATAGAATAGATGACCTCAGTTGAGGTCTTCTATAGAATAGATGACCTCAGTTGAGGTCTTCTGTAGAATAGATGACCTCAATTGAGGTCTTCTATAGAATAGATGACCTCAGTTGAGGTCTTCTATAGAATAGATGACCTCAGTTGAGGTCTTCTGTAGAATAGATGACCTCAGTTGAGGTCTTCTATAGAATAGATGACCTCAGTTGAGGTCTTCTATAGAATAGATGACCTCAGTTGAGGTCTTCTATAGAATAGATGACCTCAGTCAGGGTCTTCTATAGAATAGATGACCTCAGTCAGGGTCTTCTATAGAATAGATGACCTCAGTTGAGGTCTTCTATAGAATAGATGACCTCAGTTGAGGTCTTCTGTAGAATAGATGACCTCAATTGAGGTCTTCTATAGAATAGATGACCTCAGTTGAGGTCTTCTATAGAATAGATGACCTCAGTTGAGGTCTTCTGTAGAATAGATGACCTCAGTTGAGGTCTTCTATAGAGTAGATGACCTCAGTTGAGGTCTTCTATAGAATAGATGACCTCAGTTGAGGTCTTCTATAGAATAGATGACCTCAGTTAGGGTCTTCTATAGAATAGATGACCTCAGTTGAGGTCTTCTATAGAATAGATGACCTCAGTTGAGGTCTTCTATAGAATAGATGACCTCAGTTGAGGTCTTCTGTAGAATAGATGACCTCAATTGAGGTCTTCTATAGAATAGATGACCTCAGTTGAGGTCTTCTGTAGAATAGATGACCTCAGTTGAGGTCTTCTTTAGAATTGATTACCCCAGTTGAGGTCTTCTATAGAATAGATGACCTCAGTTGAGGTCTTCTATAGAATAGATGACCTCAGTTGAGGTCTTCTATAGAATAGATGACCTCAGTTGAGGTCTTCTATAGAATAGATGACCTCAGTTGAGGTCTTCTATAGAATAGATGACCTCAGTTGAGGTCTTCTATAGAATAGATGACCTCAGTTGAGGTCTTCTATAGAATAGATGACCTCAGTTGAGGTCTTCTATAGAATAGATGACCTCAGTTGAGGTCTTCTATAGAATAGATGACTTCAGTTAGGGTCTTCTATAGAATAGATGACCTCAGTTGAGGTCTTCTATAGAATAGATGACCTCAGTTGAGGTCTTCTGTAGAATAGATGACCTCAATTGAGGTCTTCTATAGAATAGATGACCTCAGTTGAGGTCTTCTATAGAATAGATGACCTCAGTTGAGGTCTTCTGTAGAATAGATGACCTCAGTTGAGGTCTTCTATAGAATAGATGACCTCAGTTGAGGTCTTCTATAGAATAGATGACCTCAGTTGAGGTCTTCTATAGAATAGATGACCTCAGTTGAGGTCTTCTGTAGAATAGATGACCTCAGTAGAGGTCTTCTATAGAATAGATTACCTCAGTTGAGGTCTTCTATAGAATAGATGACCTCAACTGAGGTCTTCTATAGAATAGATGACCTCAGTTGAGGTCTTCTGTAGAATAGATGACATCAGTTGAGGTCTTCTATAGAATAGATGACCTCAGCTGAGGTCTTCTACAAAATAGATGATAGAATAGATGACCTCAGTTGAGGTCTTCTACAGAATAGATGATAGAATAGATAACCTTAGTTGATGTCTTCTACAGTATAGATGACCTCAGTTGAGGTCTTCTATAGAATAGATGACCTCAGTTGAGGTCTTCTATAGAATAGATGACCCCAGTTGAGGTCTTCTATAGAATAGATGACCTCAGTTGATGTCTTCTATAGAATAGATGACCTCAGTTGAGGTCTTCTATAGAATAGATGACCTCAGCTGAGGTCTTCTACAAAATATATGATAGAATAGATCACCTCAGTTGAGGTCTTCTACAGAATAGATGATAGAATAGATGACCTTAGTTGATGTCTTCTACAGAATAGATGATAGAATAGATGACCTCAGTTGAGGTCTTCTATAGAATAGATGACCTCAGTTGAGGTCTTCTATAGAATAGATGACCTCTGATGGGGTCTTCTATAGAATAGATGACCTCAGTTGAGGTCTTCTATAGAATAGATGAACTCAGCTGAGGTCTTCTACAAAATAGATGATAGAATAGATGACCTCAGTTGAGGTCTTCTACAGAATAGATGATAGAATAGACGACCTTAGTTGATGTCTTCTACAGAATAGATGATAGAATAGATGACCTCAGTTGAGGTCTTCTATAGAATAGATGACCTCAGTTGAGGTCTTCTATAGAATAGATGACCTCAGTTGAGGTCTTCTATAGAATAGATGACCTCAGTTGAGGTCTTCTATAGAATAGATGACCTCAGTTGAGGTCTTCTATAGAATAGATGACCTCAGTTGAGGTCTTCTATAGAATAGATGACCTCAGTTGAGGTCTTCTATAGAATAGATGACCTCAGTTGAGGTCTTCTATAGAATAGATGACCTCAGTTGAGGTCTTCTATAGAATAGATGACCTCAGTTGAGGTCTTCTATAGAATAGATGACCTCAGTTGAGGTCTTCTATAAAATAGATGACCTCAGTTGAGGTCTTCTATAGAATAGATGACCTCAGTTGAGGTCTTCTATAGAATAGATGACCTCAGTTGAGGTCGTCTATAGAATAGATGACCTCAGTTGAGGCCTTCAATAGAATAGATGACCTCAGTTGAGGTCTTCTGTAGAATAGATGACCTCAGTTGAGGTCTTCTATAGAATAGATGACCTCAGTTGAGGTCTTCTTTAGAATAGATTACACCAGTTGAGGTCTTCTATAGAATAGATGACCTCAGTTGAGGTCTTCTATAGAATAGATGACCTCAGTTGAGGTCTTCTATAGAATAGATGACCTCAGTTGAGGTCTTCTATAGAATAGATGACCTCAGTTGAGGTCTTCTATAGAATAGATGACCTCAGTTGAGGTCTTCTATAGAATAGATGACCTCAGTTGAGGTCTTCTATAGAATAGATGACCTCAGTTGAGGTCTTCTATAGAATAGATTACCTCAGTTGAGGTCTTCTATAGAATAGATGACCTCAGTTGAGATGACCTCAGTTGAGGTCTTCTACAAAATAGATGATAGAATAGATGACCTCAGTTGAGGTCTTCTACAGAATAGATGACCTTAGTTGATGTCTTCTACAGAATAGATGACCTCAGTTGAGGTCTTCTATAGAATAGATGACCTCAGATGGGGTTTTCTATAGAATAGATGACCTCAGTTGAGGTCTTCTATAGAATAGATGACCTCAGTTGAGGTCTTCTATAGAATAGATGACCTCAGTTGAGGTCTTCTATAGAATAGATGACCTCAGCTGAGGTCTTCTACAAAATAGATGATAGAATAGATGACCTCAGTTGAGGTCTTCTACAGAATAGATGACCTTAGTTGATGTCTTCTACAGAATAGATGATAGAATAGATGACCTTAGTTGATGTCTTCTATAGAATAGATGACCTCAGTTGAGGTCTTCTATAGAATAGATGACCTCAGTTGAGGTCTTCTATAGAATAGATGACCTCAGTTGAGGTCTTCTATAGAATAGATGACCTCAGTTGAGGTCTTCTATAGAATAGATGACCTCAGTTGAGGTCTTCTATAGAATAGATGACCTCAGTTGAGGTCTTCTATAGAATAGATGACCTCAGTTGAGGTCTTCTATAGAATTGATGACCTCAGTTGAGGTCTTCTATAGAATAGATGACCTCAGTTGAGGTCTTCTATAGAATAGATGACCTCAGTTGAGGTCTTCTATAGAATAGATGACCTCAGTTGAGGTCTTCTATAGAATAGATGACCTCAGTTGAGGTCTTCTATAGAATAGATGACATCAGTTGTAGTCTAATCCCGAAGAGCAAATTATATAGAACAATACCAATCGTGTTCGTAGAAATCAAACAATATTTCATATGAAATTTGTATTTTCTAAAAGTCTTAATTGGCTCTGCGATAAATATTTATATGTACAGTCGAACTTCTTTATGACGAACTTCTCTGTAATGAATACTTCTCCATAACGAAGTTCCTTTTAAGACACAAATGGGCATTCTCTTCGTGCTTCGTTACAGAGAAGTTCGACTGTACGAGTATGTAGTCTATGCAATCTTAATAATTGAATGCAAAGCACCAATAACCTAGTTAACGATTTTATTTTAAAAAAGGGGCTTTTCATGTCATTCTTTTTCTTAAAAATCACTTTTTACTGCAATGTTTGTAGAAGAGGTGTAAACAAATCAATAAATATTCCAACAACAATACAAACCAACCAATAGTAAGTCCATACAGTTTAGAATATGACAAGGAATTTTTTCGACAAATCTTGTATTGATTGATAATGGAATGGTAATATTTTATATGTATATTTATCGGCTTATGCCATCATAAACATAATTCCATGGAAAAATGATAGCGGATTGCGGTGCTTTGTTGTTGTCCAACACGATTTTGGGTCTTAGACAAAAATTTTGGTGTATTATTTTGCACCAAGCAAAAGTATTATTTGTGAAATCTCTATTGATAAGGAAATGTGCCAATATATTGCTATCTTATTGGAGCGATTGCGATGGTTTGTCAAGAAGAAAGCCATTTTGTATAAAACCAATGTGACTTGATTCAAACAGTTCAGTAGTAGTACGACTATCATTTCAACGAACCACCAACCAACATTCCCAACAACATGTGGATAATAAGTGTTTTACTTTTGGCTCTTGCCTCCAGGGAGGCTTTCTCCTTTAATGTTATACCAATGGTTGAAAGGAATTTGGCCAATACCATTTTGAAATCGAGTCGTTCTATGGAAACTGGTTCTTCGGCACGTAATATGGAGTGTTTTTCGGTTTATTTGCCACTAATCAACGAGGCCACCAATAGATACGAAGCTGCGTATGGCCTATGTTTGGATACTGCCGACACTGCCACCAAGGCTGTTGAAGCTGAAGTAGCTAGCGATCGTGCCACAGTTACCTATGAAGCTGAAGGAATTTGTACCCTATACCAAGAATGTTCCCAAAAGGAATCTTCTCTTGATTTCTTTGAGTGTTTCAATGAATCGGTAAGTTGAGAAGAGGGTAAAATAGATTTTGGAGTTTATTTATTATCATCGACATGTGTTATTTTTTTTCTACCCCACCAGGCTGGTTCCGCCATCAGCTCATCCTATGACATCCAGACATTGTCGAAAACTAAATGGCAATATGTCAATAACAGATATCAGGCCATTGCCTTCGAACAAAAGTCCTGTACTGATACCTGTGCCGATAATTATGTCAAGGAATCAACTGCCCTCTATGCTGCTTTGGATGCCTGTTTGAATGGTGGTAGCTTTACTACACCCTCTACTACTGCTGAACCTGTAGTAACCGAAACTACTGCTCCTTATACAACTACTACTGTTGAAGCAGAGACACCAACAGTTACACCAACTATTCCCACTCCTCCTCCAGCCGAAATCTAAATTTCAGTGTTTAAAACAAACTAAAATGTTATGAAAAATATTGTTAATAATAAAATAAAAAAATTAATTGTACAGTTCCGCAAAATTATACTGAATTCTATGTTATAAAAAATTGATTAATTGCAATTGGCAATAAATAAAATTAAACGGAATCTCAATATCGAACTCCAAAATTTTCCAACCCAATTACATAAGTAACATATTTTAATGACTTAGAAGTGTGACCAATGCACAGTGGATGCGCCCAACAACAAAAATAAAAAATTTCATGTTATCATTTTAAGAATTTAAAGATGCAAATCGTTTCTAAACATTCCAATTTTTTTTTTCGAAACTCAACTTGTTTTTTTTGCCATTTTTTGTGGTTCCTAACATTACTAATTTTAAAGAAATAAGTATTTAAAAATGAAAAAAAAAAAATATATATTATAAGCGAGTTTCTGAAACAAAGGACTACTATTCACGCCCTATCTTAAGTTGAAGCATTTAGTAAATTTTCTAAGCTTCATGTTCCTACTTACGGCAGTTCCTCTAATTTGCAATGGTTGCCAGATATTTTAGTCATAATATTGGTCAAAATGAAAATATTTAACAAGTAAAAAAGTGTCAGTCGGCATTGCCGACCGATATGTACCCTCAGCCAATGTGAAGTGAAATTTTCACCTACGGACAGATCGAATGTATCTTCAAAATTGTGTGGCCCTTTTTGGGCATTTGAACTTGCCGACAAAAATTTGGATTAGGAATTAACTGCACTAAGACACAAATGTTGAACCTTTATCGGGGAGGTACCCTTAGGGAGGAACGATATTTTAGAAGTTAAACTAAATTTTGACAAAATATTTGGAGATCCAAAGTTTGGACCAAGTTGGTTGCCCATTCAAGTGTTATCGTCCTAGCATTTTAGTGACATTTTTCAAATATTGGGGAGAAGTACCGGAAGTTGTGGTCCGGTATTGCCCCATGAAACTAGGTTGGGATAAAATATGACGAAGACCAAATGTTGCACCAAATCGGTAGAACAGTTCGAGAGTTATCGTGCTCTCCGACCGCCACATATGGTGACATAGGGGTTATTTACACCTTTTTGTTTTCCCAAGAAATATGGACTTGCCCCTGAAAAACTTTTACCGTCGTAATAGAGGTAGAGAATGCAAATCGCTTCAACAAAAATCAAAATGATTCGAGAGCAGGTCTTAAAGTGAACTTATCCGAAATTTTGTGTGAGAGGTAATAGAAGGAGTAGACAAATATAGTCCATATTCGAACCTGATCTATATCTGGTAGATAAATTAAGATGTGCGAAGTATGGATTACATCGGTCACTCCCTTCAAGATTTATCGTGCGCACAATTTTTCCGAACATTTTTGAACTTTTGTGGGGGAGGTACCTGATGGAGTGCACCAATATGGCTTATCTTCGAATTTAAACTATGTTTGGACAAAATATTACAAAGGCAAAATTTTGGACCGAATCGGCAGATCCGTTCGAGAGTTATCTTGCGCTCCAACCTCTACATACGGTGTCATAGGGGCCTTTTGCAACTTTCGGGCTATTTTCTCAGGAAGTATGGACTTGCCCCTGATGAAACTTGTACCGTCGTATAGGGGACAGTGAATACAAGATGTTACAGGAAAAACCAAGGCGATTCGAGAGCAGGTCCTAAACTGAACTTTTCCGAAATTTTGTGTGGGAGGTACTGGAAGGAGTTTACCGATTGAGTCCATATTGGAACCTCTTCTAAGTCTGGTAGAAATTTCGTAATGTGCACAGTATGGACCAAATCGGTCACTACCTTCAAGAGTTATCGTACGCACAAATTTTCCGAACATTTTCGAACTTTTGTGGGGGAGGTACCGGAAGGAGTGGACCGATACAATTCATCTTTGAACTTGAACTAAGTTTGGACAAAATATTACGAAAGCCAAATTTTGGTCCGAATCGGCAGATCCGTTCTAGAGTTATCTTGCGCTTCAACCACTACACACGGTGTCATAGGGTTTTTTATAACTTTCAGGCTATTTTTTCAGGAAGTATGGACTTGCCCCTAATGAAACTTACAGCGTCGTAAAGAGGGCAGCGAATACAATTTGCGTAAACAAAAATCAAAGCGATCCGAGACCAGGTCCTAAACTGAACTTTTCCGAAATTTTGTGTGGGAGGTACCCGAAGGTGAGGACCGATTGAGTCCATATTGGAACTTCATCTAAGTTTGGTAGAAATTACACGACGTTCAAAGTATGGACCAAATCGGTTATTTCCTACAAGAGTTATCGTGCGCACAAGTTTTGCGACAATTTTTGAACATTTGTGGGGGAGGTACCTGAAGGAGTGGACCTATATGGCCCATCTTCGAACTTAAATCGAATCTGGACAAGATATTTCGATACCCAAAATTTGAACCGAATCGATTGATCCGTTCGAGAGTTATCGTGCGCACCAGCCAGCCAGACAGACAGACAGACAGACGGACGGACATTGCTAGATTTACTCAAAATTGTCTGAAACGGATATCGTACAAACATACTTGGGGTCTAAAATCATTATTTCGATGAGGCACATTTTTGGTCGTATCAAAGTGTAAATACCCTCTTTAGCCTAAAGGCTGAGGGTATAATAAAGATGCATGGATTTCCTTAAACTGTTTAGACTTTTTGCGGATATTTACGGTTTGGACAGATATGACTAAAATGTTAACTCTAAAGATGTATGGATTTCCTTAAAGTTTCATTACTTTCGAAGTATCTGCAAAAATCGCCACTAGTACTAAGTTGAAGCCAAGGCCTGTAGATTTCAAAACTGTTTAAACTTTTTGCGGATATTTACGGTTTGGACAGATATGACCAAAATGTTAACTCGGTTTTTAGGTGCTGAATTTTTACTTTGTATACCCTCAGCATTTATGCTAACGAGGCTGCCTCTTCGAAATAATGGTTTTAGACCCCAAGTATGTTTGGACGAAATCCGTTTAAGACAATTTAGAGTCGATTTAGCAATGTCCGTCTGTCTGGCTGCCTGGTGCGCACGATAACTCTCGAACGGATGGACCTATTTGAATCAAAATTTGACCTTCGTAATATTTTGTCAAACTTAGTTTACCTTCGGGTACCTCCCCCACAAAGGTTCGAAAATGTTCGGAAAAATTGGTCCATACTTTACACGTCGTGAAATTTGAACCAGACATAGATGAGGTTCCAATATGGAATCGATCGGTCCACTCCTTTGGGTACCTCCCACCAGGGACGTACGCAGGGGGGGGGGCACGGGGGGCTCGGGCCCCCCCCGAAATGGTTTGGTCGAACAAAATTTATTAAGCTACTGTAACCAATTATTAAATTTTTTCTTTGTCATAAACATTTTTTATGTTAGGAAATTTCAAATGAAAACTTATATATCTATCTTATATATATGAAGTTTCTGTACAGAAAATGTACAGTCAAGTTATGTACATATGTTTTTTTTCAAATTTTTTGTTTGTATACTCCTTTTGGGAGAAACTTCCAATGAAATCTGAATTACGTCTTCATGCCACATCATTCCACTATTAAATACGAATTCCGCAATGAATATACTCCATATTTGTTATGTCTTATTCAAGCTATATTGAGGTCTCGAGGCTTTACACTTATCCTGAATCCAAAATAATTCAGTATTGTGGGAATGGAAGTGCAAGAAAAATTTCTATTGGACAAAATGTATGAAGCGTTCTTCGTGGACTATATATTGAAAGCCAATTAGAAATTTGTTTCGCTGTCTTCACCAACATTTGTTTTACTTGTTGCTAAACAAGAGGAGAAAATTATGAAGAAAAATGAATTTGTGTTCGTCAAAAACTGCTAAAATCTGCTATATGTAGCATACTCACTTGCATTTTTCCCTATAATAGCACATATCGCTCATTTGTATTTCAAAAAATCAAGTTTCGAGAAAAACGCGTTTTAAGTTGCGGGATAAAATTTGACTTCCCAACTTAAAAAGGTTAATACACAAAAAATAAAATAACTATTGGGATCATCTTTTGTACAGATCTTGCCAGATATTCGTGCTAAATTTCTGTGCAAGATCAAGCATGATTCGAATTGTTTTAGTGCTTTAAAACCTCAAAAAACCTTTTTGTTGATTTATGCCAAACTCCTAGAAAACAAGCTGCAACTCGTTGATTTTTAGAGATATCAACATAAAAATTTGACACAAGATAAAATAGAAGTCGTAGAAAAAATAGAAATTGCTAACTCAAAAAACGGCTACTCTTTGAGTAAATGAGCGATATGTTTTGACGGACAGCCCGTCCGTCTGTATCTCAGTTGTCTGGCAGGCTGGAGCGCATAATAACTTTCGAACGGATCAACCGACTTGGTCAAAGTTTTGGATCTCGTAAAGAAAAAATGTTGCTAAAATGGTAGTAATCGATTCGATCTGAACTTTGCACATCGCAGTATTTCTGTCAGAAATATATCGAACCCAAAATTGATTATATCGGTCCAGTTCTTCAAATTATTTTTTTTTTTCCAAATGTACAACAAGTTCCAAGAGAATATGTGTGGCCAACATCTTCATGGACGTCCCTCTCAAAATTAAACATAAGTGCAGCTTAAGACTGATCCTTTAGACTTTTTTGACATTTGTAGTCTTGTTTACTGCGATATCAAATTATGAGGGGGAAAGTCCATGCTTTAAAGCTCTAAATACTAAGAAGACCAACTAAAATGGCTTGTGAGCGCAGTAACTATTCATAGATGAGAAAAAAAGAAACAAAAAAAAAAGTCGCCGGAGGAATTTTCAAATAAATCGCGATCAAAGTTCACATTTTTTGATTATTTTAGGTTTTTACGATTTTGCGTGGGAACGACAAGTCCTATCGAAATGGGACTAAAGAAAATGTTAAAGAGGATTTTCACTGCTACAACATTTTCCTTAGTTGCCTTTCGATAGGACTTGCCGCTTCCAGCAAAATCCTGAAAATCTCAAATAAACCTAAAAATGTGAACTTTGACCGCGATTTATTTAAAAATCCCTCCATCTATTTTCCCAGGTATAAGCCGTTTTCAACTAAATTTAGTTAAGGACACCATACATGACATTGTTTTATAAGGAGGCGATACAGTCAGTACATTGTCCCAATTTGAACTTCTATATCTCAAAAATGGTAAAACTTAGGAAAAAGTAGTAAAGGCCAATCTTGTAGAGAATTTTTACAGCTACAAAATTTTTTAGTCCCATTACGATAGGACTTGAAATTTCCAAGCAAAACCGTGAAAACCTAAAAGACACCTAAAGATGTGAACTTTGACCGCGATTTATTAAAAATCCATCCAGCGATTTTTTTCTTGTTTTTGGATTTTTCTCATCTATGAACATTGCAGTTTCAGAAACTGCAAAAACTTCCCAAGTGTAAGCACCTTTCAATTAAAGTTTGTTAAGGCGTTCTTTAACATTATACCAAAAGTAAAGAATGCAGCCGGAACAACAATCATGAAAATTTTCGACTTATATTATTTTGCCACGACTTAGCTAGAGTTTGCCAATTGGTTTCAGAGATATTTGATCGACCAAACCGTACTCTGAGAAGGATTTGGAGTCTATGAATCGTAGTCTGTATCGTCCGTTTTTAAATTTCTAAAGTTTTTAATTAATCACATTTGGCGTTTTTATGGCATTAACGAATAGTTTATTCTTAGGTTATCGACACAATAGCTAGATATAGAAGTCCAATCTGTGTTCGCAGATTCGTGTTATTCTTCTTTTTAAAGGTAATTAATTTATAGAAGTCGTATGGGTATTTCGATATGTAATTAAAAAAATGAGGCATTATATTCGGGTCGAACTATACCCCTATACCCTATAACTCCTGTATAACTCAATTCGTCCTACTCAAGTAGGGATTGGATTAAAACGTGGATATATTTTAACCACTTTCTGCATGGAGGCTCTTTCAGAAAAAGGAATTCCAAAATCCGTATTACAGCTGATATTCTAAAAATAAAAATTAGATTAAGAGCTTTGAAATACTGAAAATCTTGCGATAGCAGAAGTAATGGCAATTCTCTGTACCTTTAAAATTTTGGGATATACCATAACGTTGACCTATATTTTTTAATCATATAGGTCCAAAATACTGAAAACGGGACGCAACTTTTATATGGCGACTATACCAAACGTGGTTTCAATATATTTATTACTCTGTAAAAAGTTAAAATTGTATCCTAAATATTGTGATCTTTCTCTACTGAATTTTTATACTTTGTGTCAATATTTCATATAAAATCGACAGCAAAACCTTAAAAAAGCTGTACGTAACCCTACACACTATTTTCAATTTTCATGGTTTTTGGTCAAGTTGGGCCCCCCCCCGAAATGAAATCCTGCGTACGTCCCTGCCTCCCACACAACATTTCGGAAAATTCAGTTTAGGACCTGCTCTTGAATCGCTTTGATTTTTGTTGTAACAACTTGTATTTGCTGCCCCCATTACGGCATTACAAGTTTTATCAGGGGTAAGTGCATACTTCCTGAGAAAATAGCAGTAAAAACGTTCGATATTATGTTTTTCGTGGTCAAGTCCATGCTTTCAGACCAACTGATATGACTGGTGGGCGCAATATCTATCAAAAGGAATGACTCGCATTCCTTTCCATTCCTTCAAGCACATCCTCCGCAACACTTTTGAGCGTCAAACCAAATATATGTTTTTGTAGGCAAATCTCAAAAAGGACACAAAATCCGCAATACGTCGATTCGATATTTTCAATAGATGGACGTTCCAATTCACAGAGGCTGTCGACAAAGCCGACTGATACATTTTTGCTTGTTGGAATATCTTTAAGTAATTTTATTATCCTTTTTTATATGTATGTTCAGTCGGTAATGCATCCCATTTTTCCACTTTTGGTAGTCATGCTACAGGTTGCAATTTTGGTAGGATCGTCGCGAAATGTTGGTGGTTAATACGACTCCAAGATAGGAAGAAGCATATTAAGTTTGGCGATGGTCCGATAATATTCAAAAGTCGGAATGGGCAAAAAAATTATGTGGACAAAAATTCAAAGTTTTATTCTAATGCGAATATCGTATTCCAATAGGAAAGCCCGTCAATGGATGAGAAAAAATCACCTTTATTATGATGCAAAATGGGTTTGCGCAAGTCCCACTTTCCCTTTTTTTTGAATTGTACTGACGTGTATATCTGCTTTGCTGTAGATATCACTTGTTTAATTTTTGAGTTTTTTATACCCTCCACCATATGGAGGGTATAATTAAATTTGTCATTCCGTTTGTAACACATCGAAATATTCGTCGGAGACCCTATAAAGTATATATATTACTGATCAGCATAAAATTCTATGTCGATTTGACCATGTCCGTCTGTCCGTCCGTCCGTCTGTCTGTCTGTTGAAATCAAGATACAGCTCGCAATTTTAAAGATAGAGAGCCAAAATTTGGTACAGAAGTTTTTATTACTTGCAGGATGGTTGGTATTGAAAATGGGATATATCGGTCTACGTTTTGATATAGCCCCATAGGACGGTACCTCCCGATTTTCGGTATTTTGAAGGTTTTAGCTTCATTATCCTACCAAAATGGCTGAAATTTGGTACGTAGTCTTCTTTAGGGGTATAAAACTTTCCCTTAGAATGTTGTCGGTATCGGTCCACACCTTCATATAGCCCCCATAGAACGGTACCTCCCGATTTTCGGTATTTTTAAGGTTTTAGCTTCATTATCCTACCAAAATGGCTGAAATTTGGTACGTAGTCTTCTTTAGGGATACAAAACTTTCCCATAGAATTTTATCGGTATCGGTCCACACCTTCATATAGCCCCCATAGAACGGTACCTCCCGATTTTCGGTATTTTGAAGGTTTTAGCTTCATTATCACACCGAAATGGCTGAAATTTGGTACTTAGTCTACGTTGGTGGTATAAAACTTTCCCCAGAACTTTGTCGGTATCGGTCCAAACTTCCCTTTTAAATTTGTCGGTATAGGTCCACGCCTTCATATAGCCCCCATGGAAAAGTACCTCCCGATTTTTCGTATTTTGAAGGTTGTGTCTTCAATATTCCACCAAAATGGCTGAAATTTGGTATTTAGTCTTCAATGTGATATAAAACTGTTCGCCAGAAATTTGTCTGTACAGGTCCACGCTTTCATATTGCCCCATTTCTGACTAAAATTCGTCCGTATAGGTCCACGTTTCGATATAGCCCCCATAGAACGGTACCTCCGGATTATCGTAATAATGAAGATTGTGACGTCAATATCCAACCCAAATGGCTGAAATTCGTTATTTCGTCTTCCAAAAGTTATAAAATATTCCACAAGAGTATTATCAGTATAGGTCCACGTCTTCCTATATCCCCATAGAAGCTTACTTCTTGATTTTCGGTATTTTTTTAGTTTTAGCCACATTCTCTTACCGAAACATAGGAAATTTGTATTTTGTCTTCTTTGAGCCTAAAAACTTTCCGTCAGAAATTTGTCGGTATAGATCGACGTTTTGAAATAGCCCCCATAGAATGCCTCACATTGTTTTACCGAAATTGCTGAAATTTAGAAAGAAGACTTACTTCATACACGAAAGGAAACTAATTTTTCCATTTTACTTCAATACAACTTGTGGTGGAGGGTATAACAAGTTCGGCCCGGCCGAACTAAACGCCGTTCTTACTTGTTTTTATAAGAGTTATATGAGTTTTATGAAACCCCAAGAAGAGTGTTTTAATTTTGGAAAAAAAAATTTTGTGAAAAAAAATTAAAAAAAGTCAAAATAAATTTTTTTTTCAAACAACATTTTTAAAAAGTTTTATTTATTTTTTTTTAATTTTTCCCATTTTTTTAATTTTTTGTATTTTTATGGTTTGTTTACACTGTGCAACATTTTCAAAGTAATTTCGTGCAAACAATTTCTAATGCGGTTTTCCTGAAAGTACATATCCTCTAGACAAAACCACTGTTTGGGTTTTGTTTTGTTAGATCGGGTTCGGATTTTATGGCCCTATCTAAATATGGTTAAATATTGACTTTTTAAAGCAAATCAGGGCTATATCTCGGAAACCAATAGGAATTTTTCCATGACCTCTGCAGCGAACTTGTAGATAAGGACAAGAAAAAAATATTTTTGAGGAATAATGAACTCGAATAACTGCATTTATTGCCACAAATTTAATAATATATCTAAAAATGCCATAATTTATATATATTTCGCACCATATCTCCTAAACCGCTAAATTTTTCGTAGTGTTATCTTTAAGAAAAAATATTCGCTGTAAAGTAGTACACAACTCTTAGGAACATTCCTTTGTTGTAAAATGTCTATATCGCTTTATTTCTAGGATATATTTCAACGACAATTTGATAAATATATTAACAATTCATTCAAATCTCGAATATGAGAATAAACAGCCTATGTGAACATTGTTTTGTAGAAAGTACGATATGAAATGCCGCCTTAACAACATGAAATAAGAATTTTACAGATTCAGAATATACTGAAGAATTGCTGAGCTTATTATTTGGACAAATTTTGCGAAAGGTTACTTGGCTCAACTCTCAATAGTTTAGCTTTTACTGACCATAATTCCAGAAATTATGTAAACTTTTCAATTTTTTTTAAAAAATTTTGATGCGCTAGATGCAGTTTTTCCCGTTTATGTACACTTAAGTTTTACTACTTTAGGGCTATAGTATTGCTGAACACCGCAAAGCCAAAATCTTATTAGTTTCTGAAACAAAGCTCGGATCAATGGAAAAAACGTCGTTTTAGACCGGTTTAAATGAGTCCATAAAATCCTAACCGATCTAAAACCCAAATATGGGTTTTGTAGTCTCAATATGTACTTTCAGAAAATGCTCACTAGAAGTTGTTTGTATTTTCGGTGTTGCACAGTGTTATTGGTGTTTGACCTTTTTAAAGTTGTTAGAACATGTGAAAAACTCAAAAAACCCAAATTTTTGACTTTAACCTTGAAATCCTTTGCAAATACCAAACCAAATTTGAATGTTTATCTGTCGAACAAACAAAAAAAATTATGAAAATATCTCTATCCGTTCAAAGGTTACAGAGTTTTGACCAGGAAAAAAATATTCTGAACCACTGACAAAAGTAGGGGTTGACCTAGATTGCTGAATTTTTACACAAGTACTTATGATGGCATAGGAATGAAAAATTTCAACTTTGGTCCATATCGTTTCAGATTTGGACATAGCCCCTGTTTACGCCGGATTTCTCCAATTGGCAACCCTATTTATATTTTTCTTGGTTCCGAAATATTCGCCTTCGGCATCCCTAGTTCTGCTCAGAATTGTACCTGTATGCTCTCATTTGCTCTCTCTCTCTCTCTGAACTTTCTTATTAAACTTACATTGTAATTTTCTTCATAATAAACACTTGTTAACTAAGCATCAACCAATACTGTTGTCCTTGGTAAGCGGTCGTTCCTGTTCAACGAATTCAATAAAGAACCATTATTGTTCTATTCCAAAGTTCTAACACATTGCATTTTTCTTTCCGTTTTTCCATTTCCATATTTCCTTGTGGATGAATCTTGAGGAAAATATTTCCACTATTGAAATATTTTCGAGGCTCACAGCAGAAAACCAACCGCCCTCCATTCTAGTGAGAACACCCACAATTGGCGTTTTCAGCCCCCATATATATCTTTCCCCGATTTTGCTATAAATCGGTCAATTTTTATCGAACAGCCTTTAAATTTACAATGTGAGCAGCTTTACCGATTTTCAAAAAAATAGGTTCAGATTTGGATATAGTCCCCATTTATATATATACGTATTTCACCGATATAGGTATAAATCATGCATTTTATGTCCGAACCGATTGATCAAGTGCCTAGGGCAATATCGCTTTTTTTTGAAAGCTATTCAATTAAAATTGACCGAGTTATAGAAAAATATACATTGGGGCTATATCCAAGTCTAAACCGATATGGACCAACGTTTTTCATTCCTATGCCATCATAAGTACTTGTACAAAAATTCATCAACCCAGGGGCTGGATTCTTGTTCTATGAAAATTTGAAATGAAAAATATTTTCTTTATAATATTTTTCATTTGACAGTTTTCTCCTTTTTAAAAGTTTTCATTTCACATTTTCATAGAAACAGAATTGAGCACCAGGTCAACTACTATTTGAAAGGGAAGCGGCAACACTATCATAAAGTAAGGGGAAAGATATTTGGTCTGTTCCAGTACTGCAAGAATCTAATAATGTTTACTATTTCTTTCGATAACATAAAGGAAAAAATGTTATCGTAGTAAAAAGTAGTAGTTTCTTGCAGGTTCTGGAACAGAGTAATAGTTTTTCATTAATATAAAATTGACTATTCATTAAAATATTTATATATCTCAGAAGGTTGCAGGCAGGGTTTAAAAGCCAGCATCCAAAAACAACTGCTACAAAATATTGATACACACGGCTAAATAAGCAACCGAACGCATATTTATTTTTGTACATTTTTGCTTATTTCGTTTTTTACGCCTAATATGTATTTTTTTCGTTAGGCATAATCGACAACCACGCTACATATTTAGCTGTCGGCTGCCCATTCGTCGCAGCGAATTAGCCAAAGAGGGTGTTTTTTGTCATTAGATTTGCCAACGCAGTAATACAAAAGATGTCATTTAATGTCAAAATGCTCCCATCATATGGTAGAACCTAAAGAATACTAATTATTATTGTTTAAAAATAAAAAAAAATATATATTTTGAACGGCTTTACCGAAAATTCACATGTCCTTTGAACGAAAAGGTGGAATAATTATATCGTGATTTTTAATGCATTACACTGGTAACCCTGATCTCAAAAACAATTGTTTGCTGAAAACATGGCTAAGCCGTTGAAACTTTGTTGCTTATTCTCTTTTCTGATATGTGTTGATCATGTGTGCTGCAAAATATGAGTATGCGTGCCCGATGCTATTTATTAAAGCGACAATATCAACAGCATCGCTAGCAATATTTTTGTGAACTTTGTTGCTACATGTTGCCGTTGTTCATTATTGCTAAACATATTTCGAAGAAATTTTAGCAGGCAAAGCTACAAATATTCGGTGCTTTTGCTAATATGGCGTTAGCATTTTAAACCCTGGTTGCAGGTTGCACATTTCGCTTCGGAAGAGATGTCCAATTAACGGAAACCAAGAGCAAAGTTGGCAATAGTTGACAATCAAAAGATCTACTTTAGGAAATATTAAGATTATATAATTTTTTTTTATCAAAATTATTATTATTATAACTAAAATTTTAAATTTATATTTATAGAATTTATATATTTGTTATCAAATTTAAATTTCTAATTCTTGATAACGGCACTTTGCTCATGTACAGTTGATGTCAGCTTATTATAACTAAAATTTTATATGTATAGCCTATTATCAACAATATTTTCGGAAATAGTTATTTTAATGGTCGTCAAATTTTCATATGATTATCGCTTCCCAGCAAAATTTGACGGAAGGGGTTCTTTGCGATGACGTGATTTCATGTCATCTTTTGCATTGGTTCAAAGGAAGTCGTGAAAGATCCGATCTTTTCATTAGGATTTGAACCAATGCAAAGGAAGTCGTGAAAGATCCGATCTTTTCATCAGCATTTGTACCCATTCCATCGATCCAATAGAGATGATGTTTGTGTTTTTATTTACACACCTGTTTATTTTCAACTTGGTATGTTCCAGTACTGCAAAAATCTACTAATTTTTACTATTTTTTCCGATAACATAAAGGAAAAATTGTTATCGTAGTAAAAATAAGTAGATTCTTGCAGTTTCGGGAACAGACCAAAGTTGTTAGAACTGTCGTCGTGATGTTGTCTTACATTTCCTGCATATCAAACAACTAAAACTTCTAAACAATTGGTATTATATGAAGTCCCAACCATCGAGCTAAAAATAGAATCGGACTGCACACATTGCTATTTTAAAAGTTCCCTTGTCTGTTCTAAATCTGACATAGAATGAAATCAATCAAATCTCGCTTCTTGGAATTTGAAAAAAAAGTCCGAAACGAAAAGGAACAAGAATCTGAAAATAAAGAAGAAACTACTTTTGGAAAGAAACAATTAAAAATAAATTAATTAAGCATAAATGGTATTTTCCATAAAAAGTCTCTCCTCCCCGTTCATTACATTTTGTTCTTAGAGATCCCTAAAGCAAGCCGGGTTGTAGATCCCTACATATTTCCGTCACTAAACAAAAGTGTATAAATTACCAAAATGTTGTTTTAAAATAACAAAATTATAAAATAAAAGTAATTTACGAAATAAAAATACTTAAAGGAGTGCATTTGGAGTCCATGTTGAAATCTGAACTGGTGATGGGAAGATAATAGAAAAAACCTTTTGTAAGATGAAAGAATATCAGTTGCGGAGAACGGAGGAAGTAATCTTTTGCGTTGCAGCGGTGGTGATTACATTGCAATTTTGGATGTAAACTTTTGAAGAACTAAACTGATAAATTAATTGTAGCTATTTCATGAATTCGTTTGAATTAATAAAGAGTTTTGTTTTTCATGAAAACCATATTTCAATACAGCATTTCCATTTTCCAAACAAGACATGAAAATTTGATGCCAAGGGGTTGGTGAAAATTACATGCCAAAGCATTGGTTAAAATGACATGTCAAAGCATGGGTTAAAATGACGTGACAAAGCATTGGTGAAAATGACATGTCAAATCATTGGTGGAAATGACATGCCAAAGCATTGGTGGAAATGACATGTCAACGCATTGGTTAAAATGACATGCTTAGGATCCAGAAAAGAACGTCATCTTTTGGGGTCCACGCTCATATAAAATTCATCGATGAAGATGCTAAAAAGATGACATGCTAGATCACTTGCACCCATGATTGAATGTCATCTTTGGCATCGAACATTTTGCTGGGTTTAGATTGCCTGGGAAATAATTTTCATATTTAAAAAGCTATAGGGTAAGTGCACCTAATGTCGGCATGTACCAGTAGTCGGCACCTTTTGAATTTGAACTCAAATAACTAAAAATTAAGAAAACAAAATAGGAAAATATTCTTAAAACTGCTTCAACAATATTGTCAGCTAACTTTATATAAAATTTCATTGAGCTAGGGCCAATTATTATATCGAAATTTAAGTTTTTGTCAGTGCGGGTTTTTCACCACAACCGAAAATGCATGTTTCTTAAGAAAAAAATTGTGGAGATGTTAACCTTATAAGCTCTGTAATTATTTTAAAATGAAGAAATTTTCCACAACATTTTTGTTATGTAGGTAGAGAACAGTTAAAAGAACACTTTAGAAAAAGAAATTTTTAAAAAATATTTATAATTGTGCAATTTTTGCTGATGCCGACTTTAGGGACAAAAAAATATAAAATTTGCCTGAAGTCGGCATGGGGTTATAAACATTGATTTTTATCGATTACTTTTAGCTATAAATTATAAAAAATACTAAAGAAATACTTTAAAGGCTAATTAATATAAAAATAGTTTCAATTTGAAAGGAACTTTAGCGATTTTAAGCAATATTAGCCATGATTTGAAGTGCGTACGCTGTGGGGCGCCGACAACTGGGTAATAGATGCCTACTATTGGGTACGAACTAATTTATTTAAACAATATGTTAAAATGTCCTTATTTTTTGAATTAAAATCAATAGAAATGTATATAATAAACTAGAAATGTATAAATACCGAATGTTTAAGCTATTGTTCTTTCAAATATTTAAGAAAAAATTTAAACTATGCATTTTTTCTTTATTTAAATATAACATGCCGACTACTGGGTCATATCATGCCGACTATTGGGGAATGGTGCCGACTACTGGTGAAAAAGCAGTATTTCACTAAAATTGTATTTTTTGCATGTTGAACAGAAATAATCAAAAAAATTGTTTATATAATCTAAAACTACACAAAATAACGAATCATAACAACTTAAATTTAATTTGATTGGATATTTAGACTCGGAATGACATACGGCTGAAGATGCGAGAATCCTTAAAGTGCCGACTACTGGTGCACTTACCCTAACTTCATTATGGATGCACATATCGACAAAATTCTGTCAGTTTCGCCTTATCTGATGTATGTATATACTGCAGTACACATGTGAGAAGGAAACGTAAACATATACATATAAAAGTTTTTTACTTAGATGGCCCAGTACAGAGCATTTGTTCCATAGACCGAACTAAGAAAAGATCTCCAATTCTCTCTGTTTAGTGCTTCGCTTTCTGGAATACCGCGCCTTGTCATCTCTTCATCCACTTGTTTGCGCCATCTATTCTTTGGCCTGCCAATTCTGCGTGCACCGCCAAGCGGCCCGAATTTATACGCCTTTTTAGCGGGTTCACCATCGCTCATTCTTATTATATGGCCTAGCCAACGCAATCGCTGCATCTCGATACGTTTATCTATATAAAAGTTAACATCTCAATCTTCGAGTTTTGTCCTCTGCGGCAACACTGCGCGGCGTGAGATTGGTGGTGCGAAGTTATTTGTCTCTTCGGACATTTGCGGCAATCGAACTACAACGTCTATCATTTAGTACACTTGTATCGACAACAATCATCACAATTGATACCAACAGGTTTAACACAGGTTTGCCGCTGGATTAACCAATTTTTGGCGTAAAAGTTTTGTTCGTCACTTCGAACCGTAAATGCCAAATTATACCTAATTCGGTCTGAAAATATAGCTAAAAACGTCAATATACTTGAAATCGGATAGATTCTGAAATGGGGCTAACCACTCCTGGGAGTTGGATAGACTGGTTCAAATAATTCTCTTAAGACAGGAGCTGTTATTATGTTGGGAATTCTTTTTTGAAGGCTAGCTAAGTTCTGCACGGAGAAAACAAAATGCAGAAAACAAATAATATGTTTGGGTGCAACCAAATAATATGTTTGGATCCACATATGTTACGATAGGGACTGTTGCAAACAAATAATATGTTTGGATCCAAACATGTTATTTGTTTGCACCAAAACATATTATTTGTTTGCTGTATTTTTTTATCCGTGTGGTGGACAATACTCCGTGATGCTGTTTCGCTGCAGAATGCCGAATACGTCATGTTACCGATTATCTTCATCCGATCGCCAAATACGCCGTGTTCCCAATCACTTTCATCTACAACAAAATCCACCATAAAAAGACCAATTATTAACTCAAAATACTCAAAGAATAATTAATTGTTTGAGTTTATTAATCCGGGATTTCCACTCAATCACAATTCACTTTACTATTATTAATCTTCACTAGGACTTTGGAACTCAGCAACGGTTGATGGCACATTTGTCTCGGCATTAGGTACTCTTCCAAAACTTAAACGTTGTCTCTCTATGAGATTATCACTCAAACGTCGAATTGTTGATATGAAATTTCCAAATTGATCCGTTGAAATTGATGAACCATCAAACTGGAAATGAATTTGTTTTCTGATGTTATTCTCTTCGATATGACGTGTAACAATACCTTACCATAAAAATACTCCATAGCCGAATGCAAAACTCATTAGAAGGACAATGGAAAATTTAAACAATTGCAAAATAATACCAAAAGCTCCATTCCATATTAACGAAACAAAAATTTGGACAAAAACGCCGAGGACATTACACACAATACAAATTAAAGACATTTTATGCTGGAAATTTAGTTGCTTCAATATGTAAATATTAAGGTTTTCGTATGTTGACAATTAAAAATTAAAAAATTGGTCTGTTCCAGTGCTGCAAGATTCTACTAATTTTTACTATTTTTTCCGATAACATAAAGAAAAAATGTTCTCGTAGTAAAAAATAGTAGCTTCTTGCAGGTTCTGGAACAGAGCAAATGTGCTTTTTTTCATATTTGGTCTGTTCCAGAACCTGCAAGAAGCTACTACTTTTTACTACGATAACTAGTGCTCTGTTCCAGAACCTGCAAGAAGCTACTATTTTCTACTACGATAACATTTTTTCCTTTATGTTATCGAAAAATATAGTAAATATTAGTAGATCCTTGCAATACTCGAACAGACCAATTTTTTCCTTTATGTTATCGACAAAATAGTAAAAATTAGTAGATTTTTGCAGTACTGGAACAGACCAATTAAGTCCATATTTACATTAGGCAATTTTCCTTGCGGCAATTGTCAGTTTGTCGGTGAGAGAGGGTGGTGAGATGCAAAGGGTTACCAGATGCCTCACCTCTCTTTCCATCAAACTGACAATTGCCGCAAGGAAAATTGCCTAAAGGCCCCCATTCATTTACCAGTCTGTGCCTTCAGTCCGATAAACCCTTTCTGTATGTGTGACTGACAAGTGTGTAGCACGAACCATCAGTCAAGTCTAAAAATCTTGAGTTTCTCCTCCAAAAATGAATGAATTCTACGTTATTTGCGTTCCTACACCAACTTTATTTTCTGTTTTCAAAATTGTTTATTGACAATTTGAAAATAAACACAATTCACCCAGACTGATGAGGGTTCATTTTGAAATCAAAACTATTTTGATTTTCATCAGTCTTCTAAAACTCACACATACATTCTCAAATTTTGGAATATTTACACATACTATCACAAATGCTGTCGGGTAGACTGATACGTGAGTGCCCTGTTTAATATAGATATGGACTAAGCAAAGACATAAATGGTCTGTTCCAGAACTGCAAGAATCTACTAATTTGTATATTTTTTTTTCGATAACATAAAGGAAATGGGTGACGTAGGGGATGGAAGATACCAAGCAACGGCCCTGACCGGTTTAAACATGGCAAAGCCCAGGATTTATATTGGTCCCTCTTTCATCCCAAGTGGACACTGACCTCCCCATGGTGTCACCTGGGGAACTGCCTTTAACACCCGTTAAAGGTAGTGAGCTAACATGTGCCGCGCGTTCACCCATAAGAACGTTAAAAACTTGGGTTTGGGCGTCGGGTTAGTAACCCTCCCCTAGAAAAAACAGCCTACTATGAAAAAACGAAAGAAAAGAAAAACAAACCCCTCTAAATTGACGAACCCCGCAAACGTTTTAAGGACCATGATCTGCGAATCTGCACATGGAATGTTCGCACTCTTTATAGAGAATGTGCAGTCTTCGCATTGGCAGACGTACTTGAAAAGTACTGCCATACAGGAAATACGATGAATTGGGAAAGGCGTCACAACAACACCTAAAGGTGACGCACTGTATTATAGTTGCCATGACGTAAAGCATGAGTTTGGTAGCGGATTTGTAGTTAGTCGGAGACTAAAACATCTGGTATCCAGCTTCACCCCATTGCATGAAAGACTTGCTGCAATTCGAATAAAAGCTAAATTCTTCAACATCAGCTTTATTTGCGCTCATGCCCCCACTGAAGAAAATGACGAACAGACCAAAGATATATTTTACGAGCGCTTAGAAGAAACATATGGCCGTTGCCCTGCCCATGACATTAAAATCATTCTAAGCGATTTTAATGCCAAAATTGGAAAGGAAAATATCTTTGGCCCAACAGTCGGGAAATTCAGTCTCCACAGTGAAACATCTGACAATGGTATGAGGCTGATAGACTTTGCAGCTGCAAAAAACATGGTAGTTAGCAGTACCAGATTTAATCATCTCGATATTCATAAGGGCACCTGGCTGTCTCCAGATCAGAAAACAAGAAACCAAATTGATCATGTTGTGATAGATGGAAGACATTCATCGAGCGTGTTGGATGTACGATCGTTCCGAGGCGCAAACATTGATTCGGACCACTATCTTGTTGCAGCAAATGTACGCACCCGCTTAAACGTAGCAAACAAAGTACGAACAGACACAACACGAAAGTTAGACATCGGTAAGCTGCAATCACAACAGATAGCCACAGCATATTCCACTCAACTAGCCCAATTGCTTAATCAAAGCACTCCTCATCCCGATAACATATCAGCGCAATGGCAAAGTATTGCCCACTTAATGCAAACAGCCGAAAAATCCATACTTGGATACCATAGACCTCCACCAAGGAATCCATGGTATGATCAGGAGTGTCGTGCTGCCACCGAAGAGAAAAATGCGGCATATAGGGCTACTTTACAATCCGTAGCAACGCGTAGCGCACGAGAGAGATACAGGGAGAAAAAGGGAGGAGAGGAGAAACCTCTTTTCCTCAGGAAAAAGAGAGAGATGGAAAAGCGGGAGTGTGAAAAAATCGAGATGTACAGGAGCCAGAATGAAGTCCGGAAATTCTACCAAAGAGTCAAGTATCAAACTGTTGGCTTTGGTACAGGCACATCCTCCTATAGAGACCAGCAATGTAATTTGGTAACTGATACAGATAGTGTACTCAGGATATGGAAAGAAAATTTTTCAAATCTGTTGGTATCCAATAGCAGCGAAGACGACGAAGATACCACAGTCCCAATCCCAGAAGATGGTATTGAATGTATACCGCCCAGTCAAGATGAGGTAAAGACAGCAATAAATCGGCTGAAGAATAATAAGGCAGCAGGGGCCGATGGCTTACCAGCCGAGCTGTTCAAAACCGGAGGCGACACGCTGATAAGGTGTATTCATCAGCTAGTTAGCACCATCTGGCAGGAAGAACGAGTACCCGACGATTGGAACCTGAGTATCCTGTGGCCCGTCCACAAGAAAGGAGATAAGACTGTATGCTCTAACTATAGGGGCATAAGTCTACTACCTATTGCGACTAAAGCCTATGGTCAACGAGATAATTGGACCATACCAATGCGGCTTTAGACCTGGCAAGTCCACCATTGACCAGATATTTACCCTGCGGCAAATCCTGGAGAAGACCCAAGAGATGCAGATCGACACCTACCACCTTTTTGTCGATTATAAAGCAGCCTTCGACAGCCCGCTGCGTTCAAAGGTATTCCAAGCCATGTCTAAATTTGGTATCCCCGCAAAGCTCATCCGGCTTTGTAAAATGACTTTAACTGACACGAGGTCCTCGGTTAAAATAGGAAAGAACCTCTCCGAAGAGTTTGGTACCAAAAGAGGTTTCAGACAAGGAGACAGCCTTTCGTGTGACCTCTTCAACATCCTGCTAGAAAAGGTTATACGAGAGAAGTGGCACAATCTACACCAATAGTCACATGTTACTTGCTTATGCTGATGATATAGACATCATAGGCCGATCAGTAAAAGAAGTAACTGATACCTTTATGAAGGTCGAAGGAGAATCTGCTAAAGTGGGTCTGGCGGTAAACGGTGAGAAGACCAAGTTGATGGTGTCGACGCGCAATGCGTCCATTGAGCTCGGACCGACTGTGGAAGTTGGTTCCTATAATATTGAGGTAGTAAAAGACTTCGTCTACCTCGGCACCTCCGTAAACACAACAAACGACATCAGTTGTGAAATAAAAAGAAGAATTGTATTGGCCAACAGATGCTACTTTGGTTTAAGTTAGCAGTTTAAAAACAAAGCCACATCTCGTCAAACAAAAATAACGCTGTACAAAACACTGATACTATCAGTGCTGATGTATGGCTCCGAAGCCTGGGTACTTGCGCAAGCAGACATGGCAGTGCTTTGTGTTTGAGAGAAAAATTCTTCGAAAGATCTACGGACCAATCTGCGTTGACGGTGAATATCGACGTCGCATGAACCACGAGCTGTATCTGCTATACAACGACATCAATATTGTTAAACGTATCGAGATGCAGCGATTGCGTTGGCTAGGCCATATCATAAGAATGAGCGATGATGAACCCGGTAAAAAGGCGTATAAATACGGACCGCTTGGCGGTGCACGCAGAATTGACAGGCCAAGGAATAGATGGCGGAAACAAGTGGATGATGAGATGAAAAGGCGCGGTATTCCAGAGTGGGAAGCAACAAATAGAGAGGAATGGAGATCTCTTCTTAGTTCAGCCTATAGAACAAATGTTCTGTAATGGGCCAGCTAAGTAAGTAAGTAACATAAAGGAAAAATGTTATAGTAGTAAAAAATAGTAGGTTCTTGCAGATTCTGGAACTGAGCAAATGTGCTATCTTTGCAAAGAAAAAGTAAGTCCATATTTACATTAGGCAATTTTCCTTGCGGCAACTGTCAGTTTGATGGAGAGAGAGGTGAGGCAAATGGAACTCTTCGCCTCTCAACCCCCCTCTCATCGACAAACAGACAATTGCCTCAAGGAAAAGTGCCTAATGTAAATATGGACTTAATAAAAAAATTTTCATATACTTTTAGTTCTGTTCCAGAACTGCAAGAATCTACAAATATTTACTATTTTTTCCGATAACATAAAGGAAAAAATGCTATCGTAGTAAAAAATAATAGCTTCTTGCAGGTTATGGAGCAGAGCATTTGTAAATATTTACACTATCAAATTGAACCCCTTGATGAATTGATGAACCCCTTCTGTACGTGTGTGCTTGATAAGTGTGTAGCAAAGCATTCAATCAGCCTGCAACCGAAATCTTCATATTTTCCCCTAAAAATGAATGAACTTAATTTTTTTCTTTTCTTTTGACAACTTTGAAAACAAACCATATTCAAATCAAAACTAGTTTGATTTTGCTCAATCCATAAAATTCCCACACACATTCTCATATTTTGAAAAATGTTGACATCAAAATATGGTAGTGTATGTCTAGTGTACAGCGACACACACTCCCTTTCGCTGGAGCAAATATTTGCCTATGACTATGTGTATGGCTATCTCAAAATATGACCAACTTTACTAGTAAATAACAAGATGCGGGATATATCACCTTCTTGACTTCATTTCGACTCCTCTACATTTCAATTTGTTCACATTCTCCAGGTCTCTGCCTTTCTCAACTTTAACATTTATGTAACCTCTTTCTGTATAAAAAATGGGTTATAGGGTTATACCCTACATTTTTTCTAATCAACGTCCAGCAATATATAAGTTTTCGTTTTGGGAATTCCCTGATTCAAAAAATTTATTAACACAATCAATTAATTAGAGTACATTTCTATGATTCTTTCATTATTTTTTGGGAATTTTTAATATACAACCCTATATACCCAAAAAAGTGAAGATTACGATTATGTCTGTCATTATTCATCGTAACAATAAAATACCACTCTTTTATTTTAGTTTTTATGGTCTTTAAATCAAACTTTGGGATGATAAGAATTATCGCCTTTTAGAATAATAGCAAAATACATATTTCAATCGATGACATTATGTTTATCAGTTTAAACAGTTTATCAGGATGCCAACAAAATCAAAGACAAGCAACATTTGAATGAGTGGACATTCCCGTCATTAGTGTCCGAAACAAAATGTTGAAAACACTAATTTTAATCGGTTTAATTTCGCAGTCAATAGCTCTTGGTCATTCACGGACGGGTTATGATGCCGAAACGAATTTGGCAGATGTTATTTTGAAATCAACGCCATTTGTTGATGGATCCCAAGAATGTTTTGCTACGTATTTGCCAAAAATTAATGAAGTTACTAATAAATATGAAATCGGGTACTCTCAATGTTTGGAAATAGCTGAGAATGCTAGGCAAGCTGTAGAAGATGAAGTGCAGGTCGATCGTAATCAGATTTTAAGTGATACCAACGAAGTTTGTAATTTATATGGATCCTGCAAAGTTAAGGAATTAGCTACTGAATTCTTTGAATGCTATACAAATGTGGTAAGTATGGCAAGTTCATTTGTTTTCTTTTGTTTATTGATATTTTTGTTTCCATTCCATAGTCTTCTGAAGTTCAAACAATAGCCAATGCCATAAAGGAGCTATCCACCAGCAAACTGCAATACTTAAAGCCAAAATATCAAATGATTTTGTATGATCAAAATATGTGTACGGATTCATGTTCGAATGCATATGTTCAGGAATCAACTGGCCTATATGCTGCTTTGCAGCACTGCCTATCTGGTGAAGCACATTCACAGGAGTCGTCAACGACGACAGAAAATACTACTCAACCATTGACAGAGGAAACCACTCTCACAACAGAAATTAATACAACTGTGATTACATATTCTACACCTCAAAGTCCTCCGGTTCCCCCAACGTTACATCCTGCTAGCACAGCACCAGATACAATTACACCATTTGAACCAGAAATAGTAACGCCGGACCCACCTTCGACACCTCCAACGCCCTCAACACCAACTAGTACCGAATCGGATTTTCCAACACCACCAAACGTATGAAAAATATTAAATTATTTAGGGAAATAATTTTTGGAGATATCGAAAGTTTGAAAAATAAATTGCAAAAAAAAAAACTAAGCCTCCATATGTACATTAGGGTTATGATTGTTCTTCTATTTTCCCAAGTAGAAATCAAAGTTCATTCATTTCTGCTAGAGAAAATAAGAACAAGTAAAAACAAGTGAGCAAAGGCTATAGTCGGGACGGGGCCGACCATGTGATACCCTACACCTCTACCCCTGTGCATAAGCTTTTCACTGGTAAACATTTCTTTAAGGGAATATAATCCGACTACCACCAAAAATAATATGCCTCTTCTCTCTGGGACTCCCATAAGCAACCACAATTTTGTGAACATCCGATCAAAATTACGACCTGTCGCTTGATTGCAAAAAATGGAAGAGTTGGATGCATTACCAACTATTGTGGTATCTCCCTAGTTTGACCACCTTCTCCAACCTGCTTTACACCAATGTAAAGGCAATATTTTCTTCTTCCATTGACAGGCTTTGCCGTTGGAATACCCTACTAGAAGCCGATATATTCACAGAGAATAAAACATTGAATTTGTCTCCAAATGAGTTTTTCGCCATTCCGACCCCTAAATATTATCCGTCTATCACCAAAATCAATAGGCTTCTTCTTGTGTGGGGCCCCCATCTACCCCCAAAATTTCGTCACTATCCGATCAAAATTCCAACTTGTAGCGTGATTACAAAAAATGGAAAAATTGGGTATATTATTGAATTTTGCAATATCTCGGCTTGCGCACTTACGCCAACATACTTTGCATCAATATAAACGAGATCTTTTCTTCTTCCATTGACGGATATTCCTTTTGGAATACTCCAACCAGAAGCGGATATATTCGCATAAAAAAAAAACGTTGGATTTTCTCCACATAAGCTTTTCGCTTATTCCGACTCCTGAATATTATCCGACCATCACCAAACTAAATAGGCTTCTTCCTCTGTGGGACCCGCATCGACTCCCAAAAAAATTCGTGACGATCCGATCAAAATTGCGACCTGTAGCGTGATTACAAACAAATTGGAAAATGGGATGCATTACCGACTATTGCGATATCAGCTACGACAACCTACTTTACATCGTTGTAAAGGTGATATTTTCTACTTTCCTTGCCAGGTTTCGCTTTAGATATATCTCTTAAAGAAACAGAGATATTGGTTTTGAAATAAAATGTTGTCTTTTCTCCAAATAAGTGTTTGCCCATTCCGACCCCTGAATATTATCCGTCCATCTACCGGACCGTGCGCACCGATTGAGCCAATCTTCAAACTTAAACTTAGTTTGGCTACATATTACGAAGGCCACATTTTGGACCGAATCGGCTGATCCGTTCGAGGGCTATGGTACGCATAGTCCCATATGTATTTTTGCAGTTTTCGGGCTATTTTCTCTTGAAGCATGGACCTGCCCTTAAAAAACTTGCACCGTCGTAATGGGGGCAGCGAAAACAAGTTGTTAAAACAAAGATAAATGCGATTAGAAAGCAGGCCTTAAACTGCCTGAAGGAGGTGACATATATAGTCCATATCCGAGCATGATCTTTATCTCGTAGAAATATTACGATGTGCAAAGTATGGACCAAATCCGTTACTGCCTTCAGGAGTAATGGTGGGCACAAATTTTCCGAATATTTTCGAACTTTTGTGGGAGAGTTACTTAAAATAATGGACCGACATGGCTAATCTTCGAACTTAAACTAAGTTCAGACAAAATAGGGCGAATCGGCAGATCCGTTCGAGAGTTATTGTGCTCTCGAACCACTACACATTGTACCATGGGGGATTCTTACAACTTTCTAGATTTTTTCTTAGGAAGTATGGACTTGTCCCAAATAAAACTTGTACCTTCGTAATGGGGGCCAGCGAATACAAGTTGCTACAACAAAAATCAAAACGATCCGAAATTTTGTGTTAGAGGTACCCGAAGGAGTGGACTGATAAAGGCCATATTGGAAACTCTTCTTTGTCTGGTAGAAATTTCACGATGTGCGAAGTATGGACCAAAATCGTTACTCCCTTCAAGAGTTATCGTGCGCACAAATTGTCCGAGAAGGTACCGGAAGGAGTAGACCGATATGTACCATCTTCGAACTTAAACTAAGTTTGGACAAAATATTACGAAAGCCAAATTTTGGATCAAATTGGCTCATCCGTTCGATAGTTGTCGTGCGCACCAGCCAGACAGACAGACGGACGGATTTTGAAGCTTTTGGGCCATTATGTCAGGAAGTATTGACTTATTTCAGAAAAAATTGTACCGTTGTAAATGATGCCGATAGAACAACCTACTAAAAAAAGAATCAAGACGATGCGAGAGGAGCTTTTAAACTTCACTTTTTCCCAATTTTGTGTGGGAGGTACCTGAAGGAGAGGACCGATATAGTCCATATTCTAACCTGATACATGACTGGAGGAAATAATACGATGTGCAAAGTCTGTACCAATCAGAAACTCCCTGCGAAAATTGTCTTGCAGATTTGCAATTTTGGTTGGTGCCGTCAGGATTTCATGGAGCTTTTAGGCTAATATCTCAAGAAGTATGGGCTTGAGCAAGAACAAATTGTACCATCATAAAGGGAGCCGCAAGTACAACATACTGAAAACACGATCCGAGATGTGCTCTTAAAATTCACTTTATCCGAATTTTGTGTGGGAGTTACCCGAAGAAGTGGATCGATATAGTCCATATTCGAGTTCGATATATATCTAGAAGGAATAATATGACGTGTAAAGTTTGGACCAAATTAATTGTTATCGCCACACCATTTTAAAGAAACATTTTGAACTTTTGTGGGGGAGGTACCCGAAGGAGGGTACCGATATGGCCCATCTTCAAACTAAAACCAAGTTTGGACAAAATATTACGATAATCAAAATGTGGTTCGAATCGGCTGATCCAATTGAGAGTTATCGTGCGCACCAGCCAGCCAGACAGACAGACGTGGCTAAATCGATTTCAAAGAGTCTGAAACGAATTTCGTCCAAACATACTATGGGTCTAAAACCGTTATTTCGATGAGATACGTTTTTGGTCGTATCAAAGTGTATATACCCTTTCTAGCCTAAAGGCTGAGGGTATAAATATTGCCCAAAAATGTTAAAGTCCTCACCTTCTAAGTGTATATCTTTATCGGTAAAACATTTTTATACCTTCCGTCATAAAAATGGAGGATAACGTTGTCATTCCGTTTGTAATACATCGAAATATTCGTCCGCTGTCTGTTGAAATCAAGATACAGGTCGCAGTATAAAAGAGAGAGTTTTATAATTTAGTATAGAAGTTTTTTATTATTCCTAACAGTACCTCCTGATTTTCGGTATTTTGAACATTATCCAACCGAAATGGTTAAAATTTAGCATAAAGTCTCTGTCGGTTCTCAAATTTAGTGTTATTCGTACTTCTTCTCTACTACTAATAGGGTACAGTAGAGGAGTAGGCTTAGAGGGGAGTCTTAAGGGGTTATCCCTAGTTGTGCAGACCGAAAAAAAACTCATTTTTCATGATTTTTTTTTAAAGAATAATTTTGAGTAGACATTTTTTCTACCTGAAAGAGCACATATTAAAATACTTCTGGAATTTTTGCTCTTGATAAATATTGCATAGTTTTGTGGTAAATTGCTACCTGCGAAACCCTTTTTTGTAAAAGATTTTGCAGTGTCCACGATAGCGCAAAAACGGATGTGCCGACCTTCGTATATTTTTGTGGACGTTTCAAGAACCTAATAATCTTGTCTTTAAGCGAAACCGAATTTAAAAAATCCATTTTTATACCCTCAGCATTTATGCTAACGATGGTATATACACTTTCATACGGGCAAAAAGTGCCTCAGAGAAATAATGGTTTTGGACCCCAATTATGTTTGGACGAAATCCGTTTCAGACAATTTGGAGTTGATTTAGCAATGTCCATCTGTCTGTCTGGCTGCCTGGCCGATTCGGTCCAAAATTTGGCTTTCGTTATATTTTGCCCAAACTTAGTTTAAGTGCGAAGATGGGCTATATCTGTCCACTCCTTCTGGTACCTCCTTCACAAAAGTTCGAATATGTTGGGAGAATTTGTGCACAGATTAGGACCTGCTCTCGAATCGCTTTGATTTTTGTTGTGACAACTTGTATTCACTGCCAGCCATATGACGGTACAAGTTTCATCAGGGGCAAGTTCATACTTCCTGAGAAAATAGCCTGATAGGTACAAAAAGCCCTATGACACCGTGTGCAGTGGTTGGAGCGCAATATTACTCTCGAACGGATCTGCCGATTTGGTCCAAAATTTGGGCTTCGTAATATTTTGCCCAAACATAGTTTATATTTGAAGATAAGCCATATCGGTCCACTCCTTCAGGTACCTCCCCACAAAATTTCAAAAATGTTCGGAAAAATTGTGCGCACAATAACTCTTAAAGGGAGTGACAGATGTAATCCATATTTATCACATCCTAATATATCTGCCAGATATAGATCAGGTTCGAATATGGACTATACTTGTCTACTCCTTCTGGTACCTCTCACACAAAATTTCCGATAAGTTCACTTTAAGATCTGCTCTCGAATCACTTTGATTTTTATTGAAGCGATTTGCATTCGCTACCTACATTACGTCGGTAAAAGTTTTTTCAGGGGCAAGTTCATATTTCTTAGGAAAACAGCCCGAAAGGTGTGAGCAACCTCTATGTAACCATATGTGACGGTCGGAGAGCACTATAACTCTCGAACTGTTCATTTGATTTGGTCCAACATTGGTCTTCGTCCGATTATATTCAAACTTAGTTTCATGGGGCAATACCGGTCCACAACTTCCGGTACTTCTTGCCAATATTTTAAAAATGTCACTAAAATGCTAGGACGATATCAATTGAATAGGGCAACAAATTTGGTCCAAACTTTGGATTTCCTAATATTTTGTCAAAATTTAGTTTAACTTCTAAAATGGGCCATATCGGTCCACCCTAATGGTACCTCCCTCACAAAAGTTCATCATTTATGTCTTAGTGCAAGTTACTCCTTATCCTCATTTTTGTCGGCAAGATTAAATGTCCAAAAAGGGCCACAAAATTCTGAAGAGACCTTAAATGCAATCGATCTGTCCGTAGGTGAATGTTTCACTTCACATATTTCATTAACAACCGATTTCGCCACAGGGGGGAAATCTACTATTGGCAATTCAAGATAGTTTATGATACTTTTTTACTTGTAAAAGAAATTGTGAGCTGTCAACGTCAAAATTTAAATTTTAATGAAAAAATGGACCGCTTTTGTCAAAAAATCCGACAAAAAAAAATTAAAAAAATCTGCCACGCTTAAAGACAAGCTTTTTGTGTATTTAATATGCACACCAAACCATATGAAGATCGGTTCATTCGTTTTCGAGCTATCGTTGGCACCAACTTCAAAAATGCCATTTCGAGAAACACGCGTTTAAGCTGAAAACACATCCAACGTTTGATTAAAGTTTTGTATTGGGCGTTGAGAAAAAAAAAACAACAACAGGGCGACGCCGACACCAAAGTCCAGCGTTGATATGTTTGCCGGCATATATTTCAAATGAATTTGAATTTTTCGGCATCATGCCAAACAGTGTAAAAACGGCCAAAACGACACAAAACACAAAGACATAAATACAACAAGATAAGACATTTTTGTTGCTATCATTCTTCAGTGAATGGCTTTTGAATTTAACATAATGTTATATCACGATATGGTGATATAACATTTTTTTCTTTTATGCATTTTTACGTATTTAACCGAATTTACCGATCCAATTGACATGAAATTATTCTTGAATAGATCCTTGAATTCATAAATTTCGTTTCTGATACCATTACATGAACTGTTCCTCCTTGATTGCGATTTTGAATTAACTGCAACCTGTTAAGGGTAATGTTTCTATACAAAGTTTCGGAAACATTTTTTTGTTGCATGCATTTTGTCTAGTCTTAGTTGTATTTATGTCTTTGCAAAACATTACCCAAACGTTGTATGTGTTTTCAGCTTTAAAGTTTCTATGCTACATACAAATCACAATAAATTGTTCCTTTGCAATGCTCATATCTCAGTCAATTTTGCTCCGATCAACTTGAAATTTTCTGCGGCATACTCTATATTACCTGTATTTAAAAATAAGCCAATCAATTTTTTCGACATGTTAAACTAGAGCTTTTGTCGGTTTAAACTGCTTTATGAGGATGTATTTGACGTACATACATTTATGCATTAGAATTGGCAAATAAAATTGGTGTAAGAATTTGGGGTTGGGTGACGTAGGGGATGAATGATACCAAGCAACGGTCTTGACCGGCTTTAACATGGCAAAGCCCAGGATTTATCTTGGTCCCTCTTTCATCTCAAGTGGACACGGACCTCCCCGTGGTGTAACCTGGGGAACTGCCTTTAACACCCGTTAAAGGTAGTGAGCTAACATGTGCCGCGCGTTCACCCATAAGAACGTTAAAAACTTGGGTTTGGGCGTCGGGTTAGTAACCCTCTCTAGAAAAAACAGCCTACTATGAAAAAAAAAACGAAAGAAAAGAAAAACAAACCCCTCTAAAGTTGACGAACCCCGCAAACGTTTTAAGGACCATGATCTGCGAATCTGCACCTGGAATGTTCGCACTCTTTATAGAGAAGGTGCAGTCTTCGCATTGGCAGACGTACTTGAAAAGTACAAGGCCGATATTACTGCCATACAGGAAATACGATGGATTGGGAAAGGCGTCACAACAACACCTAAAGGTGACGCACTGTATTATAGCTGCCATGACGTAAAGCATGAATTTGGTTGCGGATTCGTAGTTAGTCGGAGACTAAAACATCTGGTATACAGCTTCACCCCAGTGAATGAAAGACTTGCTGCAATTCGAATAAAAGCTAAATTCTTCAACATCAGCTTTATTTGTGCTCATGCTCCCACTGAAGAAAAGGACGAACAGATCAAAGATATATTTTAAGAGCGCTTAGAAGAAACATATGACCGTTGCCCTGCCCATGACATTAAAATCATTCTAGGCGATTTCAATGTCAAAATTGGAAAGGAGAATATCTTTGGCCCAACAGTCGGGAATTCAGTCTCCACAGTGAAACATCTGACAATGGAATGAGACTGATAGACTTTGCAGCTGCAAAAAACATGGTAGTTAGCAGTACCAGATTTAATCATCTCGATATTCATAAGGGCACCTGGCTGTCTCTAGATCAAAGAACAAGTAATCAAATTGATCATGTTGTAATAGATGGAAGACATTCATCCAGCGTGTTGGATGTTCGATCGTTCCGAGGCGCAAACATTGATTCGGACCACTACCTTGTTGCAGCAAAGGTACGTACCCGTCTAAACGTTGCAAATAAAGCACGAACAGACTCAACGCGGAAGTTGGACATCGATAGGCTGCAAACACAACAGATAGCCACAGCATATTCCACTCAACTAGCCCAATTGCTTAACGCGAGCACTCCTTGTCCCGATAACATAACAACACAATGGCAACATATTGCCCACTCCATGCAAACAGCCGCAAAGCCATACTTGGATTCCAGAGACCTCCACAAAGGAATTCATGGTATGACCAGGAGTGTCGTGCTACTACCGAAGAGAAAAATGCGGCATATAGGGCTACTCTACAATCAGTAGCAACGCGTAGCGCACGAGAGAGATATCGGGAGAAAAGGAGAGAAGAGAAACGGCTTTTCCGCAAGAAAAAGAGAGAAATGGAAAACCGGGAGTGTGAAAAAATCGAGATGTACAGGAGACAGAATGAAGTCCGAAAATTCTACCAAAGAGTGAAACATCAAACAGATGGCTTTGGTACAGGCACATCCTCCTGTAGAGACCAGCAAGGTAATCTGGTAACAGATACAGATAGCGTGCTCAGGATATAGAAGGAACATTTCTCCAATCTGCTGGTATCCAATAGTAGCGAAGACGATGATACCACAGATCCAATCCCAGAAGATGGTATAGAATGTATACCGCCCGGCCAAGATGAGGTAAAAACAGCAATCAACCGGCTGAAGAATAATAAAGCAGCAGGAGCCGATGGCTTACCAGCCGAGCTGTTTAAAACCGGAGGCGACGCGCTGATAAGGTGTATGCATCAGCTAGTTAGCACCACCTGGCAGGAAGAACGCGTACCCGACGATTGGAACCTGAGCATCCTATGTCCCGTCCACAAGAAAGGAGATAAGACTGTATGCTCAAACTATAGGGGCATAAGTCTTCTCCCTATTGCCTATAAGATAGTGTCAGGGATATTGTGCGAACGACTAAAGCCAATGGTCAACGAAATAATTGGACCATACCAATGTGGCTTTCGACCTGGCAAGTCAACCATTGACCAGATATTTACCCTGCGGCAAATCCTAGAGAAGACCCAAGAGATGCAGATCGACATATTTCACCTTTTTGTCGATTATAAAGCAGCATTCGACAGTCCCCTCCGATCAAAGGTATTCCACGCAATGTCTGAATTTGGTATCCCCGCAAAGCTCATCAGGCTTTGTAAGATGACTTTAACTGATACTAGGTCCTCAGTTAAAATTGGAAAGAAGCTCTCCGAAGAATTTTGTACCAAAAGAGGTTTCAGACAAGGAGACAGCCTTTCGTGTGGCCTATTCAACATTTTGCTGGAAAAGGTAATACGAGATGCAAATGTCAAAAGAAATGGAACAATTTACACCAATAGCCACATGTTACTTGCCTATGCTGATGACATAGACATCATGGGACGATCAGTAAAGGAAGTAACTGATACCTTTAGGAAGGTCGAAGCAGAATCTGCGAAAGTGGGTCTGGCGGTAAACGGCGAAAAGATCAAATTGATGGTGTCGACGCGCAAAGCGTCCATAGAGCTCGGACCAACTGTGGAAGTTGGTACCTATAATTTTGAGGTAGTTAAAGACTTCATCTACCTCGGCACTGCCATAAACACAACAAACAACATCAGTTGTGAAATAAGAAGAAGAATTGTATTGGCCAACAGATGCTACTATGGTCTAAGTAAGCAATTTAAAAACAAAGCCACATCTCGTCAAACAAAAATAACACTATACAAAACGCTGATACTACCCGTGCTAATGTATGGCTCCGAAGCATGGGTACTTGCGCAAGCAGATAAGGCAGTGCTTGGTGTGTTTGAGAGGAAAATTCTTCGAAAGATCTACGGGACGATTTGCGTTGACGGTGAATATCGACGTCGTATGAACCACGAGCTATATAAGCTATACAAAGACATGAATATAGTTAAACGTATCGAGATGCAACGATTGCGTTGGCTAGGCCATATCATGAGAATGAGCGATGATGAACCCGCTAAAAAGGCGTATGAATACATGCCACATGGCGGTGCACGCAGAATCGGCAGGCCTAAACTTCGATGGAGCAAACAAGTGGATGAAGAAATGGAAAGGCGCGGTATTCCAAAAAGTCAAGCGAAAAACAGAGAGGAATGGAGATCTTTTCTTAGTTCGGTCTATGGAACAAATGTTCTGTAATGGGCCAACTAAGTAAGTAAGTAAGTAAGAATTTGGGGTAGCGCGACGATACAGTCAATGCATTGTCGCAATTTGAACTTCAATATCTCAAAAAAACGGTAAAACCTACGAAAATATCATAAAGGTCAATCTGGTTAAGGCACACCGTGTACATTTTTGATGTGCTTGTTATCCTTGAATGCAGTATTTAATAATTATATACAGCGAATACTTACTTACTTACTTAGCTGGCCCATTACAGAAAATTTGTTCCATAGGCCGAACTAAGACGAGATCTCCATTCCTCTCTATTTGTTGCTTCGCACTCTGGAATACCGCGTCTTTTCATCTCATCATCCACTTGTTTGCGCCATCTATTCCTTGGCCTGCCAATTCTGCGTGCACCGCCAAGCGGTCCGTATTTATATGCCTTTTTAGCGGGTTCATCATCGCTCATTCTTATGACATGGCCTAGCCAACGCAATCGCTGCATCTCGATACGTTTAACAATATTGATGTCGTTGTATAGCAGATACAGATCGTGGTTCATTCGACGTCGATATTCACCGTCAACGCAGATTGGTCCGTAGATCTTTCGAAGAATTTTTCTCTCAAACACACCAAGCACTGCCATGTCTGCTTGCGCAAGTACCCAGGCTTCGGAGCCATACATCAGCACGGGTATTATCAGTGTTTTGTAGAGCGTTATTTTTGTTTGACGAGATGTGGCTTTGTTTTTAAACTGCTTATTTAAACCAAAGTAGCATCTCTTGGCCCATTCTTCTTTTTATTTCACAACTGATGTCGTTTGTTGTGTTCACGGAGGTGCCGAGGTAGACGAAGTCTTTTACTACCTCAATATTATAGGAACCAACTTCCACAGTCGGTCCGAGCTCAGTGGACGCCATCAACTTGGTCTTCTCACCGTTTACTGCCAGACCCACTTTCGCAGATTCTCCTTCGACCTTTATAAAAGTATCAGTTACTTCTTTTACTGATCGTCCCATGATGTCTTTATCATCAGCATAAGCAAGTAACATGTGACTATTGATGTAGATTGTGCCACTTCTTTTGACGTTTGCCTCTCGTATAACCTTTTCCAGCAGGATATTGAAGAGATCACACGAAAGGCTGTCTCCTTGTCTGAAACCTCTTTTGGTACCAAACTGTTCGGAGAGGTTCTTTTATATTTTAACTGAGGATCTCGTGTCAGTTAAAGTCATTTTACAAAGCCGGATGAGCTTTGCGGGGATACCAAATTCAGACATGGCTTGGAATACCTTTGAATCCAGCGGGCTGTCGAAGGCTGCTTTATAATCGACAAAAAGGTGACAGGGTAAATATCTAGTCAATGGTGGACTTGCCAGGTTTAAAGCCGCATTGGTATGGTCCAATTATCTCGATGACCATAGGCTTTAGTCGTTCGCGCGATATCCCTGACACGATCTTGTAGGCAATAGGGAGTAGACTTATGCCCCTATAGTTAGAGCATACAGTCTTATCTCCCTTCTTGTGGACGGGGCACAGGATACTCAGGTTCCAATCGTTGGGTACTCGTTCCTCCTGCCAGATGGTGCTAACTAGCTGATGAATACACCTTATCAGCGTGTCGCCTCCGGTTTTGAACAGCTCGGGTGGTAAGCCATCGGCCCCTGCTGCCTTATTATTCTTCAGCCGATTTATTGCTGTCCTTACCTCATCTTGGCTGGGCGGTATACATTCAATACCATCTACTGGGATTGGGACTGTGGTATCTTCGTCGTCTTCGCTGCTATTGGATACCAACAGATTTGAAAAATGTTCTTTCCATATCCTGATTACACTATATGTATCAGTTACCAAATTACCTTGCAGGTCTCTACAGGAGGATGTGCCTGTACCAAAGCCATCAGTTTGATGCTTGACTCTTTGGTAGAATTTTCGGACTTCATTCTGGCTCCTGTACATCTCGATTTTTTCACACTCCCGCTTTTCCATTTCTCTCTTTTTCCTGCGGAAAAGACGTTTCTCCTCTCTCCTTTTCTCCCTGTATCTCTCTCGTGCGCTACGCGTTGCTACGGATTGTAAAGTAGCCCTATATGGCGCATTTTTTTCTTTGGTGGCAGCACGACACTCCTGATCATACCATGGATTCCTTGGTGGAGGCCTCTGGTATCCAAGTATGGATTTTGCGGCTGTTTGCATGGAGTGGGCAATGCTTTGCCATTGCGCTGATATGTTATCGGGATGAGGAGTGCTTTGATTAAGCAATTGGGCTAGTTGAGTGGAATATGCTGTGGCTATCTGTTGTGATTGTAGTTTACCGATGTCTAACTTTCGTGTTGTGTCTGTTCGTACTTTGTTTGCTACGTTTAAGCGGGGGCGTACCTTTGCTGCAACAAGGTAGTGGTCCGAATCAATGTTTGCGCCTCGGAACGATCGTACATCCAACACGCTCGATGAATGTCTTCCATCTATCACAACATGATCAATTTGGTTTCTTGTTTTCTGATCTGGAGACAGCCAGGTGCCCTTATGAATATCGAGATGATTAAATCTGGTACTGCTAACTACCATGTTTTTTGCAGCTGCAAAGTCTATCAGCCTCATACCATTGTCAGATGTTTCACTGTGGAGACTGAATTTCCCGACTGTTGGGCCAAAGATATTCTCCTTTCCAATTTTGGCATTAAAATCGCCTACAATGATTTTAATGTCATGGGCAGGGCAACTGTCATATGTTTCTTCTAAGCGCTCGTAAAATATATCTTTGGTCTGTTCGTCTTTTTCTTCAGTGGGGGCATGAGCGCAAATAAAGCTGTTGTTGAAGAATTTAGCTTTTATTCGAATTGCAGCAAGTCTTTCATTCACTGGGGTGAAGCTTGATACCAGATGTTTTAGCTTCCGAATAACTACGAATCCGCAACCAAACTCATGCTTTACGTCATGGCAGCTATAATACAGTGCGTCACCTTTAGGTGTTGGTGTGACGCCTTTCCCAATCCATCGTATTTCCTGTGTGGCAGTAATATCAGCCTTGTACTTTTCAAGTACGTCTGCCAATGCGAAGACTGCACCTTCTCTATAAAGAGTGCGAACATTCCAGGTCTGCACCTGGACCAGATCATGGTCCTTAAAACGTTTGCGGGGTTTGTCAACTTTAGAGGGGTTTGTTTTTCTTTTCTTTCGTTTTTTCATAGTAGGCTGTTTTTTCTAGGGGAGGGTTACTAACCCGACGCCCAAACCCAAGTTTTTAACGTTCTTATGGGTGAACGCGCGGCACATGTTAGCTCACTACCTTTAACGGGTGTTAAATGCAGTTCCCCAGGTGACACCACGGGGAGGTCAGTGTCCACTAGGTATGAAAGAGGGACCAAGATAAATCCTGGGCTTTGCCATGTTAAAACCGGTCAGGAACGTTGCTTGGTATCTTCTATTCCCTACGTCACCCATATACAGCGAATACTCTCCTTTTTAATATTACACCGACCCAAGCATCGTGCGAGATTTTTTTTTCTTTTTTTGAAAAATGTTGTCCTTTGAATGGTCGCCAGGATGAGAAAACGAAAACAAAAATGCCAATTTACTCCATTTTTCCTATAGTTTCAGATGTACATACATATATACTCCGGCACATGTGTAATATTGGATGTCGAACGGTGTTTTAGACACCTAAGTACGTAATCGAATGAAATTGCCGTGTTGTGGTGGAAATCAGAAATATTTTCCCACATTTAATAAATATTTTGTTTCGCACGTACATACATATTTACATATGCATGAGTGTAATATTCATTTTTACATACAAAAATTATTCTCGCCTAATATGCTTTTGGGATTCTCAAAACAATAATATATGTATTTGTTGTCTGTCTTTCAACATGGAACACTGTGTCAACATCCGTTCAATTATGACATGTCTTCAGCTTCAGAGTATTAAACAAACAAATATAAATTTGTATGTACACACATATTTACGGATGATATTTCATTAAAATTTATTTAGTTAACGTAATGCTTTTGAGACTAAATTATGCAATCCATTTCAAACATCCGAAATATAGGCAAATACACCTCGTCTTAATAGATATTGTCATTTTAAAGTTGACAATAATAGGTTTGGTATTTGTTGGCTTGTCGCGTATTGAAATAGGCCGTTATCTTAAGTTGTTGTTGTTGTTTTCTAATGCGCTTACTTATTCGAGACTTATTTTGCCTTGAAATGTATACACTCCCAACGAAATGTCAATCAAAACTTAGGTACCATGTCAAAAGAAATCTGTTTGAGATATTTAAACTAAGTGGATGTTGATAGGTTTGACTTCTGAATGTAAACCACAGCAAGAAATACTTTCAGAAAAACATTTTGTAAAAATATACATTTATGTACATACAAGATGCCAAAAATACAAGATCAATTGTTAACAAAAACTCCGAATATTAATAGAAAACTATTGGGTCTTGGTTATAAGATAGCCATGTAAAATTTGGACGAAACTAGGTTGACAAGATTATTTCCAAGACAAGATTACTTTCATGTGTAATCAAGTCACCTGGTCAGGGTGGAATAACTGCGGAGGTCGTAATGGTTATAGTAATATAATACGTGCTTAACCGAGGATATCTTCCCAGATATGTATATGGAAAATATTGGCTATTCAAGATATTCATTTGTCCACCAGCATACGTTCGAAATTGCAAGAACACCTGGCCGTCAAAAAGTTTTTATACCCTTAGTCTTTAGACTACCGAAATTATAACATACACTTTCATACGGCAAAAATGAGCCTGATCGAAATAATGGTTTTAGGTAGACCCCAAGTACGTTTGCACGATATATCGATATAGAAAACTGTCTATCGATATTAAATTAAAAAAAGAATCGATACTATCGATAGTGTCATCGAGTTTTTGCTGTTATACCAAAACATGGAACTATGTCGGCAATGTTTGTAGAAGATGTTTTGTGACTACTGGGAAACTCAAATGTCAAAATACCGAAACGGGGAACTTCAAATTAGTTCGGTTAAAATTTGTAGCTACAATGCTCCAAATACCGAAAATCGGGAGACACCGTTATATAGGGGCAATACCAAAACATGGTTCTATGTTGACAGTTTTTCGTGGAGATATTTTTTATCAATAGGAACCTCAAATGTCAAATTACATGTAGCTCGGTTGAAAATTGTAGCTAAAATCTGCAAAATACCGAAAATCGGGAGGTACCGTTAAATAGGGAGGTTATACAAAAACATGGACATATGTTGACAGTTTTCGGCGGAGATGTTTTGCGGCCACTGGGAACTTAAAGACAAAAATGAAGATTAGGGTTAAAGTTGTACTTGAAGGAATGAACCGACATAGTCCATTATGAAAGTGGATCTTATTTTGGGAGTCATATCTTTTCGATAGATATCGCACCCACTAGTCATTTCAGTGGGTCATCGTATAACATTTGGACCAGTATGCCAGGAAGCATGAACTTGTCCCCGGAAAATATTATATCGCTCTAAATAGGTCCACAGCCAATAGCATCGGTATACATTTCCAAAGGATCTTCGAACAGACCCTAAACTGCACAACAATTTTGAAGTTTTGCGGGGGAGGTACCTTAAGGAGAGGAGCAATATGGACTATTTTAGAAGTTGAACTAAATTCGGATAATATATTAGAAGATTCAAAGTTTGGACCAAATTGGTTACCCTGTTCAAGAAAGTGTATCGTGCAGTGAAATTTTTTAAATTTGGGGGTGAAGTACTGGAATTTGTGGACCGGTATTGTCGATCTTCGAACTGAAACTAATTTTGGACAAAACATGGTGAACGCCAACTTTCGGACCAAATCTGTTGACAAGTTCGAGTGCCATGGTGCGCTCCAGCCACTACACAGGTGCCATAAAAATTTTAACAACTTTCGGGCTATTTTAACAGAAAGTATTTACTAGCCCCTGAAAAAAACTTGTACCATCGTAAAGAGGGTCAGCGAATGCAATTTCCTTCAACAAAAATCAATCAATGGATGCGTGGGACTTCGGTAGACTCCTAATTTTTCAATGTATCTCTAAAGGCCTAACAGCTCAACTCGAAAGAGAATTAATTAAATATCACTATAAATGGCCTTCGCCTTAATAAGGCAAAAATAAAAAATAATTTCAGCATGAGCCAGGCTGGGATTCGAACCTGGGTCTCCGACAACTGAGTGTCAAGGTTGCCGGCGTCTTAGCGTTCTAAGCCACCATCAACTTGTCAAAACTTTAGTAGACAATAATTGATGATCAAAAAATAAAAAATCTTCTGATATAGAAGAGCAATTACTAATGATGTAGGAATAAAACTTACCATAGTATTTGTGAACATTGAAAAATGGGATTACCAAAGCAGGACTATAGGAAAAGTTTGGAGTTTCAATTGAGCCGCTCAGTGCACACTTCGACTAACTCCACTTTTTGAAAAATTTGAGATTTTAGTGTCAAAGCCTTTGATATCGCCATATCTATTTATGATAATAATATCTTTCCTGAATAATAAAGATGAGCACCTTTAAATAACAAGTTTTTATTGACCACTGAATAATATGCAATTTTTTTCAGTGCACACTTCGATTAACTCCACATTCAAATGTAGCTCTGCTCCCAACGTGCACATGCAATACTCATTCGGCTTTTGTTGAAACCATAGATGGCCTTTAGAAAATTATGACGTATATAACATACATTTTTGACGTATATTACATACGTCGAAAACGTCGTAAACCTAGCCATGAAGAATGACGCTAACATAAAGCTAACATGAATTAATTACAAATATTGTTTTATAACCGAACTAGCAACATTAATTTTTATGTGAAACCTTTAATATATGTGTATAAAACTAAGTTTTTCGTTAAAAAAAAATTCAAAACCTAACTTTATTACTTTTTTCAGTGCACACTTCGATTATCTCCACCATTACCACAACATTACTAACGATTGTTTGTTGAGTATTGTTTTTATTTTATTTTATATACCGTTAGATGAAAGCTATACCTGCTATTATGCATACTACTTTATATATTTGAATCCATATTATCAGGGGAATTTTTAAAAACAATATACATTTCATCATTGCTTTTCTCAACTTTTTGTTTTATGGAGTTAGTCGAAGTGTGCTCTGAACGCTTCAATTAACTGACATAATTTCGCATATACATTTATCTAATGAAGTTCGATATATATACCAGTTACCAAGCTTTGCCTTCGTCTGCCACAAAAACAACATCCTAATACACCTGAAGATCGGATTTACCACCCGTGAAACGTAGTGTAATGGTTGGATGCGTGGGACTTCGGTAGACTCTTAATTTTTCTCTAAAGGCCTAACAGCTCAACTCGAAAGAGAATTAATTAAAAAATCAAAGTGATTCGAGAGCAGGTCTTAAACTGAACTTTTCCGAAATTTTGTGTGGGAGGTACCCGAAGGACAAGATCGATTGAGTCCACATTGGATCCTAATCTAAGTCTGGTAGAAATTTCAGGATGGGCAAAGTATGGACTAAATCGGTTACTCCCTTTAATAGTTATCGTACGCACTTTTGTGGGGGAGGTACCCGAAGGAGTGAACCGATATAGCCCATCTTCGAACTTAAACTAAGTTTAGGCAAAATATTACGATATTTAAAATTTGGTTCGAATCGGTTGATCCGTTCGAGAGTTATTGTGCGCACCAGCCAGCCATACAGACAGACAGAAAGACAGAAGGTCGGATATTCCTAAATCGGCTCCAAATTGTCTGAAACGGATTTCGTCCAAACATACTTAGGGCCTAAAACCATTATTTCGATGAGGCACATTTTGCCCGTATGAAAGTGTATATACCCTCGTTAGCATATATGCTGAGGGTATAAAAAACGTATGTATTTAGGGGGGTTCCAGAATTTTGGGCATATGAACGTGCCGACAAAAATATGGGTTTGGATTAATGCACGAAGGTTTTGCGGGGGAAGTACCTAAAGGAATGGATTTTGGGAGTCATTCTTCTCTATAAAAATCGCACCCACCAGTCATTTCAGTTGGTCAACATATAACGAAAAATATATTATGGCTGTAAACAGGGTAACCGGATCCATAGGATCCTCGAACAGACCCTTAAACAAAAATGTTGAACATTTGTGTGGGTGGCGGTGGTCCGAAAGGTCCCACTTTTGAACATAAATTAAGTTAGGACACAATATTTCGAGATCCAAAGTTTGGACCAGGCACTACACTTGCTGCTGGGTTTTTTTTTATCGATTTCAGGTCATTTTCTGAAGAAGTGCCGACTTACCACTCAAAAAACTAGTACAATCTTAATAGGGACCTTGAGTGCAACCTGTTGCAAGAAAAATCTGTACGATTCGAGAGGAGGTCCTAAAATGCATTTTTCCGAAATTTTGTAAGAGAGGTACACGAACGAGTTGACATACATAGTCCAACTTACAACCTGATTTATGTCTCATAAAAATATCACGGTGTGCAAAGAATGGACCAAATCGATTACTGCCTTCGACAGTTATAGTGCACACCACTTTAGCGAAAATCTTGAATGGGGATGTACCCAAAGGAGTAGAGCTGGCAAACCATCGATATTCCCAACATTAGATATTTTCGATATAATGTTTTAAAATATCGATTGCTATCGATATTATCGTTAAGTTGTCATCACCATTAATTTGGAAATGAAAATGGCGGAAATGTCAATGATTTTCTTGAAATTTTGCACAAGTAGTTCTCAGAAATGTGAGGGAGAATAAACAATTGCCTTTATTTTATAAAAAATAAAAAAATACATTTTACTTTACAGAAAAATGTGTACGTGTGACTACGGGCTTACTTTCTCACACACACATAACCGAAAAGTAGCGAAATTTCTATATATTTCAATGAATTTCAGGTTAGGGATTTTTATTCCGATAATATCGATAGGTAAAACTATCTAGCGATATTGATTTTTTAAATAACAATCGATATTATCGATAGTGCCATCGATTTTTTGCCAGCTCTACAAAGGAGTGGACCCATATGGTCCATTATAGAACATGATTTAAGTCTGCACAAAATATTATGACTGCCAAATTTTGGATCGAATTGGTTTATTCGTTGGAGAGTTATCGTGCGTTGCAACCACTACACATAGTGCCTTAGCGGGTTTTTACAGCTTTTGGGCCAATTTTTCAGGAAGTATGGACTTGCCCCTGAAAAAACATGTACCGTCGTGATGGGGGCAGGAAATACAAGTTGTTACAACAAATATCAAAGTGAACTTTTCCGAAATTTTGTGTGGGAGGTACCCGAAGGAGTGACTGAGTCCATATGTGAACCTCACCTATTTCAGGTAGGAATTTCACAATGTCTAAAGTATGGACCAGATCGGTTACTACCTTTAAGACGTATCGTTCGCACAATTTTTCCGAACATTTTCGAACTTTTGTGGGGGAGGTGCCTGAAGGAGTGGACCGTCTCCGAACTTAAATTCAAGAGTTATCGTGCGCACCAGCCAGACAGACAGACGGATGGACATTGCTAAATCGACTCAAATTGTCTAAAACCATTATTTCGATGAGGTACATTTTGCCCGTATGAAAGTGTATATACCCTCGTTAGCATAAATTCTAAGGGTATAATTATCAAAATCGGTCCAGCCATTTCAGACGATTTCTATTTCGAACATCGTCCTAGATTTGAATAATGTTTTATATATATGTAGCTATATATACCTGAACCGATCAGAACCAAATTTTCTGGACGTGGTTCTAAATTGACCATTGTGCGGCTTAAATATAAATTCGGATAAAATCGGATGAAACATATACATATATGAAAGCTATATATATCTGAACCGATTTCTACTAAATTTTGCAGATATATTTGTATGCTTATTATAAGCATTGGAACGAAATCTGAAAGGTCCAGCTGCTTGCAGTGACTTGTTGCCTTAAAACCCTGTCATTGGGCCCATAATAGAATGTTAGAATCGAAGTGGAAAAGGTGTTTCAAGAATTGGTTTGAGCGCATGAACAAGTGTATAAATCATGCTGGAGACGACTTAAGAAAACAATAAAACTCTTTTTGATGGTAAATATTCGCGTTTTCATTGTTAGGCCAGAATCTTTTCTAGTTCCCCTCGAATCATACACGTAATAAAATGGCATGCCGGTACGTCTTAAAACATGGCATATCATAAGTTCCTTAAGACCTTCAACTTACAAAAATTTTAAATTTCTACTTCCTCAATCGAATATGAAACAAAAACTCCATAAATCATTTATAGAAATTCACATTTTATTTATTTACATATGCCCACGCTGCCGCCGGTGTTATTTGCCGAAGAAAACAAGAAAAATAAATAACTTTACCAAAAAAGGAAATCACATGTTGACCAATTTTATTAAATCTCCAAAATAATCGACTTGTACTTAAGACCATCGCATAAATCAATTATTTTCGCGTGTTCAATATTTTGTTAATGCGCATAAATTATTATGTGCGGCAAGTGTGCGCATGGCAATAACCATCCTCTTCTGATTACAGGGCCGCTATTTAATGCTGAGAATTTTTTGTATTTGTATTTTTTTTTGGAACAAAGAAAAGACAAGGATAATGAAAACATAAAATTGTATCTTCTTTTGCAACATGCCTACGTGCATTATTACACATTTTAAGGCAGAACAAAGAACAATAAAGGTTCTTAAACTTTTGCATGGGTGTTCTAAGAAATACTACATTCATCTCAAGGCTTTTTTGGTACCTTATTGAAGGCTGAATTCTTGCTGTAACTTTGTCTAGTTGTTGGCTAACAAATAATTTCTTTCTTTATACCTAGTTGGCATACGTGCCAACTGCACGTAGGCCACTGGATTGACAACATCTTAGCCTAGCTCCGTAGCATAAGACAAATATTTTTGTTGTACTGTACACAAATAATTAGATCTGTTTGGCCACCATGGAAAAATGATCAACACCAGTTCCGCAAGTTTTTCTATTTGACTGGATTCGGCTGGATTGATGCAGATGACATTGATTTTACAACCTTATTCTTCTTTAAGTTTTCATCCACCTATCAATGTAAACCAGTGGCAGATGCTTCAATGAAATAAGTTATTTAACATAAATTGTATTAATGTAGGTCTATTATGTAGGATTTTCGTTTTTACAATTTACAAATTTGAATTAAATATTCAGATGCATTGGACTATGCATGTTTGTAAATTAACTTTCACACAGTGGGAGCTTTCGGTTCAATGCAAAGCTATATGTATAGTGTTTTTTTAATATATTACATTTATGAAGTGGCGAAAAGGAAGATTTCAAAAAGCATGTGTTTCCATATAGTAAAAACCAGGGTTTCGGAGTCGAAGTTTTGGAAATATTGTGAAGCCGATCCGAAAAAATTCTTTAAAACAGTTAAAGGCTCATAATTAAAACACAACCCTTTTAATATATATATATTGATTACAAAATGCATATAGGAAACTTTTTTGGGTCAACTGATTGTTTATAATACAAATTGGAATCATGGTCTCATATTCCTTATATTCTTGGGGAAGATCTTCCAGAAGATTTACTGGTAGGGTTTTGGGTTTTCCCGATTTTTAACATTCCCGGGAAACGGGAATAATAAAATCGTCATTCCCGGGAAATTTAAAAATAAGAGATTGGATCAACACAACAATACTTCTGACGTTTCTGGGGGTTTTTTGAGTTTTTGAGCTAATTTCTTAGGAAGTATGAATTTGCAACTAAAAATTTATACCGTTTTAACTAGGGTCGCACACAATACATGTTGCCAAACATTTAAAAGAGAGAGTAGATAAAAGTTATTTCCAAATGTTTTGTAATTTATTGATTCTGTAAAATCTAATCGAATTCTTATTCTATGATATAGAAGTGACAGGCATAGTTTAGTCATTCATTCAATATTAGTTGCGATAAATGTAAAAAGATATTTCCCGATTTTCCGGGAAATATGATTTTGTTTCCCGGGAAAATCCCGTAACCATAAAACCGAGAATTCCCGGTGCGGGATTTCCCTACCAAAACCCCTATTTACTGGTCATCTCATAGGAGACTCCCTGGTCTTCTCCTCTTATTTTCTAATAGAAATCATTAATGTCTTCTGTGAAAGGACCTGTTGGACTTCTTAGAAAGATCTTGTGGTACTTTACGAGAAATCGTACTAACGACTAAATGGACATTTATAGAAGTGATTTAAGATGATTTTCCTGCATTTTTTAATTACGGGTATTTTTATGGGCTTTTGAAGAACCAAGCGTCTTTAATGAGGAAGTCGTTTCTTTATAACAGAAGAGCATCTGGTCATCTGTATGAAAACCTACTTGACCTTTTCTCTCTAAGCAAGGCCCTACACGGAGGAAAAGAGGCCTGTCTAATATATGTCCCAAACATATTTTGCAACAAACATATACTATATGTTTGCAACAGACCCTAACATAATAAATATTTGGGTCCTGCAAACAAATGCATGTTTGGGTGCAGACAAATATTTTTTGGATGAAATATAAATATAAACCCAAAAGCCACAAAAAACAGACACATTTATAAATGGTGGGGTTGCTTCTTTTATTGAAATGCATAGAAATGCCAAACACAAAAGCAACAACAGAGGCATAGGTACCCAGCAAACCAATCGTACCGACATCGTAACGAAATTTGAAAGAAATTCGGACGCTACGTCCGAGTCGGATCCGAAATCGTAACGATATTTCAACGAAAATTGTATGAAGTGGTTGACATAATTTCGAAACGAAATATCGGATTGAAATCAGATGGATTTCGGTCAGATTTCGGAACGAGATCGGAAGTAAATCGGAATAAAAAACATAACAAAGAAAAATTGATCAATAAAAAACACGTCAGAGAAAAATTTTTTCCTTCGAAATTCATACGACATTATTCCGAAATCGTTCAGAAATCTGTACGAAAATTCGGAAGAAAAAATTCGCTTTCCGAATAAAATTCGCTTTCGGAAAGCGAATTTTTTCTTCTTTGTTATGTTTTTATTGGAAGAATGTAATTCCATACGTTTCTAATGATTTTCACCGTTGTTATTATTTTGTAGTTATAGTAGAATAATGTTAACATTATTTACGAATATGTTGGTCTATGAGCACTAGCTTGAACTATTATATGTTGCATTTATATTAAAAATATTTAAAAATTGTATATGCGAATTTTATAAACAACCACTTTGTTTTTGACAACAAAATAAAATGAGGGTTTGATGGATTTTATGTGTTCAGAATTAGTTCTTTAAGACAGAAGCTACAACTTTTCCTCCGAGAGCAAATTAAAATTCGTAGCGTTTTAGAAGAAATGATACTGGCAAAATGATCCCTTTTAACAACAAGGCCTCAAACTTTTGGGGCCCATGACCGCGAAAAATGAAGTGATGGGGAAAAACGCCGGGACACGTGTCTTCTTATATTTGGTCTTCTATCATGCTGCGGTATCAGAATACCGTTTGTTCGTGATTTTATTATACCCTCCACCATAGGATGGGGGGTATATTATGTTTGTCATTCCGTTTGTAACTACCCGAAATAATCATTGTAGACCCCAAACTATATATGGGGAATTTCAAGTGAAATCCGACAGTTCGAAGAAAAGTAATTTTTGATTTCAATTGTTTTTAGTTCAATTTATGTTCCTAGCCAACAGTAGTGCGATTCAGTAACTTTTTTAAATAACGAACCGACATCGGTAGTTAACAAAAATATTCGGTTGAGTTAACGAATGTGCTATTCTGTAACTTTATGTTTACCGATTGTAAAAATCGTTAACTCATACCGACGAATATCGATGGAATGAAAAATGTCAATTGTTAGATTTTAATATTTATAAATTGAAATCTGTATTTCTTTGCTACTTTAAAACAAAAAGCGCTTAAAGGAGGAACAAATGACTGCTTTTTGACGGAATGTGCCTTAGATAAGAGTCTGCAAGTATCAAGGATATGGTCAATCCCTAAAGCGTCAAGTATGTACATATGTGTGTATTTCTAAGCGACAAATGTCCAATGTATAGTTTTTGGTTGTTTTGTTTCAGGATATATGTACATATGTTATTACATTCCACGGAATATCGCTGCAACGCAAAATACCCAGCAACATGTTTGTGGCCAGAACATTAGTTGAATCGTGAGGGATGGTGCCGCGAAGTTTTCTCTAAAGATGTCAGTAAAGAAGATTTTCTTAAGATGGTTTCAGTATTTTTAAGCAATAAAAGCGAATATTCTAGGATAAAAAGAAAAAATAATCATTCCGGATCATTGGTCAGAGGGTCACTCCTTATTGTGCGTGTGATTTAAAAATAATAAAATAAAAAGGGTGAAATATTATTGGTATTTAAATCGCAGTTTTTTAATTACAAAGTTAAGGTCATATTTTGGGGTATGTCAGGAAATTGGAACAGCGAAAAAAAGAAGAGCTAGTTTCACCACATGAAGATTGAGCTTTGAAATTTTACATGACTTAAGCTCCTTCAGTGATGTTCGTGGATCCACGTTACCGTCATTTGACTTTACACGTTTTGTCCTCAATACGGCAATAATATCAACGGAAGTCTTCTAGAAAGCAGTATGCAATTCTTTGAGTAGGTCCTTTATAACAGTCCCACCCTTGAGTCCTTTTGAAGCTTTAGCTAATGTTTTTCTTCTTTAAGAAAACTGTGTATTCTTTAGGGTAGCCTTCAGAAAAAAATTGTCCTGAATAAGCGGAGTTTACCTTCTATACCGCCATATTAACATCAATCAGCTAAGAAATCTGCTAAATATTGCCATAAGAGACTGTCGTTAAGTCTTAACGACTACATTTTTTTGGTTGTTAACTTAACAACAATTTTCGGTAATTAACGACATATTTTACCGACAAAAATCGATAATATTGGTATACAGAATAGCACTTACCGACAACTATCGTTAACTACCGACATTCGTCGTTAATTCTATCGTTAAGGAGTTACGGAATCGCACTACAGAACATTTTAGTATATTTTAAAATTATTTTTTGACCAACGGTACAGACATATCGCCTATTGAAATTATCGCATTTTTAAAGAACTATGTTCAAATAAATACTCATAACTTCTTTAATATTGGTCCAAATGGGACCATCTTTTTTTTGATTTGTTTTTTTTTATCAGCTATCGAAAGAAATTTTTAAAAGAAAAATATACAGTGGGCTTCAATGCAAATTTTCGGGATTTAATATTTAAAATCAATTTTTAAACATGATTGCACCCTTCGATTTTTTCAAAAAAATTTTATGTTAAACTACGTTCAATTACAAAAATTTTAAGCTATATGTGGTAATGGGATTCGGACGATTACTATTTTTTCTGAAAAAAATTTTGTCAATACAATTTTTCCTTAATACCTTTGTCCAAAATTTGTATTTCCTGTATTTTTGAAGCTAAGAGTACATATTTATCATTATATGTTATATATTTATCATAAAAAATAGAGAAAAAATCCACAGTGAACTTTAATGGAATTTTCGCTGATGCATTTTCAAAATCGAAAAATGACGCAGTTTTTAAGATGTTTGAGATAAATTCATAAATATAAAATCAAAACAAATATTTATAAATGAAACTTTTAATTTTTTTAATAAAATAATAAATTTTGGACAAAGGTATAAAGGAAAAATTGTATTGACAAATTTTAAAAAATTCAGAAAAAAATAGTTATCGTCCGAATCCCATTACCACATAGGGCTTAAAATTTTTGTAATTGAACGTAGTTTAATACAAAAAAATTAAAGAAAATCGAAGGGGTCGAACATCTTTAAAAATTGATTTTAAATATTAGATCGCGAAAATAGCATCCAAGCCCACTGTGCAATTTTTTTTGCTACTTTTTATTTAATAGCTGATAAAACAACAAAACATACAAAAAACGATTTTTTCAATTGGGACCAATATTAAAGAAGTTATGAGTATTTCTTTGCATGTAGTTTTTACAGAATTTGACTTTTTCAAGGCGCGATATCTCTGGAACCGTTAGTCAAAAATATCTGAAAATATACTAAAATGTTTCGTTAATCAGCAGCATCACCACAGCAAAATATAAAGGAAATCAAAAACCTCATCTTGAAAAAGTGTCCGATTTCACTCAGAAATCCCCATATGTACAGTTGCTCCAAGCGAAAGTTGTACACCTAATGAATTTTTTTTAATTGACTTATATCTCCGGCACAAAAAGGGATATAAAGAAAGTATTTACGCGGCCTTTTAGTGCATTTAGTCGACAATTTAGAAACACGATATAATAAAATAATCAATCCTTTTACATTGTTGAAAAATTAAATTAGCTAAAATACTAAGAATTTTAGCACCAAGCGAAAGTCGTGCAGCAATTATAAAGACAACGTATTTGTTAATACAATAAATTCTAGTACATAATCCTGTTTTTTGTTAAATCCTACGATCGATTTAGTGTAACATCTGTGCTTCTTTACAATTGAGAGGGTCAATTCTGGAAACTTGTGTAAGGTTAAATGGGAAAGAAGCGTAAAAATGAAACAAAAATTATTTGTATGAAACAACATGAGAAAATGATTTATTCAACTTTACAAAATCAATTTTTTTAGACTCAGCAGATATCGAAAATTAAAACTGCAAAGCTATTCAATACCTTGATATCTACTAATAAGAAAAATACACATATGAAATATTTAAAATAACTCAAACATTAAAAAAATAATATTTTCTTTTGGATAGTTTAATACACGAAGTGCAAAATGAGTTGATTTTTAGTGTCCAGACACTCTAATCGATTGAGAAAAATATTTGGAAGCTTATTTTTCCAATGTGCAGTCAAATTTTTACAACATAAATACCTTGTCAATTGGTGATAAAAAAAAGGCGTAAAAAAGCTATACATAAATTTATCCAAGAGCGATGTTTAGAATATCAAAACAATAGCGATGAATGCATAAATTTTCTTAAAAGAGTGTAATTTTCATATATCCAACAAGTTCTGTGCGAAACCTGGCATTACATTGCGAAAAATCCCACAAATTGCTTCATGCCTACTACACGAATAATAGAACATAACGCATCAGTGTATTTGTGAGTGTGTGGGGCTTATCTTTCAGATTTGAATCTTTGTTTTATAATTTTTTTGAAGTCATTGGGAATCAAACTGTGAGATTTTACAATTAAAATGAGTTCTCACTACCTGGCGAATAATGTATTGGTCAAGGTAAGCGTTGTTCTTTCTGCCAAAACTCTGACTTCAAGCATAAAAGCTTATTATTTGCGACCACTGGTATTATATAATTGTTGCAATAACATGGGTTGGCTGGACTGTAGTCCAAGCTTGAACAATAAATCGTATATAGTGGTTCTATAAATGGAAAATGTCTCCAGAAGACTTATACTTCCAGACATCCTTATAGGAGAGATTTTCAAAACAAACATCAACATATTTTAAACTTCAGCTGTTCAAAACTGGTCAAAAATATTCTAAATCGATTGCAGAATTTAATTGAAACCAGAAATATGCCGAAGGACGATTTATATTAATAAATATTTTGTCTTCATAATTGCTGTACGACTTTCGCTTGGTGCTAAAATTCTTAGTATTTTAGATATTTTAATTTTATAACAATGTAAACGGGTTGATTATTTTATTATATCGTGTTTCTAAATTGTCGACTAAATGCACTATAAAGCTGCGTAAATACTTTCTTCATATCCCTTTTTGTATCGGAGATATGTATATGGTAATATTCAAAATTGTTTTACAATCGTTGAAGTTGAGGTTCACCATTTAATAAGTCGCGAACTGTTAATATATTTTATAAAATATGAATATATTTATATTAACTGAAGTGTTTTAGCCACGATCTCATAATATGGACCATAACAAATAATTTTCGTGGAAGCTGCGTTGGTGGTAATATAAAAAAATGGATAAAAATGTGTTGAAGTCAGCAAGCTTTTTTGTGTTTTTTCTTGATTTCTGGTCAAACCAGGGAAAATTCAGACCTGAGCTCAAAGAAAGAATTGAAGAATACCCCTTGGGCAACATGATTCTAATGTGTGACTTCTCGATATATACAGTGCATCCCCCTAAAATCGATGCTGACATTTTGAAGTTTTGAAATCGGGGTTTTTTGAATTTTTCTTATAATTGGAGGGCGCAACCAGATAATGACCTAATCTGTTTATTGGATTGTAGAACTCGTGATTCCACGTCGTTTGATGTATATCTCATGAGTGTGCTCCCCACAGCTCCCTAGTAATAGGAGTCCAAAGTCGAATTTTTGGTGCGTAATTTTTCTTTAAAAACCTATTTTTTGGCTTAAAAATGTACAACTGTGACTCAGGTACCCTTGAACACCGCGTGATTTTGGTTTTTTCCGCGCCGGATTCAATGAGCCCTACCGCGATCGAATCCATCCACTAAAACCGCTGATATAGATACACTGAAAATAGGAAAATAAGCAAAATTTTATTTTGACTAATCCGCATACTTAACCGCGATTGCCCTTAAATTTTTTTACATAAATGGAATCCTTTATACACGATTATAATATTTGTCAAAAAGGTGTGTCATGAATTTCAGAGATTCGGGAGTAGTATTCGTATTTAACCAAAAATAGAACCAGGTAGCACATCCGCGGTTCTTGACGAATCTGTATAAAATTTGTCTTATTGACGTATTTTTAACAGGGGGTCACTGAAATCGGATGCGCCTTGTAATCATATGAACATCGCGTTATTTTTACCCACATGAAGCATTTTGGTGTAGTAAGATGCAACTGATGGCACACTTTGGCGGTTAAATGAAACATGGAAAAATGCAAACATATTGACAGAGATGCACTCGCTCTATGCGAAAAGCACATGCGCCTCAACTGATTTTAACTATTTCGCGCGTTATACGGTTTTTAACTTTTATGTTTTTTCTTTGATTGTAATATCTATATCACTCTTTATTTTCTAATTCTATTGCTTATCACACTATGCAAATATACTTTCACGATGATAAACTATTTTCCTTGAAGAGGTTTTAGCAAAATAATTCAGGTTTTGTTAGGAAATTTAGCGAAATAGTAGAATAACTCCAAAAAATGTTCTCAAATTTTTCGTATTAAACCAAAAAATATATTCTTGAAATAATGTTCCAACAATAAACTTTTGTCTTTTGTTGTAGCTGCAATATGCAATTTAAAATCCTAATCAATAAAATTTTGGTATCACATTTTTCTGCACATTGTCTAGATTCTGTACGTATTTTTAATTTATTTTTTAGAGATTTTTATGGACTCTGAGTAAGAATAAATAAAATTTACTCCAATATTCCTTCATTATTTTTTGATTTTCCGCGAAAATGAAAATAAATTTAGCTAATATTTAGGCGTCTACGAATAGATATTAAATGTTGTTACCGATTTATATATACATTTTGGTATTACAACACAAAGGGCATTTTTAAATATTTTTTCTTTATAAGGGAATAAAACCCCCCATAACTTTTGGGCGCAGCATCCAATTTTGTGAACGCGAACATATTTGAAACCACGATTTTTTTCTGAACCCATGTAACAAAAATCGTGAATGTGCTTGTCAAAATTTTTTTAAATTTTTTCTCTATGGAATTGTAAAGGAAATTTGAATTTTACCATATGTCAATTAAAAAAATTTCATTAGGTGTACGACTTTCGCTTGGAGCCACTGTATATTCTTGATCAGCGTGCAATTCTACATCGATATAGCCATGTCCGTCCGTCTGTCCGTCTGTGGAATTCACTCTAGCTTCCGAACGGATTAAAGTAGGTGGATGAAATTTTGGTCAAATCTATTACATGTATGTAGGACTTATTGAAAGCGGACTATGGTATTGAAAGCGGGCTATGTAGTTCCACGTTTTCGTATAGCCCCCATACAAAGTGACGCGTGACGCGTCGTCGTTTTAAGGAAGCTTTAGAATATTTGTCCCATTTGACCACCGAATTGGTTGTAATTTGGCATTTTGTGTTTCCAGTGGCTAAAAATACTTCTACCAAATTTTGTTTATATAGGTCCACGTTTTGATATAGCCTCCATATAAGGCCCCATGTATAGTACGCGTCGTTTTAATATATTTTGAATGTATTAGTCCCATTTGACCACAGAATCGGTTGTAACTTTGCATTTTGTGTTTCAAGAGGCTAAGAAACATATCTACCATAAAATGTTTACATAGGTTCACGTTTTGGTATAGCCCCCATATAACGCCCCATATATAGTACGCGTCATTTTAAGATATTTTGAATGTATTAGTCGCATTTGAGCACCGAATTTGTGGTAATTTGGTATTTTGTGTCTCTAGAGGCTAAAAACATTTCTACTAAAGTTTGTTTATATAGGTCCACGTTTTAGTAGAGCCCCCATATAACGCCCCATATATAGTATGCGTCACTTTAAGATATTTTGAATGGATTAGTCCCATTTGACCACCGAATCGGTTGTAAGTTTGTATTTTGTGTTTCCACAGGCTAAGAAATATTTATACCATAATATGTTTATATAGGTAAAGGTTTTGATATAGACCCCATAGGACCATATCTCCCGATTTTCGGTATTTGAAGGTTTTAGCCTCATTATCCTACTCCTGCAATAAAAGGAAGAGTTTAGTACGTTCATAAACGAAATAAGACTAATTGTTGTTATTCACTTCAATACAGTTCGTGGTGGAGGGTATAAAAAGTTCGGCCTTTCTTACTTGTTTTTTTTTTTTTTTTAAATTTTGTACGTGTCACACATTGATATAAAATAAAATGTTTTGTTTTTCTATGAAGAATTTCATGTAAATATAAATTAAAAAATAACTTACAAAGCTAGGATATTGAAATTTCGGGAAGTGTTGCACTACATAAAGGATATTAACAAATATTTTTGTGAAACAAATTGCAGGATGTTTTCAAAGTATTTTTAGCACTTAATTTTTCAAGGACATTTTTGATGAGTACAAGTTTTTAAAATATTTTTTTGAAAAATGTTGTCCTTTGAAATTTGAATGTCCTTTAAAAGGTCAACAGGATGAGAAAATGAAAAATTTTAAGGGTCATTTTACTCAATTTTTCTTATAGTTTCAGACGTATATAGCCTGGTTCAGGTGTAACGCAATTATTTGGAAATTGTCGCACGGTGTAATACTCCCTTCGAAAGAGCTCATATGATGCGTCATAGTAGTTCTTTCCAAAACATGGATCAATATTTACAATTCTCCGAATTGAGCTTTTGAGCCCCTGGCAACACACAATATTAAATTACAGCAATCTCGTTTCGAAAATTTGACAAAAAACCCTTGAAATATATAAAATTGGGCAATACCAGTATTTTTTCTATCTTCCGGGAACACAAAAATCCAATTAACGACCAATTGGGTAGAAAAATATGTCTAAGATCTTCAAAAAACCTTAAATGGTGATTACGCTGATATGTGGGGCTATACGAAACGTGAACCTATACTGTCTGATTTTTTGTAGGGGATGTTTTGTACCTCTATGTATCCCCTTTAGCGAAGACAAGGTGGCATATTTCAGTTATTCCGTTTGAATAATGGGGCTAAAACTTACCGTTCAATGGGGGCTATATGAAGATGAGAAAACTGTTATGTCCCCAATGAAGACTAAATCCCAAATTTAAATCGTTTCGGTGGGATATTGGAGCCAAAATCTTCAAAATACCGAAAATTTGTAAATGCTATATGAAATTTGGAATCTTGTATTTGGGTGGGAAGACTAAATACCAAATTTCAGCCTTTTCGGTGGGATATTGAGGTAACAATCTTCAAAATACATACCGAAAATGGGGGCTATATGAAGATTAGTGCCTATACCGACAAATTTCAGGTGGAAAGTTTTATACCGCCAACGAAGACTAAATATCAAATTTCAGCTATTTCGGTGCTTTAATGAGACAAAAACCTTCAGAATACCGAAAATCGGGGGTACCGTTCTTTGGGCGCTATACGAAGGCGTGGACCCATACCGACAACTTTCAAGTTTAAAGTTTTATACCCCCAACAAAAATTAAATACCAAATTTAAGTCATTTCGGTGGGATATTGAGGACACAACTTTAAAAATACCAAACATCGGTGTTACCGTTCTATGGACCTATACAGATAAATTTCAGTAAATATTAAAAAAAAAAAATAGCTGATGGCCATTGTAGCCAATTCTATGTCTAATTAACATTGTTTTTACTACAAGTTAATATAATAAATAAAATAAAACATTTTTAGTGGGGAAATTTATTTTCGGAGTCGACTACGGAGTTGAGTCATAAAAAAATTGGACTGGAGTTGAAGTCTGACCTAAAATGGCTCCATTCCAAAGCTCTGGTCAAAACAAAAACATATTTTATAAAAAAACTCGATAATGATTTACTTTTCACCCACTGTGCTCTCCATTGCTGCACATATGAATGCAAGACGGATGCAGTATCATCGTTAAATTTGAATAGCTCGTTTTCCGGTCAATTGTTTCTTGATAACACAAAATAGAAAATACACATTTTTATCATATATATAACGTAGTCGGCTTTAGATACATACTAATTATGTAATATGTAAATAATAGAATGGTCAAACAAAATTATAAATATTTACATATGTAACTGGAATTTCTTCTGACATTGACATCAAATTCAAGTTTAGGTGTTATGTTGTTAATCTAGTCACCAAATAGGTCACAAAAATCGTTATGGTATATTATTAAAACTGCTTGAAATGTTCTCTTTTTCTCGAACAATGTTAGTTTAGTTAATCATCAATACGATTAACTAAACTAAAATTGTTCGAGAAAAAGAGAACATTCCAAGTAAATTTAATAATATTCCGTAACGATTTTTGTGACCTATTTTGTGACTTGATTAACAACAGATCACCTAAACTTGAATTTGATGTCAATGTTTAAATTATAATGTAATATTTCCATATAATTTGAAAATTTTCATTTTAATATTTATTCGAAGTAAAGTGATTCATTTGTTATCAGAAAGTGTATTATTTACTTACTTAGGTGGCCCATAACATAACATTTGTTCCATAAGACGAACTAAGAAAAAATCTCCATTTCTCTCTGTTTGTAGCTTTATTTTTCCAATCTGAGATATAGATTTTTCTGATGTCTCGTTTCACTTGTTCGCTCCAACGAAGCCTTGGCCTTCCAGTACTGTATGAACCGCCTTGTGCGGGCCGTATTTATACGCCTTTTTAGCGGGTTCATTATCGCTCATTCTTATGACATGGACTAGACAACGCAATCGTTGTATCTACATTCGTTCAACAACACTGATATCGTTGTATAGTTCATATAGCTCATTTTTCATACGACGTCGATATTCACCGTCAACGAAGATTGGCTCGTAGATCTTTTGAAGAATTTTTCCCTCGGACACACCAAACACTGCCTTATCTGCTTGCGTAAGTATCCATGGTTCGGAACCATACATTAGAACGGGTAGTATCAGTGCACAGTAGTGGCACTTACAAGGGAAGGTGTGACAAAAATTTTTATCAATGGGTCCTAGTGACCTGAAAATACCCTAACAAAAATATTGCAGTCCTAGGTCTAAGTTTCCGCGTGGTTTCCATATAACGAATCATCCTGCATTGTGGTATTTTACTGTTACCAACATATTGTTCAAACGAATTTGTTGTAATGCAAGAGTTCATATTGCATAGTAAACTTATGAGGGCAAGCGCTTTTTCTTGTTCTGAAATTCACTTTCAATAAAAAACTATATTTTTATATTCACAAAAAAGATACAATTCAGGAACTTTATTATTTCAAGTTAATATATAGACTGTACCAAAAAGACTGAATGTTTCTTAGAAAAAAAAACAAAAAATGGATTTTGTATACGAGACAAGTTTAATGTTTTATTAACGGTACACGGTGCGCCTTAACTAATTTTAAATGGAAGGTGCTTACACCTGGGCAGTTTTTGCAGATTCTGAATCTAGAATGCTCATAGATGAGAAATATCGAGAAACAAAAAAATCGCCGGAGGGATTATCAAATAAATCGCGATTTAAGTTCACATTTTAAGGGTTCTTTAGGTTTTCACGATTTCGCTGTGAAAATTCTCCACAAGATTGACCTTTATGATATTTTCGTAGGCTTTACCGATTTTGAGATATAGAGGTTCAAATTGAGACAATGCACTGACTGTATCGCCTCCTTATAAAACAATGTCATAACTGCAATTTCCCAAATTAAACGTATATATCTGGAAAATGGTACAACCTAGTAAAAAATAAATCCCATCCCATTTTGTAGAGAATTTTCAGAGCTTCAACATTTTCTTTAGTCCCATTTTGATAGGACTTGCGGTTTCCAAGCAAAATCTTGAAGACTTAAGATAAAAACATAAAAATTCAAACTGAACCTCTATATCTCAAAAATGATAAAACCTACGAAAAAAACCTAAATGCCAGTCTTATAGAGAATTTTCACAGCTACAACATTTTCTTTAGACTCATTTCGATACGACTTGCGGTTTTAAAGCAAAATCGTGAAAACCTAAAAAACACATAAAATTGTGAATTTTGATCGTGATTTATTTAAAAATTCTTCCGTCGATTTTTTTCTGATTTTTTTTATTTTTCTTATCTATGAACATTGCTGTTTCAGAATCAGCGAAATCTTCCCATGTGTAAGCGATTTTCATCAAAAATTAGTTAAGGCGCACTGAGCATGATATTGTTTTATAAGGAGGCGATACAGTCACAGCATTGTCTGAATTTGAACTTCTATATCACAAAAACGGTAAAACCTATGAAAATATCATAAAGGTCAATCTTGTGGAGAATTTTCACAGCTACAACATTTTCCTTATGTCCATTTACTCGCGGTTTCCAAGCAAAATCGTGAAAACCTAAAGAACCCCTAAAAATGTGAACTTAAATCGCGATTTATTTGAAAATCCCTGCGGCGATTTTTTTTGTTTCTTGAGATTTCTCATCTATGAGCCTTGTAGTTTCAGAATCTGCAAAAACTTCCCAGGTGTAAGCACCTTCCATTTAAATTTGGTTAAGGCACACCGTGGGTACCAAAGAACTAAAATTCCTTGTGTTCAGACCAATCAGATCGTGGGTGATTGTTACGCCTACGACATTGTATGTTTGTTTTGGCATGTTCGATGTTTTGTTGGTATGATAATTCAACTGCAGCAAAATTACCCAGTGGCAAATTTGGCATGGGACTCAACAGTAAACCTCCCGCAGCTTTTCTGCCGAATTCCTTGTAATAATGTATTTTGGTTCTCAGTGTAAAAATTGTTTAATAGATCTATGATTCTGAGTGGTCCAACATTAGGGTGTCCCAAAAAAACTTTTTTATTAAAGAGAAAACCACCAAGATATTTTCCAACGCGAGTTTTCAGAGATGTTCCATGTTACCATGATAAATGAAATCTCTAATAGGATCAATAAAAATGATTACAAGCGGAAACCAACATTTTAATGAACGTACATACGAACAAGTATCAGTCGGCTTTGCCGACAGAGATATAGCCTTAGCCTATGTGAATTGAAACTTTCATGTACGGACATCGATCGAACCGTCTTTTCTGAATTTTGTCTATTTTGGACCAGTATGCCAGGAAGCATACTTGTCCACGAAAACGTAATATCCCTGTAAACAGGACCACAACGAACAGCATCGGTATACATTTCCAAAGGATCTTCGAACAGACCCTAAACTGCACTTAGACACAAAGGAGAGGACCGATACGGGCCGAGATAAACTAAATTTGGTGAACATATAAGGAAATCCAAAGTTTGGACCAAATTGGTTGCCTCGTTCAAGGATATCGTGCATACAATTTTAGTGACATTTTTTAAATATTGGGGGATGTACCGGAAGGTGTGGGCCGGTGTTGCCCATCTTAGAACTGAAACTAAGTTTGGACAAAATATGACGAAGGCAAAGTATGGACCAAATCGATTGATCAGTTCGAGAGTTATCGTGCTCTCCATCCACTACATATGGTGCCATAGGGGATTTTTACCCCTTTCGGGCTGTATGAAGCTGCGAATGCGAGTTGCTTCAATAAAAATCAAAGATATTCGAGAGCACGCCTTAAAGTGAACTTATCCGAAATTTTGTGTGGGAGGTACATGAAAGAGTATACAAATATAGACCATATTTGAAGCTGATCTATACCTGGTAGATATATTAGAATGTGTATAGTATGGACCAAATAGATCACTCCTTTCAAGAGTTATAGCGCACACAATTTTTCCGAACGTTTTTTAACTTTTGTTGTGTAGGTACCTGAAGCGCTTATCTTCGAACTGAAACTAAGTTTGAACAAAATATTACGAAGGCCAAATTTTGGACCGAATTGGCAGATCCGTTCGAGAGTTATCTTGCGATCCAACCACTATACACGGTGTCATAGGTTTTTTTGCACATGTCAGTCTATTTTCTCAGGAAGTATAGACTTGCTCCTGATTAAACTCGTACCGACGTATGGGGGGCAGTGAATACAAGTTGATTCAACAAAAATCAAAGCGATTCGAGAGCAGGTCCTAAACTAAACTTATCCGAAATTTTGTGTGGGAGGTACCCGAAAGAGTGGGCCCTATTGGAACCTCATCTAAGTCTGGTAGGCATTTCACCATGTGCAAAGTATGGACCAAATCGGTTACTCCTTTCAAGAATTAACTCCCTTCAAGAATTATCGTACGCACAAATTTTCCGAACATTTTCGAACTTTTATGGGGGAGGTACCGGAAGGAGTGGGCCGATGTAACCCATCATCGAACTTAAATTAAGTTTGGACAAAATATTACGAAAACCAAATTTTGGACCAAATCGGTTGATCCGTTAGAGAGTTATCTTGCGCTCCAGCCAGACAGACAGACGGACGGACATGGCTAAATCAACTCCAAATTGTCTGAAACGGATTTCGTCCAAACATTCATGGAGGCACATTTTTCCCGTATGAAAGTGTATATGGTAATAATCAAAAAAGTTTTACAATCGTTGAAGTTGAGGTTCACCATTTAATAAGTCGCGAACTGATAATATATTTTATATAATATGAATATATTTATATTAATTGAAGTGTTTTAGCCACGATCTCCTAGTATGGGCCATAACAAATAATTTTCGTGGAAGCTGCGTTGGTGGTAATATAAAAAAATGGGAAAAATGTGTTGAAGTAAACAAGTTTTTTGTGTTCTTTCTTGATTTCTGGCCAAACCACGCAAAATTCAAACCTGTGTTCAAGGAAAGAACTAAAGAATACCCCTTGTGCAACATGGTTCTAGTGTATACACTGCATCCCCCTAAAATCGATGCTGACATTTTTAAGTTTTGATTTCAGTGTTTTTCGAATTTTTCTTATAATTAGAGGGTGCAACTAGATAATAATCCAAACTAGTTAATAGGATTGTAGAACTCACGATTCCACGTCGTTCGATGTATGTCTCATGAGTGTGCTCCGTACAGCTTCCTAGTAATAGGAGTCCAAAGGCGAAAATTTGGTGCGTAAATTTTCTGAAAAACCCCTATTTTGTGGCTTTAAATTTACAACTGTCGTACAGGTACCCCTGAAACCCGCGTGATTTTAGTTTTTTTACGTGCCGGACCTAATAGGCCTTTCCGCGATCGAATCCATCCACTAAAACGCCGAATATAGATACCTTGAAAGTAGGAAAATCTGCAAAAATATATTTTGACAATTCCGCGAATTGAACCGCGATTTTCTTTGATTATTTTTACATAAATGTAATCCTTTATACGTGATTATAATATTTGCCAAAAAGAAGTGTCACAAATTACAAAGATTCGGGAGTAATATCCCTATTTATCCCAAAATAGAATGTGGTGGCACATCCGCAGTTCTTGTTTTTAATAGGCGGCCATTGAAATCGGATGCACCTTATAATCATATGCACATCGCGTAATTTTTGCCCACTTGAAGGTTTTTTTGAATAGTAAGATGCAACTGATGGCACACTTTGGCCGCTGAACGAAATATGGGAAAATCCATGCATATTGATAGACATGGACTCCCTGTATCCGAAGAGCACATGCACCTTAACTGATTTAAACGGATTGGCGAATTACGCGCTTTTTAACTTTGTTGATTTTCCGCGAAAATAAAAACAAATTTAGAAATATTTTAACATCAGCGGATAGATATAACACTCTGTTAACGATTTATACATATATTTTCTTATTAAAACCCAAAGGGAATTTTTAAATATTTTTTCTTTATAAGCGAACAAAATCCCCTATAACTTTTGGGTGCAGCATCCAATTTTGTGAACGCGAACATATTTGAAACCACAATTTTTTTCTCAACCTAAGTACAATAATCGCAGATGTGCTCGCAAAAAAATTTATTTTTATACCCTCAGCCTTTAGGCTAAGGAGGGTATATACACTTTGATACGATGAAAATGTGCCTCATCGAAATAATGGTTTTAGACCCCAAGTATGTTTGGACGAAATGTGTTTCAGACAATTTGGAGCCAATCTAGCCATGTCCGTCCGTCTGTCTGTCTGTCCTGCTGGCTGGAGCGCACGATAACTCTCGAACGGATGAACCAATTCGGTTCAAATTTTGACTTTAGTAATATTTTGCCCAAACTTAGTTTAAGTTCGAAGATGAGCTACATCAGTCCACTCCTTCCTGTACCTCCCCCACAAAAGTTCGAAGATGAAATGAAGAGATGCTTTTTTTGATTTTTGTCGTTGGACGCATCCACTGTGCAGTGTTTTGTAAAGTGTTACATGTGTTTGACGAGATGTGGCTTTGTTTTTAAACTGCTAAGCCAAAATAGCTGATGTTGTTTGTTGTTTTTAGGCGGTTCCGAGGTAGACGAAGTCTTAAACTACCTCAAAATTATAGGAACCAACGTCGACAATTGGTCCGATGGACGCATTGCGCTTCGACACCATCAAGTTGGACTTATCGCCGTTTAACACCAGACCCATTATAGCAGATTCTACTTAAACTTTCTTAAAGGTATCAGTCCTGTCTATATGATCAGCATAAGCAAGTAACATGTGACTATTGGTGTAAATTGTGTCATTTCTTTTAACATCTGCATTTCGTATAACCTTTTCCAGCAATATGTTGAATAAGTCACACGAAAGGCTGTCTCCCTGTTTGAAACCTCTTTTGGTACTAAACTCATCGGATAGGTTCTTTCCAATTTCAACTGAGGACCGGTTATCAGTTAAAGTCCTGTTACAAATCAGACATGGCTTGGACTACCTTTGAGCGTAGGGGACTGTCGAAAACTGCTTTATATGTAATCGACAAAAAGGTAGTAGGTGTCGATCTGCATCTTTTGGGTCTTCTCCAGTATTTACCGCAGGGTAAATATCTGGTCTGCGGACTAAAGCCGCATTGGTATGGCCTAATTATATCGTTCACCATAGTCTATAGTATTTCGCATAATATCCATAACACTATCTTGTAGGCAATAGGGAGAAGATTTATCACCCTGTTCTTAGAGCATACTGTCTTATCTCCTTTCTTGTGGACGGGCACAGGATGCTCAAGTTCTAATCACCGGGTACGCGTTCTTCCTACCACTAACTAGCGAATACATATACCTTATCAGCGTGTCGTCTCCGGTTTTGTATACCTCGATGGTAGGTAATCGTCTCCTGCTGCCTTATTATTCTTCAGCCGGTTTATTGCTGTTTTTACCTCATCTTGGCCGGACGGTACATATTCAATACCACCTTCTAGAAGATACCGCATCTTCGTCGTCTTCGCTAGTATTGGATACCAACAGTTTGGAAAAATGCTCTTTCCATATCCCGAGCACACTATCTGTATCAGTTACCAAATTACCTAGTGGAGGCCAACACTACAGGAGGATCTGCCTGTACCAAAGCCATCAGTTTGATGTTTCACTCTTTGGTAGAATTTTTGGACTTTATTCTGGCTCCTTTATATACCGATTTTTTCACACTACTGCTCTTCAATTTTTCAATTTTTCCGGCGAAAAAGACGTTTCTCCTCTCTCTTTTTTCCGGATACCTCTCTCGTGCGCTACGCTGTGCTACTAATCACCGGGTACGCGTTCTTCCTACCACTAACTAGCGAATACATATACCTTATCAGCGTGTCGTCTCCGGTTTTGTATACCTCGCTGGTAGGTAATCGTCTCCTGCTGCCTTATTATTCTTCAGCCGGTTTATTGCTGTTTTTACCTCATCTTGGCCGGACGGTACATATTCAATACCACCTTCTAGAAGATACCGCATCTTCGTCGTCTTCGCTAGTATTGGATACCAACAGTTTGGAAAAATGCTCTTTCCATATCCCGAGCACACTATCTGTATCAGTTACCAAATTACCTAGTGGAGGCCAACACTACAGGAGGATCTGCCTGTACCAAAGCCATCAGTTTGATGTTTCACTCTTTGGTAGAATTTTTGGACTTTATTCTGGCTCCTTTATATACCGATTTTTTCACACTACTGCTCTTCAATTTTTCAATTTTTCCGGCGAAAAAGACGTTTGTCCTCTCTCTTTTTTCCGGATACCTCTCTCGTGCGCTACGCTGTGCTACTGATTGTAGAGTAGCCTTGTATGCTGCATTTTTCTCTTCGGTAGCAGAAAGACTACCCTGGTCATACCATGGATTCCTTAGAGGATGTCTCTGGTATCCATGTATGGATTTTGAGGCTGTTTGCATGGCCTGGGTTAGAAATTAAAAAATCCACTTTTATGGACCACAATTTGGGTTTGAAAATCGTCTTTAAAAATGCAGGTATATGGATCACAGTTTGGGCTTGACAATTGTCTTTCAAAATCCACGTTTTTGGATCACAGTTTGGGCTTGAAAATTGCCTCTAAAAAATCAACTTTTATGGATCAAATTTGGGCTTAAGAATTGCCTTTAAAATCCTGGTTTAATTAGCACCATTTGGGCTTGAAAATGAACTTAAAAAATCCAGGTTTATGGACCACAATTTAGGCTTGAAAATTTACTTTAAAAATCCAGGTTTATGGACCACAGTTTGGGCTTGAAGATTGTCTTTAAAAATCCACGTTTATGGACCACAATTTGGGCTTGAAAATAATCTTTAAAAACCAATTTTTTTATGGACCACAATTTGGGCTTGAAAATCATCTTTAAAAATCCACAGTTTGGGCTTGAAAATCGTCCTTAATCAACGTTTTTCGTTCGCAGTGTGGGCATGAAAATTGTCTTTAAATCCATGTTTATATACGACAGTATGTGCTTGAAAATGGACTTTAAAAATCCAGGTTTGTGAACCACCATTTGGGCTTGAAAATTGCCTTTAAAAATCCAACTTTTGGATCACAGTTTGGGCTTGAAATTGTCTCTAAAAATCCACGTTTATGGATCACAATCCGGACTTGAAAATTCTCTTTAAAAATCAATTTTTATGGATCACAGTTTGGGCTTAACAATTGTATTTAAAATAAAGTTTTTGGGCTTAAAAAATCCAGGTTTATGGACCACAATTTGGGCTTGGAAATAGGCTTGAAAATGGACTTTAAAAATCCATGTTTATGGACTACTGTTTGGGCTTGACAATTGTCTTTCAAAATCCACGTTTTTGGATCACAGTTTGGGCTTGAACTTGTCTCTAAAATGAAAATTCACGTTTATACAGCACAGTTTGAGCTTGAAATGGTCTATAAAATCCACGTTTATGAACCACAGTTTGAGCTTGAAAATTGTCTATAAAATCAACTTTTTTTTAAAAATCCAGGTTTATGGACCACAGTTTGGGCTTGAAAATTGTCTGAAAAGATCCACCTTTATGGACCAGATAATGGGCTTGAAAATTGTATTTTAAAATCCACGTTTATGGATCACAGTTTGGGCATGAAAATTGTTTTTAAAAATCCACGTTAATCGACCATAGTTTGTTGTTCAAAATTGGCTTTAAAAATCGACTTTTATGACCCATGTTTTGGACTTGACATTTGTCTTTAAAAATCAACTTCGGTGGAGCACAGTTTTACGATACCCCGCAAACGCCTACTAAATTTCACTGAAAATGTCTGTCTCTTCATAGAAAATGTAATTAAGTTTTTGGCACAGCAATATCCTCACTATGAGTGCTAGTCAAAAAATTCAAGGTTGAATATTGTCCGTATACCAAACTGCGGGCCATAACATGCTTTCGATACATTTGGGGTTGTTTGAAAGAATTCTGCGGAATCTAGCCAAACAAAAGTTTTTAATAAAACAAAATTTTGTTTTTTTTTTTGTCACTTTCACAGTTTTCTTTCTTGATCGATTTTAACAAGGTTACATACATTCGTACATAGGTATCTTCTTCGATACTTCCCATTTCATTATTAATCCTATATTTCGGTGGATGTTTGTGTTGAAGATAATAAATATTAAGTGCTCTGCAGCTACAATATCCCATGTATGAAAAATAATAATAACACGAAATGAAATATAATCTTAAAATATATTTTGTTTTATTATCGGTATTTGGGGCTACTAGCGCCCCCATCACTAAACCTATTACAAATGTGTACAGCTAATTACATAGGCACGTACTTAAATTAGTGCACAACAATACAAATATTAATATATTCATAATATAAGGTAAATAAAATAATGAGAGAAAATTATTTTTGTATTTTAAGCGTTTCACTTTTGTTGTTTTTTTTTTGTTTTCAAAGAAAAAGTGCTCACCACTAAAACTAAAAACGTTTTTTTTATTTTTTTGTCTCATATGTTTATGTTGGTTTGTATTCGTGTGTTTGTGTGTGTATTGCATCATTGTACCCCTGCTTATAAATTAATTAAAGTTTTTTTTTTGTTTTGTTGGTTTGTTGTTTCGTGTTGATGTAAATAATGATCAAAACCCGTATTTCTAAAGAAATTTCAGCAGCCGAGGCTTTGCTATGATGATGAAATTTTGTGTTGTCGTTACGGCCAATATGTTTTAAATAAATGTTAAAATATATATATAAATAAGTGTACATATGTATGTGTGTGTTGGCCCCATAATATGAAAACAATCCACCACGGATATGTTGCTTAAGCTAAAACCGATTTCTTTGATAGATTGTCGTTTTCATCCAGTTTTGTGCTTTCGGTACTTGACGATTCGGCATCATCATCACAATCATATTCGGGATCAGGAACTTCGGGTAAATGTTCATGGTGATGATGATCTTTGTCTTCAGGGGCTGAGGGATGGGTGCCATCACCGTATTTGTCTAAGGTACGTTTAACCAAATCCTTGGAGGGTTCTTTCCTATCCCAGCACCAACCAATCTTGGCAAAGCCATCCAAAATCATTGTGGTCAAATTCAAAGAATATTTGCCCAATTCAGCTGCCTTGTAATCCCAGGGGAAGACATGGTGGTAGTTGTGCCAGCCCTCACCCATGGCAACAAATGAAACCAAAACATTTTCCCGGGGGTTAATGCGTCTGAAAAGAAAGACAAGAAACAACAAATTAATCTCGAGCCATTTTCCTCTGTTCCTCATGTAACAACTTACTTATCATAGGGACGTGTACCCCACAAATGAGCAGCACTATTCACCGACCAGGTAAAGTTCAAGGAATACACATAACGGAATACACACTGCATTATGAAACTAATATACCATTCTTCACCCCACAAGTAAACGGGAATAGCAGTGGGAATAATGAAACAGCAAAGCATTTTCAATGGAATAAAATATTTCTCATGGAAACGTACGACAGGATCAGCCAAAATATCACTCATATCCAATTGACGACCACGTCGCAATACTTCAGGATGTTTGTGCATCATCAGCCAGCCAACGTGGGCAAAGAAAAAGCCACGATTCGAATTGTGTGGATCAGCATCGGTTTCCGAATACTTGTGATGTACTCTGTGATCTCGCACCCAATCGTAAAGACTATTCTGTGGGTTATAAAGAAGAAACGTGAAAAAGTTATTAGAGGATGTATAATATTCGGTCCATACTGTTTGTGTGCTTCACAATGAAAAGAACATAAAACCTTGCAAATATGTCAAATCGAGCTGTGTCGTAAAAAGATGAGTAAAATGTGTGATTGTATGTTGAATGATAAGATTAAAAACGAAATATACATCTGCAAAGCACTCGTAGTTTATAAGCGAAATTATAAAAAATTGAAGAGGTAAATGTACAATTTCCAGAATGAGAATGGTAGTTGATGGTATTGACAATGTTTTTATTAAAAAAAACATTTTCATAATTCGTTTTCTAACTTCCATAAAACTAAATTCTTTGTAAATTACTTTTTCTGGTATTTTTAATACCAATACTATTATTTTATGTTGAGTTTTACTAAAGTTGTGAGTATTTGTGAGTCTCGATATCTATTTTACGATGAAAACATTCCACTGTCCCCATCCGCCACACGGTAAGTTATTCCGCTTATACCACACCTGTAAAATCGTCAAAATTCGGAAAAACTGGAAGGTACGTTTATATAGGAGCTACACCTTAACTTGGACCTACATATATTGAACATTTTTTGCAAGGAGGTATTTTATTCACTAAGAACTCAAAATGCAAAATTATAGCCAAATCGGTTGGAAAAGTTGGTCGAAATCGTGAAAATACCGAAAATCGGGAAGTGCCTCTATATGGGGGCTATACCTAAACGTTCATCTATATTGAACATTTTTCCGAGGAGGTAGTTTGATCACTCAGAACTCAAAATGCAAAATTTCAACCAAATCGGTTCGAAAATTTGTATAAATTCCTAAAAATTCCAAAAATCGGGCGGTACCTTTTCTCTCTCTTTTTGTCTCGTTATAAACCTTCCGAGGCGGTAGCTCGATTAGTAATTTGTCCATATTTACATTTGCCAATTTTCCTTGCGGCAATTGTCAGTTTGTCGGTGAGAGAGGGTGCTGAGAGGCAAAGGGTTACCATATGCCCCTCCTCTCTCTCCTTCAAATTGACAATTGCCGCAAGGAAAATTGCCTATTTTTGGCACTCCTTTCTATACAAGTTGGACCTCTGTACCACCCTGCCTAAATTAGGTCAGACGATGTACCTAAAATATCTTCAATCGGACGGCACATTTATATGGGGGCTATATCAAAGTGTGGACCTGTGTTGACAACTTTTGATGGAGAAGTTTTGTTACCACCTCAAAATTACCAAAACTATTGATAGTTTGGTCAACAAATGTAGATAAATTCCTCAAAACAAATAAAGCCGAAGGTATCGTTATAAACACAATAACAGGAGTAGTGGAGCGACCTATAATTCAATTCCAATAGCAGCGAAGACGACGAAGATACCACAGACCCAATCCCAGAAGGTGGTATTGAATGTATATCGCCCAGAAAAGATTAAGTAAAGACAGCAATAAATCGGCTGAAGAATAATAAAGAACCGAAGGCTTATCAACTGAGCTGTTCAAAACCGGAGGCGACACGCTGATAAGGTGTATTCATCAGCTAGTTAGCACCATCTGGAAGGAAGAACGAGGAGCCGACGATTGAAACCTGAGTATTCTGTGCCCCGTCCACACGAAAGGAGATAAGATAAGATAAGATAAGATAAGATAAGAAAGGAGATAAGGAGATAAGATTATAGGGGCATAAGTCTACTCCCTATTGCCTACAAGGTCGTGTCAAGCATATTGTGCGAACGACTAAAGCCAATGGTCAACGAGATAATTGGACCATACCAATGCGGCTTCAGACCTGGCAAGTCAATCATTGACCAGATATTTACCCTGCGGCAAATCCTGGAGAAGACCCAAGAGATGCAGATGGACACGTACCATATTTTTGTCGATTATAAAGCAGCCTTCGACAGCCAGCTGCGTTCAAAGGTATTCCAAACCATGTCTGAATTTGGTATCCCTGCAAAGCTCATCCGGCTTTGTAAAATGACTTTGACTCTACGAAGAATTTTATACCAAAAGATATTTCAGACAAGGAGACAGCCTTTCGTGTGATCTGTTCAACATCCTGCTGGAAAAGGTTATACGAGAGGCAAACGTCAAAAGAAGTGGCACAATCTACGCCAATAGCCACATGTTACTTGCTTATGCTGATGATATAGACATCATGGGACGATCAATAAAGGAAGTAACTGATACCATTATGAAGGTCGAATGAGAATCTGCTAAAGTGGGTCTGGCGATAAACGGTGAGAAGATGAAGTTGATGGTGTCGACGCGCAATGCGTCCATTGGGCTCGAACCAACTGTGGAAGTTGGTTCCTATAATTTTGAGGTAGAAAAAGACTTCGTCTACCTCGGCACCGCCTTAAACACAGCAAACGACATCAGTTGTGAAATAAAAAGAAGAATTGTTGATGTATGGCTCCGAATCCTGGGTACTTGCGCAAACAGACATGGCAGTGCTTGGTGTGTTTGAGAGAAAAATTCTTCGAAAGATCTACGGACCAATCTGCGTTGACGGTGAATATCGACGTCGCATGAACCACGAGCTGTATCTGCTATACAACGACATCAATGTAGTTAAACGTATCGAGATGCAGCGATTGCGTTGGCTAGGCCATATCATAAGAATGGGCGAATATGAACCCGCTTAAAAGGCGTATAAATACGAACCGCTTGGCGGTGCACGCAGAATTGGCAAACCAAGGAATAGATGTCGCAAACAAGTGGATGAAGAGATGAAAAGGCGCGGTATTCCAGAGTGCGAAGCAACAAATAGAGAGAATTGCAGATTAGGGATAGGTAATGGAAAGCAATAATCGATTTTTCGACTATTCGATTATGGTCTAAATCTTAAAATGCGATTTTTCGGTCTTCCGATTATTTCAGTTGTCTTAAAACTCGACTTTCGACTTTTTCATAACCGCAGAAAATCGATTATAATCGACTATTCGTCGATTTCCGAGTTTTCTTTTGAAACTGTAAAACCGCCAAAAGTGTAAAACCGCCAAGTCAACAATCTATGGTCAAACTCGAAAATCGATCACAAGGTAATCGATTATGCGATTTTTCTTCCAGACAAAAGTCGACTACGATTTTTAGATTTTTGACTGCAAAAAATCGATTGATCGATTAACCGAAAGTTGACTTACTTATCCCTATTGCAGATCTTTTCTTATTTCGGCCTACAGAACAATGTTCTGTAATGGGCCATCTAAGTAAGTAAGTAGCCCTTGTCGGCATAGTATACAGAAATAAAGCCCATTATCCATCATATACAAGGACGTGGCCATAAATGCATATCGACACCATTAAGGGGAACTCGGCGGACACAATTTGAACATTTGCAAGTAAAATGTGTAAAAAACAAGTTAAAAAGTGTCAGTCGGCTTTGCCGACAGATATATACCCTCAGCCAATGTGAAGTGAAACTTTCACCTACGGACAGACCGAATGTATACAAGGTCTCTTCAGAATTTTGTGGCCCTTTTTAAACATTTGAACTTGCCGACAAAAAATGTGGATTAGGAATTAACTGCACTAAGACACAAATGTTGAACCTTTGTGCGGGAGGTACCCTTAGGGAGGACCGATATGGGCCATTTACGAAGTAAAACTAAATTTTGAAAACATTTTTTGGAGATCCAAAGTTTGGACCAAATTGGTTGCCCCATTCAAGTGATATCGCCAAAGCATTTTAGTGGCATTTTTTAAATATTGGGGAGAAGTACCGGAAGTTGTGAACCGGTATTGCCCCATGAAACTAAGTTTGGATATAATATGACGAAGACCAAATGTTGGACCAAATCGGTTGAAAATTTCGAGAGTTATCGTGCACTCCGACAGCCACATATGGTGACATAGGGATTTTTTTACACCTTTCGGGCTGTTTTCCAAAGAAATATGGACTTGCCCCTGAATGCGAATGCAAATCGCTTCAACAAAAATCAAAGTGATTCGAGAGCAGGTCTTAAAGTGAACATCTCCGAAAATTTGTGTGAGATGTACCAGAAGGAGTAGACAAATATAGTGCATATTCGAACCTGATCTATATCTGGTAGATATATTAGGATGTGCAAAGTATGGATTACATCGATCACTCCCTTCAAGAGTTATCGTGCGCACAATTTTTCCGAACATATTTGAACTTTTGTGGAGTAGGTACCTGAAGGAGTGGACCGATATGGCTTTTCTTCGAATTTAAACTATGTTTGGACAAAATATTACGAAGGCCAAATTTTGGAACGAATCTGCAGATCCGTTCGAGATCATAGATCATAGAGGCTCTTTGCAACTTTTAGGCTATTTTCTCAGGAAGTATGGACTTACCCTTGATGAAACTTGTACCGCCGTATGGGGGGCAGTGAATGCAAGTTGTTGCAACAAAAATCAAAGCGATTCGAGAGCAGGTCCTAAACTGAACTTTTCCGAAATTTTGTGTGGGAGGTACCCGAAGGAGTGGACCGATTGAGTCCATATTGGAACCTCATCTCAGTTAGGTAGAAATATCACGATGTGCTAAGTACGGACCAAGTCGGTTATTCCCTTCAAGAGTTATCGTGTGCACAAATTTTCCGAACATTTTCGAACTTTTGTGGGGGAGGTACCGGTAGGAGTGGACCGATATAACCCATCTTCGAACTTGAACTAAGTTTGGACAAAATATTGCGAAAGCCAACTTTTGGACCAAATTGGTTCATCCGTTCGAGAGTTATCGTGCGCACCAGCCAGCCAGACAGACAGACGGACGGACATTGCTCAATCGACTCCAAATTGTCTGAAACACATTTCGTCCAAACATACTTGTCTAAAACCATTATTTCGATGAGGCACATTTTGCCCGTATGACAGTGTATATTCCCTCGTTAGCATAAATGCTGAGGGTATAATTATAGCGTTGTATCCGATACCAAAAGGCACAAGGGAGACTTCTGTCATATCAATGAATACACATTTTAAGCTTTGTTTTCCTGGACATGAACTTTTTATCCAAACAACTTGCAGTCGCCCCAATGCAATTTTTGTTCCAAAATTTCATAAATTTTGAGCAAAAATGACGTCGCATGTAAATCGTTCAGGAGCTATCGAACATTGTCAACGATTATCCACATTATCGCAAAATGTGAAGGTTTTGCTCACTTCGACTGCAATGGCGTGGCACATCATGAATTCTTGCCACAAGGTCGTACGGTCAATAAGGAATACTACCTTGCACGAAGCAATCCGTCAGAAACGCACAGAATTTTGAAAACGGTAATAAAGGATTTTGCACTATGATAACGCACAAGCTCACACATTGATGCTTTTGCGAGAGTTTTTGAACAAAAACAAAACCGTTATCCTGCCTCAACCATCGGATTCACCGGACTTGGCCCCGCTGACTTTTTCCTCTATCCAAAACTGAAGATACCGATGAAAGGAACGCGTTTTGCCACCATTGAGAAGATAAAAGACAAATCGAAACACGAGCTGATGGCTATACCAAAAGCGAATTTCAGAAGTGCTTTGAGGATTGGAAAAAAACGCAGACATAAGTGTTTTATATCTCAGAGGGATTACTTTGAAAGGGACAAAACATCAGATCAGACCTTGTATTGGGAGAGGCAGACATTCACATGTAGATCATCCTCATCATCAATGTCTTTGACTTATCGTGGGTATTTGTGTATTTTTGTGAGAGCAGATTTCACTTAGTATTTCACCCAGTGGATTTATTCCTAGTTCACTGTACTAGTTCCAAATCGTATGAATAATGTCATAAAATCTAACGTGTGATGTTACGTATACGCAGTTTTTCATAAAAATGATAGAACTGCATAGTGATCTAGATAGCATCACATAGTTCAATTTCGAACAGTGCAGTGTGGACGTCATTTCAGCATTTCGGTCTCATCAATTTTGGCGGCGGCCTATACACTATCTCATCCTGATTCTTTGTTACTTTTTAGTTGTTTTATTGCTTATTTTATTTCATTCTAGCTGATTTCAGACATGCTTGAAATTTTGTGAGTGTGTGCGGGGAGGGGGATGGGGAGGTTGGTACCTAAAGGGGTGCACCGATATGACTTATCTTCGAACATAAATTTAGTTTGGAGAAAATGTTGGACCGAATCGGCAGATCCCCTTGAGAGTTATCTTGAGATCCGAACAATGCACACTGTGTCATAAAGGGTTTTTGCACCTTTCAGGCTATATTCTCAGGAAGTATGGACTTGCCCCAGATGAAATTTGTACCGTTGTATGGGGGGCAGTGAATGCAAGTTGTTACAACAAAAATCAAAGCGATTCGAGAGCAGGTCGTAAATTAAACTTTTTCGAAATTTTCTGTGGGAGGTACCCGAAGGAGTGGACCGATTAAGTCCATATTCTAATTTCTAAGAGTGGTAGAAATTTCACCATGTGCAAAGTATGGACCAAGAGTTATCGTGCGCACAAATTTTCCGAACATTTTCGAACTTTTGTGGGAGAGGTAGCGAAACAAGTAGACCGATATTACCCATCTTCAAACTTAAACTAAGTTTGAACAAAATATTAGGAAAGCCAAGTTTTGGACCGCATCGGTTGATCCGTTCGAGAGTTATCGTGCGCTCCAGCCAGAGATACAGACGGACGGACATGGCTAAATCAACCCCAAATTTTCTGAAACGGATTTCGTCCAAACGTACTTGGGGTCTAAAACCATTATGTCGATGAGGCACATTTTGCCCGTATGAAAGTGTATATACCCTCGTTAGCATAAATGCTGAGGGTATAAAAAATTGTGGGTATTTCAGCTGCACATAATTGGCATCTATCAGCAAGTGGCTATATGGCTAATTCTTTTAACGATAAAACGGCCTTGTTTGCTAAAAATGGTAATCTCTGTCCCGTTTACAGAGTTTTGTCATAAAAATATAACTCTGATAGACATTGTTGTCAAATTTATTACCCATTTCGTATTTAAACACTACTTCGCAGAATCATAATCCGCATCATGACGGGTGCTTATTAAAATTTTATGTATGCAGTTATTAAAATTATCGGCATTGCAATAAATGTTAATGTTAGTTTTTATTGCTGCTTTTAGCTGCTGTATTAAGGTAGATGTACAGTATTAAGTCATACTTGAAAGAATATCTGCATTATTACCTTTTTCCAAATTAACTATATCTTACTTTAGCAATTTCTATAAACCACGCCAAGCAACTCAAAATATTTTCAATTTTTGAAAAGGTGTGCTAATAAAAAATTATACATTAGCCCTTAAGGCCTAATGAAACTTCTTCTCGTTTTCAAGAGTACTACAACATATACAGACGTTGTTTTTTTCGATAATAAGTTTAACACTTACCTGACCAGCTGAAGTATAGCATAACATTAAAATAATACGCATTGGCAAATTCGCCTTAAATGAACGATGTGTCCAATAACGATGGGCACCACCGGTAACACCAAAGCCAACAACAGCACCCATAATATAGGCTGTAAAAAAAACAAAAACAAATTAATTTTAATGTTATTCGAAATTCCTATTTTAAAAATAACATTTAAAATAGCATATGTAATCTTTGCTACAATTTTTATAATTATTTAAAATTAAATTTTAACCTTCACCAACAGCTTTCAGAGACTATCAACTAACAAACAAATCTACATATGTATATGTTACGTCAACAAACAAACAGGAATTGTATCAAACAAACATTTTATAAATATTTTTGGATTTGTATTTTATAAATATGTTTGAAATGTTTGCCTTTGATTATCTGTTAATTGGCTTTGTTGGCGTTTGTTTTAATGAAGTTAGTCTGTTATTTAATGAAACATTGTGAATTTATTTGGAAAATAGCAAAACTTAAAAACACGTGGAGAATAATTGTAGAATTTATGAAACACCTCTTTGTGAGAATATTGTTAAGGGGCTATGGCCACTTGTCGATCGGACAAGAATTGGCTGAGATATGAACGTTAGAAAGGAAAAAATCATTGTGAAAGCGGTGCCTACTGTAGCTCGAAAACGGATGATCCGATCTTCATATGTCCTAAAGAAAGTGACTTTTTTAATTTTTAGGGCAAAAAAAAAAACGATCATTTTTTGTTAAAAACGAATTTTTGATTAGGAATATCGATAGTTTGCCAGCTCTAGGTCGTGTTCCGATCAAACAAAGAAGAATATTGCAATTCGACAAGATGATCAGATAATATTTGTGTGAAAACTGCTAAAATTGTCCTTATTCATGGAAGATATCTTCCACCCACAACCTTTCCATTGATGCTAATTATAGCTTTGTTCCTTTACTTTTTTAATGGTAAACGTGGTAAAAGAGAAAAGTGTCAAAATTGCTCAAATGCCAAAAAGAAACATAAAAAATCAATTTTCTTCTTTTATTTCACAGTTTTTAATTTTGTTTTGTCAGCGTTCGACTTTTTCTTCTGTTTTCGTTCATTTTTTTCTTCACTGTGAAATAATCGTCAAACAAATGTCGAAAATGTGTCTGCTAGCCTGTGGTAGAAGAGAAAGGCTTATGTGCTCTCTCTCACTTCTCACTCTCTTAACAATTGCTGCCAGTTTTATCACTTTTTGGGGTTAAGGAACGCTTTGCAGGTTAAAAATGGTAACAAATGTTGATGTACATGGTCAGATAACGGACTTAGAGCTTAGTATGTACATAGATCCCACAGTTGTAATTGTGTGTAGTGTAACCACAATCAAGCTAGAGGTCGCAGCTATAGTTCAATACTGACATAATTTTTTTGCGTGATATAAGAAAAAATTCCAATAATTTTGGATAATGATCGAATAGTGTTTAGCGGGTGAAATTTATCATATATTTTATGGGAAAAATATACATATTTAGTTTTTGGCCCATATTTTAACAATATTTCGACAAATTACGAAAACGAAATTTGAAAAAGTAACTCTTGTTCTCTGCCTTGATGCAAATTATCGCATTGTAGCGGTTAGATATCGGAACTACAGTCTAACATATAAGTGGATTCATTTATTGTTTTGATTTGTTTGTAAAGAACTACATTTACCTTTCACGCTACAAAATGGATCAATTATGATCGAACAGTTTTCAAATCATGATAGATAAATTCCCAGTTTTTTTAGTGGAAGTTTTAATGACACCTTGGTTTAATAGTAATGTAGTACATCGAAATATTGGTCTTATTTCATTGATCGATTCGGTAAAAGTCGCCCATTATTTTTCAGCCCACAAGTAATGCAGAAAGTAGCTTGTTTACATTACTTTGTAATGAGTTATTCATCTCATTTGACTCTCCCATTATTTCACAGCATACAGGTAATGCAGTAAGTAGCTTCTTTACTAGGTAGTGTTAGTATGCATGACACGATGTGTGTGTGTTGTATTTAGTTATTAAGAGTCAGAATGAAGTCCGAAAATTTTACCAGCGAAGATGATGAAGGGGACCTGGTACAGATAGCGTACTGAGGTTCTGGAAGGTTCGTTTATGGGCCATGATGAGGATACCCCAGATCCAATCCGACGGCATTGAGTGTTAACCAACTAGCCAAAGTGAAGTCATGACAGCAATTAATCGACTAAAGAACAATAAGGCAGCAGGAGCTGATGGGATGCTTGCCAAACTGTTCAAGAACGGTGGCGACATACTGATAAGGAGTATGAACCCGTTTATTAGCCAAATTTTGCTGGAGGAATGTATACCCAACAATTGGAACCTCAGGCTGCTATGTCTCGTGTTTAATAAAGGAGACAAGACGGTCAAAACAAAAGACACCCAGTAGACTAGGACCAACTATGGACGTTGAGACTTACAATTTTGATGTTGTTAATGACGTTATTTACCTCGGTATCGCCACTTAGTGGTTCAGAATCGTTTTCAAAAACTCTGTAACTTTTGAATGGATAGAGATATGTGCATAATTTTTCGTTTGCAAGATATCAAAATCCGCTTTCCGAGGCATTAAAAACATTCGAATTCGGTCTAGCAGTTGGAGAGGAATTCAAGGACAAAGGTAACAATTTTGAGTTTTTTTCATATTTGCACAAAAAGATGAGTGTTTTTGAGTTTTTCATAAGTTCTAACCCATGGTAGAAGAAACAAGGCAAAGTAAATACTACAACAAATACAAGTACACAACAACCACATAGAAATTTGTTTTTGTTTGTAATGGTAGTGTCATCGGTAAACGTAAACAAAATAAGGAAATGTCTATAAATTATTGGAATTAAAAAACTAATATTTTTCACATTTGATTGAATATTTTGGAAAACATGAATGAAAACTCGTTAGATTTTCAATTTTAATGTTTCCATATCATTACACTAAAAGCATAATTTCTCGCAAGAAGTAGAATTCTTGCAAATAGGTCGCTGGAAATTCATTGATAAAAGAGAAGCTGTTTCAATCTTTTGTTTTTGAAATAAAAAAACAAATGTTTATTAGGGCTTTACTTTTTTAAACTTATTAAAATACCACACCATTTTAACAAATGATGTACCGCCTTTATAAGCGGTGTTTTAGTGTGGGACACGTCGTTCGGACTTGGAGGAGGTAACATGTCATTGATATGAAGAAGACTTTATAGGAAATAGTTATTTTTTCTGATGAATATATTTTTTCTTCAAAAATATATATCCCTAATATACATCGAACATTGAAATAAATATATAAAATGTCGTATGGAATTTGACCCTAACATTACAACCCAGTTCAGTCAGCTGGGTATTGCTGTTACCTATTATTGTTCTATCGTACCATTTAAAAAAGTCAAACACCAATAAACAAACCATACAAATACAAAAAATAAAAAAATTCAATTTTGTTTTTTCAAAAAATTATTTTTTTTTCCAAAATTAAAAAAACTCCTTGGGTTTTCATAAAATTCATATAACTCTTTTAAAAATTCATATATTAAAAATGTCTATTTGTGTAAAAAATCTATAGTTCATATGGAAAACGGTATGGAAAAAACACACATTTTAACCCATGTAATTACAAAAAAAATGTTAAACGGACGGAACGGGACGGGTACAAAAGTATATATGGGCTGAAAGAGCACACTCTGTGGTATCATCCTGTGAAAACAGAACTTTGTTCCAAGCTGTTCCCTACAAGTTCTAATCCACTAAAGTTTGAATTTCATTAAAATTTAGTACCTGATAAAAAATAAAATAGCTCACTTCGTGTAAACGCTACGGTTATTTATTGAAAAGGTTTTTTATGACACCAATCCTACCCACCTAACAAAAAACAATGAACACATTATCCGAGAAAGAGGTATTTATTTCTAGAGAAATTTGCAAAAATGACGCGTTTTCCTAAATTGCCTTCCAACATTTCCAACATGACCTACTTTTTTGGTTTCTTTACTTTCAATATGTTTACTATCGAATTCCATATAGAAATTAACAATCGGTGACCACAAAATAGTGCGGTTTTTGGCCAGGAAAATCGATTTCTGAACCACTGTGCGCCATAAGTAAAACACACAATATCAGTTTTAAAACAAAAAGAAGAAGACTATTGGCCAACAAATGCTAATTTGGTCTAAGTAAAGAAATTAAAAGGAAAACTGTTTTTCGTCAAACCAAAATTATCCTGATACCACCCGTATTTATATACGGATCCGAAGCATTGGTACTTGCGAAAGCAGATGAGACAGAACTTGGTGTGCTTATTAGAAAAATTCTTCGAAAGATTTATGGACCAATGTGCGTTGACGCTAAATTCCGGCGTTCACTAAGGTGGATAAAGATGCCTCTGCCAGAAAGCAATATGAATTCGAGCCAAAAAACATGTCATCCAAAATTATAAAAGTAAATAGAAACTCGGTGCGTTTGGAAATCTACTCTAAGTTCGGCTTATGAAACATAAGCCGTTTAGAATAAAACCCTAGATGGTGAGTAGGTAAAGCTTAGGCCAAATGCAATACTCAATTTGTATGCTATTGTGCTTATCAGTCTCTTTAGTTGTTGGAGGCAGGTTTTTTGGAGCTTTAATATATCTCAAAAAGTATGGACCGCTACGAAAAAAATGTACTTTCGTAATAGCGACGGCGAGGACAAACTGATATTTTGAGTGCAGTGTAGGAGGTACCCGTTATAGTCCATATTACAAACTTATCTATGCCTCCAATCGCTTTTTCATTTCTAGAAAATGCGGACATTTCTAGAACATACGGACTGACAGGGCTTAATCTACTTCAAATTGACTGAAAATGATTTCGAACAAACATATTTGGGGTCCTAAAGCTTTTTTTTTTATTAGGCACATGTTTGATCGTATCAAAGTGTATGCCAAAGGCATATATGTATAACGAGCTAACTAAGAAATAAATATTAATTCTATATTTATGTTAGAAAAGAAGTACTAAAATTTTTATTACCAGTTATTGGAATTGTTTAATGTTTCTGAGGTATTTAAATACGCTTTTTAGTTTTGTTTTATATTTGAGTTACACTTCTACAAAATAATTTCCGTTCAGATCAATTCAAATTATACCATAGACAACTAATACCCAATTTTAGACATATACTTATACTCAATTCATCAATTTGTCTTTATTTCGTTTCCTATGTCCAAACCGCTGTAACTGGTTTATTTGGAATTTAGAAAAATAACTAAACGAAAACTGAAGGCTGTTGTAATGCGGAAACAAAAAACATAACAATAGTAAAAAAAACTCAACACTTAATACATCGCAGAGAACTGATGTTGAAAACGAATTGAAAATTAAAAATGCTATTAAAAAACAATCAAAATGTCTAATAAATGAAAAAAATTCCATAAATCTTTTTTTTTCAAATATTTCATTAGTTAAATTGAAGACTATTACATGACTTTGAAAAAACAAATTAGTAACTAAAAGCTGCTTGCATTTATTCATTTTACATTGTAAGTTTAGACAAAAAAAGGTTTTCACAGTTCCTTGATAACTTAGACATAAAATAATTGCAATAGATTTATTGTAAGTAGACATTATAAAATCATCAAAAATGTATTCACCTATAGCGCCTACATGTCTCAAAATAGTAATGTCGCATATTTTATGTCTAGACATTTTTACAACAAAACCAAACATACAAGACCCCGTTATAAAAATAAACTTTTCTAGGGCATACCTTAGCTTATTATAAAGTATAATACAAAAGTTTTCAATATCAGAATGCTGACAATAATTTCTCTGCAAAACCCATATTTTGTATTGGGCCTGTCACTATTGTTTTTGTTTTTAATATAAAACAAAGTCCACATTTAAGTAATAAAACTCTTGACTTTTTCCGTCAACTCATCAACAAATTAAAGATGTTTTGAGGTGTGAAGAAAAAATTAAATCAACAAAATTTGTATAAAAAATAAATTAAAAACACCTTGAAACTAAATTAAAAAGTGCCTACATTTTATGCTGTAAAAGCAACATCTAAAAATGTCAATATAAAGTGTTTCCTTTTTTGTTGTTGAGCATGGGAATATAAACATCTATTTTTTTATTTATTTATCTTTTTTTATTTTAATTATTGCAACAATTTTAGGCATTTTATGGTGATTTTGTAACACATATTGAAGACGCACACCCAGCACGTAGTCATAACAAATTAAATGACCGGTAATTAACAAATTTTGTTGGTGGCAAGTTTTTTCCCCCCTTTCAAGCCATTTAGCACATTTGATTAAGCGTGTATGCCAATAGAGCACAGACAACAGACGTTGTCTATTGTCATTCCAAAAAATGAATGAACAATAAATGTTTTGTAGTCTTTTTAACACTTCTTTTAAACTATTTTATAGAGTGCCTTTGAGTTGTTTTTGTTTTGTTGATGACTTTAATAACTTTTTTTGTTGGGAATTTTTTTCTCTCTATGAAGGTGATAAATGAGTTGTAACATTATTTATGTTGACATAATTTATTAACAGTTATTAAATAAAGTAAATGGAAAACAAAATAATGTTAAGAGCACCTCAGCGACTTCAGCCATCTTAAGTTTAACAGTTATTTGTAGAGGTATATTTAGGTTCAAGAAATTTTTGTTTCACAGGAAATAAATCTTGGAATAGGCTTTTGGCCATTATTCGCCGAAATAAGCATATTCGAATACAGTTTTCTTCTGAATTAAATCTAAATAATGGTCTTAATCCGTATAATAAACACTAGTATAAATGCCGTTTATAGTTTATATATTTTAGGAACACAAAAAGAGTTATTCTATTGGATATACCGAATATCTTTAAATTAAATATTCAATTTACACTTATTCCGGATAATTAGCACTAGTGTAAATGTCATTTTATAGTTTATATGTTTTAGAAATTTCGAAACATGTTACTTGACGAGTAAATGAAATATCTAATTAATGGAGAAAATCGCGTACATAGATCTAATATCAATTGACAAAATAGTATTAATCATTCTTCATATATTGGCATTTATATATTTTTTTGTTAGAAAATGTGCTAATTTTTGTTTTTATATTGCATAATATTTTGTCAAGGCTGTTCATAAAATTTGCATAATATTTCCAACATTGGATTATAATTGAAATAAAGGGTGATCCAACAAGATGTACCTTTTTTGACTGATCACGTATGAATCATGTCATGGTTATTTTTGTTTTGTATTGTTTGGCATTTTATCGTGGAAAGACTTACGGTTGAACAATGTTTGCAAATTGTTCAACTTTATTACGAAAATTCGCTTTCTTTGAGGAATGTGTTTCGAGCCAAATTTTTTCAGAGCTGAGGCACATTTCTGATTTAATAGGTATGTAAACAAGGAAAGTATCCGCATTTAGGTTAAGAACTAGCTAAAGAGATTCAAGAGGTGTCACTTCATCCAGAAAAAACAACGGTTCGTGTGGTTAGTCCGCTGGGAGAACCATCAGCCCATATTTCTTCAAAAATGATGTCGGTGACAACGTGAATATTTGATGCTTGAAAATTAAGCTCGTGATCTCGGCTACATTTTTTTCCAACAAGACGACGCTTTTTCCCCAGATGACCTCAATCAATGGATTTATTAAGAGAACACTTCGATGAGCAGACAATTTCAGGGTTTTTGAAGGTCGATTGGCCACCAAAATCGTGTGATATCACACCGTTAAACTTTTTCCTGTGGAGATATGTAAAGTCTGAAGTGTATGCGGTCAATCGAGCTTCAACTCAGGCCTTGGTGGTACAACCTGGAAAAAATTATGAAAGCCAATCTTGTAGAAAATTTTAACAGCTATAAGATTTTCTCTAGTCCTATTCCGATAAGACTTACCGTTTTCAAGCAAATCGTGAAAACCTAACGACAAAACCTAAAAATATGACCTGAACTTCTATATCTCAAAAATGGTAAAACCTACGAAAATAGCATGAAGGACAATCTTGTAGAAAATGTTCACTGCTATAAAATGTTCTTTACTTCCAGTTTGATAGGACTTGCGGTTTCCCAGGAAAATCGTGAAAACCTAAAAAACCCTAAAAATTTGAACTTTGACCGCAAGTTATGTAAAAAGCGCTCCTCCGATTTTTTCTTGTTTTTGGATTTTTCTCATCTATGAACATTGCTGTTTCAGAATCCCCAAAAATTTTCAGGTGTAAGCGATACAGTCTGTGCATTGTCCCAATTTGATCTTCTATATGTCAAAAATGGTAAAATCTACGAAAATATCATAAAATTCAATCTGGTAGAGAATTTTCACAGCTACAATATTTTCTATAATCCCATTTCGATAGGACTTGCGGTTTCCAAGGCTAACACTATGCCTAAACACCTAAAAATATTAACTTTGATTTTTCTCATCATTTGTTTTTATTTTTCTCAGCTATGAACATTGTAGTTTCAGAATCCGCAAAAACTTCCAAGGTCTAAACCCCTTTCATTTAAAGTAGGATGAAGAGCACCGTGAATTTGCATTATACATACGTTTAAATGTTATCGTCTTCTATACTCCTGCATTTACAGACCTCAGTACAAGGCGCCTTTACATACGCCTTAAAAGTGTATTAAGGCCTCTGTGATTGAAAAGACGGCTTACAGGTCGAATATACAGGCGCTTCAACAGTGTATATGTACGCCATAACCGCCTTAACAGTCGTCTATACAGTCGTCTATAAATAGACGCTTTTATTGTCGTCTACACATAGACGTCTTTACATAGATGCCTTAACAGATGAAAAAATCGTGGTATTGCTGAACATCGGTATGGTGTACCTACATATGGTCACACATACGAGTAAGTACATATCTTGTACCACCCAATGAATGCACCACTTCATTAATTTTAGCATTGTAATTTTACACCCATAAATTTTTCATTCTGTTTATAGGCTTACATTAAAAAAAGCGATTTTTTAATCACAATAATTTGCAATAAAATTTTCTCGCATAATTAAAGTAGACAAGTTTTTCGTAAAAAAAAAAACAAAATCAGAAATACCCTCCCCAGTCTTGTTATAAAAAAAACTTATAATACTATATTGACCTTTTTTCTTGACAATGGACAATTTGTCGTCTTTAATATTTATGAGCATTTTGCAGACAGACAGCATTGAAATGTGCAAATTGAACAAAAAATATTGCATTATGGGCATTTTTCGACGTTGGACGTATTAAAAATAGAACCAAGCAAAAAATGCCAACTAAACGAAAAAACCAAAACACTTGAGAATTATTCAAAAACTATGATGATATAGGGGAAAAAAATCAACAATACATTTTGATTATCGGTTAGTCGGTTGGTATTTCCCCCATCCCCATTGTGGTTTATGGTAACGTCGTGCTGGCATCAACTTCTTGATCACTCTCTCGTAAGCACACAGCGCCGTACTTTATCGCAGAAGCTCACCAATAAAAGGTGGAATAAACACAACAGCAAAAAACTGATTACTTGATGAAACATTTATGGCGTATGGGTTTTGGTAGAAGTTGCGGCGGCAGATATCAAGAAGTACGGTCGGTCGGTCGGTCGAGGTTGTGAACAAGTTATTGTCTACGCATTGCGTTTTTGTATCGTTTTCTTTTTTGATCTTATTCAGCAGATTCTTATCTTATTTGTTGTTGTTTTTTTTAGTTTGAAAAACACGTGAATAAATGAATATTCTTGGGTTGTAGACGAATCCCATTTACCCTCTTTAGGTTATCTTGTTTAGTGTTATAAGCAAATAAACAAACAAACATAAATACACCAGTAATAAGGTCACTTGTATGATCTGAGCCTAAAACATTGTTTAAAGATGTTTACATCCGGTATTCGGTGTTCATTTTATATTGCTTTGTTACCAACCCGATAACGTGTCCACAAAGTTCACTACATGAAGTATAGTTCCTTATTGATGAGTATGTTTTGTGTTGCTTTGTAAATCGTTGTCTTTCAATGTCATGTGTCTGTTTGCCGGGCATCTTACCGCATCTTCATACGAGTGACGCAATATCAACAATAAATTTACCCAACAACCTCAATCAGGTTTGTTTAAGTAATTTCCCTTTTTTCACGATTTCAGGAAGTTTTTGATTTTTTGGGTTGGGGGAGGTACAGCAAAGAAAGCTATTTTAGGACAGAAAGTAAAAGTTTTCTTTTTCTGTTAACAAAGCTTTTAAAAAGAGAGGTTTACGATTGTTCAGCAGGTATTTCTTAACGGTCCTCTATAATAATGGAGATTTAAAGACATAATTTAATTAGAAGTCTTCAAAGGTAGTAAAAGTAGTAGGACGACTTAACGACGAATCTTAAAAAACGACTGTTCAGGAGATTTTGTAGACGATTGTTAAATATATAGATCTACGCCAATGGTGTACAAAACAGAGTTTGACGAATACCATTTTTAAAGATTTTCCTTTATTATTTACTGTTTTAAAAACAGAAACCCAATCCAAAATATTCCATTAAATAACAAATAAACGTAAAAAAAATAAAAACATCTATATGTTGTAGAATTAACAAAAATTTAGAGTATATTGCAGCATACATACATTGATGATGATTAAACTAACAATTTATCATGATGTTATGTCAATTTTTGAAAATATGTAACGAATCTTAAAATTTGTAAAAAATGCACCTAAACATTATTATTTTTTCCGATTATTTCCCAATCAGCTTCTAAGCTAATACTATAGACAAATTGTCGCAAAATCGAGGCATAACTTACCATGGATGTCATGGAGGTATGCAAAATGATCTCTTCTATGTTTTTATTGGGGTTCATATGCCTTTGTTATGGTTTTTGTTCTGAATTCGTTATAAATAAATATGAATAAAGTTAACGGTATTTCTAGTTGTTGTACACGCAGAGAAAAAAATATGTTTGATCCAACAATATTCCAAGAGCAAAATATGTATTGTTAACATATTGTTGGATTCCTTATGTAGTATTGTGAATCCAACAATCGTTTTTGTTAAATCCAAAAATAGTTTGTGTCAACTGAACAATATTTCTCTCTTTTCTTCGAAAATTTTTTTCTCTTCTCTCGCTATTCGATGCCGTGTTGAAAAAACAATTTTGGTGAGTTGTGGAGTTTGTATGGCACATGCTGCCTTCATCTTTATTTTTGTGTGTATGTATACCACCAATGAGACTCTTGTTTTTATTTGTTTCTGTTTTGTTTCATTCTTCTTCTTTATTTCATTCTTCTTTCCTTTTCATGTTTGTTATGGTGTTTAATTATTCCTTATGTTGTGGTGGCTGCTTGTGGCTTTTTGTTTGTCTTTGTTGTCAGCTAAAGTAGCAAACCATGTATTGCGTTCATGAATGCTCGTAATATTATACGCGATATTTATATCAAAGTTGTGTGGAAAGTGTATATGAGAAGTATATACACTCAAATCAAAAAAATTAGTATCAGGTTTTCAGGGCTGACAATATGTTTTGTAAAAAATTTAGATTATGATTGTTCCTACAATCGGTATTATTAACGATTTTTACAATATTGCGGAAATTCGAAAGTTGTTTTTGTTTTCTATGTTCGGAACAAAATATGGTATTTTTGGATTTGGATTACAATGTTTGTACAAATCAAACACATTTTTGGAACCAAAATAGATATTTTTGTTCCAACAAAACCGAAAAATATTTGTCCTCTGCGTGTACGTATGTATGTATACATAATTTATTAAGGCGTCTATATAGACGACTGTTAAGGCGTCTGTATAGACGACTGTTAAGGCGTCTGTATAGACGACTGCTAAGACGTCTGTATAGACGACTGTTAAGGCGTCTGTATTGACGATTGTTAAGGTGTATGCATAGACTAATAAATTTATAGACAGAGAAATTGTAATGTGCTTGCTTTTTCTAGGTGTGATCCTTAAGGAAAGTGCCAGCGTTTTCACTCAATTGCACAATGTTTTGGGTTAAATTGCAATATTTTGTTGAATATTTTTATGTGAGGATGTAGCTGCGGCTATGATTACCCCCTATTTTTTACCAGATTAAATAGTTTAAAAATGTATAGTTATTGCTATTTAAAACATTGAGTGCATATAAAACTGCCTGAATTCACACTCAGTGAGAGGATTTCTGTTAAGGCGTCTGTATATATAACTGTTACACCGTCTGTATGGACGACTGTTAAGGCCTTAGGGCGTCTGTATAGACGACTGTTAAGGCCTTAGGGCGTCTGTATAGACGACTGTTAAGGCATCTGTATAGACGACTGTTAAGGCGTCTGTATAGACGACTGTTAAGGCGTCTGTATAGACGACTGTTAAGGCGTCTGTATAGACGACTGTTAAGGCGTCTGTATAGACGACTGTTAAGGCGTCTGTATAGACGACTGTTAAGGCGTCTGTATAGACGACTGTTAAGGCGTCTGTATAGACGACTGTTAAGGCGTCTGTATAGACGACTGTTAAGGCGTCTGTATAGACGACTGTTAAGGCGTCTGTATAGACGACTGTTAAGGCGTCTGTATAGACGACTGTTAAGGCGTCTGTATAGACGACTGTTAAGGCGTCTGTATAGACGACTGTTAAGGCGTCTGTATAGACGACTGTTAAGGCGTCTGTATAGACGACTGTTAAGGCGTCTGTATAGACGACTGTTAAGGCGTCTGTATAGACGACTGTTAAGGCGTCTGTATAGACGACTGTTAAGGCGTCTGTATAGACGACTGTTAAGGCGTCTGTATAGACGACTGTTAAGGCGTCTGTATAGACGACTGTTAAGGCGTCTGTATAGACGACTGTTAAGGCGTCTGTATAGACGACTGTTAAGGCATCTGTATAGATGAATATTCCGGCATTTGTATAATATTTTGGTTCCTTCAAATAAGTTCAAATATAGAACCTGGAGAAGGTTATTTTTTAAATAATATTTAATTATGCCCTTGTTTCCAATATTGAATATTGTGGATACTGTAGGTGTATGCTGTTGCAAAGTGTCCATTGTTCAAATTAACAAATCATGCCATTATGGAGGTCAATCCAATACGAGTAAATATCTCTAATTGATACAAACCAATTTTTCGAATGGCAAAGATTGCCAATAAATCTCTCATATTTGTCAAAAATACGGCATGCATATATGTATACATACATATGTATATACACAATAATGTATGGGTGTGTGTGTTATTTTGGAGGTTTCATTTGATGTGTAACACACTATTAAATAATTAATTAATGGAGTATTGGAACACCTTATGTGACCGTTAGTAATGGCAACAAACATCAAAAAAAGCAAAGCAGAAAATTAGCTAATAATGAAGACAGAAAATAATTTCTCTTTCATGTCGATAACTACAACTGGTGTTTTAAATCAAAATCGATTTTGAAATGTGAACCTTTTTATACGAAGTTTACTATCACATCTTTCATTTCATATAAACACTCACACACATTCACTCATCTTAAGATGACTTGGTATGTGATTTGTGCCATATCATGGACCAAACAAAACAAACCAAAAGACCTCACTCACTCTGCATGCATCATAGCAAACCCAAATAAATTCAAATATTCAGTGTCTTACATAACATGTGGAAAAGTGTGTAAAGAGGAGCTTAAAAGCTGTTTCCAACGTCATTCTTTTTTATTTCGGATAGTCATGCAAATACGAAACTCGAAAACTCATAACCCTTTATCGTCACGCAGCCAGCCAACCAGCCATCCATCTAAATAACCTCTGTACTAAACTAAAACAAAATTTTGTTTGTCGTAAAAAAGGTTGTTGAAACGTTTATTTTTGCTGTTTTTTTTATTTTTTTGGAAATATTTTGTAAGAGTAGTTTTACACCTTTGCAGGGTCTCTTAGGTGCTGATATACTCTCCACACAACAAACACATCATCACGTTATCATCTTTTGTACCACAAACAAAAAAAACGAACTAATGAACAAAAACCCACGAATGAAAAAAAAAAAAAACTAAGAAATCATTGTCACCGCAATAATTACGCTTTTAAGTTTGGTAATTACACAGATGCTTGCTTGAGAAATTCACGCATTACGAGTACTGTACCAATGTTGGTTGCCGCTGATGGCTGTGTGCTGAAGCGAATCCATTTAATCCCTCCTCTACTCACACTACTTTGGCAAATATATATATATATTTTTTTTGGAGTTTTGTGAATCACCTTTAATTGACAATCATAAAAAGTAGCGCACCTTAATTTGCACTGCACTTAAGTTGAAAGCTGTTGTCATTTGTCCCTCAATCTGAGCATGAGCTGTTATGCCATTGGTAGGTGATTTCACGACGTGATGATTTTGTTTTAATTTTTTTTATGAAGTGACCTTCATAGCTCATGCGTTAATTATTTGAATGCATGTATGTTGTTTTTGGGTGAAATTTTTTGACTTCTAATTAGGTTTTATTATGCGATAAGTGCTGTATCTTGATTATTATATTTATGGAGTTATGTTGCAATATTTTAGACATGGATGTACATATCTGGTTTCGAAGGAATTTCTTTTAAAATTGCAACATATGAAATAAGAAACAAAAAATAGGAGCACGTTTATATTAACCCTTATTATCATGATTTATCTTGATTTGATTGAGAGATACTTTCATACAGTTTACTTAAAATTAAATCAAGATTGCTCCATTATCATATTAACAAGACACCTCTACAATCCTTGAGAGTCGTCTACACGTACTCCCTAACAGTGGTTTATACACACTTCTTAACATTCGTCTATACAGACATCTTTACAGTTGTCTATACAGGCGCCTTTAAACACGACTATACCAGACATCTTTACAACGACCCTGGGATTAAGCCTGACTATTTTGAAAAAAAAAAAAAAAAAACAATTAAGAACGGCCGGGCCTTTACCCTCCCTCATTGAAGTAAAATGGAACAATTGGTATGTATCGCTTGTGAAAGTACTAAACACTTCCGCCACGATAACTGAATAATCTCAGCAAAACAAATGTCGGATCCCAGCAAAAAAAGTCCTCCCAAAATCATGGGTTTCGTAATGGATTTTTGGCAGCCGTAACTACTCTCAAATCCCCTTTCTTCCCCATTATTTTTTCAAGGGCACTTATTTTCTAGTTATTTTATGACCACTAGAATAACTAGTTATTCTGTGACCACTAGAAGTTGAAAAGTAAGGTGAAAAAATTCTATTTTTAGAACAGTTGATGTAGAGAATTTGTTTTTTAATTTCATCACACTTCTTACTTTTATTTTATTTCGCTGTCTGCCCGAGTTGAACCCACGAACCCTCTGATTTCTAGCAAAAGACACAACACAATGTGCCAAGCACACGAATATTAAGGGTTGCTTAAGAACTTAAATGTGCAGTGCACATATGCACCACGAACTGTAATTATTTAATTAACAAAAACTCGAGTGCCGACGGTGAGCGTTGAACACACAACCCTAGGATTTATAGTCGGACACACACACACACACACTGTACCACCGTACTCATTACTTAGTGAGAAGTAAAGTAAGTAGGTTTGCTTGTAAATTTTTTAAGAAGTAATTCATTACTTTTCATATTACTTGTAATGCGAAAAGAAGCTTGTTTACATTACTTTGTAATGGGTTACGTAATGACTAACGGATACGAATTTTTGCTTGGATGTCCTACACAAGTGAACAATTTCGAAAGCAAAATCGTTCAGATTTCGTTCCGATTTCTATACGATATTTTGTAGGGGAATTCGTTCAGATATCGTTCCGATTACGGAGAGAATGTGGGAAGTAAATTTCCCTTGGAATATATCAATGTTTTTCTTGCGTTTTCGGTACGAATTCGGAGCGAAATGTCGGAAACAAATTTCCCTTCGCACAACAACTACCTTTTGTATGTATCTAACAGCAAGGGGTTGGTTTAATTTTAGTTTGTTGTCAAAAAACAAAGTGGTTGTTTATAAAATTCGCATATACAAATTTTAAATATTTTAAATATAAATGTAACATATAATAATTCAAGCTAGTGCTGATAGACTCAACATATTCGAACACAAAGTTTACATTGTTCTACTATAACTAAAAAATAATAACAATAGTGAAAATCAATAGAAAAACGATATTCCAATAAAAAAAGAAAAAAAATTAAAAAAGTGTCAGTCGATTTTGCCGAATGAGATAATACCCTGAATTGAAACATTCATCTACGGACAGATCGAATGCATTTACGGTCTCTTCAGAATTTTGTGGCCCTTTGTGGACTAGGAATTAACAGCACTAAGACACAGGTGTTGAACTTTTGTGGGGGAGGTACCCTTAGGGAGGACCGATATGGGCGATTTTAGAAGTAAAACTAAATTTTGACAAAATATTAGGAGATCGAAAGTTTGGACCAAATTGGTCAAGAGATGTCGTCCTACCATTTTAGTGAATTTTTTAACTATTGGGGAGAAGGACCGGAATTTGTGAAACTAAGTTTGTACAAAATATGACGAAGGCCAAATTTTTTCCGGTCGCCAAATACACACAGAGAAGAGATATTGTTGGAGCAACCATATATTTTGTGTCAGGAACCATAATGATACAATATATATTGTTGGAACAACAATATATATTTTCAAATTTTTAAAATACACTATTTTGTTCAAAGAATATGATTGCTCCTACAATATCTCTTTTCTGCGTGTATGGTGACATAGGGGTTTTTTATTCCTTTCGGGCCGTTTTCGCAAGAAATATGGACTTGCGCCTAAAAAACTTTTACCGTCGTAATGGAGGTAGCGAATGCAAGTCGCTTCAACAAAAATCAAAGCGATTCGAGAGGAGGTCTTAAAGTGAACTTATCCGAAATTTTGTGTGGGAGGTACCCGAAGGTGTCGACAAATATAGTCCATATTAGAACCTGATCTATATCTGGTAGATATATTAGGATGTGCAAAGTGTGGACCACATCGGTCACTCCCTTCAAGAGTTATCGTGCGCACAGTTTTTTTTGTGGGGGAGGTACCTGAGGGAGTGGACCGATATGGCTTATCTTCGAACTTAAACTAAGTTTGCACAAAATAATACGAAGGCCACATTTTGGACAGAATCGGCAGATCCGTTCGAGAGTTAACTTGCGCTCCAACCACTACACACGGTGTCATAAGGGTTTATTGTAACTTTCAGGCTATTTTCTCAGGAACTATGGACTTGCCCCTAATGAAACTAATAGTGTCGTATGGGGGCAGTGAATACAAGTTGCTACAACAAAAGCAAAGCGATTAGAGAGCAGGTCCTAAACTGAACTTTTCCGAAATTTTGTGTGGGAGATGCCCGAAGGAGTTCACCGATTGAGTCCATAATGGAACCTTATCTAAGTCTGGTAAAAAATTCACGATGTGCAAAGTATGGACCAAATCGGGTACTCCCTTCAAGAGTTATCGTGCGCACAAATGTTTTGAACATTTTCGAACTTTTGTGGAGGAACTGAAACTAAGTTTGGTCAAAATATTACGAAAGTCAAATTTTGGACCGAATCGGTTGATCCGTTCGAGAGTTATCGTGTGCTCCAGCCAGCCAGACAGACGTACAGATGGACGGACATGGCTAAATCAACTCCAAATTGTCTGAAACGGATTTCGTCCAAAAATACTTGGGGTTTAAAACCATTATTTCGATGAGGCACATTTTGCCCGTATGAGAGTGTATATACCCTCAATAGCATAAGTGCTGATTGTATAAAAAAAAACATAAGAAAGAAAATTTGATCAACAAAAAAGCGTCAGAAAAAATTTTTTCCTTCGATATTCATACGACATTATTCCGAAATCGTTCAGAAATCGTTACGAAGATTCGGAAGGTACTTCCAATTTTCGTACGACATTATTCTGAAGTCGTTCAGAACTCTGTACGAAAATTCGGAAGAAAAAATTCGCATTCTGAATTTCCGAAGGATTTTCTACCGATTTCGTTCCGAAATCTGACCCAAATCGATCCGATTTAGATCCGAAATTTCGCTCCGAAATTATGTCAACCACAACTTTCATACAACTTTCGTTGAGATATCGTTACGATTTCTGATCCGACATCGGACGTTTCCAAATTTCGTTACGATGTCTGTAAGATTGGTTTGCTGGTTATTTTACCAATGATCGATGTTTTCTACCAATTCAACATCCGAAATACCACGTTACAGTCATTCCATTTGGATCAGCGTTAGGCAAGAGAGCACAAACGTGCTCTAAGTGAACGTCTCTCTCCACGCACACAATTTAACTAATTGAAAAAGCATGCACTGACACAATGACACCCCGTAAAGTATGCAATAGAAAACCAGTAAGGAAAGGATCAGAGTCGGGCGGGGCCGACTATATAATACCCTACACCACTGTGAATATGTTAAATATATATGGGAGCTAAATCCAAATCAGAACAGATTTCGATATAATTTTCACATTTATTTGTAGACCAAATTCCGTCACATAGTCCAAATACGTGCATCAAATACCTCAAAGCGGTCGAAAATATATATGGGAGCTATATCCAAATTTGAACCGATTTTTATATAATTTGGCACACTTATTTCGAGACTAAATACCGTCTCACATTCTAAATTTAATTGAAATTGGACATATATAGCGTGTTTCCTGCACCAAATGCCTTAAATCGGGCGAAAATATATATGGGGGCTATATCCAAATCTGAACCGATTTCTATATAATTTGGCATACTTTTTTCTAGACTAAATTCCGTCGCACATTCCAAATTTGATTGAAATCGGACATATATTGCGTGTTTCGTGCACCAAATGCCTTAAATCGGGCGAAGATATATATGCGGGCTATATCCAATTCCGAACCGATTTTTACCAAAATAAATAGCGTTCGTCCTTTGGCCAAAAAAACTATCTTCCTCAATTTTCATGCTAATCGGACAATAAATGCGACCTGTACTTTGTTTACAAAAATACATGGACAGACGGACAGACAGACGGACATGCGTAAATCGACTCAGAAAGTGATTCTATGTATATACCTAAAAGGAACTATCGGTCTATCTCGTTTCCTCTCTCGTTACAAACTAATGCACAAAGACATAATAACCCTTACCACAAGGTGGTGTAGGGTATAAATATGGTGCCTATCGCTGATTTCGATTATGCGTGTACATTGTACAACCTTCAAAATACATACATACGTAAAATCTGAAGGTACTTCCCAGCTGAAAAAAAAACGATTTTGTTGCCGAATTCGGTACGAAAGTTCTATGGACAAAAATATTACTGTTCGCGACGGAGGTAAATTCTTGGAAAGTTCAGAGAAAAATCAGATTTTCTAACAGAATTCAGTCCGAATTCGGAAATAAATTCTGGAAAATTCGGACGAAATTTAGATTTCCTTAAGAAGAGCGGTCTGAATTTGGAATGAAATTCTGAAAAAATTGGAAGAAAAATTTAGATTTTCTGAAAATATTCTTGGGCGCTGACGCCTTTGATATTGACACAACACACAACAAACCCCACTCAGAGACAAATTTCTTTTAATACGCTATTTACGAAAAATTAAAAATGTCAAACGTTCTAATGACTTTTCCTGTTATCATTTGGTGATTAATAGTAGAACAATGTGCACGTTTAACTTGAAGCTATCAACACTAGCTTCAATTATTATATGTTGCATTTATATTTAAAAAAAACTAAAAATTGTATATGCGAATTTCATAAACAATAAATTAGTTTTTCGATAACTACCAAACAAAAGCATCCCTTAGAAAATCGATTAGAAATCGGAACGAAGAATCTTAAGATACTTCAGAAAATGTGCAGAGATTCTTAAAAAAAACTTTTAGAAAATCGTTAAAATTTCTAAGAAAAAAATAGAGAAATCGGCAAATTTCTAAAAAAAATATTAAGAAAATCTCAGAAAAAATCGGAAATCAGAGCAATCGGAAAAAATTGTTAGCTCGGTTCATATTGGAAATAAACCAAACTATGAACTTATACTGATCATTTTCTACGTGAAGATTTTCTAACCATTGAGAATCCGAAATACCACTTTACAGTCACTACAGTAGATTAATCCTTTAAAAGACTTCAAATGGAGTGGTATCCTAGTACTACCAATCTGAGAACCCGCAATACCAAGGATTATGGGGACTATTTGAAAACGCGCATCTATACGCACAATTCTCTGTAGCCACGTTTTATACCCATAAACATAAAAAATTAGTCATTTCGGTAGGATAATGTGGCTGAAACCTTAAAAATAACGAAAATCGGGAGATACCGTTCTATGGGGGCTATATAAAAACGTAGACCGATATAGACTATTTTCAATACTAAACATAGTTGGAGTCACGGAAACTTCTGTACCAAATTATAAGCCTCTATCTTAAATATTGCGAGATGTATCTTGATTTCAACAGACGGACGGACGGACATGGTTGTATCGACTTAGGGTTTTATACTGATCAGATATACATATATGCAAACAAAATGACAATGTTAATTATACCCTTTTTTCCTTCAAGTCGCTCCAGTGTCTGGCAGATGATTTTTTTCTGTACTCAGGTATATAAGGAATTATTTTTTCTCCATCAGTTGTAGTTTATAAGATTGATATGTCGGTAGTGGCTTAGAACACTAAGACGTAGGCTACACCTTGTGTTGGCTGGCGAGTACCTAGTATCGAACCACATGTGCATTATGGTTATGACTTTTTGACATTTTTTCTCAAAAATTATTTCCTGTAGTGAGAATGAATAAACTTCGCCCTATGAATGGCTAAAATAACATTCATTCCAGTTTATTATAAAAAAGATTCCGAACAAATCACTTTGAAAATGAAGTGAAAAAAATGTCTCAAAAAATTATTTTCTGTTGCACGAATGAATGGCTTTTGCTAATAATGACTAAAATAACTTTTATTCCATTTAAATTTTAAAAAAGGTCCCGCACAAACCACATTTAATTTTTATGATATATGAAATAAAGTTATATAATATTAAATGATATATATGTTAAAATAGGATGATAAAATTAGTGAGAACCAAACAATTTTGTGTGCTCCCATACCTTGTTTACAGTGAAATATCTGCTTATAGTGACTTCAAAAAATTATTAAAAGTTCTGAAAAATAAAAACTTTTTGGTGCGGAAGCTTTTTTATTGAATCACTTTAAAATTAAGATTTTATGCAATCTTAGGTAAAAACTCATCAAAATATCATACAGGGATACGAGGTTGTAAAAAAATCATAACCCTAATGTGCATACACGAGTAAGCCAAAACTACTGTACTCACAACTGCCTTTATTTTGCCCTGCAATAATGTTGTTGGGTTTAATAAAACTAAAAGTCTTCAATACTACAATTAAATCGTGACAATATAAACTTCTTAAGCTTGACAAAGTTGCACCACTATATTCCCTTCCCACTTCTCTTGCTCCAAAGTGTTATCAAAATACTTCAATGATGCTAAGTAAATCGCAATGACAAACAGTTTTCGTTTTTCAAAGAATATTAAAATGATAATGTATAGAAAATAATATTTAATTTGCAAATTTAATATCCACTTCCTTAATAACAAACAAAAATTAGACAGCAATAACTTTTTTTGGCAATTAAATTTTTTTTCTTCACCCAAAATTAATTGACGGAATGAATGACGTAGTTGGGTATCGAACAGATAATTTGAGGTATTTGCTTATTGTTTTCATTGAAGTCGATAAGAAAAAGATTACATCACAATTATGAATGAAACCGGTATAATAAGGTTAATAATTTTTGAGTGATAAAATTTATTTTTTAGGCACATCGCGTATCATTTCAAACCAGTCATCTGCAGGCAAATGAAGGACGTCATAAACAATTGTTGAAAGTGAAATATTTGATAATAAATAGTATTATATAGGAACAATGGAATTTTGAGGGGGGAAAATTCCCTATTTGAGAAACATATGGGGATTTCTAAGTCAAATCGGACATTTTTGCAAAAGATGGTTTTTGATTTCCTTTATTATACAGTACACCCCATTGTGGTAAGGGGTATTATGTATTTGTGCATTTGTATGTAACATAAAAAAGGAAACGAAATAGACCCATAGTTCCTTTTGGGGATATACATATAATCACTTTCTGAGTCAAATTATGTATATCCGTCCGTCTGTCTGTCTGTCTGTCCGTCTGTCCATGTATTTTTGTTCGCAACGTACAGGTCGCATTTTTTGTCCGATTCAGCTGAAAATTGGGGACTACACCTTTTTTAGCCATAGGAAGAACGCTATTGCTTTTGGTGAAAATCGGTTCAGATTTGGATATAGCTCTCATATATATTTTCGGCCGACTTGACGTATATGCTGCACCAAACACGCTATGATTTTTATGAAATTTAGAATATGTGACTGAATTCGGTCTGAAAATAAATGTGCCAAATTACATCGAAATTGGTTCAGATTTGGATATAGCTCCCATGTATATTTTCGGCCGATTTGACGTATTTGCGGCACCAAACACGCTAAAAACGTCCGAAATCGGCTCAGATTTGGATATATCGAAATCGGCTCATATTTGGATATATCGAAATCGGCTCAGATTTGGATATAGCTCTTATATATATTTTCGTCCGATTTTTGCTGCACCAAACACCCTTTATATGTTTGCTTTCGATGAAATATGGAATGTGTGACTGAGTGCAGTCTAAAAATAAATGTGCCAAAGTATATCGAAATCGGTTCAGATTTGGATATAGCTCCCATATATGTATATGTTCGGCCGATTTGACGTAAATGCTGCACCAAACACGCTATATACGTCTAATATTGATGAAATTTGGATTGTGTGACTGAACTCGGTCTAGAAATTAGTGTGCCAAATTATATTGAAATCGGGTCAGATTTGGATATAGCTCCCATATATATTTTCGACCGATTTTAAGTATTTGCTGCACCAAACACGCTATATACGTCGGATTTTGATGAAATTTGGAATGTGTGACTGAACTCTGTCTAGAAATAAGTATGCCAAATTATATCAAAACCGGTTTAGATTTAAGTATATTGGTACCCAGTATAAACATACTGATACATTTTGCCATTTCTTTAATATACTTTTTAATACTTTGTTCACTTTTATTATAAAATTGTTAAGAAAGCGCAAAGAAAAAAATTCGAAATTCGTATACGAAAATTTTGCAAATATGCCCTCTTTTTAGTTATTAATTATTTATGCTAATAATTCGATATCATTTCGTTTTCACATAAATTTCATATATTTTGCTTTCTATCAGAACAACAAGACATTAATGTTCCTCGAAATTGATGTTAATGATAAAAATATGAAAAAATAACCGTTGTGGGTTCAAGAGAAGAAAACATAAAAAAACCCGGATACATAATGAATTATTATTCTAAGGGAACTACCGAAGAGAAACTATGCAAAAGAACTACAATGGGATATGAGTAAAGATAAGGTAACGTCAGGCAAATATTGGATATTGGAATATTGGAAGATAAGGTCACGTTATACAAATATTGGATTGAAATTTGTTTTCTCATATTTGCCTTTCGCCTTTGAAGAATACTTGCTGGCAAGTTACATTTATAGAAGGTAGAAGTGTATTTGTATTTTTACTTTTTTTGTAAATTTGGTTTTCAAAATGTAATGGGGTCTACTCATGAAATTTGAAACTTCGATATTTGCTACCATAAAATACTTCTTGTCATCCTAAAAGTGTAATAAAAAGTACCTAAGACAGTTCTGAATTCTTTATATTTACATTTTGATTCAAATTTGTTCTATTTTAGAGGATTATCAAAATGTATTTATGTTTTTCCTGAGAACATTTTAATAACGACCCTATTATTCAATGTTTTCTTTGACATTTAATTTTCAATAACAACAATGCTGTTTTTGTAAATTTGTTAGTTGTTGTAATTCATGCATCTACCTCCTATAAATTTGCCTTGACACTTTTTTGGCATATATTTGCTAAATGTGACCGTACATTAATCTCATTTTAAAAAAATACAAGAGTGGACATTATATTCCAAAGAACGAAATTTTAAAGATCAAAATATTAAACAAATTATGCTGTGATTTCAAAATTATTGATCATATATTACCATATATGCCTTTCCTGCATTTTTTTAAATTATTAATATTTCGTAACCTCTTAGAAAAAACACGACATAATTTCGAAATTCAGTCATAGACTAACCCCCAGTTTTTGTAACTAATTTTTGTTCGTTCGTCTATATTCGTAATAATTTAGCCATCTATAGCTCTGCCCCCAGATGACATACAGACCTAATTTTTCGTAGACGCGTTCCATGTTTAGTAAAGAATTCCTCATATAAAAATCAGCGCTCTACATTTGCGCTAATGCGAGTAAATCGATCTACAATTTTTGACAATTCGTGTGAGAAGAAAAAAATTGTTTACAAAAACTGGGGGTAATTTTATATTGAATTTATAGACGACGCACAGTGCGAAATTTGGGAAGTTTAGTGGAACTTTAAGGGATTTTCAAAGTACATGAAATTAATTAAACTTTTATTGAATTCGTTAGCTAAGTACTCCACTGCAAATGGTCCATACTCAGTTTGCCGATTTACTCCACGAAACGACTTAAAAATTCACTTAAAGTTGCACTTTTGTTTAATATTTTTTTTTTAAGAAATGAATTTTTGTTTCATAAAAAAAATGGAGGTGGCGCGGACAAATGGTAAGTCAGTATGCCATGATTTATTTTTCTTAATATTTTACAAAACAATTATGATATTTTACACTTTAAAAAACGCAGAAAACCCTTATCGTGCAATTTTAGTCGGAAAGAAGTGATTTTTTGAAGTTTTCAAAATTATAATTTTTTATTTTCCGTGGACATTTCAAAAGTGAGTTCCGTACATTCATGTGTTAAGATATGTATATATAATCTGAAAGATTGTATTCTCCTCTGTTCGCAAAGCTATAAAACTGCTGCGGTATCTCGCAGTCTTTGAAGATATTCAAGATTTTCTAAATTTTCTCTAAATTTTTTATAGTTTTGACATCTAAATGTTGGTGATTTACATATAGTGCAACATTTTTAGATGCTGCGGTGCAAATACCAAAATACGTTAAAAATTGTAATGCAGTGCAGACCTGAACTTGATCTGAAAGACATTATTAACAAAATTCATGGTACAGACCTGCTGAATGGACCAATAAACATTATAGACACAAATGAAAACAAAAAATATTGGCATTTTACTCCTTAATAGATGTGTAGGGTTGTGGGGCTTCATCCAGAAGTGGACCTATGTTGACAGCTTTTGTGTGAGGAGGTTTTTGTATTCGCTAACATATTATAATTTACATTTGCATCGAAATCGGCTGCAATTTTTGTCTTTAACCTTTAAAATACCCAATATGAGGAAACCCGGCATGTGGGGGCTATTCCAAAACGCGAACCTATATTGAAAATATTTTGTACATAAGTTTTCTATCCGCTGAAAACTCAATATATCAATTTGCATCAAAATCGATTGAAAAATGAATGTAAAACGTAAAAACGGCAGCCACCTTTACATGAGCGCTACAGGAAACCGCGGGTCTATGTGGCCCAATTTGAGCCCCACACTGTAAACTAATATAATAAACATTTGTGCAAAATTTTAGGAATCTACACCTTTTCCTTTAAAAGTTATTAGTAAACTTCCGCTAAAGTGCTCATATTTTGCACTGTGCGACGGAATGTTTTCACCGAGTATGTTCGAATTGAGTGTGGTAACCAAGAAACTCAATATAAAATGTTAAAAAAAATACAAGTTAATAAATAGTTTGTTCTGGTAAAGACTACATGGGGTTAAGGTAAGGTCACATTAGGCAAATATTTGCTCCAGCGATCGGCAATGTGCGCTTTATGAGAGCAAGTGAGCGTAAATAATACATTGAAATTTATGCTCACATGCTCTCAGTAAGCGCACAGTGCCGGTCGCTGGAGCAAATATTTGCCTAATGTGACCTTACCTTTTGTCTTTGATTGGATATATGTTTTCAGATAAATATATCGAAGAAAATATTGCCATGTTCCCCAGAAATCGTCTTCGAACTTTTTTGAGTTTTCGGGTTTGAGTTGAGCGGAAAAATTGAATAATCTGTATCTTCGTTAGTCTATGGTTCAATGTCTCTGTGGACCATAGCACAATAACAAAAGAATAGTTTAAGAACCTTTAACAATCGGCGGCTATTTTCTAAATATATTTCTACGACTATGTCTGCAATTTATAAGCCATTGAGGAAATGTAAAAATATTCCAAAACAATAATCAAATAAATTAAAATTTAAATATTATAAATTCAAGAAAAAAGCAAACATGCTTGCAAAAAACATATTTGAATTTCACAACAAACTATAATATATTAATGAGAATCAGAAAACAGGTATGAATTTTAAAACAAAACAACATAACTCGCTGGTCACATGGTTTTATATTTACATATGTATTTCATAAGCAAATTTTTTGAGTTTTAGGGAAAACGTTCATTCTAAAGGCCTCGACTCATAAGAAGCATGGCATTCTTGCTGAAGTCATATCTGATAAAAGACTAAAGACCAAGTTCGACCTAATAAAATGATTTCAGAATCACATTTGAATTAGGTCGAACTTGGTCTTTAGTCATTTGCCAGATATGACTTAAGCAAGAATACCATGCTTCTTATGTGTCGAGGCCTTAACATTAATTCAAAAGTTGTTCATGGTATAGTTAACTATACCCAGCAAAAATACTCATTACAATACCCCTTACTAACCCATTATTTTAACAAGGGTATGTCGCGCGAATTTAAAGTTGTTTGTGCGTGAACTTTTTCAATATTTAAATGGAATTAAAGTTATTATAATCAATAATAGGCAAAATGTCACTAATTCGTGCAACAGGAACTAATTGTCGAACTTCTCTACAACGAACTTTCCTATATTCCCTACATATTTTCTCTATAACAAAATTCTATTAAGAATTTTTTCCTATAACAAATAAAGCTTGAAACACACAACTTTTTCCCACACATTTCACCTCTCTATAGCGAATACTTCTCTATAAGGAAGCTTTTTAATGCACTCAAACTGATCAACCGATTTGGTCCAAAATGTGATTCTAGTAATATTTTGTTGAAACTTAAATCAAGTTCGAAAAGATGAACCATATCAGTCAGCCTACTCGTTTGAATACTTCTGCCACAAAAGTTCAAATTCTTTCTTTGCATATCGTAATATTTCGAAAATAGTGTTTATCGGTACACTTCTTCTAGTACCTACCCCAAAAAAGTTCAAAAATTGTCGCTAAAATGGTAGTGGATATCTCTTAAACGAAGCTACCGATTTGGTCCAAATTTGGCATCTCGTAATAGTTCGCCCAATCTTAGTTTACGTTCGAAAATTGCCCATATCGGTCACCTCCTCACAAAAACTCAACATGTCCGTAAATCCTTTTGAAATTATTTAATGATATTTTTTTGTTCGTGGGCAAGTCCATCTTTTCTGATATAATGGTTCAAAATCTCTAAATTATATGGTGACCAACTGAAATGAATCGTGGTGCTGTATCTATTGAGAATCGGGCGGTATCGTTCTATACACAAAGGTTACTAAGGTGGTTTTAACACAAAGGAAACAAATCAATGTCGGATTTTTTTAGGCGGCACCCTTCTAAAGTTTTTAGTATTGTTAGATTTTAAGATTGCCATAGTAATTTGCATGGAGCCAAAGGTGAACTTTCCCGAAATGGCACTACAGTTCTTTGTTGTGGCCAAAACATTAATCCTACAAAAAATTTTGAACATCGGCTCGGATTTTAATATTAGCTATATGTACATATATAGGGCCCATGGAAACTTTGAGGCCCCAGTGGCACGTGTTAACATATTCCGATTGTGCTCAAACTCTAGCAGTCTAAAAACCGAACAAAATTAAACACTTTATGAGGTTGCCGCCTAAAAAATCCGACATCGATTTTTTAAAACCACCCTAATGTATACCGACAATTCTGTGCAGATATATGTTAAAGCTCCAACGGAGACTAAATAATGTGGGTGAGAATGTGGCTAAAACCTTCACAATATTGAAAATAGGGAGGTACTGTTCTATGAGAGGTACATATCAAAGCGTGGAGCTGTGCCAATCATTCTCTGTGGGAATGATTTAATCCCTCAACGAAATTTCAGCTATTTCTGTTGGATACTAATTCCCAAAATCAAGTGGTACCGTCCTATGGGGACTATATAAAAACGTGGGCCTATACCTACAATTCTCTGCAGAAATGTTGTTTACCCACAATCAAGAATAAATACCAAATATCAGCTATTGCAGTTAGATCATGCAGTTAAAGCCTTAAAATTTCCCAAATTCGGAAAGTACAGTTCACTTGGGGGTAAAATCAAAACGCCGACCTTCATTGACATTTTTCTGGTGACAAATTTTGTAGTACCAACGAAGATGACATACCAAATTTCAGCCAAAGGAGCTAAAAGCTTAAAAATACCGAAAATCGGAAGGTATTGTACTATGGGGGCTGCTATATCAAAACGTTGATCTATGTTCACATGGAGAAGTTTTTAACCACAGAGGAGAACGGCGCACAATGGTTCAGAAATTGATTTTATTGGCCAAAATCCCAATCACCGATTATTAATTTTTATATAGGATAGGGTGCCACCGTGGTGCAATGGTATGCACACCCGCCTTGCACGCTGAAGGTCGTGGGTTCGATTCCCCGGCCAAGCAACATCAAATAATTTTCAACAATGGCAAAATACCCCTCAGTAATGTTGGCGACTTTTCCTGAGTATTTCAGCCATGTACAACTTCTCTACAAAAGTGGTGTCTTAGACACGCCGTTCGGACTCGGCGATAAACTGTAGGTCCCATATCATTGAGCTAATATGAATCGGGGTGCACTCATTGATACGAGAGAAGTCTCCCTTGTCCCTTATGGGATGTTGTGGAACAATTATTATAGGATTCGAAACTAAGGAAACCAACAAAAAATTAAGTCAATATATTGGAATTTGTGGCCGTGAAGTGCTCCTAAAGACGACAGTCTTTCCCAATTTCGGAAAATATGTCATTTTTGCAAATATCTGGTCAAAGTAATAGTCATTTTTCGGAAACCATAACAGATTTGTATTCATTGTTAGATAGGTGTTAATAAATTACCAAAGCTTTTACACAAAAAAAAGCTATTTTACTTTTCTTCAGGTACTAAATTCCAACTTTAGTTGACTAGAAGTTTTAGGGAACAGCATGGGACAAGGTTTCGTTTTCGCAAAAAGATGCCTGGTAGTGTCCTCTTTCAGTCAATAGGTATGTATTTTATACCCGTTCCGCTCCATCCATTCCATTTAACACTTTTTATACCCTACACCACACTATGGTAAGGGGTATTTTGTGTTAGTGCATTTGTATGTAACATGTATAAGGAAAAGAGATAGAGATAGACCCATAGTTCCTTCTAGGGATATGCATAGAATCACTTTCTGAGTCGCAACGTACAGGTCGCATTTATTGCCCCATTGGGCTGAAAATTGGGGAAGATTTGGATATAGCTCCCACATATATTTTCCTCCGATTTGAGGTATTTGATGCATCCAATACGCTATATCTGTCCAATTTTGATGAAATTTGGAATATATGACGGAATTAGGTATATAATAAATGTGCCAAATTATATCGAAATTGGCTTTGGATATAGCTACCATACCTATATCTGTCCAATTTTGATGCAATTTGGAACGTATGCCGGAATTTGATATATAAATAAATTTGCCAAATTATATCGAAATCGATTCAGATTTGGATATAGCTCACATATATATTTTCGGCCGATTTGAGGTATTTAATGCATCAAACAGCTATACCTGTCTAATTTTGATGAAATTTGGAATATATGACGGAATTAGGTCTATATATAAGTGTGCCAAATTATATCGAAATCGATTCAGATTTGGATATAGCTCCCATATATATTTTCGACCGATTTTAGGAATTTGGTGCAACAATCTCGCCATGTATGTCCAATTTTGATGAAATTTTAAATGTGTGACCCTAAAAAATTGCGTTATAGTTGGGACACCCTCTATTTTATACCCGTCCAGCTCAGTCAGTTTAATTCTTTTTGTGCATTTGTGTGTAACATGCATAAGGAAAAGAGATATACCCATAGTTCCTTCTAGGCATATGCATGGAATCACTTTCTTTCGCATTTATTGTCCGATTTGGGGAAGATCATTTTTTTAGCCGTCGGAAGAAAGCTATTGCTTTTGGTGAAATTCGGTTCAGATTTGGATATAGCTCCCACATATATTTTCGGCCGATTTGAGGTATTTGATGCACCAAAAACGCTAAATCTGTCCAATTTTGATGTAATTTGGAACATGTGATGGAATAAGGTCCATAGATAAATGTGCCAAATTATGTCGAAATCGGTTTGGATTTGGATATAGCTCCTATATATATTTTCGGCCGATTTGAGGTATTTGAGGCATCAAACACGCTATATCAGTCCAATTTTGATGATGGAATATATGACGGAATTAGGTCTATGGATAAATGTGCCAAATTATATCGAAATCAGTTAAGATTTGGATATAGCTCCCATATATACATATTTTTTTAAATGTGTGACGGAATTTGGACTAGAAATAAGTTCGCCAAAATATTTTGAAAACGGTTCAGGTTTGCATATAGCTCCCATATATGTTTGCCCGATTTCTTGGAGTTGACACACCAAATACAAAATTGGATATACATTCTGATGAAAGTTGGAAAATGCGACTCAATGTGGTCTAGAAAAAATTGGCCAAATTATTTTTAAGGCATGGTGTTGTAGGGAATCATATATTTGCAAACACGTTCGTCGGGGTTGTGTGAGGTTGCCAAAGAAAAACTTCTCATTGAACAAGAAACAAGGTAACTGACGAGATCCTGTAGCGAGGATCGACACTAGTCTTCCCTGCCGTACCCCTTTGTGAACAATGTCAAACTTTCTCCACTAATAAATTAGTTGTTTTAAAATATTAAAACAACAACAATGGGATTAAGCCAGACTATTAAAAAAAACTGATGCAAAATATTTAAAGAAAACTCAAAATTTTAATTTTGACCTTGAATTCCTCTGCAAATACTAGACCGAATTTGATAGTTTCTGATTCACCGGAGAGCTGGTTGTGTTATCTTTCGAACAGAAAGTTACAGAATTTTGACCAGAAAAAAACACGATTCTAAACCACTGTGCAGTGTACAAATAAAAAGACCTCATGAAATAACAGCACAAATCGAAAATTAAAATATGTCCCAAACAGGAAAATATATGGAAAACAACAACAAAAACTACTGGGGACTGTTTTCGTATTTTTGGGGATATTTTTATACCTTCAAAAAACGCAATTTTTTACAACGTCCGATGTACGACTCATATATTTCCCCCGTATAATCTCATATTTAAAAATATTTTACGTATAAGGGGTTTGGAAGGTCAAAACATTCCTCAATAAATTGACATTTATAGTTTGTCAATGAGTTTATACCTTGCCCATATGTATATTTAACAAATATAATTTTTTTAATTCAATATTTCTCTTTTCACTCTGCGAAACCTATTCCCTAACTCAGAAAAGTTTCCTTTATCTCTTTCAATAATTTTAATTACAATAACTTACAACCAAACATTAAAACTTACCATATAAAACAGATAAAAATCTCAGCTTTTCCAGTGGGAATGTCAAATAGGAATAGACGAAGAATAAATGCAACATGGAAATCATAATGATATTTCCCCATTTTAATGGCGCCTTAAATTGAATGCCAAAAACTCGGTCACCCTTGAATTTTTTGGTGTATTCTTCCAAATCGACTTGATGTTTTCTTTCGATATTTTTCACCTCACCATCGACGGCCGAAACTAGTGGCTGGCCATTCTTGGCGGGGAATCCTCCATTGGCAGCAGCTGAACTTTTGCCATTCGTTGTTACACGATGTTTTAATTCGCTCTGTTGTTGTTGTTTTTGTGCAGACATTGAAGTTTCAATGCTGGTGGTACTGCTGCGTTCCGACATTGCTAAATGACCCATGTTTTGTTGTTGGTGATGCTGTTGATGTTGTTGTGGGTAAAGATTTTGTTTGGATTGGCAGTAGATTGCTGTTTTGAAAAATTAACACTAATTTTTTAGAAAATCGAAGTTTTAAATATGTTTTGTTTAACAATTGTTGTTGTTGTTTTTTTGTTTTTGGTACAAAATTTTCAAGTGTTGGTGCTGTACCAAAATTGAAAGTTACAAAATGCAATAGGGTTTTTATGGTGATTGACTAACATTGGTTAAGGTACTCTTATGTTGAACGTTAGATTTGAACTTTTCACTTTCTTCGTTGTTAAAAGTAATTTAGCAGGAAATGCGTCTAATTTATTTTTCTTGTTTTACTTTTCACTTTATCTCTACACTTGAGATTGTAACTTTTTTTCGGGTTGTTATTTTATTTTTAGTAAAAATATTTCATTACTTTTTTTTCTTTTTTAACTTTGGTACATTTGTGTATGTGCGTACATACACGTTGTGTGTAAATTTCTTATATAAAAAACCAAAACGTTTTGGTTTTTTCTTCTTCTTTAACAATTTAAGTTTAACATCCGCTTAGGGCTTATCTAACGACCGTTACACTTAGACGTTTCGTTTACAAATGACCAATGCTGAAGATGTTAAAAATCATTTCTATCGGCCGAGAAAAGCCACAAGATCGATTATAATGCCACTGTCATGCCACAGATACAACGACAAAGGCGACGACGACAACACACAGTTAGTTGTTCAGTTCACAGAAACCGAAACCACAACGAAAGCTTAGCAGCGGCCGACCCTAAGCTATTCTTTTGTGTATGAAGAATTTCAGTTTTAAGCGTTTGCGAGCACCTATGTAAGTGTGTTGGTATGAGTGCCTGCCTGGCTGCGTGCATGTTAGCCCATTCATATGGTAACGCGTTAATGTACGATGAACATGTCACTCATACAATTACAGTTGGTCGGGTTAAGCCACAACTTCATTTTAAGCCAGAGTTGCCATTTTTATTTGTGAAAAATGCAAATGAAAATAAAACACGTCGTATTGTGGTTAATTTGGGGTTTTTACACGACGTACTGGAATCATATTTGTACTTATAATAACATTGATTTTTGGGGTTTTTACACGACGTACTTATGTACTTATAAATACGTCAATTTGTTTGTAATGACGTTATTAGCGGTATTCCGATTTCTCAGTGAACTGGTGGTCATACTAATTCTGTGATTGTTACAAACAAACCTTTGGAAATGCGTTGACTCTGAACTTGAATGTATAATGTATGGCTTATTAGTTTTGTTATGTTGTTATTTCAGACCTAGGGAAATTGTTTATTCCTCATATTGATTTATTAAAATTCATAATTATTAAAAGCTACTAATTAATTTTGAAACAAACTAAGACCTACATTTAAAGACTAAGACCCCGTTAATGGTAGTCAGCTAACATGAGTCGCCCTATTTATTCACCCATAAGAACTATCAATTCACCCTCAGGAAAAATTATGAATCTCAATTATCCGCTAATCGATTATCCGTAAGCCACCATTATACGGGAAAGGAAAACTCAGAAATTTTCTGTTCATTTTATACCGATAAACAGCGAAAATCTTTATGATTCGGGATAATAATTCATTCGACCAAATTTAGTGGACCAAAGCAATGCACAAATGAATTATTTTAAAATAGTTTTAATCTTTTAAACTCCACGTTAAGTTCATAATTGCTTTTATTTGCAAATATTAACAAGGACGCATGTATTTTGATTAAAAATATATGAAAACATTGTTACTCCATTATCCGGGAAAATAGATTATCCGTAATAATTCCGGTCCAGACTATTACGGAAAATCGAGGTTCGACTGTACGTAAAAAGTGCGAATAACTGAAAAGTAGAAATGGTAAGACTTCGTCTTATTGTGTCTTGCGCTGAGATATTGAGGTAAGTCCGATAAGGGAGTTGCATTAAATAATGGGACGACTTACAAAGACGACAACATAGTAAATGATACTATTTTGCAATATATACATACATATATACACGAAAAAATTCATACAAAATGAGATGACATTCCACAACGTATGGTATGGAGAAAAACTACGTTATATGTATATGGAAAGGAGTTATTATCAAACTATCACTCAATTCAACCAGTGCACGATGGGGCCAATAGCAGGTTTTCGAGGCAAAAAGTCAATTTTTAAAGTGAACAATTTGAAAAAAATAATAACGGATTTCGATTGCCAACACTCTGAATCACTAAAAATAAAAAAATAAATCAATCTGGTAACATCACATAGCGACATACTGATCTGGCAATGGTGACATATTTTCTTATGCATCATTTTCTGACATTCATTATAAATAAGTAGTGAAAGCATTTTAGGCGCCAAAAAGAACATTTCAACATTTTTATATTTTTTTAAAATGGAAAGCTCTTCAATGGGTATGTAAAATAAGATAGTGTTAACAAATAATAAAAATGTTATGTGTGGGAAATGTATTTTTGAGTTAAGATGTTATGTCTTTTTTGGAGTATTTTGCTTTGTTATCCATGTGTTCTCTGGAGTATAACTTTTGAGATCTAGGTAGATCTAGGATATTATATATATGTGGTGAAAGGTATTAATGTGTACTATCATTTTGTGAAAAAATTAGCTGCGCCTATCTGCGCCTTTTCATAAAAATCTGATTTCAGATGTCGTAATACTTAAAAATATGGACATTTTTATGTTTTGGTTGACGAATAATCGGAAACCCATTAATGTTACCAATTGGAATTCGGAAAAATTTAATAGACGTATATAATAATAATAATATATAATTTCAAAGATATCGCAAACTTCGGCTTTTGTGGCGGAATCTTAGCCGATTTTTATTAAAAATTGGAACCTTTTTTTATTAACTTATAACAAACCACAGACAAAACCATGAAATTTGAACAAATGTATATAGGGGAGCTATTTCTATATCTGAACCGATTTCAATATAACTTGACAAACTTATTTGTAGTCCGAATTCCGTAACATTTTCCAAATTTTATTGTAATTTGATGGAATTTGCATGCTTGGTCAATCATTTTCCTGAAATCGGGCGAACATATATATGGGAGCTATATCCAATTCTGAACCGATTTCAATATGATTTGCCAAAAATGTTTCTAGACCAAAATCCGTCACACATTTCAAATTTCATCAAGATTGGACATACATAGCGGGATTGGTGCACCAAATACCTAAAATCGGGCGAAAATATATATGGGAGCAATATCAAAATCTGAACCGATTTCAATATAACTTGGAAAACTTATTTGTAGTCCTAATTCCGTGGTATTTTCCAAATCGCATAAAAATTGGGTAGAATTTGCGTGTTTGGTCCATCAATTGCTTGAAATCGGGCGAACATATATACGGCAGCTATATGTATATATGAACCGATATGAACCAAATTTGGCATATTAGTTTCTAAGCCCATTATAAACATCTGTACAAAATTTGGAAGGTCTAGCTTGCCCCAGTGATTTGTTGCCTCGAAAACCTGTCATTGGCCCCATCGTGCAGTGGAGAGTTATTTTTCTCAATACTGTGTATCAAATGTTGAACAAAAGTATTCAAAAACTATTAAGTAAAGGATAAAAAGCAGGCGGGGCCTACGAAATTTTTCTGCCCTCCACCATATTATGGAGGGTATAATTTTGATGTGATGATGCTGCTCATCAGCAAAACTTTATAGTATATTTTCGCACAGTGGGCTTGGATGCAATATTTAAAATCAACTTTTATTAATGATTGTACTCTTCGATTATCTTGAAATTTTTTTAGATTCACTTTGGCAGTTTTGTTGAGATGTGTGTTTTACCTACTATTTGTATGTAAGTCAAGCTTAATCTCATATTTGTTGTTTTCAAATTTAACAAGTAAAAAAGTATCAGTCGGCTTTGCCGACAGAGATATACCCTCAGCCTGTGTATATTGAAACAATTTTTTCCCCAAAATACGTATGTATTTAGGGGGTTTTAAAAACTTTGGGCGTTTGAACCGACAAAAATGTAGATTAGGATAAAAGATCAAACGTTTTGCGGAAGAGATACTAAGAAGAATGGATCGACATTGAACGGATGTGGATCTCCAGCCACAACATATGGTGCCATAGGAAGTTTTTACACTCTTCGGGCTGTTTGCTCAAGAAGTATGGACTTGTCCCTAAAAAACTTTTACCATCGTAGTTGAGGCAACGAATGCAAGTTGTCTCAACAAAAATCAAAGTGATTCGATATCAGGTCTTAAAGTGGACTTATCCGAAATTGTGTGTTGGAGTTACCGGATGGAGTGTACAAATATAGTCCATATTTGAACCTGATCTATATCTGGTAGATATATTAGGATGTGTAAAGTATAGACCAATTCGGCCACTCCCTACAAGAGTTACCGTACGAACAATTTTTCCGATCATTTTTGAACTTTTGTGGGGGAGGTACCTGAAGGAGTGGACCGATATGGCTTATCTTCAAACTTAAACTATGTTTTGACAAAATATTACTAAGTCCAAATTTTGGACCGACCGGCAGATCCGTTCGAGAGTTATCTTGCGCTTCAACTACCTCATACGGTGTCATAGGGGTTTTTTGCAACTTTCAGGCTATTTTCTTAGGAAGTATGGACTTGCCCCTGATGAAACTTGTACCGTCGTATGGTGGGCAGTGAATACAAGTTGCTAAAACAAAAATCAAAGCTATTCGAGAGATGGCCCTAAACTAAACTTTTCCGAGATTTTGTGTGGGTGGTACCCGAAGAAGTGGACCGATTGTGTCCATATTGAAACCTTATCTAAGTCTCGAACACATTTCACGATGGGCAAAGTATGGACCAAATCGGATACTCCCTTCAAGAGTTATCGTGCGCACAAATTTTCCGAACATTTTCGAACTTTTGTGGGGGAGGTACCGGAAATCAAAATTTTTTCTGCTTTTACTGTCGTATATCTTACTTTATCAACTGGTAATTTGTGGTTTCTCTAGGGACATTTATTCACATAACGAGATTAGTTTGTATTCTGAATTCCATAAAGTAATACCTTCTAACGGACGGGTAAATGCAATGTTTATATTTTTTAATGATTCTAAAATAATAATTGATTGAAATAATAATTGATTAAACTAAGAAGACATCATGGTTTTTGCTAACAAAGAGCAGTATGAATTTGGAATGGAAATAGACGATGGTGTCATGGGTCTAGTTCCCTATGGTTTTCACAGTGATTCTGAAAGCTCATGCTGAAGATTCTACATGGTTTGCAAACAAAAACAAAAGATGCATGGGGCAGAAATACTTGGGAAGACAAAAAAGGACACTATTTGGGATTACAATGTAGCTAAGAAACCGCATACATTAACGGAATTAATCATGAAATTTAATTGAAGGAAAAGGTCTTAAAGCAAAAATACAAGGTCGTAAGTACAACGTGTCATGTTTTATATTAAATATTAGCCGAACCGGTCCACGTTGCTGTCCCTTGAAAAAGCTTTATGCTACCTTTTCTTATGTCAGGCCAGGCCGAACTTGTTATACCCTCCACCATGAGTTGTATTGAATTTTACTTCAATTAGTTTCCTTTCGTTTATGAAGTAGACTAAGTAGATATTAAGGCCACACCTTCAATGTACCGGAAATCGGAAGATACCGTTCTATGGGGGCTATATGAAGGCGTGTACCTATACAGACAACATTTTAGGGGAAAGTTGTATACCCCAGTCTAAGACTAAATACCAAATATCAGCCATTTTAATGGGATAATGAAGCTAAAATCTTGAAAATACCGAACATTAGGATGTACCGTTCTATGGGGGCTATACCAAAACGTGGACCGATATACACCATTTTCAATACCAATAATAGAAAATTCTATACCAAATCACGAAGATCTATCTTAAAAATTGGGAGCTGTATCTTAATTTCAAAAGACGGACAGACGGTCATGGTTATACCGACTTAGAATTTTACTCTGATCAAGAATATATATAATTTATAGGGTCTTCGCTGAATATATCGATATGTTACAAACTGTATGACAAATTTAATTATACCCTCCATATTATGGTGGAGTGTATAAAAATCTTCAGAAATGTTGGTGTTTTAACATACGCCAAATAATTGATGACTTGAAGCATGTCGACGGTGTCCACCTTTATATAATGTATCTTATATACCTGATGAAACTATAGCTCTGGATATGTTGCCTTCTAATCTAAACACTTTCTTCCAATAAGACCAAAGCTTCGTTATGCATAAATAACATCTTCTATTTCCATTGATTTGTAGCATATTTAAGAAAGTGGGAGTGGTCGGGTCTTATTGCTAAAATATGTACCCAGGATTGGGGAGACGGAATTGTTCGTAAGTTTTATATATAGCACATTTAAAAAATAGGGCACAGGTATAACCCGCTCCTCCGAAATTCAAAAAAAAAATATATAGCCTACTTCAACCAAGGGACGTCCCTGTGCATAATCTGAAAATTACATGGAATAAGAACTTAGGGTCGGAGATTCAACAACCGTTGCCTCGCAAATTAATTTTCTGACCGATACTTTCATAACTTTTACAAAAAAGGTTTTTTTTGTAAAATAGGGCATGCCCCCGCCCCCTCCGAGATTAAAAAAATATAAAGCCTATTTTCACCTCGGTTGTTCCTTGTATACTCTCTGAAATTTTCAATAAAATCGGTTCAGCCGTTTTTGAGTCTATGCGGAACCTACAAACATACACACATTGTCTTTTATATATAAGATTTCACCCAAAAGTTTTGGTCCACTAAACCCTATCATAATTATCTCATCACCATGTTAAATTGCAAGCTTCTACTTTGTCTTAAATTCAATTCATTCTTAAAATTTCGCGCCGATCGGATTATTACTGCGATCTACAGAATAACTACAAAGTCGGGTAAAAATTATGGGTTTGGTCCATTTCACACCTTTTGATCATAACCAACATCTAATGGGGTCACTTCTGGTCGGTACCCGACCTTTCCACAAAGTTTCGTGACGATCGGTCCAAAATTGCAGCCTGGAGTTTTATTACAAATGTTAATGGATGGACGGACACATATAGCTAGATCGCTTTATCTCGTCACGATATGAAAAAATGGCAAGGGGAGTGGGTCTACGACGAATACTTCGCGATGTTACACGAATATTGGACAAAATAAGCTTATAATACCCTTTCCACGTTGTTTTGTAAAGTATAAATATGTTATTTTAAAAACGTCCGTAAATTGTGGGAAATGGTCGTAAGTCCCTACAAAAATACAAAACTTTACAAGGAAAAGGTCGTAAGTCCAAAGACATCCAATTATCTCCCAAAACGCGACGGAAGTGTATCAAACAAAGTACAGGTGTTGTAGCGGAATAAATAAACGAAGAATACTGCCTTTACCACCATAATAGAATCTTTAATACCGAAAACGCTGGAATGTTTTTTCTTCCTCCTGAAAATTTTATTGAGAGGGACTTACGACCTTTTCCGACGGAGCAGACGTAATGTTTCGCATTGGTATAAAGGAAAAATTGTATTGAAAATTTTTAAAAAAATTAAAAAATAGTAATTATTCGAATCCCACTATCAAATAGGACTTAAACTTTTTGTAATTAATCCTACTTTAATACAAAACAATTTCACGAAAATCGAAGAGTACTATCATTGATAGAAATTTCAAAAATTTGTTCTATTTTTTATTAGATAAAAAAATAAAATTTGAAAAAAGGATTCTTTTCATTTGGACCAATATTAGAGAAGTTATGAGTATTTCTTTGCATATAGATTTTGCAGAAGTCGACTTTTTCAAGGCGCGATATCTCTGGAACCTTTAGTAAAAAATCAGAAAATATACTAAAATGTTTTGCTGATAAGCAGCATCACCACATCAAAATTTAAAGGAAATCAAAAACATCATTTTTGTGTCCGATTTCACTCAGAAATCACCACATATATGTCGAAATAGCCATGTCCGTCAGTGTGTTAAAATCAATATACAGCTCGCAACTTTCAAGTAGTTACAACAAAAATCAAAGCGATTTGAGAATAGGTGCTAAACTAAACTCTTCCGAAATTTTGTGTAGGAGGTACCCGGAAGAGTGGACCGATTGGGTCCGTGTTGAAACCTCGAAGTGCAAAGTATGGGCCAAATCGGTTACTCCCTTCAATAGTTATCGAGCTCATAAATTTTCCGAACATTTTCGAACTTTTGTGGGGGAGATACCGGAAGGAGAGGACCGATATAACCCATTTTCGAACTTTAACTAAGTTTGGACAAAATATTACGAAGGCCAAATTTTGGACCGAATCGGTTGATCCGTTCGGGAGTTATCGTGCGCTCCAGCCAGCCAGACAGACGGACGGACATAGCTAAATCGACTCCAAATTGTCTACAACACATTTCGGTCAAACATGCTTGGGGTCTTAAACCATTATTTCGATGAGGCACATTTTGCCCGTATGAAAGTAAGTGTATGCATAAATGCTGAGGGTATAAATTAATTTTGAATCGACTTTTTTCCATCTGTGCATAGAACGGTACCTTCCGATTTGCGGTATTTTGAAAGTTGTGGCCTCAAAGTTGGTATTTAGTCTTCATTGGGGGTATAAAACTTTCCACCAGAAATCTGTCGGTATAGGTCTTTAAATAGCCCACATAGAACGACACTCACGGATTTTCGATATTCTGGAAGTTTTAGCCAGGGGTACAAAACATTATAACAGGTAGAAAACATTCCCGGCAAAAAATCGTACAGCATACGTCCACGTTTTGCCAAAGGTCCCATGTAAGGGTACCACCCAATTTAAGATTTTAGTCACATGTTCCTACCGATAATTGGAATTTTGTTTTCCCAGAAGATAGAAAACTTATTAGCAAAAAAACTATCCATATACATATGTGTTGGTTTTAGACTAACCCCCACGGACCGGTATTGCCCAATTTTATGTGATTTCATCAGTTAATATGAACAACCAATGAACGGAAACAAACAAAACGATTCCCGTACCAATCACACAAAGCCACAAACTTTTCAGCTTCTCTGAATCGTTTCATTCTCACAACCAAAACAAAAACACAAACTTTTCAATGTAAAAAGATGGAAACCGTACGATTGCTGCAATGTAACTTCGGCTACACTTTGCCGAGTTGTTTCATTCACCACCGAAACGAGAAGTATTTTTGGGAAACGTTTGCCGTGCGTATTGTCAATGACACACTCAGACACACACACACACATGTGATTGCTTAACAACTCTATAAGCTAGCATCAGCATACCACAGTGAATTTTATTAACCACCAAACGTTTTTGATTTATTCACATGAGTTTAGTACTATTCCGTTTTCTATCTGCTCTTGTGGAGTTGAGTACTTTTCGCTTTTCGTTTTGTTCGTACTCACGAATGTAAACAAAACAAAACTAAACAGCGAGCTCTGCCAACGTGGGTTATGTTTCGTTTTGTATTGTTCCTATGGAAAATACGAAACGAAACGATTGGAAATGTTATTTAAAGTATTTTTACGTACGCTGTGAACAACACAAACCAAAACACACGGCCCTCAGTCTCCGGCCAAACGAGGGTGCTAAGAATCCCCGGAGGTAAAAACAACCAAAAACTAAACATTGGAACGTGGAACGTCCGAAGTTTATACGAAGTCGGTAAATTAAACAACACAATCAATGAAATGAATCGACTTAATATTGATATACTAGGTGTGAGTGAAACCTGGTGGACAGAATGCGGCGATTTTCAGTCCCAAAATGTAGTAGTATATCACTCAGGAAACATGGAAGAGAGAGAGAGAGAGGTGTAGGCATTATTGTCAAAAGAAACATTGCAGACTGTGTAATTGGATCTATCCCAATGTCTGAAAGGACTATGATTATAAAAATATCAGCAAAACCCTTGAATTTAAATATAATCCAAGTATATGCCCCTACATGTGATAGAAATAATGACGAGGTTGAACATTTCTATGAAGAAATAAGTCAATTATTAAACATGACGAAATCACATGAAATAACAATAGTTCAAGGCGACTTCAATGCCAAAGTGGGGAATGATGAAGTAAATGGTATAACTGGAAGATATGGACTTGGCGAAAGAAATGAGAGAGGAGACAGGTTAATTCAATTTTGTCAAGAGTTTAAGATGACCATCACCAATACAACATTTCGATTACATCCCAGAAGGCTTTATACATGGAGATCATCATTAGATAGCAGAAGGAATATCATTCGAAATCAAATTGACTACATTTTGATTAACAGCCGATTTAGATCTTGTGTGACCAAATGCTCAACGTACCCAGGAGCTGATGTACCATCCGACCACAATCTGCTGATGCTGAATATACGGTTGAAAATTGCACGAATTAAAAAAGGGAAGAAAAAATATAACAAGATAAATACTGAGATACTCAATAACCCATCAACCAGGAACGAAGTGAAGGTGCAAATGAATAATAAACTCGAAGCTATCGATGCAAACAATGTAGAAAATATATGGAATAATATCAAGGACACGATGTACGAAATAACAAAAAATTATCTTGGAAAATGTACGAGAAGAACACAGCAAGAATGGATGAACGACGAAATTATGGAGCTTCGTGCGGAACGAAGGAAATATAAAAACGTTGACTACTAACGTTACTGGGAAATCAACAAGGAAATCCGTACCGCTACCCGAGCAGCAAAAAATGCACTACTAAATCAAAAATGTAGAGAAATTGAATATCTGCAAAACATTCATGACGATTATAACCTACATAAAAAACTAAAAGAATCCGCAGGAGTGTATAGGAAGGCATCACCAGCAGTACTAACGGATGACAACAACCAGCCCATATTCGAGACATCACACATAAAGGATCAATGGAAAAACTATATTGAACAATTATTCACTGACGACCAACGATCAAGATATGACCAGGACATAAATACTTTTATAACAGGAAATCCAATCACTAAATCCGAAGTGGAATATGCGATTCAATCACTAAAGGACAAGAAATCAACCGGACCTGATGAAATTCCTTCTGAAATCTTAAAACTTATAGATGAAGACAACATATCACTTATTGTACAACTTTTCATGTGTATGATACTGGTCAATATCATAACGATTGGTTGAACTCAACTTTCATTGCGATACCGAAGAAATCGAACGCAAAAAAGTGTTCTGACTACAGGCTTATTAGCCTTATGTGCCACATATTAAAAATGTTTTTGAGAATAATTCACAAAAGAATATACGCCAAATGTGAAAGCGCTATGGGAGAGTCACAGTTCGGCTTCAAGGAAGGTATGGGTACCAGAGAAGCCCTATTATCCCTTCAAGTACTGGTACAGAAATGCCGGGAAGTCCAAAAAGATGTTTATATATGTTTCATCGATTATGCAAAGGCATTTGATACCGTCCAACACGACAAATTAATCGATATACTGAGGGGAATAGAAATACCGGAAAAAGAGATCAGATGCATACGAAATTTATACTGGCACCAAAAGGCAAGAATTGAAGTAAATGGAGATCTGACGGACGAAATTCCCATATCAAAAGGAGTCAGGCAAGGGTGCATATTATCCCCTCTCCTCTTTAATATATACTCCCAAAAAATATTTCAAGAGTCAATGGAAGGAGAACGGATCGGGATAAGAGTTCAGGGTAAAATTATAAATAACATACGTTACGCTGATGATACCACAATTATTGCTAGCAGTATAACTGGACTACAACAGCTCCTAGACAAGCTCACTCTCGTAAGCGAAAAATATGGCATCAAAAAAAATATAAAAAAGACAAAATACATGGTTGTAAGTCGAAAAGATGTAAGTTGTGAAACGCCACTAATTATTAAGAACGAAAATATCGAACGTGTAAAATCTTTTATATATCTTGGCGTTTTAATTAACGATCAATGGAACAAATCAAACGAAATTAAGCGTCGAGTGGAGATGGCCAGAAACGCCTTTTTTAAATACAAAAACACACTTACCAACCACGAAATAAGTCTCGCAACCAAGATTAGATTTGTAAAATGCTATATTTGGTCTATATTACTATATGCTGTAGAAACTTGGACCATCAAAAGTGCAGATCAAAAAAAAAATTGAAGCTTTTGAAATATGGGTCTATCGAAGAATTCTAAAGGTGCCCTATACATCGCACACTTCAAACCAAGAAATTCTAAGACGAATGCATCTCGACAGACAACTCTTCCACACTGTCAAATCAAGAAAAACCGCATACCTTGGACACTTGATGAGGAATGATAAATACAAGTTTATGCAATGTATTATTAAATGTACCATAGAAGGACAACGACCAAGAGGCAGAAGAGAGATATACTGGCTAAGTAACATCCAAGAGTGGACAGGATACAGATGTGAAACAAATCTGCTACATGCTGCTAAAAACCGAGAGCTGTCAATAATTTCATAATATAAAATATTAAAACATATTCAAATGTAATACTATAACATTGTATGGTCGCTTAATATCCGAAAAACGGATCCGCAAATAAAGAAGAAGATCAGTTAATATATTACTCTCCTCCATGGAATTATACCTAGCGTAGAGAAAGAGCTTAGTAGTTATTAATGGTTTATATTTCCTTCAATACAGTGGTGGTAGAGGGTAAAAAAATTTCGGCCGGCCAAACTTTACGTCGTTCTTACTTGTTTCTAAACAAAATTGCGTCACATTTTCCAAATTTCATGAAAATGTCTGTCGAATTTTGTGTATGGTGCGACAAATTTTTCAAATCGGACGAAATCTGAGCTGATCGATCTGAATAGATTTCAATATAATTTGCAAACTTTTATCTAGACCTAAATCCGTCACACATTTCAAATTTCATCGAAATTAACGTGGTTGGTGCACAAAATACCTCAGACCGGGCGAAAATGCTATTTCGGAATTAGGTTTAACGTATTATTTTTTCAGGCATCATTTTGCGAAAACGAAATTTTGTTCCACACTGTTCCCCAAAAGTTCTAGCCCACTAAAGACGGAATTTCACTAAAATTAAGTGAGGAAATATAAAAGAGCCCACTTCGTGTAAATGCTACGGTAATTTATTCGGTTCTAAATGTAACAATCCTACCTATCTAACAAAACAAACAAAAAAAAAACAACGAACATAAAAAATAACATAAAATAGCTATTTCTCGAGAAATGTTCAAAAATGGTGTATTTTCCAAAATTGGGAGACATTTTCGTCCTCCAGTTTCTAAACATTTGTGGGGAAACAATCATAAACAGTCGACCTAATTATTCCACTGATAGACCAAATCAGACAACTGATAAGACAACTAAAATCATTAAAGCAAGAGGTGTATGAAGGAGTGGAACTTAAAATTAAGAACTTTTGGGTGCATATCTCAAAAGTACTGGGTTCCTCTCTCAAAAAGAAAAAATAAATAAATAAAAACAAATAATAACGGCGTTAAGTTCGGTCGGAACGAACTTTTTATACCCGCCACCCTCCCTTCGTTTATGAAAGTGCTAAGCTTTTCCTCTTATTGCAGGATTAGACTTAAACCTGGAAATATATGGGCAATTTGTCTGGTGGTGGCTATGCTTATTTGGGGGCTATACCAAAACGTGAACCTATACTGTGTGATTTTTTGCAAGAGAGGCTTTGTACCATTATAAATGTCTTGTACCTTTAACGAAGACTAAATACCTAATTTCATTAATTCAGTGTGTAAAATGTGCCTAAAGCTTTCAAAACACCGAATATCGGAGGGTACGGTTCTATAGGGGCTACATGAAAACTTCTGCCTATGCGAACAAATTTCTGGTGGAAAGTTTTATGCCCCCAACGAAGACTAAATGACAAATTTCAGCTATTTCGGTGTGTTAATGAGGCTAAAACCTTCAAAACACCGAAAATCGGAGGTTACCTCCTAAGGGGGTTATATGAAGACGTCTGCCTATGCCAACAAATTTCTGGTGGAAAGTTTTATTCACCAACGAAGACTAAATAACAAATTTAAACCATTTCCGTGGGATATTGGAGCCAAAACTTCAAAATACCGACACTTTGGAGGGACAGTTCTGAGGAGGCTATATGAAGACGTGGATCTACACCAACCAATTTCAGGTGGTAAGTTGTATTCCCCCAACGAAGACTAACTACTAAATTTTAGTGAGTTCGGTGGGATATTGAGGACCCAACCTTCAAAATACCGAAAATCGGCAGGTACAGTTCTATGAGAGCTATATGAAGACGTGGACCTTTACTGACAAATTTCAGGTGGAAAGTGGTGAACCCCCAACGAAGACTAAATATCAAATTTCAGCTATTTCGGTGTTATAATGTGGCTAAAACCTTCAAAATACAGAAAATCGGGAGGTACCGTTATATAGGGGCTATATCAAAACGTGGACCGATATGACCCGTTTTCAATAACAAACATTCTAGGAGTAGTAAAAACTCCTGTACCCAATTACAAAGCTCTGTCTTGATTTCAACAGGCGGACGGACTTGGTTATATATATGTATATATTTTTTAACGGGTCTTCGACGAATATTTTATTATACCCTCCATATTATGGTGTAGGGTATACAAATATATATAATGTGTTACTCATGATCACAACGACTACCCGCTATTAATATTTCAACATCACCCGAGAAGTGCTCTTAAAGTGGAGTTAAGCGAAAAGTGCTGAACTTTTGTGGATAAGGTACCTGAAGGAATTGACCGACATAGTCCAACATGGAATTTGAGCTATGTTTGGGAGTCACCCTTTCGATAGTTATCGTGTACCCAGGCATTTAAGCTGGCCACCGCAGGATTTTTTTTAGCGTTACATGGTAAACATTTTGAAATTTTAGAGATAGGTAAGCGAAGATGTTTTTATCCTTCGAACTTGATGTACGTTTGAAGACATTTTACAAAATGCACATTTAGCGAAAATCGTTCCGTGCCCAACTCTAGTTCTCTGACTTAATAACATTTAATTTTTACTAAAAGTTTGGCAACCACGGCATTAAAACTACTTTGTTAACTTTATGCATATGTTTATGTGTGAGACTCCTCGCGCAAGCGATGTCGCATACACACATACCATTAAAAAACTATCGTCGTTGAATTGTAAACACTACTCCACCACATCCATCGGATATTCGTTACTCCAACGAATTATTCATTCACCTGTTCGGGTTGTACTTTCATTATCGTACATTGTGATTGTCGTCGTTTATCGTTTATCTACGCCTTTTTGCCCAAATGAGAAATGCTATGTAACTTCCATTGCAATTTTGTTTTGATGAATTTGATTTTCATTCAAACAATTAATAAATTCACCTACTCGTATTTGTGTTCATAACAAGCGCCTCAAAAACATTGTTTGATTCGAAATATATATTCTACTATTATAACATAAGTGTATAATGTTAAAGTAAAAATAACTTCTAATAGTAAAACAGGTTTTAATAATATTTTAATTTTATTTTGTGTGGATGAAATCCAAATTATATCATCAGTTTAAGGACGTTTATTACTGTGTTTACATCGAACGAGTTTTTGTAAAACTTGTCATTTAAATTGTCAATTCCAGTGCATGTTTTAGGCTCTAATCTAAATCACTTTTTTTTTAAATTTTACATAAAATAAAGGATATACAACAGTTAATTGTGATAATGATAAATTCTTCGTATCCTTATGGTTTCAAATTTATATAAAAAAATAAATATCAAAAACAAAATATTAATATATCCTATGTTCCAGAATCTGCAAGAGTCCAATATTTTTGAAATGTTGACAATTTTTTCCTTTATAAATTTGCCAAAAAGTACAAAACAATAGCCATATTCAATGTCATGATAGAGCAGAAAGAAATATATTTAATTTTTTTAATACTTTTTTGGCTCGAGGTCAGAGAAAAATAAAAACTATTTTTTTTTTTTAATTGAAAAAGGATGATCGAAGTCGGCAGTCTTCATACATATTGGAAATAAACAAAACATTTTAAAAAATATATGCATTTTGTTTTATTAAATACAGACCTACAGCCAAAACAAACTACAAAAATAATAAAGACAATTTTTTTTATTTATTTTATTTTTTTTTATTTGCCTAATGTGACCTTACTTTTAAGCAAACTTTTAATGAACGGAATATTTTTTATTACATTGTTGAACCCATATAATAAACCGGAAGGTTTGGAAAACCACTGCATCAGCATTGATGATCGATAAATTGTACTTATGAGCCAAGCCACAGTCGTTAATTTATTCATTTTATTTGTGACAAATCTGAAATTAAAACATTTCATCTTTCGAAGTATGGAAATATACACAGTTTTTATGATAAATTTGCAATTATTTTTATTATTTATTTAATTTATTTTGCACAATTCATATACAAGCATGGAAACATAGTTAGGTGTTGCTTCAAAGGTATTTAAATGTCCCTTCGATTTTAGGTGCGTGTCCTATGAATAAAGTAATAAGGATTTAGAGGTAATTAGGTTACCTTCAGGGACGAAGGTTTGTAAGTTTCGAACAAGTAAAACAGTGTCAGTCGGCTTTGCCGACAGATAAATACCCTCAGCCAATGTGAAGTGAAACTCTCACCTACGGACAGATCGAATGTACTTAAGGTCTCTTCAGAATTTTGTGGCCCTTTTTGGACATTTGAACTTGCCGACAAAAATGTGGAGGACCGATATGGGCCAATTTGGAAGTTAAACTAAATTTTGACAAAATATTAGGAGATCCAAAGTTTGGACCAAATTGGTTGTCCCATTCAAGTGATATCGTCCTAGTATTTTAGTGACATTTTTTAAGTGCCGGAAGTTGTGGACCGGTATTGCCCCATGAAAATAAGTTTGGAGATAATATGACGAAGACCAAATGTTGGACCAAATCGGTTGAACAGTTCGAGAGTTATCGTGCACTCCGACCGCCACATATAGTGACATAGGGTATTTTTTACACCTTTCGGGTTGTTTTCCCATGAAATATGGACTTGCCCTTGAAAGACTTTTACCGTCGTAATGGAGGTAGCGAATGCAAATCGCTTTAACAAAAATCAGGGTGATTCGAGAGCAGGTCTTAAAGTGAACTTATTCGAAATTTTGTGTGAGAGGCACAAGAAGGAGTAGACAAATATAGTCCATATTCGGAGCTGATCTATATCTGGTAGATATATTAGGATGTGCAAAGTATAGATTACATCGGTCACTCCCTTCAAAAGTTATCGTGCGCACAATTTTTCCGAACATTTTTCAACTTTTGTGGGCGAGGTACCTGAAGGAGTGAACCGATATGGCTTATCTTCGAATTTAAACTATGTTTGATCAAAATATTACGAAGGCCAAATTTTGGACCGAATCGGCAGAAGAGTTATCTTGCGCTCCAACCACTACACATGGTGTCATAGGGGCTCTTTGCAATTTTAAGGCTATTTTTTTCAGGAAGTATGGACTTGCCCCTGATAAAACTTGTACCGTTGTATGGGGGGCAGTGAATACAAGTTGTTGCATTAAAAATCAAAGCGATTCGAGAGCAGGTCCTAAACTGAACTTTTCCGAAATTTTTGTGTGGGAGGTACCCAAAGGCGTGGACCGATTGAGTCCATATTGGAACATCATCTAAGTTTGGTAGAAATATCACGATGTGCAAAGTATGGACCAAGTCGGTTATTCCCTTCAAAATTTATCGTGCGCACAAATTTTCCGAACATTTTCGAACTTTTGTGGGGGAGGTACCGGAAAGAGTGGACCGATATAACCCATCTTCGAACTTAAACTAAGTTTGGACAAAATATTGCGATAGCCAACATTTGAACCAAATCGGTTCATCCGTTCAAGAGATATCGTGCGCACCAGCCAGCCAGCCAGACAGACAGACGGACGGACATTGCTCAATCGACTCCAAATTGTCTGAAACACATTTCCTCCAAACATACTTGGGGTCTAAAACCATTATTTCGATGAGGCACATTTTGCCCGTATGAAAGTGTATATGAAGAAAGGACAAAATTTTTTAGTTTTCCATACAAAAAAAATTAATTTTTTTTTTTTAAGCTACATGAATGATTTTTGGTACATAGATTGGGAAAAAAATCCCATTCTTAAATCTGTTCGAGATACTAATTTTGGTTGTTGCGCGCAAAAGTTATGGCGGTTTCAATTCTGATAAAAAGAAAAAAATCTTTAAAAGACTCTAATCATTATATTGAGAAACTCTCTTAATTAGGGGCTCCCTACATACTATATGGTTACTGAGGTCCCATAACTTTAGTGAAAAAGTTGTAAATTTTCGCGGAAATTAGGAAAGCATTCAAAACAATTGGTAGTTTACCACTTGTTCTAATAAAATTCAACCTGCTTATGCCTCTGAAAAATATATAAAAAAATGTACGTAATCTATACATCGCGAAGATTCAAATGAAACCAAAACTATACAAATCCGTTTAGTGGTTTTCATATTATAGCGAAAACAAAAAAATATATTGAGGAAATTTATAAAATTTTTGTAAGAGAAAATATTTATTAAAATTTATTTTGTGAGTTAGTTGAACAAAATGTAAGAAAAATAGGTCGGAGTTTTTCTTCTATTTTAGTTAAATTCCACGCAATAAATCACATTTTTTATTCTAATCACTTCTCGAAAACACGCTAACATCTAGCAGAAGATATGGATATCTTTCAAATAAATGTTGGGTTCCTTTAAATGGGGTATAATCTTGAAATAAAATTGTATCGGGTAATGTTCATTTTGAAATGCGTGTAAATCGCGAAATCCTCAAAATCACTTGATGCGCATGCGGTTTACCAATACAGCGAATTCTTCTCTTTTAATTTGTACACATTTGCCTTGATTTACTTTGGCCGCTAAGATGTAGAATCGTCTGCAGTTTAGTGTGCAACAAACTGTATAACGCTTATATTTTGCACAAAGTGCATACACTTTTTATGCGCATCCGATTTCACTATCAACCGTGAAAAAATACATCGATCTAAACATATTTCAATAAAATCCATCAAGAACCGTGGATGTAGCATCACACAGTATTTTTTGGATAAATCGGATACAGCTCCCACGCCACTAAATTTTTCAAACCGCTGTTTTCGCACAAACGCGAGTGATGATTCACTTTCTTCATTGAAATGGAAGCGATCCACATAAAACGCGAATTAGTCAGCGATTTTTTGAGAAACATTTTTCCCAAATTTTTCAATTTTTGCAGTAGCCATTTCCGCCGTTCTAGTAGATGGATTTTTATGATCTGTGATTCATATGATCCGGATCGTCGAAAAACTAAAATATCGCGGGGTACCAGCACACTCAAAACGATATTGTAAGTACTGTACCCAAAAAATAGGTTTTTTAGAAAAAATATCGCACTAAATTTTGGCCTTTGGCAGTAGATTACACTGCTGCTGTGTGGGCTACATACTCAATATACATATCAGATTATGCGAAATCGCGAGTTCATTAGTCCTATAATTGGTTTTTCGAAATATCCGAATGCGCGTCCCAGTTACATAAAAAATACAAAAAACACCTGAAATCCGGCTTCAAAATGTCAGCATCCATAAAAGGTGGATGCAGAGGAAATTTTGGAAAGTGATACATTAGAAGTGTAATCTTCATTTTGTATTCGCCAACTTTTACTTTGGACAGATGTCCGTCATTTGAATGGTTTAATCAGAAATCGAATAGCAATGTAAAAAACCTGCTTAGATTCAACGTGTTTTTACCTATGTTTCTTCCTTTACGCGGTCGTAACTACCACGTAAATTAAATTTTTTTGCTAAATTTTTGAGCTTTGTACAAAAACATCTAAATTAATCCAGCAATAGTCATAGTTACTGGCAAACTACAATAGTTCGCGTATTATAATAGTGCAAACCTTGGCTTCATGGAAACTAAAAAATTTTGACTTTTCCTCATATACCCTCGTTAGCATAAATGCTGAGGGTATAATGAAAGGACATTTTTATACCCTACACCACTCTATGTGGGGTAGCCGCATATGCATACCAAATTAACTACTCCCACTATTATGCGTCTCCACAATGCAGAGAATAATCATAATTATTTTGAAAATTTGTCGAAAATAACAAGAAACAAATCATCCACCGTGCTGTGTGTCTGTTTTAGATTCTGGCTTTTATACCAAATGACAGGCGAACTAAACCAAAATAATTAATTTGTAAGTTTTTGCCTTTTTTAGGGGCGAAGGCCATTATTTGTGAGATTTTAATTAATTTAATTAATCGAGCTCTATGACCTAAGGAGATTACATTGACAAATTGATATCTAGCGAAGTCCTACACACACATCAACCACTATGCGACGATCGTTTCGTTAGCTGGTTAGGCTAACATCCTCAGGCATATTAGATGTTGTTGTTGCTAGACAATTTTCGCCATTTGGAGCCCCTATTTATACATCCAAGATTGCAAATTTGCATTTGTGAATTTCAAATTGAAGCTTTTTATTTCCAAAGACGACTCAAAAAAAAAAATGGCAAAAAGGTAAAAACTTAAAAATAAAAATTCAGCTGAGCTGAGGTCGTCACCTACTAACAGACAATGTTGCTGACGTCTTAGCGTTCTAAACCACAATCCACTTAAAAAATCGTTGGTACAATTTGGATTTGGGTGTACTGATAGAGCTGGAATCCTGAAAAATTGAATTAGGAGGACTGTTGGAGTGTAGGATTGAGATAGTTTTGGAAATTCTTACTTGTGGTACATACATTTTATGTAAATAGATGGACCTGGAATTTGGAATTAAGATTATTGTTGGAGTGTAGGATTGAGGAAGTTTTGAAAATTTGTATTTATGGGTACGAAAAGTACTAAAATTTGTCCTTGGTTTATTTTTATACCCTCAGCATTTATGCTAACGAGGGTATATACACTTTCATACGGGCAAAATGTGCCTCATCGAAATAATGGTTTTAGACCCCAAGTATGTTTGGACCAAATGTGTTTCAGACAATTTGGAGTCGATTGAGCAATGTCCGTCCGTCTGTCTGGCTGGAAATGTGTACCAGACTTAGATAAGGTTTCAATATGGACTCAATCGGTCCACTCCTTCGGGTACCTCCCACACAAATTTTCGGAAAAGTTCAGTTTAGGGCCATCTCTCGAATCGCTTTGATTTTTGTTTTAGCGACTTGTATTCACTGCCCTCCATACGACGGTACAAGTTCTATCAGGGGCAAGTCCATACTTCTTGAGAAAATAGCCTCCTGAAAGTTGCAAAAAACCCCTATGACACCGTGTGAGGTGGTTGGAGCGCAAGATAACTCTCGAACGGATCTGCCGATTCGGTCCAAAATTTGGCTTTAGTAATATTTTGTTCAAACATAGTTTAAGTTTGAAGATAAGCCATATCGGACCACTACTTCAGGTACCTCCCCCACAAAAGTTCAAAAATGTTCAGAAAAATTGTTCGTAGGGTAACTCTTGAAGGGAGTGGCCGAATTGGTCTATACTTTACACATCCTAATATATCTACCAGATATAGATCAGGTTGAAATATAGACTATATTTGTCCACTCCATCCGGTACCTCCCACACAAAATTTCGGATAAGTTCACTTTAAGACCTGATATCGAATCACTTTGATTTTTGTTGAAGCAACTTGCATCCGCTGCCTCAATTACGATGGTAAAAGTTTTTTAGGGGCAAGTCCATACTTCTTGAGCAAACAGCCCGAGGAGTGTAAAAACCCCCTATGGCACCATGGCACCCCTATGGCACCATATGAATGGCTGGAGATCCACTTCCATAACGGTCAATGTCTATCCATTCCTTTTAGTATTTCCTTGATCTTTAATCCTAATCAACATTTTTGTCGGTTCAAACGCCCAAAATTTTTAAAACCCACTAAATACATACGTATTTTGAGCTGAGGGTATATCTCTGGCGGCAAAGCCGACTGATACTTTTTTACTTGTTACAAGAATATTTTACCTTCTGAGTACAGGAAGCCCTTAATTAAAATTTCTCAAAAAATGTGACTCGCTGTTGATGTGTAATGGTGTTTTTATACCCTCCACTAGAGGATGGGGGTATATTAAGTTTGTCATTCCGTTTGTAACTACTCGAAATAATCATTGTAGACCCCACAAACTATACATATATATTCTTGATCAGCGCGCAATTCTAAATCGATATAGCCCTGTCCGTCCGTCTGTGGAAATCACTCAAGCGTCCGAACGGATTGACGTAGGTGGATGAAATTTTGGGAAAATCTATTATATGTACGTAGGACTTTTGGTATTGAATGCGGGCTATGTAGGTCCACGATTTCGCATAGCCCCCATACAAAATGACGCGTGGCGCGTCGTCGTTTTAAGGAATTTTTAAGATATTTGTCCCATTTTACCACCGAATTGGTTGTAATTTGGTATTTTGTGTCTCCAGAGGCCAAAAAACATTCCTGCCAAAGTTGGTTTATATAGGTCCACGTTTTGGTATTACCCCCATATAACGCTCCATATAAAGTACACGTCATTTTAATATATTTTGAATGTATTAGTCCCATTTGACAACAGAATCGGTTGTAACTTTGTATTTTGCATTTCCAGAGGCTAAGAAACATTTCTACCATAAAACGTTTTGATATAGCCCCCATAGGACGATATCTCCCGATTTTCGGTATTTTGAAGGTTTTGGCCTCATTATCACACCGAAAGGGCTGAAATTTGGTATTAAGTCTTCGTTGGGGGTATAAAACTTTCCTCCAGAAATTTGTAGCCCCCATAGAACGGTACCTTCCGATTTTCGGTATTTTGAAGTTTGTGGTCACATTAATCCACCGAAATGGCTGAAATTTGTGGTGGAGGGTATACAAAGTTCGGCCCGACCGAACTTAACGCTCTTCTTACTTCTTTTTTTTTTTTTTTTTTTTGAAAAGCGAACTAAAGTTTTACGAACAGTACTTATATAAAAAAATTAATATTAATTAAAATTGGTATTGGTCATGGCACAATTACCCAGGTAGTGGTATCACACCAGCTCACAGTGGATCCACTTGTATGGAGAAAGTGGCCAAAAATATTTAGAATGTAACAATCAAGCCAATGCGCCGGTTATCTTATGATGCAAAAATAGGCTTGGGGAAACAAAACAATTTTCCAATATATCCATAGAAACCTTATTCTAGGGCAGATTTGGTCAGCGGCCCACCATTTATGGCAGCTGATTTTAATACTGAATAATCTTAAACCCATGACCTACTTTGGAAAAATATTCCCGAGGTGGGCACTGGTGGGCATCATGACTAAAACCTTAGGTCAAATTTAAGTATATGATCGAATTGGCATTACAAAATACACTAAGAAAATATGCAGCTAACTGGAATTCCAAAACACACTAAAACACTATTTTTTAATGAAAATGAAGCTATTACCTCCTCCTTCAAAATCCACTATAATATTTTGCTATACGTATTGGTTTCGCGATATTTTGAATATATTTACTTACTTACTTTACTTAGCTGGCCCATTACAGAACATTTGTTCTATAGGCCGAACTAAGAAGAGATCTCCATTCCTCTCTATTTGTTGCTTTGCACTCTGGAATACCGCGCCTTTTCATCTCATCATCCACTTGTTTGCGCCATCTATTCCTTGGCCTGCCAATTCTGCGTGCACCGCCATGTGGCATGTATTCATACGCCTTTTTAGCGGGTTCATCATCGCTCATTCTTTTGATATGGCCTAGCCAACGCAATCGCTGCTTCTCGATACGTTTAACAATATTGATGTCGTTGTATAGCAGATACAGCTCGTGGTTCATGCGACGTCGATATTCACCGTCAACGCAGATTGGTCCGTAGATCTTTCGAAGAATTTTTCTCTCAAACACACCAAGCACTGCCATGTCTGCTTGCGCAAGTACCCAGGCTTCGGAGCCATACATCAGCACGGGTAGTATCAGTGTTTTGTAGAGCGTTATTTTTGTTTGACGAGATGTGGCTTTGTTTTTAAACTGCTTACTTAATCCAAAGTAGCATCTGTTGGCCAATACAATTCTTCTTTTTATTTCACAACTGATGTCGTTTGTTGTGTTGACGGAGGTGCCGAGGTAGACGATGTCTTTTACTACCTCAATATTATAGGAACCAACTTCCACAGTCGGTCCGAGCTCAATGGACGCATTGCGCGTCGACACCATCAACTTGGTCTTCTCACCGTTTACCGCCAGACCCACTTTAGCAGATTCTCCTTCGACCTTCATAAAGGTATCAGTTACTTCTTCTACTGATCGGCCCATGATGTCTATATCATCAGCATAAGCAAGTAACATGTGACTATTGGTGTATATTGTACCACTTCTTTTGACGTTTGCCTCTCGTATAACCTTTTCTAGCAGGATGTTGAAGAGGTCACACGAAAGGCTGTCTCCTTGTCTGAAACCTCTTTTGGTACCAAACTCTTCGGAGAGGTTCTTTCCTATTTTAACTGAGGACCTCGTGTCAGTTAAAGTCATTTTACAAAGCCGGATGAGCTTTGCGGGAATACCAAATTCAGACATGGCTTGGAATACCTTTGAGCGCAGCGGACTGTCGAAGGCTGCTTTATAATCGACAAATAGGTGGTAGGTGTCGATCTGCATCTCTTGGGTCTTCTCCAGGATTTGCCGCAGGGTAAATATCTGGTCAATGGTGGACTTGCCAGGTCTAAAGCCGCATTGGTATGGTCCAATAATCTCGTTGACCATTGGCTTTAGTCGTTCGCACAATATCCCTGACACGATCTTGTAGGCAATAGGGAGTAGACTTATGCCCCTATAGTTAGAGCATACAGTCTTATCTCCCTTCTTGTGGACGGGGCACAGGATACTCAGGTTCCAATCGTCGGGTACTCGTTCTTCCTGCCAGATGGTGCTAACTAGCTGATGAATACACCTTATCAGCGTGTCGCCTCCGGTTTTGAACAGCTCGGCTGGTAAGCCATCGGCTGAAGAATAATAAGGCTTATTATTCTTCAGCCGATTTATTGCTGTCTTTACCTCATCTTGGCTGGGCGGTATACATTCAATACCATCTTCTGGGATTGGGACTGTGGTATCTTCGTCGTCTTCGCTGCTATTGGATACCAACAGATTTGAAAAATGTTCTTT